>NC_134875.1:59554623-60200695 GCF_049852395.1 Peromyscus maniculatus bairdii | reverse complement strand
ATAGTTAAAGAATACACTTTATTAACATGGGTGGATATATCTACAAATATTTAAAGATACATATATGATTTGTAATTTAGTTAATATATACACCCTTGAGTTTCCTTTTCCTGAAAGACCTATAAATAACAACACTCCAATATGTTCAATAGATATATATAAATTTTCTTTTTTTTCTGTTTTTTAAAAGGGGACGTAGAAGGGGAAAAGAAAGAGGAGAGAGAAAAGAAGATGTTGAAAGACCAGGAAGAGAGGAAGGGAAGGAGAGAGAAAGATAAAAAGAAATAAGAGAATGAAAAAGATGGCAATTATGTCAAAAGGTTATATGAAATAACTGAAATAATTCATAATAAGTTGAGGTCAAAGATTCTGCAACAATATGAAATAAATACTTTTTTATTCTGTATCATCATATAAAGAAAAAGTCCATATGAATGAAAATACACTATATAAATAAATCATAGAAAAAATAAATACATAATGAGAAGAAGCAAATCTACAGTGAAGAATTTCAAATGGTTTTTGTAACTACTTCATCTTTAAGGACTAAAATATGGCTTATGCACAGTGACTGACTTACACAGTACACCATGGAAGAGGACAGAAAACCAGGTAACCTTCCAGTGGCAAAATCTGAGAAGATGTAACGTCAGGTGATGAACTGGACATCATCAGTGATAGTACACTATGCTTCCTAGTTTGTTTGTTTGTTTTTTATTCTTTATGTCTTTCACATCATGAATCTCCATCTCCTTCATTTCCCCATCCCTTTGTATCCACCTTCTGCCCTTGCAACCTCCCCACAAAATAAAATAAAATAAAATAAAATTTAAGAGAAGAAAGAAAAAAAGATAGAGAGAAGGGAAAAATCAATGTCATTATGGAAGCTGTAGTGTGACATAGTGAGTCACGCAGTAAACCCTTTGAACCATACATCTTTACTTACAAGTGTTCATTGCAGAGAGTCGTTCATCTGGTTCGAGGCCTCTGGTTTCTGCTATACTATCAATGCTGGGCCCTCCCTGGAATTCCTCTTGGTTATCCTGCTGTTGCCCTGTGTTGTGAAAATTCTATAGCTTTGGATCTGCAGCATGGGTCCCTTCACAAGCTCCAGCAGATCACAGATGGGGTAGACAGTGGGGCGGGCCAACACAACTCTGGTTCTGGGCCTGGGTAGTTGCAGGGTTGGTCAGCCTGCCAGCTCTTCCTTGTCCTCACCACCAGGGTGAGCTCTCTTGAATTGTCCTGGAGAGTTGACCCCTTACAGCAATGAGCAAGGGGCTGGACCAGTTCTTCTGTTTTTGTGTCTTCAGTGTCAGACCTCCCTCACCCACAACTTCAGGGTCAGCTCTACTGTGTTGTCCAGGTGCGGTGTAGGGGCTTCTGTTCAGAGTGCTGTAGCTGATGAGGTCACAGGCCCATTTCTCCTGCGCTTATGACATCAGGGCCAGTTCTCCTACTTGCCCCAGGTGTTGACAGATGGGGGGGAAGTGCATCTCTCCCCTGCTATTGTTACCACATGACAGATGAGTAATGGGGACAGCTCTCTAGTGCTCACAACTTACAGGCTGGGCAACAGGATTGGCTCTGTTCTGCTGCCCATGTGAGGTACAGGATCTGCCCTCCCGAATGTTTATGCTGGCTAGTTTTATGTCAACTTGACACAAGCTAAGGTCATTAGAGAGGAAGAATACTCAATTTAGAAAATGCCTGTGTAAAATTTGCTTTCAGGCAAGCCTGTGGGGCATTTTTCTTAATTAGTGATTGATGTAAGAGAGCCCAGCCCACTGTGGATGAGGCCATCTCTGGGCTGGTAGTCCTGGGTTCAGAAAGAAGACTGAGCAAGCCATGAGGAGCAAACCAGTAAGCAGCAATTCTCCATGGTCTCTGCATCAGCTATTATCTCTAGGTTCCTTCCCTGTTTGAATTTCTGCCACGGTTTCCCTCAATGGACTATGATGTGTAAGCCAAATAAACCCTTTCCTCCCCAAGTTGCTTTGGTCATGGTGTTTTATCACAGCAGTAAAAATTCTAAATAAGACAGACACATTTCTAACATGTGCAATATGGCAATTATGATCATGATACTTCCTAAAAAAACATGTATTATGTTTAATCATGTTGTTAATTATTTTTATTTTTCATTTTTATTTATGCATATGTATAGACAAGGAGGCATTGTGAATGTGTGAGTGAGTGTGTGTGTGTGTGTGTGTGTGTGTGTGTGTGTGTGTGCGTGTGTGCCCACAGAGGCTAGAAGAGGGCTTCACATGACCTGGAGATAGAGTTATAGGTGATTGTAAGCAAAATGACATGGGTGCTGTGAATCAAATGTTAGTTCTCTGGAAGAGCAGCAAATGCTCTTAACCACTGAGAAATCTCTCCAATATCTTAACCATGCTTCTGTGGCTTTATGGATCCCATTAACTATGGCAGGACACCTTGCACAGCCTTGATGCAGGAGGGAGGGGCTTGGTGATTTTTTTTTTTTTTGCAGTGCTCTTGCCCCCAAAGAAAAGTCAGGAAACATGGCAGAATCCACTAACAAGAGTTTTATCAAGACAAAGAGAAAGGGATAGATGTGATCAGGCCTGTGGAAGGACACATGCAAGAAAGAGAGGGGGGACGGGACATGCGCACACAGGCCCATGTGGCTATTCCATGCATGTGCACAGATCATGTGGTCACGTCCATGTGATTACATGACCATGTAGCCATGGGGCATGGGTTACATATGACCTGGAAATCACTAGGCAGAGATGACTAAGTGTCCCTCTGTGCATGCACGACCATGGGGGCATGGCTGGAATTCCTATCATTTGGTCCTGCCTCAACTGAATATGCCAGGCTTATCTGACCCCCATGGAAGAACTTACTCTGTTGGAGCAGGAGATGAGGGGTAGGGGTGGGGAAAGATTAGGGGAGTGGGAAGGGGGATGAGAGGGGGAGCTGTGGTTGGTATGTAAAATGAATAAAAAAAGAAGTATTAAAATAATCACTATTTTAAAAATTTTGAGAACATTGATTTATTGTCAATGAATCTCAAAGAGTAACATGCCAAGAATCTAGAAATACTGAGAAGCTTACTGTTTGTCACTCATTGTGACAGTTCTAAAATGTATTATTCCTGATGAATAAATATACTTTGTTATAAAATTTACAAAAAAGAATGACATTATATTAACAGGAAAATGGATGTAATAGTTGATTATTATGTTAAGGGTAATAATCCATAGCCAGAAAGGCAATAATAAATAAGTAAACAAACAAATGAACAAATAAATAAATGTAAGAAACACATCAGATAAATTCTAATGGATCAAGATGCTACAAACTATGTGACAAGTACATCTCAAAATTCTGTTATCAAAATTACTATCTCAGACATTGTCACAGCCAAGAGTAGATAAAGGATACTTGAGAACTAAATGAAATGGAATGTTCTGAAGGAGATTCTTGAACACAAAAAAGGTTACTAGATGAGAACTAAGGAAACCTGATTTATGGTGTATTTCAGTTAACAAAAAACGCTCACTATCAGTTCATTAATGATGACCAATGGATTGTAAGATGTGAAACATAGGAAATCAAAAGTGTGAGGGATATGGGAACTCCATACTATCTTTGTCATGATTCTAAGATTATTCTACAATAGCTTATTAAAAAATATTCCTAGGAGTTGAACATGGAATCTTGGATAGAGCAATAGCAGAATTCACAAACTCAAAATGACAAACAATCAAGTGACTAACTGAATTTTATACTGGGTTACCATGGCATTAGGAAGTTCAGACTACATGCCTTAGGACAGGAAGTATCAATCACAGATGTTCATAAAGGTGTCAATATTTCTCCAACTCACTAACAACTATTGGCAGGTGCTGAAATAATCTGGCAGCTGCCAACACCAGAAGGTACCATCTCCCATGAGTAAAAGTAATGAGGCCCTTATTCCCTAACAAATAAAACTAGATCATCCTCATTAAACGACTTGGTAATTCACTTTACATTGGGAGCAGTACATAATATTACACGTAAAGTGATTGTTTTGTTTCTTCTTTTCTTGGTCTGGAACCCCCAGTAAATAATACAAACCTTCCTAAATCGGGAATAAGAGTAGGCATTTAGTTATAACATTATCTTTAAAACTATTTTCTTGTTTTATACAGTGTTCTTTGGGAGATTTCTGTCTGGTATCTGTGGCTAAAAGGCTAAGGAATCTGCTTCTGCCTGATGTGTATTCTTTGCTGTATAAAGAGGTTGCAAATAAAGACTCAAGGCCAAAGAGAGATCCGAGAAAAATTTCAGAAGTCAATCTTAATTTTTCTACCCTTTTAAATCAAAATTAGTAATTATTTATGAGGAGTCAGGCTGACAATATTTGATGGTATTGCAATCGTGCAGGTTCACTGCTCATGAAACAGTCTCAAACAGTGTCTTGTCTACTTAGGATGGGTTGACACCTCAGTGAGTCCACTATAAGTTGAAAATACAGTGAAACAAAAATACATTTAATGTGCCTAACATACACATAGCCTAGCCCAGCCTGAGTTAAATGCATGTATAACACTTGCATTATGCTCTAGTTGGGGAAGTAATCTAGCACAAAAATGACTTTAGGAGGAAGTGTTGAATATTTCATGTCATTTGTGGAACACAGTACAGTAGAATTGATCAGTTGTTTCCAGTAGTGATTTACTTAGCTAACTAGGAGCTATAACTAGCTACTGCAGCCCAGCATATTGCAGGAATATCATATGGCTAGCTCAAATTAAGATCAAAATTTCAGATTCAGTTTCTGCCAAATACTGTAACTTTTGTAAAACATCATACAGTAAAAATAAAATTAAGTTGAACTATAATTATGTGAAGATGGTGGCTTTCGGTGGAATACAGACATTGTCTTCTAAAAAGCGTTGGATTTTTCTCTTGTATTTAGAGTTTAAGTGTACGATTGTTAGGTCTATGAGAACCTGTTACTAGATATTATTGTATATTGAAAGACAAGGTAGCCTTGCCATTTTACATATATTTCAAAAGAATAAATGTGGTTGATATATTGTGTACCCCAATAAACTTATCTGGGCGTCAGAGAACAGAACAGCCATAATATTAAACTTAGAAGTTAGGCAGTGGTAGCACACACCTTTAATCCTAGCATTCCAGAGGCAGAGATCCATTGGGACCTGTGTGAGTTCAAAGCACACTGGAAACAGCCAGGCATGGCGACTCACACCTTTAATCCCAGGAAGTGAGCCTTTAATCCCAGGAAGTGGTGGCAGAAAGGTATATAAGGCATGAGGACCAGGAACTAGAGCTGGTTAAGCGGTTCAACTGAGATTCATTCTGGATGGGGACTCAGAGGCTTCTGAGACAGAGTCTGAGAAGACAGAATCAGCTGAGGAATTGGTGAGGTGAGGCTGTGGCTTCTTCTGCTTCTCTGATCTTCCAGTGTTCACTCCAATAACTGGACTTGGGTTTGTTTTTATTAATAGGACCTTCTAACAGTTTTGCTACAAATAAATTCTCAGCGTATTTTCCTTAAAAAATTTGGCACTTTTCATAAATAAGCTTTCTAAGAGGGCATTTTATTTATGTTTTTATTTTTGTGAGACATGGTCTCATTCTGCATCCTAGGCTGTCCTTTATTTACCATATGGAATCCCTCCTGTCTCAATCCCCTAAATCTGGGATTATAGGTGTAAGCCACTGTGTCTGGCTTCCATATTTTAAAATTCATAATTAAACAATGTTTTGGAAAATTCATACTGTAAACAAACATTAATGCTTCATTATCAGTCATATGTTATTATGTTTTCATTATGAAGAACTAGAAAAATATACAGTGGTAATAAGGGCAAAGCAAATTTTCAGCTGATATCTCACCAAATGGAAATTTGCTTATTGCCTATTGTCTCTATTTGCTTCAATTACAATGATTATGGTTAATACTTGACATTAATTTTTAAAATGTTAAAATAGAACAAAATACTCAAAATATTTGGAACAAAGTTTTAAATAAAATTTTTATGAACTGAACTAAAGCAAATGGTTGACATTATGATAGTTTTAAACATTTACAGTAGTATTTTGATCATGTTCATGGCCACATTACACTTTCTTATACTCCCCTCCCTACAATGACTCCTCTGTCCACTTTCATGTCTCTTAAAACAACTGAACATCTAGATTTTGTATGGGAGAGAAAAATGGGATTATTATCTTTATAAGCCTGGCTTGTTTCACTTAACATGCAGAGAGTCTTATGGCCAAGGAGAGAAATCTCAGCTATAGACTTCAGCTACTGGTAGCATCCTTAACTCTTTGATTGTTAGAGAACAGGGTTTTGTTATGTTAATGTAGCCCAAAAAGTTTTTATCTGTTAGTCTTAGGACATTGGACTTCTTTTTTCTATTAGTCACAGGATGTTTGCTTGACGTGAATGTGAGAAAAGAATAGCTATTTAGGAGGCGAAAGATGGCCCGAGATAAATTGTAATTAGTCTCTGGACCTGATATATTCCAACCTATCCACAGCACTGAAGTTCTATTCAGTCAATCAGTCTTTGAAGAAACAATGTCTTTTCAAAGTCCTTGTTCACATGTGTGTATATTTGGATGGATGCAATTTATCTAGGTAAAGGGAGTTGGAACCTCTCTGAGTGGCCATCGAAGGAAACAACAGTGCTTACCACAAGTCATAAAAATATTGCCATTACTTTTGTTTCATATACAAGCATTTCTAACACATTTTATAAATGAGTTTGAACGAAAATTTTCAGGGAAATTCTATCACCCACCTTGACAGTCACATTTCTGAAAGGAGTGGAGATATGAAAGATGCCAAAAGCATGAATTTGTGGTGTGAGTATGTACAAAGTATGCATTGCTGAATTGTTTTATGGCTGGGAAACTAATATTGATGCAACTTTTTCCCATATAACCTGAAACTATAATTTCCTTCCCAGCTTCTCAGCATATTTTCATTTACAAAAAAAATCTGTTCAGGTATCCTATGAGATCTCAATGTAAATCCATTTCTTCTTGTCAGACAAGTGTGAATATTTTCATACATTTATCATAATGCACAATTTCCAGAGGTTACCATTGCAATTTTCAAATAGGTCCAATCTGTGTAAAATGAAAATATAAAAATTCCTTCACTTGCATGACTCTATATGCTATTTATAAAATTCTTGGTTCCTGCTTGGCTTTGGAATGTGTTTTTCTCTCATCAATGAGGAGTCCATCCAATCTCTAATATTTTTGTATTAGAATTTAGATTCTTTTCAAATTCTGATAATGCAATGCAGTCACTTCTCCAAGTGGAGAAATGTTGACTTCATTATTTGTAATCATGCAGAAAAAACAAATACCTAGTTAGCTGATGTCCTTATTTTCAATACATGGTTTTAGTTTAGTATCGCACAAGAAATGAATTAACATGTGGAAGTGTTTCCTTTGTCATACATATCATTGTGATTGCTGTTGTCATTAGACTCCTTCCTAATTTGCAAAACAGCACTCCCTTTGGGGAGCCTATAACACTGTTGTCAATGTGTTCTTCTCTGAGCCATAGTATAGACTTTCAGCAAATACTGAATGACTGTTCTGCATTATGCAGATCTATTTTCTCTTAAGATGTTAAGTTAGCAGAGAATGCTGAAATATGCCTGTGATTTCAACACTTGGAAGGCTGAAGAGGGAGGATCATGAGTTTGAAAACAGTGGGCATTCCTTAGGGAAACCAAAATGAAAATCAAAATGTCCAGGTTAACGCATGAAAGTATAAATAATAATAATGTTCAGAATACTTAAGTTAAAAACATTAAATCAATGGGAGTGTACTAAGCATTCTGGCCTAGAATTTGAAGTGAAAAAACAATACCATCATTTTATTATGGAGAGGAACTAATGGGCACCTATGGAGAATATATGTTATCATCAAGTAGCTTTATCTTAGAGTAAAAAAAAGACCAATTGGTTTAATGTATGTGCGCTGAGGACAAATAAGTGACATATGAAAGACAGTGGTAAGTTAGATGTCAAGTATGTAAGGTCTGGCAATTCTTTTCAATCACCTTTCAAATCAGTTATTTTTCTCTTTCATGGATGAGACCTTAACTAATTACTCACTATTTCACCCAACTATCTTGCTTTAACATTATCTATTAATATTAAAAACGTCTTCTAACATCATCTATTAATTAACAGCTATCTTCCACCTAGCATTAGTATTAGGGTTTAGCAGTGGAAGAGTACCTTGCTGGATTGGGGTCAAGGAACGCTGCAGAAATTATACCATGCAACAGATCTCACTCAAGGGTTTTATTGTGGCGGATCAAAAAGCTGCCTGTGAGTTAGGACAAAAGAGACAGAGAGACCAAAAGACAGAGAGAAGAAGAGAGACAGAAACTGTGAGGGTGAGGACTTTATAAAGAGTATGCATGCTGCATTTGGTGGCTAGTGATGATGTGGCTCCTGGCTCTGAGTCACTGAAGGCAGGCTTGGGGAGCACCTGGTTCCTAACAATTACTAAATTGCTATCAACAGTTTCTTTCTTTCCTTCCTTTCTTCCTTTCTTCCTTCCTTCCTTCCTTTCTTTCTTTGTTTTTTTTTTTTTTTTTTTTTTTTTTTTTTTTTTTTTTTTACCAGAGAGATGTTATATCATTATAAGACAGGAACATGATTCTGTGTCTGGGCCACCTCCCTTCTCCTTGTATGCAGAGTTCATTTAATATGGTATGTGATATAACAAAGCATAATAAAAGCAATGTGTACTCACATAAAAATAAATTTTGTTTTATTTGAAAGTGAGGTTAATGGATTTCAAGAAAGAAATAGTCTGAAACATTTAGTCATTCTGGTCCAGTGAGGTTTGGTTTCTTTTTATCAGATTGACTAATGATTGTTGGTACTTGCCCTTTTCTTATCATAATAATTTATAATAAATGGAAACACAGGAGACATTTCCCATTAGCTGAGAAATAGGAGGTTGACCAGTGGCTTGTATGTGCTTGACCTGTTCTTCCACAACTTATTTTAAAACAAAATTAAGGGGCTCTGAAAGATAGTTCTGATCTGAAAAAGCCAAGTTTGATTAGGAAGTAATCAAACTTGATTTGACAAGTAACTGTGTACAAAGTCTATTCTAAATTAGCTTTGGGTATATGAAATTATTTTATAAATTATGAGAATACTGCAAAGCAGTTTTTTCATATTTTTTCATTTTTTTCTTCTCTCATGCATTACATCCTGACCTCAGCTTCCCCTTCCTCCACTCCATACTCCTCCACTTCCTCTCTCTCCCTGATCCACTGTCCTCTGTTTGCCTTCAAAAAAGAGCAAGCACCTCCACAAATATCAACCAAATGTGGCATAACACGATACAATATGACTAGGCACACACATATTAAGACTGGACAAGGCAACCCAGTAAGAGGGAAAGAGGCCCAAGAGCAGGTAAACAATCTAAGACAACCCCCACTCCTACTGTTAGGAGTCCCACAGGAACACTGAGCTATACAACAATAACATATATACAGAGGTTTTAGCTCAGACCCATATAGGCTCCCTGATTGTCACTTCAGTTTCAGTCTCTGTGAGCCCCTATGAGCCCTGGTTAGTAAATTCTGTGGTGTAGATGAATTTATAAATGGTCTTATTAAATAAAAAAATTGTGGAGCCAAATATAGGGGTGAAAGCCTTAGAGATCAGGGAAATAGGAAAAACGCACCAGCCAACCTTACCTCACCAACTCTGTAGCTTCCAAATGCAAGCTACTTCCTGTCTACCCACACCTTTATATGCCTTGCTTTCCTGTCCTCTCATTGGCTCTTAGCCGAGCTACCTCACTTCCTTGTCACTGTCTGTCTGTACAGACCTCCATGTCCCTATGGTTGGTACTGGGATTAAAGGTATGTGTCACCATGCTTGGCTGTGTTCCCTAGTATGGCCTTGAACACATGGAGACCCTGCCTGCTAAGTGATCAGATTAAGGGCATGTACTGCCTGACCTTGTTTATTTAGAATGGCTGGCTTTGGGGCTGGAGAGATGGCTCAGCAGTTAAGAGCACTGGCTGTTCTTCCAGAGGTCCTGAGTTCAATTTCCAGCAACCACATGGTAGCTCACAACCATCTGTAATGATATCTGGCTCCCTCTTCTGGCCTACAGACATATGTGCAGGCAGAACACTGTATACATAGTAAATAAATAAATCTTTTTTTTTTTTTTTTTTTGGTTTTTCGAGACAGGGTTTCTTTGTGTAGCTTTGCGCCTTTCCTGGAACTTACTTTGGAGACCAGGCTGGCCTCAAACTCACAGAGATCCACCTGCCTCTGCATCCCAAATGCTGGGATTACAGGCATGCACCACCACCGCCCAGCTAAATAAATCTTTAAAAAATAAAAAATAAAAAAATAAAATGGCTGGCCCATTCCACCTGATGTCCAGGCAAGCTTTATTTATTAAAGCACACATAAAATATCACTACACTATGGGCCATGTTTTGGGGTGTTTTTGATCCCTCTGGCTCCTATCACCCTCCCTCCCTATCTTACACAGGATTCCCTGAGCTCTGCCCAATGTCTGGCCATGGGTCTCTGCATCTGCTTCTATCAGTTCTATATGAAGCCTCTCTGATGTCCCTTATGCTAGGCTCCAGTTAACTTGTATAGCAGAATATTACTAGTAATCACTACAATGATTTTTTTCTAGTTGTGTTTGGTTCTATCCTAGGTCTCTGGGCTATTCAGGCTCTGGTTCCTGGTCATTCAGGCAATTTCAGGGATGGGCTGCCTCTCATAGTATGGGCCTCAATATGGTCCAGTCATTGATTGGCCATTACCACAAGTTCTGTGCCACCATTACTCCTGCACACCTTGCAGACAGGAAAAATAGTATGTCAAAGGTTTTGTGACTTAGTTAATGTCCCAGTCCCTTCACAGTTCATGCTCCATATCCCACATTACTAGGAGTCTTCAATGGGGTAATGTTTGCAGATTTCAGAGAGTTTCCATTGTACTGGGTTTCCATATTACCCCTGAAATTCCCTTCCCTGATTCCAGTTATTTCTCCCAGTACTCTCTCCCTCCATTCCTCCATCCCTCCCCACACCTGATACATTCTGTTCCCACTCCCACGTGCCCCCAGTCACCCACAAAATCCATTATATTTTCCTGTCTCAAGGAGATCCATGTGTCCCTCCTAAAGCCCTCCTTGCTACTTATCATCTCTGGGTCTGTGGATTGTAGCATTATTAGCTTTTACTTTAGAGCTAATATCCACATATAAGTTGGTACATACCATGTTTGTCTTTCTGGGTCTGGGAAACCTCACTCGGGATGATTTTTTTTTCTGGCTCTTTTCATTTTACTGCAAGTTTCATGATGTCATTGTTTTTTTTTTTTTTTTTTTGGTTTTTTGAGACAGGGTTTCTCTGTGTAGCTTTGCGCCTTTCCTGGAACTCACTTGGTAGCCCAGGCTGGCCTCGAACTCACAGAGATCCGCCTGCCTCTGCCTCCCGAGTGGATGTCATTGTTTTTAATAGCTGAGTAATACTCCATTGTGTGAATGTACCAAAATTTTTTAATCCATTCTTCTGTTGATGGACATATAGGTTGTTTCTAGTTTCTGGATGTTATGAATAAAGCTGCTATAAACATAATTGAGTGTCCTTGTGGTAGGATGGAGCATCCTTTGAGTATATGCCCAGGAGTGGTATAGCTGGGTCTTGAGATATATCGATTTCCAATTTTCTGAGGGAATACCATATTGATTCCCAAAGTGGCTGTACAAGTTTTCAGCCTACCAGCAATGGAGGGGTCTTCCCCCTGCTCCACATTCTCACCAGCAGGAGATGTCACATCTGATTTTGTTCTTAGCCATTCTGACAGGTGTAATATGGAATCTCAAAATCTTTTGATTTGCATTTCCCTAATGACTAAGTATGCTGAACATTTCTTTAAGTGTTTTCAGCCATTTGAGATTCCTCTGTTGAGAATTCTTTGTTTAGTTCTGTACCCCATTTTTAATTGGATTATTTGTTTTTGTTTTTTTTCATGTCTAGTTTCTTGTGTTCTTTATATATTTTGGAAATAGGCCCTCTGTCATATATGGAGTTGGTGAAAATCTTTTCCCATTCTATAGGCTGTGATTTTGTCCTTTTGATGGTGTCCTTTGTTTCACAGAAGCTTTTCAGTTTCAAGGGGTCCCATTTATTGTCAGTTTTAGTGCCTGTGCTATTGGTGTTCTTTTCAGGTACTTGTCTCCTGTACCAATGCGTTCAAGGCTATTCCTCACTTTCTCTTCTATCAGCTTCAGTGCATCTGGTTTTATGTTGAGGTTTTTGATCTACTTGGACTTGAGTTTTGTGAAGGGTATTAGATGTGGATTTATTTGCATTCTTCTACATGCAGACATCCATCCAGTTAGACCAGCACCATTTGTTGAAGATACTTTTTTTTAATTGTATATTTCTAGCTTCTTTATAAAAAATAAGATGACCATCAGTGTGTAGGTTTATATTTGGATCTTTCATTCAATCCCATTGATCAACATGTCTGTTTTTTGAAAGCCCTGGGGAAGATAATCTTAAGAAATTTTAACATGTCAATACTTGGCATCACCATATTGTACAATAAAATTTGCAGCCTCAGATAAGCACAAGCATTATTTAAAAAGCCAACAAGTAAAATTTTAAACCAAAAATATCCCCCCAAAGAGGTTACGGATGAAACTCCAAGCTATACTACCAGCATATTTTAAAAGTATCCTTCTTAAATAAACAACCCCCCTTGGAATTATAGGCTAGATAGTTCCCAGCTTCACCTCTTTTCTATGATTTAGTATCTCTCTTTCATTTGAGGTCACACAACACTTGTTTATGTCTACTAAGACTTTCTATTCTCTCATCTTCCCCCACCAACATAGAAGCTGTTTTAGGGAACTTAGTAGTTCACATTTGTATCCTGCACAGCTTCCTTGTATGTAGGAAGGGTTGTACAGATGAAGACTGAACAGATGATGATGCATTCATAAAATCTCAGAATCACAAGAGGTAGCCTCTGAAATAATGGAACATTTTAAGAGATACTAAAGTAAGTACTACTGTAAACTTAGCAATGTCAATTATAATATTTTAAGAAATTATTAAAACATAAAAATAACACTATGTTTTACATTTTCCATTCAGCAAATTCTTAGTTGAGTTTTTGCAGTAGACCTCTGTGTTGTTTCATTTCCGTTGCTGTGATCAAATACTCTGATAAAAGCACCTTAAGAAAGAACAGGTATTTATTAAAGGTACTTATATATTTATTTTTGTATCCAGGTACTCTGATCTAAAAAGAAAGAAAGAAAGAAAGAAAGAAAGAAAGAAAGAAAGAAAGAAAGAAAGAAAGAAAGAAAGAAAGAAAGAAAGAAAGAAAGAAAGAAAATAAAGAAGGAAGGAAGAAAGAAAGAAAGAAAGAAAGAAAGAAAGAAAGAAAGAAAGAAAGAAAGAAAGAAAGAAAGAAAGAAAGAAAGAGAAAGAAAGAAAGAACAGGTTTATTTTGGCTTACAGTTCCAGGGGAATAGAATCTGCCATGGTGGGAAGACATGGCAGCAGGAGTGAGAGGTCCTCTCCTTACATTGCATCAGTTGTTAAAAGGGTTACATATTCTTCAGAAACAGGACCACCAACTGGGGACCAAGTGTCCAAAGACATGACCTTCTGACAGACACTTTCTGTTTAAACAACAATCACTCTGCTACTTGCACATACTATAGAGATGTGTAAGAGCACTGAGAATGCTGAGACAAGAGTTTCAGGCTAGCAAGGGGTACACGGTGAGGCCCTGCCATGAAAGGAAAACCTAGAATTAGTTATGGTCTCTTTCCTAAAGGAGCATGGATATACTAATTCCATGAAAAATTGATTCATTTGTTTATTATTTATTTGTTATTTTTGATTGATTGAGATAGAGTCTCACTTTGGAGCCCTGGCTGGTCATGAATCCATGATGACTCTACTGTTTCCATCTTACAAATTCTGAGATTACAGTCATAAACTGCCATGCTTATCTTGAAACCACACCTTTAAAATGAGTTTGAAATCCGTGAAAGTCTAGTAAGAAAAACAAAAACCAAGGCTACTTCTGATTATAGAGTTAGGGTGAAAAAGAATGACCCCTTCTACAGTTCTGCCTACAATCTAGAGATTTTATATAAGAAGACTAAAATGAATTAAGGCTTTTATTAATGAACAAGAGGGCTGAAGACATGGTTTTCTTAGCAAAGTATATGCCACATAATAAGCACCCACATAAACACAGGGTTTGGAAGCATGTATATGTGACTCTAGCACTGGTAAGTGGCCAAGACAGGTGGATCTCTGGACATCATTGGCCAGCCAGCCTAGTCAGTCAGTGAGTTTCAGGTTTAGTGAGAAGCGCTATCTCAAAAATAATGAGCAAAGTGAAAGAGGAAGACATCTGAAGTCAACCTCTGGCTTCCACACATGTGCACCCTCACAATGAATACATATAGACAACATACACACAGCATGTACTTCTACAGAGTGAGCCATGGAGGGGAAACTCTAGCTATCCCAAACATATACCTACAGTGCTGTCTCAAATGATTACATTCAGATCTGGCCATTTTTCAAGTGTCTACTCTGTCTGAAGGTTTGATTTGCATACTGTGAGAATTCAACTTAGGAGTGATACTGTTTTCATTACTATATA
Organism: Peromyscus maniculatus bairdii; assembly: GCF_049852395.1. Lineage (NCBI taxonomy): Eukaryota > Metazoa > Chordata > Mammalia > Rodentia > Cricetidae > Peromyscus > Peromyscus maniculatus. Next base: position 60,185,969 of record NC_134875.1, on the reverse strand, counting down.
ACTTGCTTGTTAGGAATTGTCTCAGCTTCAGCAAGTATCAAAAAGCTAACTGGATCAATAAAATTTCCACACACAAAAAGGATCACAAAAAATTCATATTGTGCCTATAGCATGAACGTACATAAATTTGAATATCCAAAAGCTGAAATGCTCCCCAATCTGAAACTTTCTGAACACCAACATGTTGCCACAAATAGAATATTTGATGGGCTTGTGTCATAATAATAAAAATATTGTATATGACTCATCTTCAGGCTATGTATTTAAGGAATATTTGAAACCTAGACAAATTTTCTATTTATACTTGAGTACCATTCCCATAATATCTCAGTATTTATATGCAACTATGTCAATACAGTAAAAAAACATGGAATCATAAATACTATGGATTCAAAGCATTTCAGATAAGGAATATTTAAATTCTATATGTAAGCATATAATATTTTCATAAAATCTTTAATTTCTGGGGTGTGCATGTGGTCGTAAGGTGCTACAAAGATGGGTTAGTGTTTAAGAGCATTTTCTGCTCTTTAAAATGACCTAGTGTTAGATTCCCAGCACCCAAATGGCAGTTCACAGCTGCCTATAACTCCTGTTTCAGGGAATCTGACACCCTCTTCAAACACATACATGATGCAATACATAGATGCAAGCAAAAACACATACACATAAAATAAAATAATCTTAAAAGTTGAGTAATAAAACAGTAATTATGTGTGCCTTAAAAATTTGGTCTCTCAATAAATGCCACAATTTACATTTGAATTCTTGGGGAGATGAAATTTATGCAGAATATTCAACAGCAGACATCTGGTGAGTTTATTTTCCTGAGTGAAGAAACATGGGGAGTTCATAAGAAGAATCCCCACATTACCTTTTCCTTTCATCACTTGTGAATATTTTATCAACTAGATTCCTGGAGATTTTGGAGAGTCTTTCTAATGTTCTTCAAAATAGACATTAGGTGACTTTTTGTCTTCTTCTTGTCCCCTCACATTTGATGAAACCTCAAATCAAGATGAGTTTAAAAGTCTTTTCACCTAACATATATGTATTCAGTAACACCTTGGGAAATACTAAGAAATGAAAAGGTTTTTTAGTGGGAATTCTTCCCTGAGTTGCCAGAGATTTTATCTTCCAACACTGGAGTCTCCAAATGACTCGTGCTATGACACTGTGAAGAGAGTTGTCACTGATAACAATAACAAGCTATAACAATATCATTTATACAGCTTCTTCATCTCAAATATTCTGAAAATATCCTATAAAGGTATCATTTCTGATGTGTAACTGACTCGGGGGAAAACTTGGAAGCTATTTAACAGCTGGCCATCACTTAGAGACAGGAAGTGAGGAACATGTTTCTCAGCAGAAACTGCAGAGTATACAATGTAATTACCTAATTTAAAATTAGTTTAGGACATTGGAGCTAATTAATGTCCACATCCTTGACGAAGTGGCATAGGATAATTAGTGAGTACAAACTAGTGAGGACTTCAATTGCACATTTTATCTAAAAGACAAAACTAGGGATCACAGTGACTCCTCGAATGCTGATTCAGTGCTGTCTAAACATTGAGTCACAGCGAGAAGCAATCAAGAGATGTGATAATTTCTCATCTCAGCATACAAAGGCCACAAACAAACACAGACAAAGGACTATAAAAATCCATAGAATTATTGGGCAGATTTGCAAATCCAGTGATGCCTCCTCACACTAAATACTGACCATGAATTTTATTCTGTATCTTTCCAGCTTCCCGATTCAACAACACAGGTGTGCTCTATTACACAGAGATTCAGCTACCAGAAATCCACCATCACCAAAAAGTAGGGAACCAATTCAATATGTGCTTCCAGAATCTGCACATGAACAGAAATGTGCCAGGAGACACACTGTTTCCAAGAGCACATACAAAATGAGTTCTCCAGTTGTCTGTACCTTGCCACAGAAACAGCAGGATGTGACCAGCTGCTACTCATATCTCCCACAGCCTGATCTTGGATGTGCCATTAAATCCAGGCTGTGGCAGTGGGGGATGAGAAGCTGCCTGCATGATGCAAACATTTGAAACTAAAGCAAGGTGGAAAGAGCAGGGTTTCCTGCATCCCATGACTGAATTGAGCCATGGCTTCAGGCAGGTGGCAGATGTTCTGAGTAAGGGGAGTAACTGTACCTCTCTTGTGCTATAATCACCTTGAGGCAGGGATAGAAAAAAAGTAAAAAAAAAATTCTCACTCATGTCACCTACATTATCATAAAGATCAATGAAAAAATTAATTTGTCAAATACAAATTTGCTTTCTAAGCTAGTTTTCTCAGTGAAATCAAGAAATACCTAAATTGGTGATCTCTGCTGTTAATCAAGTAGTGAAAAGGATACAATAATAAAGATAAGCACTTAGTAAAATATCCATTTGGTACATAGTCCTCATGCCCTTAGTGTTGGGGGTATTCTTAGGAAAATATCAGAGCAGGAGGGTATTTCTATCATAGCCTTTACTCAGTCATAATAGTTCTAATAATTGTGAAGCCTTTCTTCAAGAAGTTTAGTTAATCCAATTTCATAGAATCAACTAATATTGCTAATTTTACCTAGCCAGGTAAAATAATGGCTGAGAGCATATGTAATATTGGGTCAAGAAGAGGAAAACTTACCTTCATGGACAAACATTACGTATGATTCCTCGTGTAACTTGTGGCACTATTGTTGTCATTTTACAATTGAATTGTGTTTGAATTTTTCTTCTACTGTGAATAAAAGATTCTCCTTAAAGAGTTATTTTCATGACCTACACACACACACACAACACACACACACACACACACACACACACACACACACACACACACACACACACACAGAGGCACCTACACACTGTAGAAGAGAGATAGCATGCATTAATTGTTCTGAGTCTCACTTATTTCACCAAACATTATGTCCAGTTCCATCCATTTTCCATCCAATCTGCAAATATCATGGTTCACTTTTTCTTTTAAATAGTTAATTATAACAGTATTGTGCCAGGGAAATTGTGAATACAACAGCTTATATGGGGGTCTCCGAGGACAACATTTGAACTTGGTTCTCTCCTTCCACCTTTATATGGGCCCTGGGGATCAAACTCTGGGTGCCAGCCTGATATAGTGTGTTGCTTTATCTAGCCAAAGTGGCAAACGCTTTTAATCCCAGCATCCAGGAGGCAGAGGCAGGTAGATCTGTGTGAGTTCAAGGCCAGCCAGGATGACATAGTGAAACTGTTTCAAAGCAACAGTAGCAACAGCAAAAAAAAAATGCAAATATAAAAGTGCTTTACCCACTGAACTATCTCTCTTGCCAATTTAATTTTTTCTTTACAACTGAGCAAAATTATATTGTATGCATGTACCACATTTCTTTATCCATTAACTTTCAAATGACAATCTAGGCTAGTTTCATTTCTTAGCTATTTTGAGTATTGCAATAATAAAGATCTATGTGCCTCTGTAGTAGGACTTAAAATTCTTTGGATGTGTAGCCTGAAGTGGTATAATGGGGTCATGTGGTAGTTCTAGCTTTAGTTCTTTGATGAACTTCTGTAGTGATTTGAATAAGAAGTATCTCAGCAGGCTCACATATTTGAATACTTGGTACTGGTTGGTGGGATTGCATGGGGAAGTTATGGAACCTTTAGGAGGTGGGACTTTGCTGGAAGAAATGTGTCAGTGCAAAAAGGCTTTGAGAGCTCACCCCACTTCCAGGTTGCTCTTTGTAGAAAACATCTGTAGATAATCTCCCAGGGTGGTTCCTGCTCTTGCCTCTTGTGCCGAAGCCTCCCATACCATCATGGCTCCCCCCTCTGGAATTATAAGCCAAAATAAACTATTCCATGAGCTGTTTTTGGTATGTGGTTTTATCAAAACAGCAAAAAGTGTGCAATACAAACTCCATACCAATCCCAATAGTGATTGTACTGATTTATATACCCTCAAGGGATGAAGGTTTGCTCCAAATCCTTGGGAGCAATTGCTGTCATGTTTCCTTGACTTTAGCCATATTGACTCGGTAAGATGGAATCTCAAAGTAGCCTTAATTTGCATTTCAAAAAACATGTTTTCAAATATTTGTTGGTATTGTTTTATTTTTTTCTTTTGAAAGGTATCTATTTACTGATCAGGAGATAACTATTTTATTTGTTTAAGATTTGGAATTCTTTAGTTTTTATTTTATATTTTTTGTTTAATTTAATTTCTTTACTGATTCTTGGGAACTTCACATCATGCACTCTAATTTCACTTACCTGCCAGTGCCCCCATATCTTCCCCTCACACATTCAGTGATTCCCAAAAGAAAATTATTAAAATGTATCAAAAGAAAACAAAACAAAGCAAGAAAACACACAAACAAACAAAAACAAGAATAAAACCTTTTAGAGTCTCCTTCTTTCCTGCCTCTCCAACACCTCTTCATTAGTCCTCGTGGCATTGTGAGTGGTATATCACATAGTATACTCTTGTCCAATCAGCTTTACGAGCAAATGTTCATTGTAATTAGTCAATGGTCTGGTTCAAGGCCTCTTGTCTCTGGTACATCATCATCATCATCACTGGATCCTCACTGAAACTCCTCTGGGATATCCTGCAGCTGCCCTGAGTTGTGGAGATCCTGTGGGTACCATTCCACAGGACCAGTCTCTTCATGAGCTCCAGTAGGTCCTAGATTGGGTAAATGTTGTGGGGAGTAACCCAAGGCCAAGCTGAGCAGGTCAGTCTGGGCCACTGGCGTCACCTGCTTCAGTCAAGGGGATGGGGCCAGCTCCCCTATGCCCATGCCATCAGGGTCAATTCTCCCTCACCTGTGGTGACAAGTGGGGCCATCTCTCCAGATTGTGGGGTGGGGGGCAGCTCTCCCATGAGGGTCAGGGCCAGTTCTCTTGCTGCAGTGTCCAGTGAGAGGTAGGGCCAGGTTTCTCAGTGCCAGCAAAGGGTGGAACAGGCTCAGCACAGCCCCCTAATTTTCATCACACATGATTTCTATGGCCCCTGAGGTGATATGGGCCACAGGCATCAACACAGACTCCAGCACAGCTGGGCAACAGACCCAGACATGGCCCTTGGCAGCAGCTTGGGCTTTGACAACATCCTGGCTCTGGATGGAAGCATGGGCCACTGAGATCAGGATGGCTCTGGTGGCAGCAAGGCCTCTCTGGACACCACCAAAGCCTTAGGTTATAGCTCCAACCATGGGCTTCAGTGTGACTTTGATGGCAACATGGGCCTTAGACTTCAACACAGACCCCAGCTGAGGTAGGACCATGGACCCAGACAGGGTCCTCAGCTACAGCTCTGGTCCAGATGTCACCATGGCATTAGGTGGCAGCAGAAGCAACTCAGATCTGTATATCCCTGGATGCAGCATGATGCTTGAACACCAACATGAACTCAGGTGGCTGACCTGACCCTGGCCATCCACACCGTCTTCAGTGGTAACAGGAGCCATAGACAACCCAGACCCTGACCACTATAGGGCCAAGGATCCAGACATGGCCCTTAGCAGTAGCCCAGGCCCAGATGACAGCATGGCTCCAAGTAGCAGCTCAGGCCACCCAGAACTGTATGGCCCAAGTTGCAGCACACCCCTCAGACTCCAACAAGGCCACAGATTGCAGCCCAGATTTCAGGCCTCCATGTGAGCCCTAGTGGCAATGTGGGCCATGGACTTCAACACAGACCCCAGCTGCTGTAGAACCATAGACCCAGACGTGATCCTTAGCCTCAGCCCAGGTCTGGATGTCACCATGGCCCCAGTAGGCGAGTGAAGACCACCCAAATCAGCCTGGCCCCAGTGGAGATCTTGATAAATATTAGTTCTGTGATAAATATTAGCTTTCTGAGCCAGGTGGTGGTGGTGCATGCCTTCAATCCCAACACTCAGGAGGGAGACTCAGAGGGATCTCTGTGAGTTCAAGGCCAGCCTGATCTATGGAGTTAGTTTCAGGTAGGCTCCAAAGCTAAACAGAGAACTCCTGTATCAATAAAATAAAATAAAATAAAATAAAATAAAATAAAATAAAATAAAATAAAATAAAATAAAATAAAATAAAATAGACAAAATATATTAACTTTCTGTTTAAAGTAAAGTTGGGAAAAATTTTCTCCCATTATATAGATTAACACTTCAGTGTGTTGGTATTTTTCTTTGGCTGTACATAAGCGTTTTAATTGTATGCAATCTCATTTATCAATATTTAGAATTATTTTGTGTGCTGTTGAATGTTCTTGCATATAGGTTCTCTTGAAGTTCTTTGCCTATGTTTTGTTCTAACATTTTCAGAAAATGTTTGATCCACTCTGATTATCATACAGTGAGAGCCAGGTATCCAATTTAAATCTTCTACACATGGTTCTATATTTTTTCAAGCACCATTTGTTGAAGAGGATGTCATTTTATCCAATATATACTTTGACACCTTTGTCAAACATTAGGTAGCTGTATATTGGTAAGTTTATTTCTGAGTCCTCTATTTTATCCCATAGATGTATGCATCTGATATTATACAAGTGCCATAAAGTATTTGTTACTAAGTTTTAGTAACATAATTTAAGATCAGGTTTTGTGTTACCTCTGAATTGTTCTTTCTGCTTGCAATGGTTTTGGCTATTCTGAGTGTTTTATGTTTCCATATGAATTTTAGGATATATATATATATATATATATATATATATATATATATATACAAAATTTGTGTGAAGAAAGTCATTGAAATGTTGAGGGGGATGATGCATGGGATCTGTAGATGACTTTTGGAATATGACCATTTTTATAATAGTATCAATCTATGAGCCTACAAGGGCTTTGATTTTATAATGTTTTCTTCAATGTCTTACAATTTTCATTAGGAGGTCTTTCACCTATTTTTGTGAAGCTAACTCATATTGATTTTTTTTATTTTTGTTTTTTGGTTTTTGAAGACAGAGCTTCTTTGTGTAGTCCTGGCTTTACTACCAGGCTGGCTTTGTACTCATAGAGATCTGCCTGCCTCTGCCACTCGAGTGCTGGGCTTAAAGGTGTGCTCCATTTTCACCTGACATGTTTCCTTGCTCTATATTTTATAGAATCATTTGAGAAATAATGGTATAACACTTCCTTAAAAGTTTGTTCAAGTTAACAATGAATTTATCTGGTCCTTGGATGTTCTATGTTGGGACAGTTTTAATAACTGTTTTCATTTCATTGATTGATATGGGTCAGTTTATGTTATTTGTATCTACTTTGATTTTCATAGGATATATATATGTGTATACACACACACACACACACACACACACACACATATATATATATATATATATATATGAATTCATCTATATCTTCTAGATGTTCCAAGATTTTTAGTATAAGATTTTAATATATACCTTTATGATTCTGTGGATTTAGCTAGTGTTTATTGTAGCAGCTCTCATTTAATCTCTCTAATATGATTAATTTTTATTTATTCTCTATTTGATTAGTTTGGTTAATGGTTTGTCAATCTTGTTTATTTTTCTAAAATCCAACTCTGATTGATTCCATATCATACTTTTGTCACCTTTTCATTAGTTTCCATCCCAATCTTTACTATTTAATTCTATCTATTATTTGAGTATTTGGTTTATTCTTGTTTCCACAGACTTTTGGTACATATCCAAATGTTTACTGGTAATTTCTCTGAATTTATATTGTGAATTAGTATGTATAACTACGATTTTTTTCATGGAATTTTGTTAGCAGTATTCCAGAGTTTCAATAATGTTGTGCTATCACTTTCATTTGATTCTAGAAATTTCTAAATTTCTTCTCTGATTTCTTTGTTGACTCACTGTTCAATCAAAAGTGCAACATTATGGCCAGGCAGTGGTGGCACATGCCTTTAATTCCAGCATTTCGGAGGCAGAGCCAGGTGGATCTCTGTGAGTTTGAAGCCAGCCTGGTCTACAGAGTGAGATCCAGGACAGGCACCAAAAACCACATAGAGAAACCCGGTCTCAAAAAAAAAGTTCAATATTAAACCTTGAAAATATGTGTGTATTTTCTTTTTTTCCCATTGATGTATCATTTTGTTTTATCACTACCTGATATGATTGCTAGGCGGTGTATTTCTGTACACTGTGAATAAATGTTGTTCCCATTGGTTAATAAATAAGGCTGCATTGACTTCTGGCAAGGCAGCTTAGAGGCAGGCAGAAATCCAAGCAGATAGACTGGAAGAGAAAGAAGCAGCAGGAGAGATGCAAGCAAGCTGCCCAAGGAGATACATGTAATGGGACTCAGGTAAAGCCATGGAACATGTGGCAATACACAGATTAACAGGTATGGGTTGAATTAAGTTATAGGAGCTAGCTAGTAAGAATCCTGAGCCATAGGCCATATAATTTACAAATAACATTAAGCTTCTGACTGATTACTTTATAAGCAGCCATGGGACTGTGGAGCCAGGTGGGACCGGAGAAAACTTATGACTACATATGATACATGAAATTATTCTGATCCTTTTGTAATTTACTTTTTAGAATAATTATATGCATTCTTTGACAATTTCATATATTTATATGATATAGCTTAAAGAAATCTACCTTCAAATCCCCCTTCACTCTACCTTTATTACTTCAAACATGTCCCAATCCAAATTACATATCATCTTGAATATTTATATAACTCAGTGTGTTCAATTCATTGTTGTCTCTATGCACATGGTTATGGTACCATTCACTCAAACATGAGCTACCTATCAATAGTCATATCCTGAAGAAAACAAAACAAAACACTGCCCCAGCAAGCTTTAAAAGCTAATTGCTCCCCAAGTACACATGGGTCTCTTCAGCCCATCCTCTCTCAATGATATTGAATGACTTGATTTTATACAAGTAACCATAGTTGTTGTGAGTTCATGGGTGCAATAGCCGTACCATGACCATAATATTGCAGTTCAAAGCATCATTTCCTACCCTTTTATTTTTACATTCTTTCTACCCTGTCCTCCATAGTGTTCCTTGAGCCTTAGGAAAATTGATATAGATATCTCCTCTATAGTTTGGTACTCAACCATCATGAAGTTTTAGCATTTTGGCTTCCATTAATTGCTTGTATCCTTTAAAAAAATAGTTTTTAGATCAAGGTTGAGGAGCAACACTAATTTATGGGTATAAATAATTTAGAGGATTATTTGGTAATAAAAAATCATTTTGCAAAGGAGCAGTAGTACATTCCTTTTAAGGCATATGGTCTGCCTAGCCATGGGCTTTTGGCCAGGTTTAAAGCATCGAGCATTGATGAAATCTACGATGATGTATTGTAGGCTTCCAATCCATCAGAAAGCAGTTAGTTGCCCCTATTACTTTTATATCCATATTGTACTATGCAGTGAGCACACTTTCCCTGGGAGGTTAGTATGAAGGATACATTACTGGGTAAGATTATTGATGACTATACTTAGGGAAAGTCTCAGAAATAATAATAATAATAATAATAATAATAATAATAATAATAATATTAATAATAATAATAACTATGTCCTTTCTGCCCACAAGAGTTTCTATTTGGGAATCTGTTTTTGCCATAATTACCCAGACTAAGACACTCCATCCCTAAAATGCAAATTACAAACTAATTTCTTGTGTTTGGGAGATTATTCTTTCCAAATAGCATTTTATCTATTTGTGGCTCCGAGGGCTAGAAGAAGGCATGCATGTTTGTGTTTACATTGCTTATTTAGTACACTCTTCCTAACTACAGCTCACTCTGTGGCACACTTCTTAAATTCCTCTTTCTATGTTGATTCTCATCTGGGCAGGGGCAGCAATATTTCCTTATCAAACTATTCACTTGAGCATGACAGTGCTCCTGAAAATTTTAGCTTCAGGCTCTGGGTTGGTTATTTTTTAGGTCAACTTGACATACATTAGAGTCATCTGAGAAGAAGGAACCTTAACTTATGGAGTGCCTCCATCAGATTGCCTGTAGGCTAGTCTCTAGGATATTCACTCCTTTAAGGATTAGTGTAGGAAGTACCAGCCCACCAAGGACAGAGCCACCCTTTGGCAGGTAGTCCTGGGTGGAATAAGAACACAAAATGAGCAAGCCATGGGGAATCAGGCAGTAAACAGAGTTCTCCAATGACCTCTGCTTCAGTTCCTGCTTCCAGGTTCCTGTTGAGAGTTCCTTCCATGAATTCTCTTGGAAATGGTTTGTAACCTGGAAGCTGTAAGGCAAAATAAACCCCTTCTTTCCCAAGTTGGTTTGTGTCAGTGTTTTATCACAGCAACAGAAAGTCAAACTAGAACATACTCCAATTTCCACCAAAATTATCCATTAAGATTTTCTTATAGCACACTGAGGCTTCTAAAAGCCTGTGGACAACATGCTTGTGTTGATAGTAGAAGTGGTACCACTCCTTAGCACCAAGTTTTGGTATTAGTTAATTTTCTCATTGCTGTAACAAAATAACAGATAAAGGAAAGCAATGAATGAAAGGCTTCTTTTGGAACAAAGTTTCATGGCACCCTCCATCACACCGGGGAAGTCATAGTGACAGGAGCTACTCACATTGTTTCTGCAATCAAGAAACATAGAGATCAATATGTGTGTGAAATTTACTTTCTGCTTTTTATTTATTCTGGGCTTTCAGCCCATGGGATGCTTCCCACATCCAGAGTGCATCTTCATCCCTCAGTTTAAGCAAACATCCTTATAAGTACACTTAGAGGTGCGCTTCCATGGTGATTCTAAATCAAGTTGACAATGAAGATTCATTATCACATATGCGATGTTTAACATGATTCTTCTTTATCCTCCATGCAAATCATTTGAAATTACTTCACCTCTCCCTAAAATCATGTGAATTCAAGGTATTCAATCATCCTTGTGTCTTCTCTGTCAGATGTTGGATTTCCTCAATGATCATTTATAATTGAGCACAATGTTCCAGCTGTTAGCTTGTCAATGTAGACTAAGATAGTGTGTTATTTTGTCTAAACTGCACTGTCATTGGAGTGCTTTTGCATTCAAAGCATGTTGTATTTTCTTTTATCTTATTTTTAGAACTTCAGAGATCTTATGTCTACTACATAAAAGTATATTTCTGACACAACCATATATTTTTAAATAGTAGCTTTCAAGTGTGTTGTGTATCATGGATGGTGGAAAATATGTATTTCCTAATGGATAACCTTTCTTTTCTATTTACTTCAGAAGTGTTTCGCTTATTTGTTTAAAGTCCCTCACTTCAATTTCAATGTAATTATAATTTTATTTTTGGGTTTCCTGAATGGATGCCAAGCACACAAATGGCAGTTCTATCTTGGGTGAACTGAAATGGGATGATTGGATCATTAATAAAACTGATTTTAGCCAACAAGGATGTTCTGCTACAAACTCAACTCAGAGTTCAGTTCTCCAACTCAAGATCCCATTCTTCTTTTGGTGCATAACCTAAGATTACATTATTTTAATTGGCAGCAATATTATACTCTTACACTATTTTAAGTTGTCTTTATAGTAGAACTTTTCTCAACATGTTTTTAATACAGTCTCTTGTTAAGCCATACTTTAACTCTATTATTTTTAAAGAAATGTGATTTATCTGGAGCCAGCTTCTCATTAGATCTGGTTCATTGTCTATACCAGCAAAAATGCCTGCACCTGCAATAATGCATTCCGATTGTTTTTATTTATTTGTTTTTCTAGTTCTTCATCCTCTAGATTTGATCAACATAGTGTTAAATATGCTCATCTTGGACACTGATTCTTAAAGAAATACTTATTGACTACTCAATTTATGCCAAGTATTGACGCTAGTGAATAAAAAATATTTGACACTATTGCATTCAAAGAGGACATCCATGAATATTCAAAACAGAAAGGGAAATATATTAAAACAGTATTCTACCAAATTTTGATAAGTTGACATTTCACTTATTAAGTATTATTGTTAAGTTAGCTATGAACCAACCTCACTGTCCTAAAATTAGTGGTATATTTGCGTTAGTTTTATTTATAAAGACAATTTTAAAACTGCATATGTTCTTTGGGAAAATATGCACACTTTGCCTTTAGCATTCCTTATGATTTATTAAGTGTTGAGGGCATTGGGGTATGGAAAGAATGAGAAGAGGGGTTCAACTAAAGCATTATCCATTTTACCATTGAGTACTAGAAAGGAATAGAATTACAAAATGGATGGCATGGGAAAGATGAACATAATGCAAGACAGACATAATACAGTGTGGAGGAATTAAAGAAAGAATGACTCACATGAGAGTAGTATAGTCTTTGGCTCTGAACATTTTGGCCTCTGGTTAAATGCTGCCAAATTCAAAACATTTTCCATGTGCCTAACCAGAAGTTCCAGCTACACGGTGCATTTCATTTTAGATGTATTTAAAAAAAACCTATAGATTATGGTTTGCCTTTCAGAAAACTTGTCTTTTTACATTTTCTGCATGATGGAGTGAATTGCAGTGTCATGTCAAATGCCATTAATCTGAGAAAGAAAGGGTCTAGTCAACTTCATAAAATAGAATGATTTTCTTCTGTGCGTGCTTTCTTTTTCTATTCACTGGAACAAGAAACTTTTCATCTCTGTAAGAGGAGTTGAGCAGTTTGATTGAAGTCTGTATTTAAAACAATACAAAAATCAATGACTTTTATGAAAAATAAACTTGTCCCTGTGTGTTCTTACCCAAGATTTACCCAAAGGATATACAAATAAATTATTTACATTTATGATGTGTTAATGAGTCTCAGAGCATTAAAACCTGTATTGTGATGGAAAGAGCAATGGTTACAAAGAAGATGTTTGAATTGCAGCCGTGATTTATCTATGACTTTTCTATATAGCACAGGCTACTCACATTAGTGCTTGATGCAAAGTCTTAGTTCTGAAAACTAAGAGAATCAGGTTAGACATCATTTTAGAGATACTTTAGCACTCTGATTCTATTCCATGCAAGGTAAGAAAAACACATGAAAGCACACAGTAATGTTATTCTCTGTACTCTAGCAATGGGATAATATAAGAATACGCCTATTTGAAATATGTTTAGAATAAACGGTTAGCTAAACCTCCTCAGATTCCATTCAAGAACTGTGTTCCATAGTATTTCAAATATACTGAGTCTCTGCACTTCCAAATCTGATTCATACCCCATTGCTCTGAAGGCAAAATCAAAGTCTATTCTGATATTAGATAATGAAGAAAGCCAGAGGCAAACACTGTTAAGCTTGAGTTAAAAGTATAAAAATGTTAAAAACATTCTGATTTTTGAGTTCTTCACTTTTGAATAGAAACATAGTTTCTAGAAACAATGTTGAAAATAAGCTCTTTGGGCATGTTTAAAAACAAGAAGGGACAAGAAAATAGCAGGGTATCATGAGGAAAGCAGTGTGCTGGAAGTCAGCTAAGCTTCAATCTCATCTCTGTGAACACTGAAGAACAACCCTTTGCTTTAAATTCCTCACCTGCAGCTGGGGAGGTTACGGGAGATGAGTCTCATAATCAGATCATTTCATGAAGAAATGACAACAAAGAATAGTAGATACCTCAGGGAATTAAAATTACACATTCTCCCCCAAAGCATTCTAAACAAAAATTATTTTAGAACTCTGCTGACCAAAGAAACAAACAAGACTTTCCTCACCCAGGGTTTTCCACAGAAATAATATTGGGATGTTTCTTTCTTTCCTTCTATATAAGAACCAGCTCCTCTAGGCTTAGTTTGGGTAAGCAGGCTATAACCTTTGGAGAAGAATTGTCTTGATCCCATGGACAGATCCCAGGGTGGAACTCAGGCAGGAATTTCATGTTATATGCCCAAGGCAGATTGCCTTCTTTATGAAACTTCAATTTATTTTCTCATGGTCCTAAACTGACTGATGGACCTTCACATACTCCCACATAGAATCCTAAAGGAAACTATTCCTAGGAAGCCTCTGACATATGATCTTTATTATATAGTGAAGCATTCACGCTTGTTGTTGGTTGTTTTTTACTCTTATTCTTTGGAGGGCCTGCCTTTTTGAGGGGCCCACTACCAAGCTCCAAGTAAATCACACACAGAGGCTTATTCTTAATTATAAATGCCCAGCCTTAACTTGCCTAGTTTCTAGCCAGCTTTTCTTAACTTTAAATTATCCCATCTACGTTTTACCTCTGGACTTTTTCCTTTTCTTACTTCTCTATATCTTACTTTCATTCTTACTCCATGTCTGACTGTGTGGCTGGGTGGCTGGGGGCGCTGGCCCCTAGTGTCCTTCTCTCCTTGCTCTCTTACTCCTTCCCCCCCCCACAGATTTCTCCTTCTATACACTCTCTCTGCCTGCCAGCCCTACCTATCCTTTCTCCCACCTTGCTATTGACTGTTCAGTTCTTTATTAGACCATTTGGTGTTTTAGAGAGGCAAAGTATAACAGTTTCACAGTTAAAAAATGCAACATAAACAAAAGTAACATGCATTAAAATAATATTTCCCAGCATACCCTTCCATATCATCCACAGCCTTGAGCCAATTATGCATCAAATATATTAAGGAAAAATGTATCTGCTTTGAATATGTACTGACCTTTTATTTCATACCATTGTTTCATAAACAAAGCAGAATGACAACTGTTCAGCTCTAGTTTACATTGGATTAGTTATCCTAGATAGTCTAGTGATGATTTGAAGTATAACAGACACTATATCATTTTATATAAAGGATTCATACATGTGTACACTCTGAAATCTAAAAGAGGGTTTAGAGTGAAATCTCCAGTGATACTGTGAGGAAAGATTATACCTTTGAATTTTTCCCAGTTAATATACAATAAAATCATTTCTAGAGAGAAATGTTGTTTGTAGATAAAATTAATGGATACAAAAACTGCATACTTGGTCCTATTACTGTGGAGGCTTCAACACTCATAATACGTTGCTTGGACCACTTTTCCAATATATATTAAAAAAACCTTGTCATCTTTCATTCTTTCTAAGGCAATGTTAATCCCCACCTCCACCCCTCTCATCAGTCAGCTAGAAGGTGCAATTATTTGGTATGGATTGTTGACCATGCCAGTTTAACTTCTTAAGTGATAAAATGTAATTTTAAATAGACTTGGGATATGAAGAAGGTCATGGAAACACTGATGTTTAGAACTTGACATCTTAACCTGTCTGTTTAAAAAAAAAAAAAGTCTATGTATTTTGGACAAGATGTGTCACTCCCAGTGTTTCAAAAATTGTTAACAGATTATTTCATTTCTCTGAAGTTCTGTGTCATTCTTTGAGTTTGTCATCTAAAAATAAGCCCACGGAAGGATAATAGAACAAAATTAGCCATGCACCCACCATTTTGTGTGTCTGTGCTTGGTTCTTCACTGCCACAAAAGCTCCGCGTGAGTCTTGAGTTATGTCACTGAAATTTATAAGCCCCATTCTCACATTCCTTCTGAAACAAGAAACAAACATAAAACAAGAAGAGGATTATGATGAGATTTGGGGATAACCCTAATAATTCGACACATTTCAGAAACGGTTGTGCACTGGCTGGTTTTGTGTGTCAACTGGACATAAACTAGAGTCATCAGAGGAAGGAGCCTCAGTTGAGAAAATGCCACCATGAAACCCACCTATAAGGAATTTTCTCATTTAGTGATCAATGGGAGAGGGCTTAGCCCATGGTGGGTGGTGCTATCCCTGAGCTACTGGTCCTGGGTTCTATAAGAATGTTGGCAGAGCAAGCAAGCCATGGGAAGCAAATCAGTTAACAACTTCTGCCTCGGGGATGTTTCCCTGCTTGAGTTCCTGTCCTGACTTCCTTTGATGGTGAGCAGCAATGCTGAAGTGTAAGAAAACTAAACCCTTTCCTCCCCAACTAGCCTTTTGGTCATGGTGTTTCATCAGAGCAATAGAAACCCTAAATATGAACGTGGAAAGAGAATCTGTAAGAGATGTATCAAGTATTTTATTTAAAAGTTAAGTGGAGACACTTTAAAAAAATCTTTCTGATGTGTGAACTGTTTTGAGGCTACCTTCAATATAGAGTAGCCTCTGTTACATAGAAGCAAACTGACATAAAAAATTCACTTACATCAATGCAGCTCTCTAAGTTGTGTAAGCAATTGGTCTGCCAAAATCAAGCACACAAACAAAAGGGAATTTTTAAAAATTTTCTGGGAACATGTGTCATGCCTTATAAAGTGATTTTAGCAGCTTTTAAAGTTTTTTTTTTTTTTACAGATATTTTGGGTTATTTTATTTAATTTTCATTTTACATACCAACCTGAGTTCCCCTCCCTCCCCTTCTCCCGCCCCCTCCATCCTTTCCCCCATCCCACCCTCATCCACTCCTCAAAGCAGGTAAGGCCTCCCTTGGGGAGTCAACGGAGTCTGGAATAACAAGTTGAGGCAGGACCAGGTCCCTGCTGTTGCTACATGACTGCACATGTGCTGTTTAGTAGCCAACCAAGGGGCCTTACATCCTATGTAATCCGTGTGCTGCATGATCGCGTAATTTGTGCACAGTGTGATCATGCGATCTGTGCACATGTGTGTCGTAGCTCTGAAAGCCCATATGTGTGTGTGCAGGGGAATCCATAAAAAGTGCATCATAGACTCCTCCCCCCTTCTTCCCCCTTTGCCTTCTTCCTCTCTCTCTACATGTCTCTCAAATAGGCCTGAGCACACCCTCTCCTGTCCCCTCTCCTCCTAATAAACTCTCATAGTGGATTTTGTTGCGCCCCCTGGCTTTTCTTGCATGGTAATAGTGCAGCTTAATGAATAATACGGCACCTCCATGTAAACTAACACCTCTCCCCTGAAGATACAAGATAGCAATAGCAATGTATCCCTTCATAGCTATTAGGCTCCAAAAAGCCAGTTCATGTACCTGGGATAAGTCCTGATCCCACTACCAGGGGCTCCACAAACAGATTAAGCCACACCACTGTCACCCACATTTAGAGGACCAAGTTTGTATAAGTGGATATTAGACATAAAACAAAGGATAACCAGGCTACAATCCACAAACCCTGAGAAGCTAGGTAAAAAGGAGGACCCTAAGAGGGCAAGCATGGAAGGCCCCAGGAAGAGGAAATAGTTAAGATCTCCTGGGTAAACTGGGTGGGGAGGGTAGAAGGAAAGGGATGAGGGTTGGGAACATGAGGGATCAAGATGGCTAAATTGGGGGAGGGCTGGAGAGGGAGAGCAATGAAAGAGAGATCTTGATAGAGGGAGCATTATGGGCTTAGGGAGCAACCTGGTGTTAGGGAAATCCCCAGGAATCCACAAGGATCACTCCAGCTAAGACTCCTAGCAATGGTGGAGAGGGTACCTGAGCTGGCCTTCCTCTGTAATTAGATTAGTGACTACCCTAATTGTTATCATAGAACCTACATCCAGTAACTGATTGAAGCAGATGCAGAGATCCACAGCCAAGCACTGAGCTGAGTTCTTGGAGTTCAGTTGAAGAGGGATCATATGAGCTGAGGGTGTGTGTGTATGTGTCAGGATTCAAGATTATGATTGGGGAAAACCACAGAGACAGCTGACCCAAGCTAGTGGGAGCTTAAAGACACTGAACTGACAGATGGGGAACCAACCTGGGCTTTTAATGTTTTTAAGCACATCAGGAAAAAAGACAGTCTGATACTATCTGATATGAGTCTGTGGCAGATTTGGGGGGTGGTGATGGTTATGATTCATTAAGTGGCCTTGAGGTAAGCCTGCCATGGTCACACTGGAGGACCAGAATAAAACAACTTACAAAACCTTCTGCAGAATTTATTAAGCTAGCCTGGACCTTACACCCTGTTTCTCAAACCTTTTAATATCTGCAGTGTCAGATGCCCTGTTCTCTCACATTAAGGGACCACCTAAGGAGCTACTCAGTCTCCTGCCCACATGCTAGTCACATTGAAGCTGCATGTGTCTCTCAACTAGTTTCCTACTAGAAATACTTAACACTAAATCAACACAATTTTGGTTTCTACAAGGCCTCAAACCCTATGTGATGCTAGACAGGGCATTATTATGACAGACATAAAGCACAGCTTTTTCTTAGATTACATAGTATCTATGCCATTCATCTGTCATTAACATTTCTTTCACACTTTCTTCAGTAATTTTTTTTCCCTATCAAAGTAACATGATTGACACAAATGCTAGGGTTAATTTATGTCTAACTGGAAAAGTTTCACTTCAGTAAATACTATATTGAAGTCTTTCCAAGTAGCTTGTTTCTCCTTGAGATGGTCAATAAATGGACAACCACTTAGAGCCTACTCTCATACTGGTCATAATGCTTCTTTAGTGAACATCACATATGTCAAGATAAAAGCCTGGAAAAAATATTTAAGCATGTTAATCTGATTTCACTTTAATTAATACCAAGTGAGACAAAAAAGAAGGGTAATAGCTGACAACCGGATACTTCGATTACTACTAGGACCTTAAAATGCCTAGAGACGGAAGATAAATTAGACACCATAGATAACTTCATGTTAGTCAGGGCTATTCAAATCTCTTTTATTCTTACAGTGAGCATACAATTCATCATCCAAACTAAGAAACGTTTGAGAGGCATAAGGACAATATTAAAGATCACTATATGAGTTACTCAGAAACTCCTCAACAAACAAGGAGAAAGATGCGTTGGGAACAGATTTTTGTTTGTATTTCCATATACCCAAACCAGAAAATGACAAGATGTAGATAATGAACATGAAATGCAAGGAGTAAAAGAATCTTAAGGGCTAGGGTCTAGATGTTCCTGAGCACTGTTTTTCTTCTTCTTTTTTAATTAAGAATTTTTTTATTCATTGTACATACCAACCACAGATCCCATCTCATCCCTCCTCCTGCTCCCCACCAGCCTCTTCCCCATCCCACATCCAACCCCTCCTCCAAAAAGGTAAGGCCTCCCTTGGGGAGTCAACAAAGCCTGGTACATTCAGTTGAGGCAGGTCCAAGGACCTTCCCCTTCATCAAAACTGTGCAAGGTGTTCCACTATAGGTAATGGGCTCCAAAAAGCCAGTTCACGCATCAAGGATAGGTCCTGATCCCACTGCCAGGGGCCCCTTAAACAGACTAAGCTACACAACTGTCTCTCTTATGCAGATGGCCTAGTCTAGTCCCATGCAGGTTCCACAGCTATCGGTCTAAAATTCATGAGGTCCTACTAGCTTGGTTCAGTTGTCTCTGTAGACTGGGTGAAGAATTAAGATAATGATTTGATTACAAGTCTGTTGGTGGCATGTACTTCTAAAGTCCTGGGAGGAAGTTTTGGCATTGAAAACAGTACATGGCTAGGAACCTACATATATTTATAACTTGTAATCATAATATATGCAGTGATAAAAAGAGTATGCAGTTCTAGGAATAGTATTTCTCTGTATCTGGAAATAATGTAAAAATAAGCATTAATCATTTTTTCCTCTGTGATTCAGTTTACTTGACTTTTTTTCCCCGAAGAGTTGTTTAATCTGATGATAAGAGAGTCTGTTCTTTTTTTTTTCTAAATTGCTTTTCTTAACTTCTTTTTGTAAGAATTTAAGAATGAGTAACGCTCCCAGGGTAGATGTTGGCATGTAGCTGTTTTGCTATGAATTGGAATGATTTTATGCTGTACTTATGGCAACACATTTTGCTGATATTTTAGGTCAAGGAGAAATTAAGACTTAGTAGATAAACTTGTAGGAAAAGCAGAGCTACAAGAGAAATCTGTGCCCTCTAAAATACTTTGAAACACTCTGCTTCACTATAAAAGACATTTAACTCTATAATGAAAATTGCAAAGGAAGAGAACATCTGATTTAATCAGAATTGTTGCAACTAAAATAGATACTGAGACACTAAGCCAGAAAATCTAGAGTATGTCTGTTGACTCAAGATCCTAATTTACATTCAAATTGACTTCCTTAGTTTTGAGTTTGCCTTATCACTGTGCTTTGCTGAAATGTTTCTTAGACCCATTGTGCAGATGGCTGGACCTAAAGCATTGGCAGAATTAACAGTAGTTAGACCATTGTGAATACAAATCACTAGGAGGGCATTAAAAGAATGTTTTACATTAAAGCAAAATATAAAATTATCCCCTCAGCCAAGAGATAGGCGGTGATAGAGACCTCCGACTAGGGAATAGAATCTGGAGACAACAGATGCTGTGGTGGCAAGGAATGCAATCTCAAGTCTGTGGTCTAAAATACATACTTGGGTTTTGTAACTAAGAATTGGTCAGTATCTTTAGAGTGCAGAAGAAGGTATTTGCAGACCATGACAGAACAGGAGGCCTGTCTTAATAAACAAGAACATGGATCAGAATAATGAAACAAGAGGCTTGTAACTGCTTTGACTAGAGCAGGCTCTCCACAGCAGCTGAAACAGTACTGTCTCACTGACAACTCATGCACTAGTTGACATATATGAGACTCTAATGTGTGATCACAAAATGTACCAATGAAATGGTGCCTTCAAGTGTTTACTGGTCTGAACTAATAAAGAATTCTTTCCCACACCTCAAGACATAATGGAAATTAACTAGAAATAGAATAAAAAAAATAGGAGCTTACACCCGGGACCCTAAAGGAAATCAAATATGTTTGTGATTTTGTTTTAGCACATGTTATGTGGTTGCTGACTGGACTTAGGACAGGGATGTTCACATATGAGCTGCATATTACTTGACCCTTGTATTACAGCAGAATAAAAAAAAAAACGGTCTGTTACTATTCCTAAAATTAACAAGTACAGTAATAAGGAGGTCTGGTCTCTTCTTAGGACTCTGAGTGATGGAAAAAATCTGTGTTATGAATTGAATTACAGCCCGTCCAGTTTATATTTTAACAATTCCAACCTCTAACATCTCAGAAGGGGACCCTATTTAGAGATGTGGCCATTAAAGAGATAATCAAGTTAAAATGAGGTCATTAGCATGGACCCTAATCCATGTATGAGTAGTGTTCTCATTAAACAGTAATCTGAGCAAGATACACACATTGAGCAAGAACAAGATGGAGATATGTTAAGCAGTACGCAGACTATAACCATATGTAATCTAAGAATGGCCTAAACAAAGATTTTTCCATTATAGCCACCACTAGATTAGCCAAACAAACGGACAGAAAAAAAAAAATGACCTCTTTATTTTGTACTTCTAGTCATGATAAAATTCTGAGATAACAAGTTTCTCCTGTATAAAGTACCCATTCTTTGGCACTTGACTACAGTTACAATAGCAACTAATCTATTCTGGTACTAATATTAAAGATAGAGCCATTGACACTATGAGATATGGATAGTGAAGTTACACTAATCCCACCTGTGTGACATAGACAAAAAGACCATCAAAACCCAAGCTTTTGCAAAAATCAACGTAAAAATCACATTATAGTAGCATAAAACCACTTGCAATTGTGATCTTCAGTAAAATAATCACCATGAAAGTTGAGCTCAGTATAAGAAATTAAATATTTGAAGGTGTTGTGACCCATCATAAGGAGAACCCAAAGATGCAACAAACAAAAGTGTTAGTAATAGCAAAAGTTTATAAAATACAATTACTCACAACAGAATAGGAAAATAAAGCTGGATTTAGACACTGGCTTTCCTATTTAAACAGAATGAGGCTCTCATTAAAAGAAGAATTCATAGAAAAAACTGAACTCAGAAAGAAATGCAAGGCAAAAGTCATCCAATAATGAATAGTGAAATAGAATAAATAATAATCATTTACTGAATAAAACAACAAAATTCATGGTCTGGAGCTTAAAATAAGTTGAAAATAAAATACAAGGCAAGAAAGGTGTGGGGAGACTAGTAGTAGATAAAATAAAAACATTTAAAAGCACATGAATTTAATAATGTTGACTAATAGTAGAAATAAATATACGTATGAAACATACAGGTAATCCACTCCAGGAGCTCGTAACCTGCACAACAGTACAATACAAAAGGAGTCACAAAATGACAAATACAATTCAAAGAAAATGAGCACATGTAGAAAATATTTTGGAAAAGAAAAAAAACATATTCTAAATCATTAACACATATAAATATACTAACAGGAAAATTTAAAGTATTTATCTTACTTGGTAAAGAAATCTTCTGGCTTGCCGGGCTGTGGTGGCGCACGCCTTTAATCGCAGCACTTGGGAGGCAGAGGCAGGAGGATCTCTGTGAGTTCGAGGCTAGCCTGGTCTACAAAGCTAGTTCCAGGAAAGGTGCAAAGATACACAGAGAAACCCTGTCTCGATAAACCAAAAGAAAAAAAAAAGAAATCTTCTGGCTGAAATAAAAGTCATTTTACTTATTTGTAATATATATAGTACAGAAATGATGAGTATTAAACTGTAAAAAAATGAAGTAATGCTAATAATGCTACACCAATGTTCTCTGGATATTATTTCATTACCAAATATCACTTATAGATAATTTTGAATAATTGGCTATCAAAAACTTAGTTCAAAGTGTCTCTGCTACAAACTAGAGAAGATTTTAAAAACTATTTCCTAAAACTTGATAGATTTGTGGGAATTGTCAATAAGGACATACAGTTCTGAGCATTAACCTAAACAAGCTTGCTTTAATTGGTAGGTCTATAACATCATTGAACAAGTTTTTACCATCTTTAATTAAAGTTAAAGATTTATAAAAATTGAACACCTGCTAGACTGTAATGAAATTTTGTCACATACTAAAGAATTAAGATGCAAACCACTTTTATGTTTTCTCTGACCAATATGTCAAAAAGTAAACCAATAATAGAATGATGGCAAACCCTCACAAATTTAGATTTTATATAACCCATCCATTAGTCAAGAAGCAAATTAAAATGAAAATATAAAACATACAGAGAAAAATGTGTGGTGTTAGTTAAAGCAATACATGCATAGCTCTAAATGTAATTAAAAAAGAAGAAAAAATAAGACGTAAATTTTTATGTTTCTGATGAAAATGTAATCAAAATTTAAGAACATCTTAAAACATAAATGATACAACATATTACTGTAATATAAAAAAGAGAAGATCAACATTAACAAAGACTGAATCTTTGCAAAGATCAGTAGTCATGATGGCCACATCAAAGTGTGAAGTAACAATTAGAAAATAATAGGAATGGAAATAAAACACTACTGTGTTATTGATATGACCAATTTGTAGAGGACAATTTTAAATAAATATGTACCAATAAACATAGAAGCTATTTCTACAAGCACAACTTAACAGAACAGAAAATTTAAATAAGCCTTTTAATCATGAGTGGATCAATTTTGTTTTCACACAACAATAATGTAAGAAAAACTATTTTTAAAAGTAACTGAGAATATAACCACCAGAACATGGTTGTATAGAAAAAAATCTATAAAATATTAAAACAACAGATTAGCCTGCATTTAAACAAAAATCTTTGAAGTATCAATAATAAAGAATTCCTCAACTGATTTTTGATTGCAATGACCTTAAAATTGAACATTACAGTTCCATGGAGGTTAATGTGAAATAATCTCATAAAGACTGAAAAATTGTAAATAATAAAATGCCTCAAAACAAACTCAGTAAAGTGTTAAAAATTGATCAAATTTGGCTCACATGGGGAATGATAAGAATAGCTTAATATTTGAGAACTTGCCATCATGAAAAAGTAAAGAAAAACAATACAGCAAAAATCTCACTAGGATTAAAAAAACATTTAATTAATTTTGACATGCTTTCATGATAAAATAGAACTTGGAAGAACAGGAATTTTTAACTTTTTAAACCTCATACATAATCATGACTAAATTGACCTTATGCAAAATTATTAAACATCAATAAAAACTGAGAAATAGTCCTTTTTAATTAGAAACAATATAAAAGGCCCAATGTTATTAGCTTCTTTTTATTTTTTCTTATTTTTGAGATTATAATTTGATTACAACATTTCACTTTTCCTTTTCTTCCCTCAAAACCCTTCCATATATCCCTTCCCATTCTCCTTCAAATTCAGGACCTGTTTTTATATTATATATTAATTATATATATATAGACATATATATATGAATATATACATATATCTATATATATATTCATTCCTAAATATAACTTGTTCAGTCAATATAATGCTTCCTGTATGTATGTTTTCAGAGTTAAGAATTGGTATTATACAACAAATTGGTGTGCTTCTCCATAGGACTATTGTAACAGAAGTTTAACAGTGTGTACATTGATACTAGCCAAAAAAAACCCACATAAATACTATTTCTTGTATTCTGAAGGGATGAAAACACTGCAACTATTTGTCACTCATGTGCTTTTAGAGCATTTTTAATAACTCCAGAGAAGCTAAAATGTATTGGAGCTACTAAGGAAATAAAGACTATTAACAAGATATTAGATCAATACAGAAAGATACTCCTTTTCTTTTTATTTATTTATTTATTTTTATTGTATTTTTTTATTTTATAATTTAATTTTACATATCAGCTACGGATTCCCCTGTCCTTCCTCCTTCCACACCCCCTCTCCCCAGCCCGTCCCACATTCCCATCTCCTCCAGGACAAGGACTCCCCTGGGGATTCAGCTCAACCTGGTAGATTCAGTCCAGGCATATCCAGTGCCCTCCTCCCAGGCTAAGCAAAGTGTCCCTGCATAGGTCCAAGGTTCCAAACAGCCAGCTCATGCACTAAGGACAGGTCCTGGTTCCACTGCCTGGGGGTCTCCTAAACAGTTCAAGCTAATCAACTGTCTCACTTATCCAGAGGGCCTGATCCAGTTGGGGGCTCCTCAGCTATTGGTTCATAGTTCATGTGTTTCCACTAGTTTGGCTATTTGTAGGGTAGCAGGAGATCCCAGCTAGATCAAGAACAGAGAGAGAACAAGGAAAAATAGACCATGATAAATGAAGACCCTATGGGAATAGGAAGAAGCAAAGTGCTAGAGAGGTCCCCAGAAATCCATAAAGATACCTTCACAATAGACTACTGGCAATGGTTGAGAGAAAGCCCTAACTGATCTACTCTGGTGATAGGATAGCCAAATACCCTAACTGTCGTGCTAGAAATCTCATCCAATGACTGATGCAAGCAGATTCAGAGATCCACTCAATAAAATTCTTGAAAAAATTCTCCAGGTATTTTTGTGACTTTTTGAATGCTTGTGGAGGCCAGGAGAGAGCATAGAATCACCTGGAACTGGGGTTACAGACAGTTATGATCTGCTGTATGGATGTCGGGAGTCAAGTCTTCTCTGGAAGAGAAGCCAATGCTCTTAACTACTGAGCTATCTTTCCAGCACCTGTTTGAAAATCTTTTGCTTGGTTAAATAGTCAAGACACAGTCAAGTAAAACTTCTCCTCAACCAATGATAAGGAGTGAAAATGCAGTCATGCATTTCAGAATCAGTGAGAATCCTTTCTAAGAAATCCATAGAACCATGATTCTGTCATTACATGGTCATCATAGAATCAGTTATACAAATCTTTATGGTATGGCCTGATATATATTAGGGTGTATCTATATTGGGTGCCTTATTTGAGCACAGGAGTCCTGTCAATCTTCATATTCACTCTTCTTTGTATCTGTTACTGATAAAATTATTATAAATCTTGTTTGTTCTATTAGGTCCATAATAGTAGAAGGAAAATCTCCCTTTAATTTCCACCATAGTAGGTCAAATAGGCACAAATCTGTGCCTATTCCCTCACATCTGATACCTATAAATGTTACCTTTTTGGGAAATAGATTTTTGTCAATGCAATTAAAGGATTTCAAGACAAAATCATCCCAAATTTAAGGCATCCCCTGAATATGATCATGCACACTAATTTAAAAATAGAAGTGAATGCAGAGATACCCAGAGCTGATGTTTATAGGAAGACAGAGACAGAGATTACAGGAATAAATTTATATAATATATTGAATGATGCAGAATAGCTGTCAGCTACCAGAAGCTAGGAAAAAAGTACAGAATGGTCCATCCACTGGAGCCTGCTAAAGGATTCAACCCCACCAGGACCTTGACTCCAGACATCTGACCCCAAGAAGTTGAGAGAATAGATTTATATTCTCATATTTTACTAATTTTTATGGCATTCTTAGGAACTCTTATAGTACTCATCTGCATTCCATGTATGTTCTGATTTGTTAAATGGCTGACCTAAGCCTGTCATTCTCTTTTTGTCAAGGCAGTAAGAATATAAGCTTGTCACATAAAAGGAGGGAGAAGGATCATGTACAGGGAGAAAAGAACCAGACAGAAGGAGGGCAGGGATAAGGTGAAGGAATTGCAACAAAATAGAATGACACACATCTATGGAAACTCCATAATGAAAGTCATAATTTTCTGTATTAACCTAAAAGTATAATCAAACACAAATTGGAAAATTCTATAAGGGAAAACCAGTCGACTCCATAATCCTAATGTTCACTTTTGATTTCATATAGTTCAAATGATACATGTGAATCCCAAACTTTCTTGGTCTTGTTCATAGATGGCTCAGTTTAGTCTGTTGGGCCAAATAAAAATTGTTGATGTGCTACAGCCATGCAGGATTGTAGTGAATGAAATGTCTAATGTTCATATCTTCTTAACTTTTCCACTTTACTGTCAATGGAGGAAGACTTGGGCACAGAATGATGATTAAAAAGTTATAGATTTTATTGATTATATTGGTGAATATTGCAAATTTAAAACAGAAAAAGGGTGTTCTCGGTATGTCCTAATGGACCTTTAAGTATGGCTGTGCATTTTTGTGTCCATTAGAAAGTGTGCAAAAAAGACAGGCACTGAATGATGGGGTAGATGGGCTGGTCATCTAGGAAAGATGTAGTATCAATATGTGGCCACTTCAGTGGCAGACTCTCAGACACATGAACAGAACAATTATGATGACAGGGATCATGGTTGTGCATATTACAGAAGCAATACTTCTCACTCTCTGCTCAAGGTCAATTCTCACTGAAAGCTAGCAGATATTAATATTTAATTTATAAATTGGTAAAAGTCTCTTACAGAGACTAGGCATTGTAGTTGGAGTTATTTGTAGCTGACGTTATCTCCAGTCCTGCCTGGGCCGGCAGCCATTCAGACTCAAATAAACACACAGACGCTTGTATTATTTAAGCTGTATTGCTTAATGGCTCCGGCTTCTTGCTATCTAGTTCTTATATCTTAAATTAACCCATTTCTATTCATCTATAAGTTGCCGTGTGGTTCATGGCTTACTGGTATCTTAACATCTGCTTCTCATCATGGCAGCTGGCAGTGTCTCCTCCTCAGCCTTCCTGTTCCCAGCATTCTCCTCTCTTTGTACCGCCTATACTTCCTGCCCGGCTCCTGGCCATTCAGCACTTTATTTATTACCCAATCATAGCAACACATTCACAGCACAGAGAATGTCCCACAGTACTTCTCCTTTTCTTTTTTTCAAAAAGGAAGGTTTTAACTTTCACATAGTAGAATTACATATAAAAAACAGTTATCAAGCAACAATTACAGTTATAATATCTAGTTTATTTATAGTATCTAGTCTATTTGTATTTGGAAAAATTAAAGAAGATATCCTATCTATCCTATATTTGTGAGTCTAAGGTTTCATATTTAACTTATCTGTTATCATGACTAAGGAAATTATAACTATATAGTCTTCAACTACATCAAAGACCTTAGAAGGATATAATTATACCCAAGAAATGGGAGTTTGCATTTTCCTTTTAACAACATGCTTGAGTTAAAAGAAGGAGAGAGTCATTTTCCAACTCTAAAGCCAGCTTTAATTTTTAATTGAACTGGGACTATCTAATCTTCAACTCTTTCAGAAACCCAACAAGGAAATAATATTACCTAATAAAACAGGAAGTATAATCAAACGACTTCCAAAAAAAAAAATGTGAGTTGATGGAAACAGCCAGCTTCCTTGACAGTCCCCTGAGGTTTCTCTACAATGTTGGGGCATCATCTTAAGCTGATAGGCTTGGTGTATCTGACAGACTCATTTGTGAAATAGGATGTACACAATGCCTACAGTTCGACCTCACATTCGGTGAGAGTAGTCTATGTACCAGAAACACCTAAATTCCACTGGTGTCCTGTCATGATTGGCTGAGGCAGAGAGATGCTGCCATCCACGGTGATGAGAAGCATTATGTAAGATACTGGTAAGTCACAAGCCACATGGCAAGGCATAGATTTATAAAAATTGGTTAATTTAAGTTATAAGAACTACATAGCAAGAAGCCTGCGATGGTCATACAGTTTATAAGTAATATAAGTCTCTGTGTGTTTGCTTGGGTCAGAGTGGCTGCAGGACTGGGGAGTGAGAGAGACTTGTCCTGACCATGGGCCAGGCAAGACCAGGATAGCCCCAGCTACAAGGCATTCAATTAATGGCAAACTGATTACATCTCATCATTGGACAGAATAGTGATTTTTCTTTATCTAAGTAAGCCCAGTTAGGATTATTACTGCTGTGATAAAAATCCTGAACCAAAAGCAACTTGAGGGGAGTTATTTGGCTTACATATCATAAATCACTGTCCACTGGAGAAAACCATGGTGGGAACTCAAACTGGGTAGAAACCTAGGGGCAGGAGCTGATGGAGAGGCCATGGAGGAGTGATGTTTTTTGGCTTTTGCTCCCCATGGTTTGCTCATCCTGTTTTCTCATGGAACTCAGGACTATCAGTGTAGGATTATTCCCACCCACAATGAGTCCAACCCTCTCCCATCAATCGCTAATTAAGTAAATTACCTAGAGGCTTACATGCCTGCAGCCTTATCTTATGGGATTATTTTTCTATTTATGTGGGTCTCCTTCTCTCAGATGATTCTAGATTATGTCCAGTTGACATAAAACAAGCCAGCACAAACCCTAAATATGAATTCACTCTTCCTACTTACATGTAAGTAAATAAAAACACATAGACTCTCCTGAAGCCTAAGGCAAGTGAAATGGCTGAATTCCATTATAAAGACTTCTAAATTCATCTTTACTTCACCTAAGAAAATGTGGGTAAGAGACATGAGTCTACTGCAGCTGATCTTTGCCACTCTGTCTTCTTACATTAATTGTACTTGTATTTTTATCATTGTGTCCAGTGAGTGATTCCATCTTTAGAAGTAGACACTAGTTTCTAAACCATTTCTACTAGCATCTATTTTAGTTTAGATTTCCTTACTATCTGGCACACCTATTTTGTCTAATATTCTCTTAGTTTAGCTTTACCCAATATCTGATAAATTTACTTGGCCTATCTTAATGGGATAAGTTATGAGTATGTATCCAGCTTTTTTCTTACAAAGAATATTAAAATTAACTTTTTTATTGAGGAGTATATGTTTATTTTTCTTTTCTTTTTTTTAATTTGGTTTTTCAAGAGAGTGTTTCTCTGCATAACTTCTCTGATTGTCCTGGAACTCACTTTGTAGACCAGATTGGCCTCAAATTCACAGAGATCTGCCTGCCTCTGCCTCTCAAGTGCTGGGATTAGAGTGGTGGAATTGATTTTTAAATAACTTTATTTTAAATTAATCTCTTGTATATATTTGAACTTATTTCTTAACTCAATATTCTACTTAATGGGTCTTTCTATGCAATTCATTTATCACTAGGAAGCATTAGACTTCACACATGTGATAATATATAAATTATGGATGAAATTTACTTTCTTGGAGGCAATAAGAAAGGCACTGGCAAATAGTATAAAAACAGGCAGCTCTATGTTTCTGAGTCTCTAGCAGAATCTGTTAAAACAGATGGATTTGGAACACAGGAACACATTTTTCCCAGCTTGCTGGAAACTCTGAAAGCATTATCCCATGTTTCAAGTGCTGGGGATATCTTTCTGTATGCTGTGAATGTGTTGCTCCGATTGATTGGTAAATAAAATGCTGATTAGCCAGTAGCCAGGCAAGAATATAGTATTGGTGGGATAAGTAGAGAGGAGAATTCTGCGAACAGGAAGGCTGAGTCAGGAGTTGCAAGCCAGAGACAGAGGAAGCATGATGTGAAAGTACCATTAAACCACAAGCCACGTGGCAACTTGTAGATTGTTAGAAATGGGTTAATTTAAGATATAAAAATGGACAGCAAGGAGCCTGCCATGACCAGTTTATAAGTAGTATAAGTCTCTCTGTGTTTGCTTGGGTCTGAGCAGCTGCAAGCCCAGGTGGGACTGGAGAAAACTCCAGCTACATCCAAGGATGGATCTTGAGGCTTAGGTTCTGGAGGGAGCAGGGGAGATTTCATTGACTAATTATTGTGGACGTCTGTTCTAACGTAGGTACACTGGTTCAAAAAATCTTAACTAAAATGCTTTGGACCCATAAATGTTTTAGTTGTTGAATTTCTGGATTTTGAAAATTTACATATACATCATGATAAATCTTGGGCAAAAGGATGGAAACATGGTCTAATAATGCCAGATTTAAATACAAATTCGCTTAGACATTATAAACACCTTATATTCATGATTTGAAGATAATTTCATATTGGTTGTTCAGTGAAAATGTCTTTTTACTGTAAGTCTTCAAATGAAGTTAGGTATAGAATTTTCCACACTACACCTATGATTTTCAGCATTAGAAACATTACAGATTTCAAATTTGGGAATTAGTATTGCTCCTGCTGCATGACACAGAAATGCAGAAAAGGGTGATGCACTAGATAGAATTTCATTAAAGGTAAAGACAACAAACAGATTTTAAAAGTAATTATTATTTCTTACAAATAGATTAAATGCTCCAACTGAAAAATATTAAGAAAATGGACTTAGGCTAAGCATGATGATGCTCATCTGTCCCCAACACTTGGGGAGGCTGAAGCAGAGTTTGTAGCTAACCTTCTCTGTATGAGTTCTACGTCAGCCGGGGATCTTATCAGGACACTTTCTCAAGTAAACAAAGCAAATAAAACCAAAACAATTATTTCCTTCACAAAATATGTTTATCTATATACTCTCTATGAAAAACGTACTTGGGAAACAAATTAAAAGTAAAAATCTAGAAAGAAATCCATGAAAATATTACCCAAAAGAATACTAGATGGATATATTATTAGAAAATACATTGATTTTAAGTGAGAACATTTTTAACTCACAGAGAATGACATATATTGATAAAAGTTTAGATACATCAAGAAACATATTAAATATAAATAAATATATGCCTATATACTTGTAAATAAAGCCTGGATATGCAAAAAAGTTGACTAATACAAAATATAGTGTTGTAGAATAGCTTGATACTTCAATAACCCATGTGTTTTTAAATGTACTGGGAATTGAATCCAGGACCTTGCACTTGCTAAGGACATGACTCATTAAGCTAAATTCCTTAGTTTCTTTTAACTTTATTTTGACACATAGACTCACTATGTAGCTCAAGCAAGACTCAAATTTGAACTCTTTCTAACTCATCCTATCATGTATCTGGGATTATGGGTCTTTCTCACCCACATCTATCTACTTTGTGTTTTATTCAAACCATACTTGGTATTTTTTTGAACAATAAATATTTATTTTTGGGTTGGAGAGATGGGTCAGCAGTTAAGAGCACTGGGTACTCTGCTTTTCTAGAGGACTTGAGTTTAATTCCAAGAAGCCATGGTGGTTTACAACCATCTCTAATGGTATCTGATGTCCTCTTCTAGTGTACATGCAGACAAAGCATTCATATACATAAATCTGTAAACAAAAATACCTTTAAAATTTATTTCTTATAATTTGGTGTGTGGGTAAAGTCAAGATCACTCAAGATACATCCACATATTCACTGTATGCTTCCAAGAATGTGCTTTTATTAGTGCATATTTGTAAAGGATATACTGTGATATTTCAGTAAAGTATATAGTAATCAGACCAGAGTATCTAATATACATTCATTTATTGGGACAAGTGTGGAGGCCAGAGGATAACTTGGAGGAGTCAGATACCTCCTTCCACTATGTGGCTTCCAGAGATTAAACTCATGTTGTTACCCACTGAGTCACTTCACTGACCTCAAAAATGACATATTTTCCATCTCATGTACTTATTTTTGTTGGTTTGGGGGGACATGCAAAATATCTCTTAACAATTTTTAAATATTTGAATTAACTCTTGTTATCCATGGTTAATTTATTAGCCTATAAAGCTGTAGAAGCTATTCTTTGCATGGAATTGCCCTTTGTGTCTATTAAAAGATTGTACCTTACTGCTTGCATTCTCTAGAGGGAAATGGATGTTTAATTTTCACATGGAGGAAGAAATGGAGATGAACAAGTAAAGTTAGCCTTCTTGAACCCTTTCAAAGGTAGTCATATACACATAAGGATGCCATCATGCTCTAATCAATATCTGAGGGATTTTTTTATTACTATTGAATTGAGGAGTAATTTTAACATGATTTTGGAGGACAAGAAAATATTCAAACTATGATACTGCCCTTAATATAATGAATAGTACACTTGGGCAGAAAATCAATAAAGAAATAGAGAACTTCAAAAATATCATAAGCCAATTTGACCTAACAGAATATTCCATCTAACAACATAAGACTATATATTTCCCTCAAGTGCACACAATGTATTCTTCAGATTAGTTTGTCTATAAAATGAGTCTTAATCAAGTTTGAAAGACTGACACATCAATTAGAATACCTTATCCAAGGATAGCAGAATAAAAATTAGAAATCAATACAGGAAAATACCTAGGAACTTCTCAAATATAATCAAGTTAAACAATATACTCTTAAATAACCATCATGTCAAAGAAAAAAACAAAATATTTTAGTTAGAAAATGTATTTTTAAGGATTATTTCATTAGTTCATATTAATTTTACCAAAGAATTGGTTTCATTATGACAATGTCATATATGTATGTGATATAATATTATCATGGTCATTGTTAATGATGAGGACAGGAAGCAGAAACAGGTTAGGAAGATTTAGGTTCAGAGACCCCAAAAGAACATAGTTCTAATTCTTGTCCTTGGCTGGAAATGTTGAAAAAGTTGAAACTGTTTTGCTTCTGTCTTGGCACGAGACCAGGAATGCCAGAGGGAGATCTTATGTCTTATCATCTTTGCTCTTAAATGAACACCCGTGCCTGGAGGCTATAAATGAGGGTGTGACCCAAACTCAAGTCATATAAATCCTTCTGGTGAACAGCTTTGAATTACATTTCTATATTTTCATTGTGAGACTAGGTTATATCTATTCCCCAATTTTAGCTCATCTCCTAAATAAATTTAGGGTATCAGTCCTCTAGGAAAGAACATTACAGTTGCCTTGGAGGCATGGATAATTAGGACACTCTCGAGACCTACTAAGGGAAAAACTACCTTCTTTTGGTTAAAGAATGGAATCTGACTTTCCCTCTGATAGGCATTCTGATAGATTCCAAGTATTAGACTAGCATGTCTCTGACCTTAAGGAGTAATCCAATTAGTTCCCTGAACTCTGCTTTCATATATGAACACTTACTACTGTTGCCATCCATTTCCTGTCACCTGAGGACTGTGTGAATTCCATGCCCTGCATCTAAGTATGCAACACCCTCTTCTGCTGGCACTCTACCACCACAGACTGAAGACTATGTGTCCTAGGCATCTCTCCCAGGTAACACCACCCATTCTCATCATGACCCCAACCCTTGCTATGAAAGGACTAACTGTAGAACACATGAGCCTTCCACAGATTTTGAGGATGACCAGTATTAATACTTTAATTCTACCGAAGGTTTGCATCTGCTCTAAAATGCTGCACCAATCCCCAACTGGGTCCACATTTGACACCCCATTCAATGAACATCTACTCTGAACCCGAAATACTATTTAGGTGATTTATAACCTGAAAAGTTGTGATAACAGCAAACAGAGATAACAGCAAACACTCACTCAACAAAAGTAAGTCCAGATATCCATACCGAAGACCCAACACTAGTTGTCTAAATCTTATTGCAAAATCACGAACAGCATGAATAACTAATATAATGCATTCTCATAGTAATGTCAATTAGAAAAGCAACTTAGATGAAACACAAGGCAATTATTTCAAAACAGCAACTATAAATAAGATCAAAGAACTTAAAGACTATATGAGTAAATGCCAGAATAATGATTGTGGAAACAAAGTAGAATCGAGTAAAGGAAACAATTCAAGGTATGAAAATAGAATTATTGAAAGAGAGTGATTCTGAAGAAAAGACAAACTGAAATAAAACTTGAAATGAAATTTCAGTCAGTTAAACAGAAAGCTTAATGAAAACTCACTATAGAATTTTTGATGTATAAGCTTTCCTCTTAAGACCACCTTCATTGTATCAACAAATTTTATTATGTTTAGTTTTCATCTTCATTCGATTCTAGAAGATTTAGCTTTCTTCATTGATTTCTTCCTTGACCCAATTTTTATTTAGTAGTATTTGCTTGGTTTCCATGATTGTGAATTCTTTCTGTAGTTGTTATTGATGTTGATATCCCTCTTTATTCCCTTGTGGCCAGATAGAGTGCTAGATACAGCTACTGCTTGGTGCTGGTGTTTAGGTATACCATTTAATCATTAAGAGACCAAAACTAATAAACTTAGAGATGAAAAGGGAGACATTACAATAGATACTGAAGAACTTCTAAGAACCATAAGTACAAACCTTAAAATTTGTAGTACATTGAATTGGAAACCCTAAAATGTATGTAAGTATGTATATACAAATATACATAATTCACAAAAGTTAAATAAAAACAAATAATTTAAATAGATTTATAACAATAAGTTAGAATCAGTAACTAAAAATCTTCCAACTAAAAGAATCTCAGGGCCAGATGGATTCATTGCAGAACTCTGCCAAATATTCAAAAAACTAACACAAATCATCCTTAAATTATTCTGTAAAATAAAAAAGAAAAGAAAACTTCCAATTCTTTTTTATAAAAACAGTACTTCCCTAATTCCAAAATCAGACAAAGATTGGTTATAGGCCAATCTCTCTGATGAATATAGATAGAAAGTTTTTCAATAAAATACCTGTAAAGCAAATTAAAGAACACATAAAAAGTATTATTAAACACGATCAAGTTATTTCATCCAAAGATATAGGGATTGTTGAAATATATAAAACAATAAACATAATTGTATTAGAAACTTTTCTATTGCTATATTAAAACACCATGGGAAAAGGAAACTAACTTATAGAAGGAAGAGTTTATTTGTGTTTATGGTTTCTAGAGGGTTAAATTCCATGATGGTGTAGAGGAGACAGTTGGCAGTAGACACAGTGGCTAGAACAACAGCTGTTTGCTCACATCTTGAACTATGGGTATCAAACAGAGAGAACTCACTGGACATGTTGCAATACTTTGAAAATTTATTTTGCCTCCAGGGGCACATTTACTCTAAGAAGGCCACACCTCTTATTCTCCAAAACAGTGCCCCCAACTGGGGACCAAGCATTTAATTGCCCAAGACTATTGAGAACTAACTCCTCATTGAAATCACCACAGTAATATACCACATAATAGACTCAAGAACAGAAATCACATCATACTCTCTTTAAATGCAGAAAAGGCTTTTGGCAAAATCCAAACTCCCTTCACAACAAATGTACTGGCATTCTTGTTGGCTTGTGAGGCCCTATATACCTATAACTATTACAGGCTTTTGCCATAGATTTTGATTATCTTCCATAACTTAACAATAAGACCCTATTGCTGAAGCAAAAGTTGCAAGGAATAAAACCAATATGCAAATAACAGCTGTGTTTTATAGACTGAGGAAATATAAAGTAAACAGTGAGTGATGAGAATAATTTCATTTACAATATAATTATAAATATATCTACAATATAATTGTAGATAAGAAAATTAATTAAAAATACCCTTTCCCCCATATATACAAGGACATAGTAAAATGTGAGTGATGCTTAACTTCCATTTATAATTGTATGTGAAACATTTCCTACCGTATTGAATGGACAACAATAATTTATCAGCTTTGTAAATTTTTCACATGTACAAAAAGTTACCTACCTACACCTCTGTTGCAGTATTACAGGTAAGATTTATCAGAGAAACAACACATTTGGTTTTGAATGCTAAAGAACCTTCAGAATTTACTTGTGCTATATTGTAGTAATTATTCTTTTTTTTTTTGGTTTTTCAAGAAAAAAAATAAAAAAAGAAAGAAAGGATTTCTCTGTGTAGTTTTGGTGCCTGTCCTGGATCTTGCTCTTTAGACCAGGCTGGACTGGTACTCACAGACATCCTCCTGGCTCTGCCTCCCGAGTGCTGGGATTAAAGGCATTCACCACTATCACCTGGCTCTGTACTAATTATTCTTATTTTATTATTATTTCTGCAGATTTTCAAGATGGAGACATTTTGAAATAGGAAATTCCATAAAGCCAACATATATTTAGTATGCAAGACTATCAATTTGATCAAAATGGCTGGATATACATTATAAATCTCTTTTATATTATTCAAATTTTATTTGTACAAGCATGATTTCCCTATTTTGATTGCAAATGTCTTGTAAAATAAAACTGCATTTTATAATACTGTAATCTATAATACTTACCATGCATACAATATTATTGCCTGGATTAAACTGATATATGAACCTTAGTGGAATGTAATTCACAATAAAAAATGGGCATCTTTGGGAAATATCAATGGAATATTAATGTGATTCGGACTGAAAACTCGATTGCCTTATCTAAGGGCTCAAACAAAAGTAGTCACATTGAAACTTGCTATTGTTGAAATGACAGGAACAAACAGCAGCAAAAGGTAAATAAAACAACAAAATCTTGATTGATGCTCATGGCTATCTTTTGTTTTAATTTATGCTATATTTAGAATTCAGTGTATTATTGATTTTTTAAATGTTTTACTCTGAATTGACATAATAATTATACAAAATTGAAGAATGCAATGTGATATTTTGATACACACATATATCATTGGACAATTTTTGTCTTAACAAACAACCTCTTAAATAACTAAAGTGAAAGGCAAAGTAACATTCTGGTGCTGTGTCTTCTGTTTCACAATAGACTTGGTCAGCATCTGATACATCTTAATAAATGTTATATATAGAATGGCTTGGCGCCAAGCTCCAGAATCTATCTGTTTGAAATGTATCATTCTTCTTAAATAAGATTATCTTTTTGTTCAATCAAATTCAGATGTTGTCTCTCCTAAGTCTACTTTATCCTTGAACTAATGGAAAACACCAAAGGGTGAGAGTAAGCAATACTCACATCTTACAGAATCTTATCATATGAAAAGCAACATCAAATATGAATTTGTACTGACTCTTCAAAGATACAGTTTTGATCTTAAATTTTATTCATGATATTCACACATACTAAGAACAAATAATTATTTCTTCAATAGCAACTGAGCTCTGTGAATTCAGGTGTTGATTATATTAAGGATATGAAATCAAGATCCTGAATTCTATCTGTAACTGTGCAACTGACCTATATTTCTTTGTTAAATCACATCCTCTTTAGTTGACAACTTTTGTTACCCAGACAACAAGACAGAGAGCCATAACAGAAATAAAGCTAGGGTCTGATGTCACTCTGTATATTTCCCACACACCTTGCCATGTGACTGTTCACAGGGGCTTAATCTTCTGTGCACCTGTCTCCTCAAAAAGAAAGATACTTGTCATTATCTAACTTACAGAGCATTGGAAGAAGGAAATGAGATCATCTATGTGAAAATAATTCCTGAGAGGTCAAATTATAAAGTCCACCATTATTGCTACTATTATTGTCCTGAATTCCTGCTTTGTGGGATCTTAAAAGGATTTACTAAATGGGATAAAGTATTACTTCAATAATCAAAACCCCTGGAGCTTAACAATAATAACAACAGTAATAGTTGCTGTTTCACATAACTCAACATGATCTGGCCTTGGTTACCTCTCTTTTCTCATCTCCTTTTTTTGGGCCCCTCAAAGTTCTTTATGAGAGCACACTTCCTTCACTTGGAACATTTGTCATCTTGCTCTATCTTCCAGAAGTAGTTTCACCTTTTTTCACCTTCCCAATTTCTTAGCAAGTGCTTTCCTAGAGAGAAAACCTTAAGCCAAATAGCATGTGTATTCCCAACCATCTCTTATTCTATTTTTTTTTGCTTTAGTTTCTGCATAGCACTTACAGGTCATAGTTCTTGTCTGTTCTTGTGTTGTTTATCTGTCTTCCTTACTAAACTACTTGAACTGTGAAGGCAAGAACTGTTTTATGTCTTGATTTACCATTGTATCCTGATGAAGAAGGACAGTACCAGATATATGGCAAATGTTATTTAAGCATTTGTCAGTGAATGAAACATTTATTACATTTTTTTTGTTCCAAGCCTTCTTTTATATATATTCGCAATCACTCTGTAATTAGGTACTTTGATCTGTTTTTCAGACTACACATTTTAATATTACCAAGGCTAAATGAATTATGGAAGTTAACATAGCAATTAAGGAGCCATCCAGGATTTGACCCTAGCAGCCTTATTCTTAACACTTGAGCCTCTGCAGTTTATTTGTTTGTTTGTTGGTTTGTTTGTTTGCTATGCATGGAACAGTGCCTTAAAAGTTTTATAGATATAGCTTCATTGAGTTCACTCCTGTTTTTATCTTGCATAACTTGCTTTAGGGGAATTAACTCACTTGCCTGATAGTAATGGGCTGTCCTCTATAAAATTTTTGAATGCAACTTTTGAAATTGTCCCCCCACTTAGAGAACATTTTCTCTGAACTTTTATGCTGTCCAATAGAAGTAAAGAGATAATTGAGCCATCTATACTCTCTGTCTTAACGATTTTCTTTGTCCAAAAATCACATTTCCATATTATTTGGCTAGTTTGCTAAGTATATTACTAAGTATGTTATGTCTGCACTTCCAACCAACATTTACACCAGGTTATGAAGGAGAAGAGTAATATCATTGCTTTTGTCAAATAGCTCATAATTGAAATGAGAAGCCAAGCATTTGGATTATTGTTTCATTTCTAACTCCCTTGTACATTGTTCTCAGCAGTACCTTGTTTAATCAGCTAAGGTCATTGAACAGAAAAAAAAAGTGCCATGCACTTTACTTTACCAAGTCTACAATTCCAGATGAAGCTCAAGCATCTTTCCTGTCGTTTTTCTATATAGTGTACATAATCAGATGCTTCATATCTACCACAGTTACAGAGAGCACTGAACTGCCTGCCAACTTCAGAATGGTATTTGTGAGGGCAGAAACTAGGAGCAGTCTTTACAGTGTCACTTTAAGGTTTCAATACAGTCATGTGCTATCTATTCAACCCCTGCATAAACCCAAGGTCACTTACTTTAGTTCCTTTAATCAGGCCTCACAAAAGTAAGATTACACCCAAAACAATATTTTAAGAAACTGAAAACTCATTTGAATTCTTGAATATATATATATATATATATATATATATATATATATATATATATATATATATATATATATATATATGTAAGGACACATTCTATACTGTTTAAATGTATCTGTATTATTGTGAATAATTTTCCTTTAATTAGAGGATATCCCCCAATAGTAATTCATGATAAACAAGAACTGCGGGCAATTTCAGAGTGGCCTTTGCCAAAAGAAAAAATGAATAATCCAGTGTTTGTTTAGCTACAGGGACAAACATGTTTTGCCATTAGCAGAGTGAACCTTGGCTGAATTAGTGAGGACCGACTGACTTCATTCCACTAAATACCAATGGAAATCTTCCCCATTGTCTAGTTGCCAAGCAGATATCTGCACTTGTGGAAGGGCATTTCCATATTCAAAAGGAAAGGGTATTATGTGGGAGAGTTGCCATTTTTCAGTAATTATGGAATAAACAATCTCTGCAGGGCTCTGTATAATTAAAATAATTGCCTAAAAAAAGGCGTGATTAATACATTTTTATTTCTAAGCTAAGTTCTGTTGTTTCTTGAACTGATGATCTGATTTTCACAAGCAAGAAAACGAGTCTCAATCTTTCCAACATTAGTGATACTTTCTGTTAGGAAGAATATTAATAGTCTGAAGTTACATTTTTATGTTAGAAAATATGAAATTTTTAAAGTGAATCTGTTTCTTAAAAACATGGATGACAATAGAAACCTATTCTATTATTTTTGTGTTGTTTTTATTTTACTATCAATTCTATTTGGTGGCCAACATTAAATCAATAGATAATTTATGCAGATATCATCATTCTATATTGACAATTCATTTAGTACACATATATTGTAGTACATGGACTCAATATCCCTTATTGAGTAAGTTTACCAAGGAAAACGTTCATTGGAAAACACAATTTTGTGAGGAATTGATAGTAAATTGAAAATTTCAGAGGTGGCTTACTGGAAAACAACAGGTATATTTTAAATTTAATTTTTTTTATTATTATTATTATTATTATTTTACAACACCATTCAGTTCAACTTAATAGCCACAGAATCCCCTGTTCTCCCCCTCTCGCCCACCCCTCCCCCCAGCCCACCCCCCATTCCCACCTCCTCCAGATCAAGGTCTCCCCCGAGGACCGGGGTTGACCTGGTAGACTCAGTCCAGGCAGGTCCATTCCCCCCTCCCAGACCGAGCCAAGTGTCCCTGCATAAGTCCCAGGATTCAAACAGCCAACTCATGCAACGAGCCCAGGACCTGGCACCAATGCACAGCTGCCTCCCAAACAGATCAAGCCAACTGACTGTCTCACCCGTTCAGGTGGCCTGATCCAGTTGGGGGCCCCTCAGCCTTTGGTTCATAGTTCCTGTGCTTCCATTCATTTGGTTATTTGTCCCGGTGCTTTATCCAACCTTGGCTTCAACAATTCTCGCTCATATAAATCCTCTTCTTACTCACTAATTAGACTCCCAGTGCTCCACCAGGGGCCCAGCCGTGGATGTCTGCCTTCAGATTCCTCAGTCCTTGGATGGGGTTTATGGCACCACTATTTGGGTGTCTGGCCATCCCATCACCAGAGTAGGTCAGTTCCTGCCGTCTCGCGACCATTGCCAGCAGACTTTTGAGGGGGTATCTTTGTGGATCTCCGTGGGCCTCCCTAGCTCTCTGCTTCCTCCCCTTCTCACCTTCTCATGTGGTCTTCATTTACCATGGTCTCCTATTCCTTGTTCTCCCTCTCTTTTCTTGATCCAGCTAGGATCTCCCACTCTTTCCCTCGAAACAACGACATCACACGGTTTGCAGGCAAATGATGGATGGATCTAGAAAAAATCATCCTGAGTGAGGTAACCCAGACTCAGAAAGACAAATATGGTATGTACTCACTCATAGGAAGATGCTAGATGTGGAACAAGGATGACTAGACTGCTACTCACATCACCAGTGAGGCTACCTGGAAAACGGGACCCCAAAAAAAGACACGGAGAAATGGACAAGATCTACATGAATAGCCTGGTCATGAGTGTAAATTTAATTTTAATTTTAATCTAGAGTTATGCATTGGCAGAGGAAGGGCATTCTCAGTAAGTGAACATTCATTTTATCTGGTACAGGAAGGTGCCCATTTTGAAGAGTGAACAAATAACAAAACACTACAAGATGATAAAGGTGCTAAAAGGTCAGGCAGAGGCACATTGATTTAATAACAAAGGAACAAGAAATGAGTTTAACTTTCTGTGAAAGGGAGTAACAAATAAATAAATACAATGTGGTAATACTACATACTAGTACTACAGGTCATAGAATCTGAAGCTTAATTAGTGTGGTTCCTCTATTTTTAGTTACCTAGGAAATTATTAAACCCCCAATGTGTCTTGCTTTTCTTTTTTTTTTTTTTTTTTTTTTTTTTTTTTTTTTTTTTTTTTTTTTTTTTTTTTGGTTTTTTCGAGACAGGGTTTCTCTGTGTAGCTTTGCGCCTTTCCTGGAACTCACTTGGTAGCCCAGGCTGGCCTCGAACTCACAAAGATCCGCCTGCCTCTGCCTCCCGAGTGCTGGGATTAAAGGCGTGCGCCACCACCGCCCGGCGTGTCTTGCTTTTCTTAATGGTAAAATAGTAATTGTACCAACTTCATATGGTTCATTTCAGTATTAAATGATTTATGAAAGTAAAATGATTAGGTTAGTATTACCCAAAGAGTACCATTCAATAACAATTAGATCATAGATCCAGTATTGAGAGTGAAGGAGAAGACTTTCTCTCTCTCTCTCTCTCTCTCTCTCTCTCTCTCTCTCTCTCTCTCTCTCTCTCTCTCATTATCTATCTAGCCATACTTATTATTCTTACACACTTTAAACAAACCCTGTACTCTATCCAAACAAATAAGTTTGCACATGTTTTCCACACACACTTTGAACATGGTATCTCTGACTATATTAATTGACAGTTTCCTACTAATCTATACCCCTATTGTTAAAATCATCTCTTCAAATGACATTCCTTCACTAATCTTCCCTTATTTCTACTACTTCATCTCTCTTCTTATTATGATGTGTGTGGTAAGGTTATTGTTAATTCTTTTTACATCCTTCTTTTGGTATTTCAACCCTCTTTTTTCCCACTGAAGTCATCCTTTCAAAGACTGTTAGCTTGAACAAGAACAGAAGCTATATTCACCAATGAAAACTACACACATTAATTTTTTCCTTTTTAATGTAAGTGGAATCAGCAATGCATTTTTCTATCAATAGCTAGTGAGGAAGATAAAAGGATCATTATGGAGAAAATTGGTTAAATACTTGGTGTTTAAAATATGCAGACTGTCAGACAGTCAATTATAGCTAGAGTCTTTCTGGTCCTGCCTGGCCCACAGTCAGGACAAATCTCTCTAACCTGCCGGTCCCACAGCAGCTCAGACCCAACCAAGTAAACACACAGAGTCTTATATTGCTTACAAAATGTATGTCCATGGCAGGCTTCTTGATATCTACTTCTTCTGTTTTAAATTAACCCATTTCTATTAATCTATACATTGCCACATGGCTCCTGGCTTACTGGTACCTTACACCTTCCTTGTCCTGGCGGCGGCTGGCAGTGTCTCCCCCTGCCTTCCTGTTCTCTCAATTATCCTCTCTGTTATTCCTGCCTATACTTCCTGCCAGGCTACTGGCCAATCAGTGTTTTATTTATCAATCAATCATCCACAGCAGTCAAGGTTTGTATCCTGATTTTTTTCGTCTGCACAATAGTTTGAACCCAGATTTCCATATTATAAAATGGAAAACAATAAGAGTAGCAACCACCCCAAAAAAGAACTGTTTAAAAAATTAAATAAAGAAATACACTTAGAGGGCTTACCACAGTGTCTGGCATGTAGAAATACCTTTAGGAGTAATATTTCATATAATGCTTAGATTTCAATTAGTTCTAACCCCAAATAAG
Organism: Peromyscus maniculatus bairdii; assembly: GCF_049852395.1. NCBI lineage: Eukaryota > Metazoa > Chordata > Mammalia > Rodentia > Cricetidae > Peromyscus > Peromyscus maniculatus. The sequence goes on along the minus strand of NC_134875.1, from coordinate 60,142,668 downwards.
AGAAAAAGTAATTTCCACATTGGATGGAATTACAATTAGGTTTAAGGTAAAGGATCTTATTCAAAGTGACAGAATTAACAGGTGACTGAGTTTAGCTTTTACCAATCTCTGATGTTACTCTACTACATTTTATCTCGTCACTTCCCTACATTTCAATAATATTCCAGATTTTTGGAAGATAATGTGTTACATTTTTTGTCAATTCAACTAATAATACTTAAGGTTTTATTTTTTGCTTATGTTTGCATAATGATATCCCTGTGTGAGTAGTTCTTTCCCTGAGTAAAAATTCACACTGTGTCCTTTATGGGGAGCCCTGATTTTTTTCCCTAGACTGATCCTAAAATGGGGAACCAAGGCTTCATTTATTGACATTAATTGTGTGTAACATTACTCAGTATCCCTAATTCTATGAGCATATAAGAAAGCAATTAGTATAACCCTTAGAAATTGAGCTTTAAATCCAATATTCAGTATGTAGCCTGTAGGAAATCCACACCACTGTTAATTAATTACCTTAAACAAGTACTTCCCCAGATCATATGGGGCAGAACACTGCTTTAAAGAGGAGGTTTTTTGAAAGAAAAGCATTCAGTAATCAAGTAAGTTTGTGAGCACTTTGTGCTATAACTCCCTTCTAGGGAATTCAAAATAATGTATCAGTTAAGGTTTTTTTTTTGTAGAATATTAGCTTAAGACATGTTACATTTGTTTATACTATGGAAAAATTTTTTAATGATGCAAAGATGTGTTGCATTCTTTTCTGTTGCATTTGTTTAACTCTGTGAAACTGTGCTACCTGACGTCTAAGACATCTGATGGTCTAATAAAGAGCTGAATGGCCAGGAGCAAGGCGGAAGAAAGGAGAGGCAGAGCTGGCAGGCAGAGGGAATAAATAGAAGGAGAAATCTAGGAAAAGATAGAGGAGCAAGAAAGAAGGAGAGGAGGACATCAAGGGCCAGCCACTCAGCGGCACAGCAAGTCATGTAGTAAGAAGTAAAGAAAGGTATATAGAATAGAGAAAGGTGAAATCCCAAAGGCAAAAGTTAGACAGGATAATTGAAGTTAGAAAAGCTGGCTAGAAACAAGCCAAGTTAAGGTCAGGCATTCATAAGTAATAATAAGCCTCTGTGTGTGATTTATTTGGGAGCTAGGTGGCAGGCCCCTGAGAGAACAAAGAGCCAAAAGAGTAAAAGAATGAACTACTGTTTTTCTCTTCGCAGGTAAAAAGAACTTACTATATCTACTTTAAGTACATGACTCTATTGAAAGGAAATGGCACTTATCCACATAAATAGAAACACAAAACAGTTGAAGAACCAAACCTCTGTAAGAGTAGGAATAGGAAGATCTCAACAGCCAAAAGATATATATTCAAACACACATCTTAAGGTCATTGCTGGTGAGGATATCTAAGTTTCTCCTGGAATTCTTATTAAAAGTACAGTGTCTGACACGTACTGTACAGTGATTCTTCTATAATTTTCATCTAAAAATACTTCACATAGGTCTAGTAGAAGACATTCTGAGGTACAGACCATATTTGGGGCATAGGAACCAATATTTTGTGAGAGTAAAGTGGAACATATCTTAGAACCACTACTTAATCATCACTATCAAGAGAAACAGGAACCCAGCTCAAAATTCCATGGGTACAACCAGACTTATTCAGTCTTGAGGGAGCAATGTTTTACTCTTTGCTGTGTGTTCTGGTAAGTTTTTTGTTATTGTTCTTGTTTTCAACGTGACACAAGCTGCTGCCATCTGGAAAGAGGAAACCTCAGTTGAGAAAATACCTCTATCAGATTGACCTGTAGACAAGACTGTGGGGGCATTTTCTTGATTAATATTTGATGTGGAAAGGTCCAGCTCACTGTGTGTGGGCAGGTGATCCTGGATGCTATAAGAAGTCAGGCTGAGAAAACCATATGGAGCAAACCAGGAAGCAGTGTCCCTCTATGGCGTCTGCATCACTCCTGCCTTCAGGTTCCTGCCTTGAACTTCTGCCTTGATTTACCTTCATGATGATCTGTGATCCAGACATATAAGCTAAAATCAACCATTTTTCATTCTCAATGCTTTTGGTCAGTCATTATCATAGCAACAGAATGCAAGCTAGAACAGTGAGTCAGCTGCAGTCAAGGAATAAGAAAATACTTGACTGCTCAGATCAAAGACCTGAATAATAAGAAGATAGAACGTATGGTTTGAATGTGAGTTCCCCCAACTTCACATTTTGAAACCAAGTTCTCAAATGTTCTGATATGAAAGAGGAGTTTTGTGGGAAGTACTAATTAATCTTCGTGTTTGTGATTAATGCCTTCATGAAAAAAGACTGAAATAGCCTTGGTAGCCCTTCCAACCTATATAGAGTCATAGAGAAAGTACAACCTATGAGGAATGGGAGTTCATCCGATACTGAATCTATCTGCTGGCATAGACTTCCCAACCTCCAAAGCTGTAAGTGATACATTTCTTTTAATGGATTACTCAATCAGTAGTATTTTTATAGCAGCTATATGAGATGATAATATGGGTGAATTCACGTAGAGGCATATAATTTGTGAAGGACTCACCACCAAGAAGTGTCTTCTTTTAAAATCACTCCCGGAAGTTCTTTTAAAAGTTAATGCTGCTCAGGCTGGAGAGATGGCTCAGCCGTTAAAGGCTAGGCTCACAACCAAAAATATAAAAGTTAATGCTACTTAATTTTTGTTGAACCAGGGTGTATTCTTACCCAACATGTGAAAATACCATCAGTGGAATCAGAGCACACAAAAACATATTAAAACATATTGGGTTAGAAGTTAAGGGGTAAAATGATGGCTTAGAAGTTAAGAGAAATTTCTGCTCTTGTAGAAGACTTGGGTTTCAGTTCCCAACAATGACATGATGGCTAACAACCATCTCTAGCTCCAGTACCAAAGACTCTGATGTCCTCTTTTGATTTCTAATGGTCCTAGGCAAGCATGTTGTACACATGTGCATATTCTGACAAAACTCATTTACATAATACAAAAATAAATAAACATCAAAAAAGAAAAGTAACTAAATTAAATCTATGACAATATCCTTTCTTTATAAAATTGTGCCTTACTAACTTTGAACTGATGCTTTTATAGTTTCACTATGACGGCACTTGCTTCAGTCTCACACTTGTGAAACTCTGCCCTTTATCTCAAGTAACACCTGAAATGCTCTGTAATAAAAAGGACAGGAGGCTTCAATATAATATAAGACTTTTAGCAAGAACTGCACTTGAAATTTTCATTTCAGAATATATGGAAGCAGTTAAAAGTCTCTGGGAAGATTTGTAGCAAAGACTCTGCTTCTACTCTGTTTGACCCAGCATTTTTCAAGATATTTGTGTGTTAGGAACTAAGCTGAAGCCTATTTTACCCACATACAGCAGCGGAGCGGGAACTTGGGAATCACATGTTCAACTTTGCTCCCCTGCTTTTTCTTTTTTTCCTTGTACTTCTTAACATTTTTCTGATCTGAGAAGAACAGCATTTTAGAATAGCCTCACAGAATTCCTGGCCTGAAATTGACCCTGTTTAGTTATTATCTAAGACATCTCTCTCAAACACCTTTTACCTTTTCCTCTATTATAAAAAGAGCAAAGGTTACAACACATTCTTCTGAACTAGTTAAATATTGTGTCAAAAGCATCTGATACGAACGGCAAGTTCAGATTGGAAATCTTGTTTCTTGCAGTTGCAGAACAAAAACAAACCCTGTTTTATTTTACAGCATTTAAAACTGTTTTTGTTTAAATGCAAAACTGAGCAGCCAGAGCAATTGGATTAACCACAAATCCAAAAATGCCTGGAGCAATGCATAGGTTATCAACTTATCTTACACATCACCTTTTCAGTGCTGGCCTTTAATGGATACTATTCCCTATAGCTTTTTAATGCATTTCAAAGAATACATAAAACACGCTACAACAGGGGTTTTCACCTACTAAATCCACCCACCTTTACATCTGCTGTTGACATAGCTGCCCTTCGCTTTCACACATTTACAGAAACAAGCTCCTGTGCTGCCCCATACGAAAGTGATTTAGATGGGAACTCTGGACTAGCAGCCAGTGTACCTAAAGGAAGATTGGGGTGTGGTGAGGTATTGTATCCCCGAATATACTGTGTCTCCCAATAAAATTTACCATGAGGTCAGAGGACAAAGCCAGACACTATATAGAAGTCAGACAATGGTAGCACACACCTTGAATCCTATCACTTGGCAGGCAGGGATCTGTCTGGATTTTTGTGAGTTCAAGGCCACATTGGGAACAGAGCCAGGCATGGTGGCACATGTTTTAAATTCTAACACTAGTTAACCATGGATGTCTGGAGGTCTGTACATATAGACAGGAAGTGACAGATCTGGGCAGGAAGAAGAAGTGATGTAGCTGGACAGAGAGAGCAAATCAGATGGCAGAATAGCAAGACATATAGGCATGGGTAGACAGGAAGTAACTTGCCTTTGGGAGCTGCAGAGTTGGTGAGGTGAGGTTAACGGTGGCTTTCCCTATTTCCCTGATCTCTCAGGTTTTCACACCTATATCTGGCTCGGTGTTTTTATTAATAAGACCATATAGCAATTTGTCTACAGTGGGGTGTGGGGGGAAAATAATCATCAGAAAATTTCCTTCCCATTGTTTTAAAAAAAGACAATAGTTTTGAGGGCCTCAATAAATGAGAATGACTAAAATATCAAAGAAAAATTGAGACTATGCTTTTGTATATATTATTACTCTTTACCAATATATATTCTTTTAATATGAATAGCCATAGTGATTAGGTGGCTAGTACAGGACTGAGGGTTGGGGTGGGTATGAAGATAAGAGGTTTTTACAAGGAGGGCAAAATAGTGTATAGTGTTATAAAGAGTGAAACTAGAATAAAAGGATTTAATGGAGAAGGGGCTTAAGAGCAGGGTAAAGGAGAGAATATGGGGAGGACCAGCTAATACAAAAGGCCTTTTGAAAAGCCATGTAGAACCCACTACTTTAGGTACTCCCTAAACTATGTACACACATGAAAGGAATTTAAACGGAACCACCATACAACTGGGAGACAATGACACAATTAGACAGCTTATGCCACCAAATGGAACCTTCAATGCAAGGAATGGGTTACTGTTTGTTGAGTTCTTGGCAAAAGGGTTTCCATAGAACCCCTTAAACAATACAGGCCATTTCCAAGGCTACAGGTTTACTTTCCCTATCTTGATGGTAAGACTGTATTGCTGACAACAAAACAAAACAAAACAAAAAAAGCTTATGTATGACATTGAACATGGAGAACTCAAACTGGTGCTGAACTAGAAGCTTCACCTTTACTGAGCAGTGTTCTTGGTGTTGGAAGGTATGTTGCATGCTACTGGAGGAGAAAAGTAATCATCAGTGCCACACAGTTATAAGTTCTATGACTTAAAACTTGAGACTTACCTCCAAGATATATTGGTACAGTAAATGCACAAATGTTAAGGGAGTTGCCAGTCACTTTTTGTTTGGATTTAATACCCAGTCCATGAATGGATCTGATAGCTGATACTGCTAACCTGACCAAGAACCTGAAACTAGATAGGTCATAGGCCCTGGAGGAAAACCTACTACAATTATTCTGCTAAAAGAACATAACAATAAAATGACTCCTAATGGCACATTGCTATATCCATAGAGTAGAGCATCACTCATCCCTCATCAAAGAAGCTTTTTCTTTTTTTGCAGTAGATAGAAATTAACATGAAGATCCACAGCTGGAAAATGTGCAAGGGTGAAAGACTTTGGAGCATTCAGTCCTAAATAGGATGCTTTTCATCAAACCCTTCCCATCAAGGCCCAGGGATATATGAAGAGGAGGTGGCAGAAAGAGTGTAAGAGCCAAAGATGGTGTATGAGTCCAAGGAAACAACATCTTTCGGACACAACATTACTGATAAATACGAATGCAAAGAGACTGTGACAGGATGCATAAGACCTGCACAGGTTCAAAGCAGACAAAATTGACACTGAGAAGGGGAAGTAGACACAAAGTCTCACCTCTAACCAAGAAGCTGTTTTCAATTAATACCTGCTGGGAAAGGGAAAATCAGTTTTCTTCAATAGAGTGTCATTGAGTATATCAGTCATATTCAGGGAAAGAATGCATGCACAGAAGTAGTTGGTCAACACAAAATAGACTCCTTGGTTTTGGGGGGTGTTTTGTGGTGTGTGTGTGTGTGTGTGTGTGTGTGTGTGTGTGTGTGTACTTTTGTTTTTGTACTTTTGTCTTTTTAAAATTTCATTTTAATTTATCCAGTCTTTCAGCTTTGAGAGAGAGACAGAGACAGAGATGAGGGAACATGAAGTTGGGTGGGTATGGAGGACGGTAGTATCAGGGAGGAGGTGGTGGGGAAAATATGATCAAAATATATTGTATGAAAAATTTTAAATGAATTTAAAAATAAAAATAAGTAAAATACCAAGGAAAAAGCTGAAAATTTACTTCCTGATATAGTATTCCCATTTACCAATACTGGGCTAAAAGAAGCACAAAACAACAATAACAACAAAAGCTTAAGTAAGGGCCTAACAGGCATTTTAAAACTGTCAGTTTAAATAAGGTCAGAAATCAAACACAAAGAACCAAGCTCAAGCTGTCTGCCACCTGTCTGGGTCCTGCTGCATGAAGAGGCCACATATTCCCTGGTGGCTGTCCTTTCTGATCACCTAACGGGTTAACCAGCCATCTGTGTCTCCTGCCATCACTAATCAGAATGGTCCACGAATCTATTGTCCTTGGGCTTCTGGGTACTTAGAGCATTATGGTTCTTGCCTATGGCTTATGCTTAAGGAAGGCTAGGCTAGTGCACAGAACTTTCCTCTCTTGGTGACCCTCTAATAGCTTCCTAAATCTTTCCTCCCTTCAATGTGCCTCACTTGATTTTCAGTTAATAATTAAAATCATCATCACCAAGCTGTCTTTCTCCTGGACTCCATCTGCTTTTCCTTTCAAATTCCACATGCTCTGGGACAAAGCCCCCCTTGAGAATTCTGTCTATTTTGCAATTTTCAAAACTGAAGTTTGGCAGTTACTACTTCTTAATAGTGAAGGAAGCCCCAGCTGTTTGGCTTTGGAGAGGGAAACTACACACACAACTGAGCAATGGGGAAAGAAACCAAACAATGGGAAATTTATTGGAGTTGCTGGTTCATTCTGATTGCTGTTAAATTCCATTGAACAGACACAACCTCAACATAGTACATTGGTAATAGAATCTGAGATGCACAGATCAGCATATATCAGATGCAGGCACATTAAGTTTATATAATGTCGTTTAGTGGAATCCAAAGAGCTTGAGTTAATAAGGTTGTATTTAAGAGACAATAAATAAATTGGGGGTGTCTTTATCTTAATGTGAACAATTGGTAGTTTCAAAAAAAGAGAAATGATCTATAATAGTATGGTTTCAGATTTATTTATTTATTTTTAGTAATATTATTTTACCTCATATATACAATGTCAACCCTACCTATCAAATTAAATTCCCATAGCAATGTATCTGAAATAGCATTTGCCATACTATGCAATCTTTCTTTCATGTGAGAAATTCCACCCTAATTTCTTAAGTTCTTTGGTAACATTACAGAATACTTTTAATTATAAGAATTAGGCCAGAACTTTGATTTTAATCACTGTGGCAATTCAACTCTTATTTCTCTTATATTTAAAGAAAGGTAGTACACTTATTATGTGAAAGTCTTTCACCTGGTGTAAAGAAAAGAATGTTTTGATTATAGTAATTCAGTCTTTCATTAGTACTATTCAATTTTGCTACTATTCCTCATCCCAATATTCAAAAACTAATTAAGAAGTCTTAATTATTACCTGTCACATGCTTAGAATACATGTCAAACATTCAATTAAGTGTCTTAAAAGTCCTTTACCCTGCTGTTTTCTATCTCTCTGTTTTTATAGTTGTGCCACTGACACTCAGCTAACTCAGGCAAGGAGAGAGCCGAAACTAAGCAGTCAATTGTAAAAGCTGAATAAATACGAAGTGATGAATTTTAATAGCAAAGGACAATGACACATAAAAAAAGAGCCCAGAGACCTGTGACATAATTTGAATAAGATGAACAGCTCAGCCTCTAGCTAACTCACTGATTTGATTTTGGCAACAGTTAAGACTATAATTCAATTATTCACTTCTCTTTTTATTTTTCTCCTTCCCTTTTCAGTCACTCACAAACATTCATTCCCCAGATTCCTTTTGAGAATGTAATCATCAAGATTAAACTGTTCCAAGGGGCCTCTTTCTTACCTAGATGGTCTCTCCCTACTGAAAATTTCAGCTCAAATGTCCCAAGTGATTTTTAAAGCACATGTTTAGTATCCGTGTTGTGGCTCACAAAAAGAAAACTATTTTCCTTTTTAGTGTCTGATTACATTAGTGCAAATCAGCATTACTAAACACAGTACTGCTGTCTATGTATGTGTATGTCTGTGTAACTATGTGCGTGTATTAAGTCAATTTAGTCACCAAATAGGGAAAGCCACCAATAAATATGAGCACATTTGAGAAATACTCTGTAGATTAAAAGAAAATGTAAACACGACAGCAATTTACAAGGGTTTGTAAACCAATCTATGGGAAATGTTTGAGCTTGCTTGTCGCATAAAGTGACAGAAATCATGAAATACGATTATTCTTTTACAAAGTTTGCATTTAAAATGCTTATGAATATATATAATATATGAGTATATGAAAAATATATGTAAATGCTTTTTTTCATTTTTCTTTATTAAGAAATTTTCTACTCACTCTTAATACCACCCACCAATCTCACCTCCTCCCTCCTCCCTCCTCCCACCCCCCACCCCTCTCTCCCAAGCCACCCCACATCCCCACATCCCCCAAATCAAGGTCTCCCATGGGGAGTCAGCAGAGCCCAGCACACTGAGCCTAGGCAGATCCAAGCCCCTTCCCACTGCACCAGAACTGCAAGGTGTCACACCACAGGCACTGCCTTCCCCAAAGCCTGACCATGCACCAGGGACAGATCCAGATACCCCTGCCTGGGTGTCCCCAACAGTTTGAGCCAAACAACTGTCTTCCATATCCAGAGAAAATGTCAGCAAAGTTGTGTGGAAACAGGCTTCCTTTTACGATGTCAGTGGAAACAAGTTTTGTCAAATACTTTGGAAAAGTAATTTTAAAATAAGTGCTATAAGTCTTAAAACATTATGCTGCTACGATTATGGAAGTTCTGCTCTGGGATATAATGATTTAGGTAGCAACCTAAACACAATATATTTTATTTACAAAGACGAATATAATCAAGTTCATAACACTGAAAAACTGAAAAATACTGACAGAAAAAACTGTTCAGTAATCTATGATGCCATCAATTCAAGGAAATACCAGGCATTCATTAGAAATAATGATTTTGAAGCCTGAGAAAGGTGCATAATAAATTATCAAATGGAGAAGTAACATAAAGTTGTGCATGCTAAATAATTATTTGTGTGTGGTCGCAATATGATTGTTAAACATGCATTTAAAATGTGCTACTATCAAGCATGGAGGGATTCAGATAAAAAGAATCTTTTTTTTTTTGTTTTGTTTTTTCGAGACAGAGTTTCTCTGTGTAGCTTTGCGCCTTTCCTGGAGCTCACTTGGTAGCCCAGGCTGGCCTCGAACTCACAAGAGATCCACCTGGCTCTGCCTCCCGAGTGCTGGGATTAAAGGCTTGCGCCACCACAGCCCGGCCGATAAAAAGAATCTTTTTTGGAAGGCTCTGAGGCTGGAGATAGGAACTTCTAGGGAATTCGCACGTGTCCACAATGGCCAGGGAATGTTTCACCTACTTGATCATATGGATATTTTAGAAAAATCATCCTAGTTCCAGAGTGGATAAAGGACTGAAGAGGACTGAGACAAGAGAGAAAAGAGAATGCTTCCCTGGGATTTCTCTAGAAGAATTGAAAATCATTTTCAGTCAACTTGAATTTTCTAATTCTGTTTCATTATTGGTGGTTGACTTGTTTCTGAGTTAATTATAAGGGCACAATGTTATTTTTTACCTATGTAGTTTTGACATTGCTTCAAAGCAACTTTAGATGTAAGATATGGGTTTTGTTTTATTTTGCTTAAACTGTGTAACGCAAGACTATAACACAAAAGAATTGATTGCTATTCTTATTAAAATACATCACTGAATTATAACATAGTATTGAACAAACACTGTTTTCTGTCTTTGAGTTACTATTGCTGTGATAAAACACCACGACCAAAAGGGTGAAAGAGTTTATTTGGCTTACACTTCTGTATCACGGTTCATTATAGAAGAAGTCAGGACAAGAACTCAAACTGTGCTGGAACATGGAGGCAGAAGTTGCTTATTGGCTTGCCCCCCATAGCTTGCTCAGCCTTCTTTCTTATAGAACCCAGGACCACCAGCCCAAGAATGGCACCACCCACAATGGGCTAGGTCATCATCTATCAATCACTCATTTAGAAAATGCCCTACAGCCTGATCTAATGGAGTTATGGAGGCATTTTCTCAATTGTGACTTTCTCCTTTCAGATGACTCCACCTTATGTTAAGTTGACATAAAACTACCCAACACAGATTTAAAGCTTGAAAATGAGTGATAACTATTATAGTAGTGAATGTAACTCAAAGCTTTAGATGATATTTTTAACATATCAATATTTTTAATGACTTTTATAAAATTAAAAAAATGACACTATTTCTCCGCTGTCTTCTCTCTTTTTCCCCTCCCATGCCTTACCGGCCTTCTCTTCTTTAATCACTGTTGATACACACGTGTGTACACGTTTGCACACACACACAATCAATCTATCATCTATCAATCTATCAATTTATCTATCTATCTATCTATCTATCTAAATACATAAACAAGTCAGTATATACAAATAAAAACTGGTGAATCCCTTCAGTTTTGGCTGTTTGTATTTGTTTCTAGGGCTGACCACTCTGAAGTGTATATAACTGATCATGGGGTTCATTCCCAGAAAAGACTCATTTTTCCTCTCTCAGAAATACTTAATTGCATGTACCCCTTCATCTAGGGGTGAGACCTAGTGATATTTTCCCTATGTACACTGATTCGTCAACTGGTATTGGAATTGATCCTATTCTGTTTAGACAGCCATATTGATGAGATTTCATAGATGGAGCTTTCCCTTTAATGGCTAGAAGGTACAATCTCACTGAAGACTTCCCAGTCTTCCACAATGTTCCCTTAGCACTGCTTGCAGGAGTCCTGTTACAGATGTATCCGTTGGAGCTGGGCATACCATAGTCGATTGTTCTCTGCATTTTAATTAGTTATGATTTTCTGTAATGGTCTCCCTTCTGTTGTAAAGAGAATTCTCATACCTGAGGACTAGCTTTTAGAGTACTGGCAGGTATCTCACAGGCTGCTAAAAACAGAAAGCAATCAACAGTCCTACCTAGCCATAATGCTTTTGAACCACAACAATGACTAGCATGGCAAGATATCTCTAAAGATACAAGTATTTCACTTATATCTTGGTAATGCTAATCAAGCAGCAATCTAGGCCTTTTTTATGCTTGTTACTATAAAACTAGCCAACTACATCTGTCAAGTGAAGCCATGGATGTTAGAGGAAAACCTGCTACTGCCACTTTACTAAACCTGCGTAATTCCTAACCAGTTTCTCAATATGCACCTTTATACTCACAGATGAGTGTAGATCTCATTCCTCATCAAAGATGAAGGCATTTTATAAAGCAACTACTGAAATTGATCATTCTTAGGCTGTGTAGTACAAGGAAATGAGTAACAACAATTTCAATGATGTAAAATGTGTGTGTGTAGGGTTCAGGGCCTGATGTAGAAGTAACCAAAGCCATTGCTATGTTATGATTATAGGAGTCTGATCATTAGAATAAAGGCAATAAACTAATCAATAAGACTATGCTGCCGGGCGGTGGTGGCACACGCCTTTAATCCCAGCACTCGGGAGGCAGAGCCAGGTGGATCTCTGTGAGTTCAAGGCCAGCCTGGGCTACCAAGTGAGTTCCAGGAAAGGCGCAAAGCTACACAGAGAAACCCTGTCTCAAAAAACCAAAAAAAAAAAAAGACTATGTAAAAATAAAGATGTGTACATACAGTAAAATGCAAAAACAATGCAAATGGGCACATGCTGTATAGTTATAGCTGTATTAACAAGAATACTACATATTTACTATGTGAAATAAAAAATGGGTTTCATTTCATTTTTTTATCCTGAGCAAGGATATCTGTCATTTACATGCAGGTAAAACTATGAGCTATTGTTTCATATAAACAAAGTCAAATTTCAGTTGAGTAGCATACCCTAATTGCTTTGACACTTGCACAGATGTTGAAACTTGAAAAAAACAAAAGAACAAATAATTAGGGTGTATCCCTACCAGGAGAGCTAGTTTTGCATTATGAATACAGTGAACCTGGTGATACTAAACTGTAGAATCTTAGAGGAAGAGTGAGCCTGATTTTATACGTGTTGTAGGAACTGGAGATATTTCCAGTTGGGAACAGATGTCCATCTGGGATTATATGACGACGAAATCCTCTTGGAGAAGACAGGTACCACTATAACTGAGAGTTCGCTATTCCTATTCCCTTATATACTTTCTACTTCATTTTCTCTATAAACCATTAACTTCATTTGTTTAAAGAAAGAAGTAGTCATAGGATTTCACTCACCAATACCTAGGGCCTAGAAAGATAATGTGCAACATAAAATAGTTTTCACAAACTCAACTCCATTTTAAGACCATGTACTTTCCACAATCAATTCATACTTAGTATACTTAAAATTAGCTAGCCACTGTATGTACTATTAAAAAGAGCAAATCAGTGCCAATGATGGTTCTTATATATATTTGGAATATGACCAAGATTGACATCTCAGGAATAAAGAAAAGTTAATCTGGTAGTATAGTGGAGATTTACCTCAGTTTAGTTGTGTGATATATTCCTAATTCAGGGATTTAAGTGCTGCTTTTATCTGAATGGTTTCTATTGTTTCTTTCGATTTACTGAGTCTATTTTTTTTATATCTACTTGCCATTTACCATGAGAAGTTAATTCCAACACTTTCAAGTTGGACATTGCCAAGTAAACACCACTAGAATATTAGAATTATCATCTGAGAATTGATGTTTATGATAGCTTATAAGACCAAATTAAGACAATTTTCATTCTTCAGATCTAATAACTATGTAACAAATTATGGAAGAGCTTGTCAAACATTGGCTTATGAGAACCTCCTTCATCTAATTTTTGTGTTTTAAGTATCAATGCAGGATTGTCTAGACACAATAATTTTGCTACATCTTTGTTTTTCTAAAAATTAACTAATGTACATTTTTGCCTTAAGAAGTCAGGTAAATTTCTCTATCTTGTAGGTGGTTTATAAGGCAGCAATGTCAAATGAATTTATTGACTTATCTTATTTTTCAGAATTGTACTAATTAACATAGACCTATTTCACACTCTGAAGTTTTTCCAATGAGACTGTCTTTCATTTAACATACCAGTTTTGGTTATCTACAAATCTGTTCAGTCATTATACACTGAATTAAAAACTTCTGTCCATATTTATACATCTACAAGCCATCAATAAGACACCAGAATGTCATCTTGTAGAACAAAACAAAATATCCTCTGCTGCTTTGGTGTATTTTACCTAGTGGTTTCCTGATTATCTATATTCAAATATGATAACTGTTACTTGTTTCTTCTATGAATCAGAACACATTGCTTTTCACAAATACATTATGTCCATCTGTAGAACAGTTGAAAGTACCTTATCAACCAAATACTATTGAATTGTTACAAAGGGATGCAGCAGAATATATTAGAAGCTTTTAAGTGGCAGTTTCTTCTTTTCCCTTGGCAATATTACATGGGTTGTTCTGACATTCTGTACACTGACATGCTAGTACTTAACCTGATTGACATCTAACATCATTTGTAGCACTGACGTGAAATTCTAGTCTGCAAGGAACTGGGTTAAAGTGCTCATTGATTAAGTGTAGGTCTCCTTTTAGCTTTCAATTTGTGATTGAATGGAAAATCAACATTTACTCTATGGTCTCTATTGTAGGTATTGTTGATACTAATGTTTATCATTAGCGGTAGCAAATTAAACATATGTACCTGATACATACATAAATATTGAATAATATATAAAAACTAAAAGTAAGAAATAAGTCACATACAATATATCCAAGAATGTCATAACACTGCAGAAGAAAATTATTTAATTTTCAGTTTTTATTCTATATTAGTGACACGTGTAAACTCCCATAGTACATGAGATAGACAGATAGAACTAAGCAAGAATGAACTTGTCTTATGCATATCACTCAGACTCATTGTTTTATCTGTTTTAAACAATTTTTAAAGTACTTAAATCCATACTGAAAATATGAAATAGTTTTTATTAATATATGGAAAGGAAACAACTGTTTGTTTAATTCCTCACATTTATTAAAATAATGAAAGGAAAATAGTAAAAATAGCATTGGTCAAATGTGCTACCTTAGTCTCTTGAGTGACATATTTTAATGACAGATTGGTTTTCAGATATCACTAAAAAATGGATTTGGATACAAAAACAACAAAATGCTTTGTGAACATCTTGGAAACAACTTTGTAAATCTCAGATCCCACATATGCATATATATGTTGCTTTTGATGCATCTGCATTCTGCAGTTTACAAAGGTTAGCTTAATAGTGATTGTACTGTTACATCCTTGATAATTGAATACCTACATGCATTTATATAAATAGGAACCAAAAGAAAACCAAATGTCTTTATGCCTTGGTTTATTATTCAATGTCATGAATAACATGTATTGATTTTCTAAGAGCAAGTTCAAAATATGGTAATGTAGTTGAGTTAGAATATCTAACAAAAAGCAGGAAAACATAGCCACAAACATTTAAGCAATAATCTTTATGGAAGAATTTACTTCTTTCTATGACTAGCCACCTCTGTCTGAGATTTAGGAATAATTGAGTACCCTCTTTTATAAACACTCTTGGATAACATTTGTTGTTTTTTTTAATCATAATTTGTTTACATAAGATCAAAAAACTGTCACAGACCTTGTAGGCTACGCTGTCTGATCATTTCTATTTTTTTTTGTTAGAATGCATAATGATTTCAGAGCAATTAATTGTGAGATCATAAATTAAATTATGTTAACATATCAACATTACTGATAGCTTTGTTTAAAGGCAATTTCTGAGTGAAGAAAACTCCAGGGATATTCTGATCTTTCCTTTAGATGCCATCCACTGACATATTCTCCCAGATAATCTTGTCTCTCTGGGGCACCATCAGACTGCACAAGATTCCGTGCACTACAGCCTATTATTAGAATCAAAAATTACTCATGCAGAACTAGTATAACCAGTATTCATGAACCAACCAGTTTTTTCAAGCCTATCAGAAATTTCAAGCTCAATATTTCAATATTTAACTTTGGTGTATTCTGAGAATTTATCTTCACAAGCATAGGCGATTCATTTTACACAAATTTACATGTATGTGCATATGTCCAAATATGTGTATATGTGAGTAGCCATTAGCTAAGTTTACCACAAAAAAATAGACTTTGTCAGATGAAATTGAAATCTGTTAGAAAAATGTAGTTTAGAATTTGTATGATCATTTGCTTTTGTGTCTTTTGATAATGCAATTTCATATGAATTTGCATCATCCCTCAAAGAAAATATGACCTGGCACCCTCTCAGTTGGTCTTCTAGTCCTGTATATCTCTTACTAATGCTAAGACATTTGATCTAGACTTGCTCTGTTTAAACATCATCCTGTATGTGTGTTCATCTCCACTGCTTGAATTTGTTGATTAAATGGGAAAAACAAAACACAAAAGTATTTCTAGTAGATGGTATTCTTAGATTCTGTAGATTCTGTAGATTCAATTGGGCAGGTACATCTGCTAGTGTTAGACTCTAATAATTAGATGAATGAACTTCTATTTCAGGAAAATTTCAGTCAGATGCCAATTTTATTCCTTTTACTTCACAATAGAGTCATAACACATTCATGCTATTTGGTTATTTTCTTAATAAAAATAAGTCCATCAATTCATTCCACAAATGAATTATTGTGTACTTTCTATTTACTAACACTATTTAAGTCACTAGATACACAAGTGAGGCAGCCACACACAATCAGGACATAAAAGAGGCAGCATAAAGTAATGGCAAAGAGCCTGCACTCCTGAGTCATATTCAATATTTGTTTATATTTATCACTGACTATATAGTTTTAGGAAAGATATCTAAACATAAGTTGGCCTCAATTGACTCATCTGTGAAATGGATTCATGAGTTACCATTGCTATGAGTTATAAATATTACAAAGTTTGCAAAGTGCTTAGAATAGTGCCTTGCTCATAGCTAATATTTAATACATGGCAGGTATTGTTTTTATAGTGGAGGCAAAACAGAATTGCAAAGGAAATGTACAAAGTAATTCAATATGAGGTGACATATGCTATACTAGAGAATTTAAAGATGACATGAAAATCATGGAAAGACACAGAAGCATAATGTGGGGTTCCTGGAAGACATATCCTTTTAGTTGATACATTTGAGGAAACAATATTAGCTAACCAAGAAGACTTGGAGATTGCTAAGTATATTCTTCTTGTGGAATATTTAGAGGTGTGTTACATTCATTTATGCTGTGGAATATTTGTTTAATGATACAAAGATGTGTTATATTCTTTTATGTTGCAGTTGTTTAACTCTGTAAAGCTGTCCTACTGTGCCTGTCTAAGACACTTAATTATTCTAATAAAAATCTGAATGGCCAATAGCTAGGCAGGAGAGGGATAGATGGGGCTGTGAGGCAGAGAGAATAAATAGGAGGAATCTAGGCTCTAGAAAAGAGAGAGGAGGAGGAGTGAGAAAAGGAGGTGAGGAGAATAACAGGATCTAGTGACTCTGCCATGCAGCCAGCCACAGAGTAAGAAAGAAAAAGAGATATATAGAACAAAGAAATGTAAAAACCCAAAGGCAAAATGTAGTTAAAGAGAAATTGGATAATTTATGTTAGACAAAGCTGGCTAGAAACAAGCCAAGCAAAGGCTAGGCATTCATAAGTAAGACTAAGTCTCCATGTATTTTTTTGTGAGCTGGATGGCAGACTCACTAAGAGAAAAAAAGAAAAAAATTCATTTTTGCTTTCCAATGTAGTCCTATATTTCCATGAAAGGCCTAAGAAAGCTAAAAATAAAAGGGCTTCTTTAAGAAGTTCTGTCATACAGCAGAGCACTTAAACAGCCCTTTTCACCATAAATAGAAACAAAAATGCAAGAAAAGTACGTCTGCCACAGTAAGCACTCTAGCAGTCCATATCTGGGGGGTTGAATACAATTCTTGGTCACCTACCTCCAACTGGGCCTGAGAGCTTTAAGCTTGGCTACCTTGGACAGGAGAAGGGGGAGGAGCCAGCCACCAAAGCCCTAGTGGACATCCTGCCTGTGTCACTTTGCAGTTTTTTGCTCATGTAGACAAAAAAGACTAGATTTGCAGTAAAGTAGATCTAGATGGAAAAAAACCTTCTAAACTGATTACAGGGTGTTTAACAATGTGTGTAGGCTTAAGAAAGAAATAAAGATAGACAGTCATAGAAGGAAAGTAGTTTAAAAATAATGAAGTCTTTGAAGTAAAATAATAAAAGAAGAATAAAAGAATAAGCCATGTAGAGATGGCAAATACACAGGGAGTCTGGATCTTCTGTAGTATGTGTTGATTTTGAATTTTTGATTGCTGATAAGCAAAGGACAGCTAGAAAGGATAGGTGCTAAAAATAATGAGATTGAAAGAGGGATTGCTAAAATGAACAAGACTATATATTTTAAGAATGCTTCAGCTTTGAAATGAAACTCAAAAAATGCATTGCTTTGGAGAAGAGGTTTTGCTTTTGTTTCTAGAGGAAACAAGAGTCCGTGGATTCCTTCCAGGTTAATATTGATCAGATTTGATCAAGGGATACCTCTTGAATAATGACAGGTGATATATATCAACAAAGGTTACAGCTGGTCAGGACTTGGCCATTATCGCTTTATTCTCAGGGATCCCTAAAGGTCCCTTCACCCACAGACAACAGGAAGCAGTCTAGAGAATATGATGCTTATATTTCCAAGAGATGGGGTGGGTGGTTTTTGGTTATTTGTTGGCTTATGGATATTTGTTATCATTTAGGGGAATATAGGAATATAAGATAAAAAGACAACGATTATCTCAAATACATTGTGTTGGCATAGATTTTCGTATATTGATACAAATTTAAAGTTATTGTTGTTATGCTGAATATATATATAGAGAGATATAGATATATAGATATATAGAGATATAAGCTTCTGTGTGTTTACTTGAGTCTGAGTGGCTGTGGACCTGGTGGGACACAGGAAATCTTTCAGATACAGATAGATGATTTTCAAACATGTCAAAGACCTACAGAATGTGGCATTTAAAGTGTTTACTAACCTAAGGTTTTTCAAGACAAAGAGACACATCTGCTCCTTGCAGCACCAATTTACATCATAAAAAGATGATGGACATCCAAGAAACTAAGTACAGTGTTTGCTTTCAATGTGGAAAGGCTAGCCATTTTGGCAAGAAACAGTTCTTGTCTTGACTGCTGACAGTATGCTGTATAGACTAGACAAGTGGTATGCAGGAAAAAGGCTGTTGAAATTTGCCAAGACAAGGCAGGATAATCCTTTCAAATTCCTGCTTCAAAGAACAGTCTGCCAGATAGTCTGTATGATACAGAGGAATACAAATGATGAATTTTACAAATACAAGACATGACAGCCCTTCAGATTTCCTGATTCACTGAAATGTCTGCCAGATATTCTAGACCTGTAGGCTGAAGATGGACACCCAACGTTGCAGAGGAACTTTGGGTGACTGTCAAGGCAGCCAGATGTCTCTGTTGTTAGGTAATATTACATCCTCCTAGGTTCTTTGATGGAGTTAAAGAATAGTTAGAGTTATAGGTTTCCTTACTTAGGATAGAAAATAAATTAGGAATCAAACTTTGGAATCATTAAGAGAAGATAGATAATGGAGTATTTTCTCTAAATTTGGTAAACACAAATGGACTGAATATTGTAAATGTAATTCTTACTCGATAACTCTTTTGTTGTATATAGTTTTACTATGCTAAAGTTAAAACTTCATTTTTACTTAGACAAAAAGGGTAAAAAGTTATGGAATATTTAAGATGTGTTACAATCATTTATGCTGTGAAATATTTGTTTAATAATGCAAAGATGTGTTGCATTCTTTTATGTTGCATCATTTAACTCTGTAAAGCTGTGTTACCTTGCCTGTCTAAAACACCTGATTGGTCTGATAAAGAGCTGAACATCTAATACCTAAGCAGGAGAGGGATGGGTGGGGCTTCTGGCCAGAAAAAATAAATAGGAGAAATCTAGGCTCAAGAAAAGAGAGAGGAGAAAGAGTAAGAATAAGGACAGAAGGACATCAGGGTCCAGCCACACAGCCAGCCATCGAGTAAGAAGGAAAGAGGGATGTATAGAACAAAGAAAGGTTAAAAAAAAAAGCCCAGAAGCAAAACATAAAGAGAAATGGGATAATTTAAGTTAGAAAAGCTGACTAGAAACAAGCCAAGCTACGGCTGAACATTCATAAGTAAGAAGAAGTCTTCATGTATTTATTTGGGAACTGACTGTCAGTCCCCAGAAAAATGAAAATCAAAAACCGACTACACAGTCTGGCTTCTCCAGAACAAATAAACCACATAAATAGAAATAAAATATATTTAGAAATGGAATGCCTTTAAAACTGAAGTTTGTGTTGTTGTCATGAATGAACAATATTTGTTCCTGATGATGTCATGCTCTGGTGATCTATTGTACTATTGTGGAATTCAAAGTGATTGAACAATTAAAAGCCTTATCACAAAAAGAACATTTATTACTCACCCTACCCCTAATTCCCTTTTCTTCCTTTTATTGAAAAAAAATTCAGAATACTGTTTAAAAATCTCTTCTTGGAACTATGCATAAAAATTCAATTTACAAATGTACCCAAGCCATTCCTACAGTCACTGCTTTATTCACTCAAGAACTCAAATCAATCCCCATATCTGAAGAGAGGGATTTTATACTTGGCTTGAGATGTTCACAGACTTTAAATCTCTCTGCTGCCAGCCAGAATTCTAGGATTCAAGATGCTCAATTTACATAGAACAATTTTTACCGAAAAAAGCAATTTCACAGATAAAGTTTGCCTATTAAGATCTGATAAAGGGCAAAAGTTGTGAAAACCCTTTTCTATGAAAGAAAATAGACTCCCTCATATTTTTCATTTGTTATAGAGTAAAAATGTCTAATTCTCAGATGTTGTCCTTTCACTCTGGATCTCTATTTTAAAGATTCGACAGAAATACTAACACTTTCTGGCAGCTTAAACAGGTCACTGCTCAAATGAGCTTAGAGTAAGGCTCCCATGGGAAAGGAACTGTGCCACACTTCCTCATTTTCAATGCATAAAATTTCAAATGTGCAGGAAGTGAGTACTGTTTATCGGAAATGGTACTGACAAAAACACAGAATTGAGAAAATATTACCATCATTACTTGCTTTTTGGTGGGAGTTTAATATATGTCAGATATTTCTGTCTAAATGTAGGCAAAAGACAGTTTTAATTTTTTCAGTATACTATGTACATATTTTGTTCAAGAAAGCCAGAGTAGAGATAAGAGTTTTTCTCTGAATCTTCATGCTGTTATATCCTTGCTTCTAACAAGTGAAATGAGAATTAGTGTAAATACAGCAGAAAAGCTATAACTATAGTAGGCTCCTGGCTTAGTATCTTTTTCTATTGCTATCATAAAATACTCTGACAAAAGCAAGTTAAGGGAGAAATGGTTTAGCTTAGATTTCAAGGCACAGCCCATTATGTCAGGGAAGTCAAGGCAGAAGGAGATTAAGCCAATCACATTGTATCCACAATCAGCAAAAACAAGGATGAATTCATGTTGCTGCTCAGTTCCCTTACTCTACCTTACACAGTATAGGACCCCTACCCAGGGAATGATGTCACCCACAATGTGTATGTCTTCTCCATGTCAATTAATGCAACCAAAATTATCCCTCACAGGCATGCCCAGAGGTCTGTCTCCAAGGTAATTCCAGATTTGGTCAAGCTGACAATTTCCATTGTTATAGTCTCACTGAATCTCATTGGACATCTTTAGAAAAATAAATAATTTGAATGCCAAAAGAAGTTGTTCTTATTGTAAAAAGAGAATTATAAAGATGAGTCACAGTATTGTACTTATTTATCTGACAATATTTTGATACAGAATTTTTAAAAAATTCTTTTGTATATGCTTTGAAATGAAAAGAGGTAATTCTACCCACCCATATTTAAATATACAACAGTTTCACCAGGAAACAGCAAGTAGTAAGATGAAATAGGTCTAATATACTGATGATGGGCAAAAATGTATTAACACATGCAATTTTTGTCAGCATTTTCAAATGAGTCATTACTAAATGAAGACAATCAATAAATTACGGACAATATAAGAATTTCAAAGTAGAAAATGAAGCAAAACTAGTTGAATCTCCAAAACTGAAGGAAAAGAAAATACATAATCATGAATATAGTACAAAACTTCTAATATTTAGGCTTCTTACACTGCATTTTTAAAAGAGAGATCCTTTTATATAGGTTTAGAAGCAGTAGAGAAATCCACTCATGTGAATATAACTGCAAAAATCTCTTTATAGTCCTTTACAAGTAGTATCTAGCTGTAGATTTTCAAACAAATATATGCTGTGATGTAACTTCCCTAAAATTAAGCAATAATATTTAATAGGAAAAAAAGAAAATGGAGAGAAAGCTGTCATTTCAGAACTATTTCTAAAATATGTAGCATCTCCCTCCTCTTTGCTTTCTGAAATAACTCCACATCAGATTTCAAAATACATGGATGCTGTCCATGTTCCTAGTTATTTACTTTTCTCTTATTTTCTTAGAATATTTACTGTGATTTGATCACAATGCAAATACTCAATGAATTCCTAATTATTCAATGATCAAAACTATCTTTAAATAATCCAGGTAGAATTTTCAGTTAACCCACAAGAATACTAAGCATATATCTAAGCTATATACACATACACATTTACATACATAAGAAAATGTTCAATAATCTTATGAAATATATATCCTTACAAACATCAAAGAAATGGGAAAGGAAAAGAACAGAAAGGTGAAGAATTTTGTTTGAATTCTCAGCCCCTATGCTGTCCTGGGATTCTTTGGTCATAAGAGGCCTTTAAAATTAAATCAATAAGGATACTATAACCTGCCCTGTATCAGAAAGAAATGGGAACATTTAATGTTCATAGCATGAAACTCTGGAATTAGAACAATACCCCAAAAGCTTCTACAGTTTATATTGTCCTCTAAGGTCTCAGGTTTTTTGTACCAAGAACATGGTTACAACTAAATACCTTTATGGTCTGACCTGCTAACATACACATCAACAAACATTTTGATTCCTTTGATGATCTATTCTGCTAAGACAGCACCCATATTGTTACTCTGACAGCTTGAAGTGCATATTTTGGCAAAATAACAATATCATATTCCTCAAAAGAATGATTGCATGCAGTTTTAATCAAAGTAAAAAAAAGTGTACTCAAATATATATCAGCAGTGCATTGGCTTCTAGCACTTTCCTTTACATTTTTTTTTATGTTTATTGAATGACTTTCTCTTTGTAGACCTGACTGAGAACAACTTGACTGTGGGACTATATTTTACTCACATGAAAATGTCAAGCCACGTGAAAAAGCAATAAAAACATAGAAATACTGAGGGAACTTATAATAGAATGTTGGTGGGTGCCTTGTTTCCCTGACGTTCATTGTCTGCACATATGATAGATTAATGAAAAGGAAAAAGTGGGGATATTTTTCATTTTCTTACACTTTAACAAATAAAGAACAATTTTAGATGCCATTTGTCAAAATGTAAACATAATTCGACTGATAATCATCACATTTTTCCTTTTCCACAATACAAAGAGATAAAATGAATGCTTTCACTTCTGAATTCTAAAAGGCTCCTCAAGTACAAGCACCCAGTTTTATTCATCTTTTACTCCCAAGTATTTAAATCAGAAATGAACACTTAGTACAGTGTTCAATAATTTTCTGCTATGGTGAATTATAAGGTTAAAAATCTAATCATCACAGAACCTATGAAGACACACATGAGGTTTTTTCAAGTAGTACATGATATAAACTTTAAATCCAAAATATACTCATTTCCAAAGACATTCCCCAAATAAATAATCTAGATTATTATTTAATCTAATCTATAGTGACTATTATAGTAGTGACATTGATTGTGTTGTAAGTTTTAAACCCTACAGTGAAAAGTTAAAATACTTATGTTTTAAGAGTCTCAAAAGCCTTCTGAAACACATTGTTATCTCCTAAAGGGAAGTAGAAAAGGCTTAAATAACTTTCTCAAGGTCACACAGTTAATACGTAGTCGATTTGATAAGAAATTCCAAGCTGTTTGTTTCCATTCTAACTCTTGCTATGCTTTGTACTGAAAATTTGAGCCAAGGTATGTGTATATTCTTTCCCCAAAACAAATACACCATTTAAACAGTGTCAACGACTACTACATTGGGCCTATCAAAAGAACAATATCAAAGAGAAAGGGAAGCACTATGAAGCACACTTTCCTCTGGGAATAATCATGTTGGTTATACATGTGCAATTTTCCCCCTAAAACAAAACAAAACAAAAAAACCTAACAACTATAAAGTTTGAAGAGAAAAACTAAAACTGCTGAAAATAGCTTATTTGCTACAGATACTTGTTTTTAAAAGAATTCATAATCTATAGATGACTATAACTAGAGCAATACAAGAAATCTTCAATTTAAGGTGAACAAAATAAAAGTATATCTAATAATTGGACATACTATTCTCTGTATTTTAATGCTAGTTGAGTTCAAAAGACCCTTGTTATAATAAACCTGAAAGGCAATATTCCTAGAGAAATAAACAGTGTGTGTGTGTGTGTGTGTGTGTGTGTGTGTGTGTGTGTGCCTTCATACGTGCATGTGTGTATGCATGTTCCTACTATAACATTTTCATAATTTTGATGACATTTAAATATGTTTTTGTTTGATGAGCTTATGATTTAATAAATTGAGAGTAAGAAACATTCTGAGATCTATTTTCTTTCTTAAGGGTAAAGCCTGAGTAGGACAAATTTGAGCTTCCTTATATGTACTGGAGCAGTCAAGAAAACACATACGTTATTATGTATTGATGTAAATATATTTCTAGAGATGGAGATATTGCTAGTTTGGGAATAAATATGTCTAGGGACAATGCCAAGTCCTTGTAAAACACAAAGAATCAGACCATTTCTGAAATTATTCAAAGATGTTTCTTATCCATAAAGACCAATATAGTTCTTTAAAACTTGGATTTAAAAACAAATTCAGTATAACCATGTCATTGAAAGTTTTTGTTGTTGTTTAATTTTGAGATTGCATTTCAATTACATTTCACCCTTCCCTTTCCCACTTCTAAATCCTTCCATATACTCCTCTTAACTCTTCAAATTCACGACCTCTTATTTCATCATTTGTTATTGCATCCATCCATACATTTGTCTATTTAAATATAACCCATTTCATCCATATAACGTAACTTGTATATATGTTATAGGACAGAATATTTGGCACTGGACAACAAATTGTTATGCTTTCCCAGGGAGGGCCACCCCTTCTGCTCCCAGCTTTATTCAATTGCCCATAGTTCTTTGTGTAGGGCTAAGGCATCATGGGATTTTCCCTGTGAAGTTTGGCATGTTCACTGATGTCATCATTGTTCAGCTAAGATTTGGGTGAACATGTTAGTGAGACTTTGTGGGTATAACTTCTGACGTTACCAAGAGATGCAATCTCACATAAAAATCTATCATCCCTTGTCTCTTAGATTCTCTCAACTTCAATGTTCTCTGTGCCTTAGATGTGGTAGTGTTTTTTAGATGTCCACTGGGACTTGGCCCCACAACTCTGAATATTGATTGATTGTGGTTTTCTTTAGTAGTATCCACCTATTGTGAAAGGAAGTTTCCTCGATGAGGAGTGAATACACTTACCTGTAGATACAAGGACAAATATTTATAAATTTTTGAATTCCTCAACATATTGATTTAGGAAAAGTATATAATTAATCTGAAAATTATAAGATTTTTAAGTATTAGAAACACTGACACTGAAGTTTTGCCCAGTTCATTGCTCAGATAAATGCATCTTCTGAGCAATGAAGAGTTTACTGCACACTGATCCATGACTATTTTCCTATGTAAAAACTGCCATTCTCATTTGGGGAAACATGCCACTAAAATACTCATAAATGAACATAAATCAAACTTAATTTGCTAAGAAATTTACTTTTTTCTTCCTTGGGGACTTGTGGGTGGCACAAAGGTCCTTGTGTTTACAAATAAGCACTAGGGGAACCAGGAAGGTTAAAAACACAGGGTTTTCTCTTCAAAAGGAGGAATCCAAAACAGGTTATTCACTCAGAAAGCTGGGAGATGACCTAGTTAATAGCCTGATGACTCTTGTACTATCTGTGTGGTTGAGACCACATTGTATCCTCCTCAAATCCTTGACTTGAGCTTGCCAATCTATAGAAACTATCTTTATGGAAGGTGTCACATGTAGTCAATCTATAGAACCCATTTTTATGGAAAATGTCACATGTACTTTACAAAGAGTTTTAGTATAGTCATGCTTTAAGTTTTATTATGAACTCAGGATTGAGTGAGTTATCACCAAGAAAATTTTCACCAAACTTTACTGTGCTTAAAAATGCCTAAAATAAATTACCTGGGGACAGACTCCCAAAGTTTGAACCAATGCTGGCTACTAAGTCATGTTGAACCAAGCTACCATCTTGCCCCCATGAACCATTACTCTGCTGGTCATGGTAACTGCAGAGACTCCCACAGGAACTATAATATACCTCCTGAAGAAGCTCATAAGCTTACCAGCCTCTGTGATGTTTTCAATCAGGTATTAGACTTGGTCATGGCATATCACACTTTGTATGTGATGCATAGTGATTTACATTTGGATTCTGAGCAAAGCAATCTCTCAGGATGTTGTTTTACCTCTCAGCTGAGCTCAACGCTTGGAAACTTAAATCTTACCTTTGGAAATGGAACCATGGCAGGTTATCCATACAAGGAATAGATTATGTATATTCTATTTAGCCCATATTTTTCTGCCTTTTTCTCTGGACTTGTTAAAGTAGAATGTCTAAATCTCTTGTAAATGCACTAATAAAGGCATCTTTTCAAAAAGTTACCAAGTTTTTTTTTGTTTGTTTGTTTTTTATATATGATCTAGAATATGCCTTGTCAATGGTTGATAGCCTTTCAATAGTCTCTACTTGGGTTCTTTCTGCAACCAGTATTAGATATTACCATTTTTTCTTGTATCCACAGAGGAGCCAGTTTCCTTGTACACAATCATGTCATCGTGGGCACTGCTATTTGTGTCAGGATCCAGTGTCATACCTATTCACTCCCAGTATTTTGTAGTATTATTGTATATTGTTGTGGGCATTTGCATGCTTATTTTAGTTACTTTTCATGCTTCTGTGATCAAACATCTATCCAGAAGCAATTTAAGGAAAAAAGAGTTTATTCGGGATTATAATTGTAGCTAATAATTTTATCATGGTGAGGCAAACATGTCAACAGGTGAGGAAGGCTTGGTCGCAGGAGCAGAAGGCCAGCTGATCATATTGCATCTCTTATTCAGAAAATAAGATACTGAATAGGAAGTGAGGTTGGGCGATAGACTCAAAGAACATAGCTTGTACCCACTGTTCACTTTTTCCAGTGACACACTGCCTCCTAAAACTCTACCACCTTTCAAAATAACACCATGAGTTGAGGATCCAGTGTTCAAACACATGAGCCGATCAAGGACATTTTACATACAAACAAAATCATACTACCCCTGGACCTCATAAACACATAGCCATCTCATGGGGCAAAATGCATTCATTCAAACTTCAAAATTCCCCATAGCCTCTTAGTCTTAACACTTCAAAAGTCTGAACTACAAAATCATTTTTGAGACTCAGAGTAATCTCTTAACTGTGGCCTCCTGTTAAATCAAGAAAGCACACTGAAGGAATGTTAAGGGAGAAAGTAATCAGAATGGATTGTGTACCTTTATAAAACAATCATATAAATATTAATGAATACAAAGAGCAAATTACATACCCCTAGCATAGAATGGTACAGAGCATACATTCCTATTTTTAAAGGAAGAAATAGTAATATAGCTAAGAAATATAAAGCCAAAGAAAGGCCAAAGCCTAGCAGGTAAAACACGAAATCCTAGAGCTTCATGTGGAGACATATTGAGTTCATGATGGAATCATCTAGAACCAAAAGGATTTTAGATGACCCTTCCTTTCGAGCACTGTTGCCTGCAACACACACAGCCTCCCCCCGGAATTGAGTCTACTCTATGCTTTCAGTTTTCTTTGGTGGATATCCCATCAATCTGGCACCATCATCCTCTGGTAGTCTTCATTCTAAGTTTGGCTATACTTTCATGGGTGCATGCAATGGCTTCTCGTGTCTTTCTTGGAGGAATTCCAACTCTGCCACATATTTCGTAGCTTCAGTGGCTTACTGAAACTGTGGAGCAAGACACCATGATCTCTCTATCTTTCATAATTCATACCTGTTAATCCAGTAGCACATGGACAATGTTGTGACTTTTGATGACATCTTGGGATGTAGCCTAGACCTGTTTTTTTGTTTGCTTCCATATGCCTTGATGGGTAAATCTGCAAAATCACTTTCCTATGCAGTTGTTTGCAGTTGTGGTGATGTATTGTGTACTCCAATAAAGCTTACCTGGCTATTAGAGGACAGAGTCAGCTACTAAATTAGACATAAAGGTCAGGCAGTGGTGGCACACACCTTTCATCCTATCACTCAGGAGGCAGAGATCTGTCTGGATCTCTTTGAGTTCAAGGCTACACTGGGCTACATGAGAAAAACAGAACCAGGCAGTGGTGACACTCGCATTTAATCCCAGGAAGCAATATGGCAGGATACAGAAAGGTATATAAGGCATGAAGAAAGAGGAACTTGCTTACTTTAGGCTTAAGATTTCATAGAGGTAAGCTAGTGGCTGGCTGTTCTGCTTCTCTGATATTTCAGTTTTCACCCCAATATCTGGCTCTGAGTTTTTTATTATAAGACTTTTAAGATTTATGTTACACAAGTAGGGTACCTTTTCTGCATCACTCTTAGTTCAGACTTTCTCTTTGCATTTTCATGTATTGGAACCTTTGATGGATAGTATCTTGCCTTTACAATACCTTTTATATTCTCCTGGTATAGAATGACTGAATTCTCTTTAATAGCACTAATATCAGTCACAGCTGCTATTAAAACCCCTACAGAGATGTCCTACCTAGATTAACTAATAACCTGCCTCCTCACTCAGTGATGTATGATAAACATGCTGTGTTTTCCAGGTTTCTGGTGCTTCTGTATCAGAGCACAAAGTCCACCTGACTCCAGCTTTTGTATCTCTGTCCTTTCTTCTTCATTGTCTCATGGTCCCAGTCAGGTCAAGTCCAAAGCCTTGCAGGTTGTGATATCATCACTTGGCATATAAGTCTAAAATAGACCCTACTTGTCATTCTTCCTTCACTTGGAACAATAAGTAAAGATGACTTGCTACTTTCAACTGTCCCAGTGGTATTATGAGGACTGGTCCTAAAAAGAATCTTTAAAATACCAAAATCAAAATATCAGAGGATTTCTATTATTGTGATTATACAAGTTAAAGTTAAAATATTAAACTACTGAAATCCTAAATATAATTAAACTATAATTATAATAAGCTTTAAAGTAATATTTCCTTCAATTTCATCCAATTTTATAATGATCTACTCTAATCAGACACTTGAGGTGGCATAAAATATAAGTACTTTTTTTATAAAGTATAAGATGAGTACTTCATTTTTAATTTCTAAAGGATAATAAATTGTCAAAGTGAAATTTTTAATTTATAACTCGATCTATAGTAATTTATTATTTTATTTTTATTATATATTCCTTGTGAGTTTTTAGGATTTTCTTAAAATCTTATTTCATCATATGAATTGGTTTCTTTTGTACTATGATCATGCTATTTTCATTATTGATGTTTTAAATACAGTTTATCACTTGTTTTGTCTATACTCTTTTGTTTAAATAAAATATTAGGTATTCTGGACCATTACTGCTGATGACATATTTCAGGATAATTTTGGTACATTGAGAAGTATTTTATTGGTGGTTTTATTACGATTTTATTAAGCCAAAACCATAAAATACATATAACATTAAGCACATTTGAGACTATTTAACACATTTAAAATTAACCTATCTGTGATCATGTTTCCACTTATAGTGTGTCTTTTGTAGAACAGACTTAGAAACCTATATGAGAAGCTAGAGATTATTCTATCCCAATTCTTGTTGTATCTAGTTACTCACCATTTGATAAGTGCTATAATCAAGATGCAATCCCTATTCTCAGGGGATTTGTATTAGGGTCATATAAGTTAAAGAATTGATGATATTACTGTAGCTCTGTAGTAGAGCTGGAAGTCAGGGATTGTGATACCTCCAGAGGTTGGTTTATTGTACAGGATTCTTTTGGCTATCCTGTTTTTTTTTCCATATGAAGTTGAATATTGTTCTTTCCAGGTCTGTGAAGAATTGTGTTGGGATTTTGATGGGGATTGCACTGAATCGGTAGATTGCTTTTGATAAGATTGCCATTTTTACTATGTTAATCCTACCTATCCATGAGCATGGGAGATCTTTCTATTTTCTGACATCTTCTTCAATTTCTTTTTTAAGGGACATAAAGTTCTTGTCATACAGGTCCTTCACTTGCTTATTTAGAGTTACCCCAATGTATTTTATATCATTTGTGGCTATAGTAAAGTGTGATGTTTTTCTGATCCATGGCGAAGCCCCAGATAAAGCTCCAGGAGTCCAATCAGTGAGAGAGAGGAGGGATTATATTAGCAAGAAATATTGAGACCATGATTGGAAAAAGCATAGGGACAAATAGCCAAACTAGTGGAAACACATGAACTATGAACCAATAGCTAAGAAGCCGCCAACTGGATCAGGCCCTCTGGATAAGTGAGACAGTTGATGATCTTGAACTATATAGCAGCCCCCCCGCCAGGCAATGGGACCAGGACCTGTCCTTATTGCATGAGCTGGCTTTTTTTGGAACCTAGGGCCTATGCTGAGACATTTCGCTCAGCCTCGGTGTAGGGAGGAGGGGACTGGACCTGCCTCAACTGAATCTACCAGGCCAAGCTGAATCCCAAGGGGAGACCTTGCCTTGGAGGAGGTGGGAATGGGGGAAGGCTGAGGGGTGGGAGGAAGGAGGACAGGGGAACCTGTGGCTGATATGTAAAATTAAATTAATTATAAATTAAAATAAAAATTAAAAAAGTAAAGCTCAAAGGATGGGTTTTAAAAAAAATCTGAAGGAAATGCAAGGTAATGGATTAGATTTAATTCTTTTACATTTAAATCTAATTTCTAAGAGTGTCAGAGTCCTATAACTGAGAATTCATTTTAAAATAAATATCCTCTTGAAGAGAAAAAAAAGAATTGATGATAATGCAAAAAATTAAATACAGAGAAGTAAAAGACAATACTTTTATTTTTAAGATTACATTTTGATTAAAAATATTTTTATACCAAAGTTATTTTCTTTCTTAAACAAAAGATCTGAAAATTAGAGTCTCATGAATCTCACTGTTGATGAGGCCTTAAAAACAATTCTTCACAAATAATTAATGTATAGCAGAGAAGCCACATGTGACAAAAACCTATTTTTCAATAGAGGCATATAAACCAACAACAATATCCTGCTATAATGAATAATCATATCTCCTTGTGAAGGCATTACACCATGCAACACTGAACATAATAAAATCAACCTCATGTTTGCATAGTTCTTAGAGGTTGTGGAAACAACAGAGGCTAACTAATTCAATCTATCATTAAGTAGACATGCCTCTCCTTGAGTATTATAGTAGCAATAAATCACTAGCTCACCAATAATTAGTTGGGACTTCATTACTTTAATGTCTTCATTGTACCAAAATCTGTCTCCCTATCAGGCAGATGCTATAGGAAAAGTAGGATGAAGAATCTAATTCCATCTGGTCAGAAAATATGGAAGAGAGCAGGAAGTGAATGTCAGAATGTGACTTAAACTACATCTTGAAGGGAGGAGTGTGAAGTGTGACATGTCAGTTCTAATAGTTTAGGTTCCTTGGCACCAATATTTGAGTACAAAGATATAGTGGCGAATGAAAATATAGAGATCCACAAGTGACTCCTCAGGATGTTCTGTACCAATTTGAACATTTCAGGTTTTATCAACAAAGGTTCTTTAAAGTCCCCAGCATCTTAGGTATAGTCTCTGGATCCACATGCAAAAATTTATTTTTCATTTTCATTTCTTTTTCCTTGTAGGCTTGTTGCTTTTTTTTTTTTTAAGATTTATTTATTTATTATGTATACATTGTTCTGTCTGTACATATCCCCACAGGCCAGAAGAGGGCACCAGATCTCATTACAGATGGTTGTGAGCCACCATGTGGTTGCTGGGAATTGAACTCAGGACCTTTGTAAGAGCAAGCAGTGCTCTTAACCTCTGAGCCATCTCTGCAGCCCCGGCTTGTTGCTTTTTAAATGAATCTGATGTTTGATGACAGTCTATATCTTTCTAGTTCTTTTAAGAATTTATCATCTATATTTTGCTTGAATAATCAATAGTGATTTTCTTTGTTTGGGTTAATTGTTGCTTGTTCAAATTCATCTTGATTTATAATAACCTAGAGTTAGACTGATACTTTATATAAGATTTAGTGTTTCAAAGTATGGTAGGCTTTCTTTTTTGTCAACCATATACAACTTTTTTTCCCTAAAGATTGAAATTAGTTTTTTTTTTTTAAGTCAAGCCAGGAGAAACATACTACCCAGTAGAGGCTTGGTTATGATCTCCTGAGAAAGAAGTATAGAATCTCTATCTATAGATTATCACAACAATTATATCTCTCACTCATACTAAGTACCCAATATGGATCACTGAGGAATATTCTGCTCATTACCTTTATTCTGGGATCCAGAATAGCAGAATTCTGTTACCATACCCACATCCATGGTCAGTAAAATGAGAAAAGACAGAATAGTAAATGGTATATGGCACTTAATATTTCCAATGCCAGTCATTTAAATTTAAAAGGTCAGGGACATAAAGTCCTACAATATAATGTGAATGAGAGGTAACTTAAGCTCTTTGACCCTGTCTTGATCTTCTCTTAGCGGGATTTTGTTTGGCTTGAATATGCATAGTTCTTCTGCATGCTGTTTCAACTACTATGAATTTATATAAGCAACCATCCTCATCTCTTACAATCTTTCTGCATTCTCTTCCTCAATGATCCAAGAGAATCAGGAGGAGTGTGAGTATGGTATTGATGTCACATTTAAGGAAGGGTATGACACATTCTCTTTTTCACTGAGTCTTGACCAGTTGTGGGTCTTTGTTAAAAAAAAAAAAACTATGATGATGTTTCAGAGGAGCATATAACAATAAGCCACTGGAAGTCAGCATCACACTATGTTCAATTAGCAGAATAATAGTAGTAGGTTCTCCCCTAGGGCCTATGACCTATCTACCCATATATTCTTGGCCTCCATATTGGTGCTAGTTGTGGGTAATGTAGGCCTTCAATCCAATAAGAAAGTGGTTGACTACACTCATGAAATCCATGTCACTATTGCATCAATGGATATGTCTTGCCAAGTTGGTCATTATTATAGCTCACAAGATAACCAGGTGATTAAGAGTGGTGTTTGCTTTCATCTTCCAGTGGCATGAAGATAACCTTAGAACACTATAGAAGCTAGCCCATAGGGATGAAACTTCAAGGTAGATATGAGCCTGATTTTTGTGTTCTAAGACTTAAGAACATGGTGTCTTCAGCAATAGGGTCTTAGTGCAAAAGTGGGAACACTTATTCATACATGTTGGAAGTACAACTGGTACAGCCACAATGGAAACCAGTGGGGTAAGTTCCTCAAAAAAACCAGAAATAGATGTACCACATGATCTAGAAATATCATTCTTGGGCACATATTCAAAGGACTCTACATACTTACTGCAGAGATACATGCACATCCATGTTCATTGCTCCTCTATTCACAATATCCAGGAAATGTAAATAGTGTAGGTGTTCACCAACTGGTGAATGGATAATGTAAATGTGATACATTTACACAATGGAAAATTATTCTACTTTAAGTCTGTTAAGAATTGAATTCACAGGTAAATGGATGGAGCTTGAAACAATCATTCTGAGTGAGGTAACCCAAACACAGAAAGAAAACTATTGTTACACGCATTATTTCATTTGTGGATGCTAACTTTAAATCTTCAGATACATGTTCCATTTGGAATACTTACTGAGGTCATGAAATTAATAAGGGTCCATATGAAGATTTCAAGGTAGAGGAATGTAAAATGAAGTGGTATAAATATTTAAAGCAGAATAATGATAAAAAAATGTTAAATGGGATGGAGTAAGGGGCAAGATAGAGAAAGGAATATGGTGAGTGATACCCAATACTAAAATCATTTCAAAAAGTTATATGTCAACCTAATATTGTATAAGCTTCCAAGAATATATGTATAAGCATACATAAAAAGAGTTCAAATGAACTTACTCTATATTGGAGCAATAATGTCCTACACTACAGTGTTAACAAATAAAAATCCCATTGCCAATAATGGGTTAAGCTCTTTTGGAGTTACTGGTCAGTGATGTTCTACAGACTCCAAACATTACAGCCTGTTATCAGTGGTCTTTGTTACACTCCTCAACAGGAACTCACTAGTTGGCAAGAACTGTTCTCAATGCTTCTTGTATCTGTTTTTTCTCTAATTTTTATGGCACCCCTACCTGAGATGTTTAAATTTTAAAAGTTGCAAGGAGCAGAGTGCAAACCTTTTCCCTCTGGACATTAGAGTGAGAACCTTCATAATGGGTGATCCTCGAACTACTATACTTAACTTTAATGGAAAACACTCTGTAATATTTCTATTTGTCTGCAAAACGAAATAACTAAAATAGGCATTCTGCCCTTCTTTTGGAGTAAAAAAAAAAATCTAGTGCTGAGATAACGATGGCTTAATTGGTAAAATACCTGCCATGTAAGCACGAGAAGTTGAATTTGGATCCCTTACACCCATATGACAAACCTTGGAGAGGGTCTGTGTGTGTGTTTGTGTGTGTGTGTGTGTGTGTGTGTGTGTGTGTGTGTGTGTGTGTGTGTACCCCTAGCACAGGGTTCAGAGAAGATACAGACAGATTCCCAAAGCTTACTAGCCATCCAATTTAACCAATCAGTGAGCAATGAGTTCAGTGACACTGTCTCATAGAATAAGGTAGAAAATGATTATTAAAAATACCTTATATTAATCTCTACCTCCACATGTATAACTGCTCCAAATACACAAAATAAAAGATCGCAATATATAACCTCATATATTTGTACTTGCTAATCAGTTGTCATTGTCACATTTATACTACATGCAAGCTAAAAAATTGTCTAGGACAATGCAGTGCTTAAAGGTACCTGGAGCAATGAGTCACATCTTGCAAGATAGTCTTCCAAATGAAAACAGTCTAATATGAGCAAATAAGTAGAAATATATAAAAGGTACAGGGAGATTCTTCCATAATTAGGAGTCAGCATGGCATTACTCATTCTGTAATGTAGAGCCAAAATTAGAGCTGGGTAAATATGTTTTAAATGCTTTAGAATTCATAAAGAAAGAAATTAAAACATGTACAGACATTAGGTGAGTTGGTTTGTCAGAACACAGTCCAAGAATGGAGTTGTATAAAAATTTTGAGCTTGTGTGAAATCAAGTCTTGTGACCTTAGTTTCTTCAAATCCAACAGAGATACCCCCTTCCTCAAGCTCCAGCGAGAACTGGTTGATCCCTAATACAATCTTCAACCTCTTGTTTTGTCCATGTGATTCCTCT
The DNA here is from genome assembly GCF_049852395.1 of Peromyscus maniculatus bairdii. NCBI lineage: Eukaryota > Metazoa > Chordata > Mammalia > Rodentia > Cricetidae > Peromyscus > Peromyscus maniculatus. Next base: position 60,107,385 of record NC_134875.1, on the reverse strand, counting down.
TAACCCTCAGAATATAAATTGCCTGATGCTCTGAATAAAGATGGCATGGGACTTTAATCCACCTCATTTTTAGGCACTGCTCTCTAACAGTGGTTCGGGCCTGTAATCTCAGCATCATGAACATGAAAATAACAGAATTAGGCATTCAAATCCAGTCTTGCTTATAAAACAAAACAACAACAACAAACAAAACAAAGACAAGGTGCTGAAAAAAAATGAGAAATTTTGTGTGAAATGAAGGACTAAGTCTAAGAATATGAGCAAAGCTATTTGTCCATATTGCTCACCTAAACAAGGGATAAATAAACTGTAACGAAATACAGCCTCTCATTTGTTTTATTAAATTTTGTTGGATCATAAGCATGCTTCATTTTGATGGTTAATTTTGTGTATTTATTTGATTGGTCAATGGAATGTCCAGGAATTTGATTTAGTATTTGTTAGAACATTTTCTGGATAAAACTGAGTTGGTAGACTGAATAAAGCAGATGGACCTCCTCTACTAAGCCCAGGGTCTCTGAACAGAACAGTCAGGTTCACACATTATCAAGTAAGAAGAAACTTCTTGGGTCTTTATGCTAGAATGTTAGTTTTATTTCATGTTAATATTGAAACAGTGACACCTTTTGGGTCCTGAGCATGTCATTCTTCATACTGTAATAATACTATTGAATGCTGTAGACTCTCAACTTGCACTCTGCAGAATCCTCTAGCTTTCGTTACTATAAATCAATTCACACCTACACAACCAATCTATGTTGATGCTGTTTCTTTGGAAAGCTTAGACTAATACACATATTCACACACATACAATAAATGTATTATATGTGTATAAAATATGTGATATATCACATTAATAAAATTACAATCACAGAGCTAATTGACTAGAAAACAGTTTGCATGCTTTATAATACTAAAACATATTAGTATTTGGCATTATGATCTGATATAAACTAGCATGGGCAACAAAATTGTGACAGTGATACAGAGATACAACGGCAACGATAGTAACAATAGACATTAGGAGCATGACAAAATAGCAAAATGAAATATCCAATATTATCTACGTGAAAGGAGTTGTCAACTAAGGTATCTTATGAGTTCTATATTAAGAGAAGAAATTTGTATCCAGAAGTTTTCCTGTGTCCCACCCAGTGCACAGCTGCTCAGACCCAAGTAAACACAGAGGCATATATTAGTTAAAACTGCTCAGCCATTAACTCAGGCCTACCACTGACTAGCTCTTACACTTAAACTCAGCCCATTTCTGTTAATCTACATATCCTTAGACATAAACTTTGAAGTCCAGATACTTTTAAAATATACATATCGGTTTAACTCAGCAGCTTTTACAATCAAATGTCTTTTTGCAGTAAAAATCCCAAAGACAACACAATCCAGACTCTGTTTAATAGCCATCTTTACATAGCTTATTTTTTATATTACCTTTAAAGACTTTATTTTTTAAACTATTTATTTATATAACTGTCTATATTTTTCCTCTCTCTTCCAAGAATATATATATATATTAAACTGTTTAGAGGTTTATTTCGTCTGAATCTGTTTTACTGTGAATTTATTGCTTTAAACTGCAGCATTCCAAGGACTGAAATGTCAGCTTTGGCTGCTGGCTCTGCCCACCTCAGCTTCCCAACATGGCGGAACTATGTTTACAGCCAGCTCTGGGAACCAGGCTCACCGCTGACTATGTGACCCAGTGGGTCTATGCTTCCGTCCAGTAGCGTGTATCCCAGAAACCTCCCCCCCACTTTTGTACTAGCAAAGCTAAATCTGTCACGATGAAGTGCACTGTGTGGCTTGGAGATGCCATTGTGTACAGTGGCAGGAATCCTCCATGCTACACTCAAGCCCACATGCTGCTATCAACCTGACATACTGTAGCTCACTGCTGGCCTGAGAGACACAACTAGGAAGCTGTTTTTAGCTCCATTTTAGAATTTTTTTTTAACAGCTTTCTCAGGTTTTAGGTGGAAACTCTTGCCCCACATTTTGGCACCATTTGTAGCTAGAAGTTTTTCTCTGTCCCAGGCTGCCAGCGGTCAGAATAAATCTCTCCCACTTGTGTCACCCAAGTAAACATACAGAGGCTTATATTAATTAAAACTGCTCAGACATTAGCTCAGGCTTCCTACTGACTAGCTCTTACACTTAAACTCAGCCCATTTCTGTTAATCTATATGTTTCCACATGTTCTGTGGCTTTACCTGTGTGTCATTACATGTTGCTCTCTGGATGGCAAGCTGGCATTTCCTGACTCAGCCCTTCCTCTTCCCAGAATTCTCCGTGTCTGCTTATCCTGCCCATACTTCCTACCTGACTACAGGCCAATTAGTGTTTTATTAAACCAGTGTACAAAAGCATTATCCCACAGCAGAAATTTATTTTAATTGAATTGAATTTAAGCAGTCATGTGTTTTACTATATTAAGAGCACTCAGGTATAAATATCATAATCCTGAAACTACAGAAAAAGAAGTATTTTGTTTTTTATTTCTGTGGCAGGGTCTCATTATATAGTACAGGGTGACCTGGAATATGAGTTTCTCCCACCTCAGCATGTTAAGTGTTTGCAATTATAGTCATGTACAATTATATTTTTAATGATATTTTTTAACCTTAATTTAAAATAAGTAAGAAAAGCATTGTAAAATGGGTGAAATATGAAATAAGATAACATCACAGAAAACAATCTAAATATATCTGAATCTAACAGTAAACTTGAGCCAAACTATTTAAAACACACACTTAGTATAAAAAGTTCAAATCATAAGAACTTTACAAAGAATACAAAAGAAGTAGAAAATGTATGTCAATTTAATCCTAATCCTTTGTTGATGTCAGTAAAAGAAATTTTAAGGAAAAGTGTTTTTAGGAATACAGATGATTTCTGCTTAAAATACATCTCATGAAGTAAATGCTAAAGCCCTAAACTCACACTCAAGTATAATATTACTTAGTCTGTATTAAAAAACAACTAATTATGAACACAAACTCCCAATGTCTTCGAGAGGTTCTTTAAGCATTTTTTTTCAAAAACATGAATTAATACATAGAAAATGTAGACATCATAAATAAGGATCCTGGTTTTATAAATTTGCATAGGATTCACCAATCAATGACTGCATAATATTCATTTTAAAGTATTCATAGGTTGTTTATGAGAATTGACCATTAAATAATCCACAAATAATGCTTCAGCAAATTGGTGAAAATATTTATAGAGATTATTAGATCTAAGTGACAAAACTATGTGACTAAAAATAGCTTCACTATTTTGAAAATTAAAAAATAAATAACTCAAATGTATAATCATAAATCAGAGTCATAATACTAAATAAAAATAAACACATAATTAATATACCACTTAGAAAATATAAAAGATACAAGGAAAACAGAAGATAGGAAATTTTATCATCTTGATTGTCACATTAATTGAGATGAGAGGATGAAAATAAATGTGAATAGTAACAATTTTATGCATAACAGTGTTTATTTTATTTTTTATTAAGAAAATTATTTCATTCATTTTTACACACCAAAGATCCCCCTCTTCCCTCCTCCTGTCCCTGTAGCCTCCCCCCCAACTAACTCTCCATTCCTTCCCACAAGTTGTCAAGGCCTCCCATGGGGAGGTACATCCAGTAGAGGCAAGTCTAAGCACTTCCCCCACCTCAAGGCTGCACAAGGTGTCCCATCATAGGTAGTGGGCTCCAAAAAAAAAAAAAACCCTCACGCACCAGGGATTGTTTCTGATTCTACCGCCAGGGGGCCCCCCAAGCAGAACAAGCTACACAATTGTCTCCCCATGCAGAGGGCCTAGTACAGTCCCATGTAGGCTCCACAGCCATTGATCCAACTTTCATGAGTTCCCACAAGTTTGGTTTGGTCATCTCTGCAGGTTTCCCCATCATGATCCTGATGCACTTGCTCATAGAATCCCTCCTCTTTCTCTCCTACTAGACTCCTGGAGCTTAGTGTGGTGTTGGGCTACATATCTCTACATCTGCCTCCATCAGTCATTGGAGAGAAGCTCCAATGATGACAGTTAGGGTATTCACCAGTCTGATCACTGGGATAAGCCTGTTCAGTTCAGGCACCCACTCCACTATTTCTAGTACTCCAAGCTGGGGTCATGCTTGGGGATTCCTGGTAACTTCCCTAGCACCGGGTTTCTCTCTATCCCCATGATATCTCCCTCCATCATGGTATCTTTCTCATTGCTTTCCCAGTCCATCACTGTTCCAGTTCGATCATCCCATTTCCTTTTGTTCTCATCCCCCATCCCCTACCTTCCATTGCCTACCCCTTACCCCAGTTCACTCAGGGAGATCTCATCTATTTCCCCTTCCCATGGAGATCCGTTCATCCCTCTTTGGGTCTTCCTTGTTAGCTACCTTCTCTGGAGTTGTGGGTTGTTTATGGCTATCCTTTGCTTTTCTCCTAGTGTCCACTTATGAATGGGTACATACAATGTTTGTTTTTCTGAGTCTGGGTTACCTCACTCAGGATGATATTTTCTAGTTCCATCCATTTGCCTGCAAATTTCATGATGTCATTGTTTTTCTCTGCTGAATTGTGTATATATAACTCATTTTCATATAACTCTATTGTGTATATATAACTCTGCTGAATTGTGTATATATAACTCATGTATATATAACTCCATTGTGTATATATAACTCATTTTCATAATCCCTTCTTCAGTTGAGGGTGATCTAGATTGTTTCCAGGTTTTGGCTATTATTAATAATGCTGCTATAAACTTAGATGAGCATGTGTCTCTGTGGTATGATTGAGCATTCCTTGGGTATATGCCCAAGAGTGGTATAGCTGGGTCTTAAGGAAGATGGATTCCCAATGTTCTGAGAAACTGCCACATTGATTTCCAAAGTTGCTGTACAAGTTTGCAATCCCATCAACAGTGGAGGAATATTCCCCTTGCTCCACACCTTCTCCAACATAAGCTGTTTGCAATGCTTTTTATCTTAGTCATTCTGACAGCCCTCTGTCAGATGTGGGGTTGGTGAAAATCTTTTTCCATTCTGTAGGCTGTTGTTTTGTCTTATTTACTGTGTCCTTTGTCTTAAAGAAGCTTCTCAGTTTCAGGAGGTCCCACTTATTAATTTTTGCTCTCAGTGTCTGTGCTACTGGTATTATATTTAGGAAGTGGTCTTTTGTGCCAATGCACTCAAGACTACTTCCTGTTTCCTCTTCTATCAGATTCAGTACAACTGGTTTTATATTGAGATCTTTGATCCAGTCGAACTTGAGTTTTGTGCATGGTGACAGATATGGATATATTTGCAATCTTCTACCGGTTGATACCTAGTTATGCCAGCACCATTTCTGGAAGATGCTTTCTTTTTCCATAGTACAGGTTTGGCTTCTTTGTCAAAGGTGTGTGGGTTAATGTCAGGGCCTTCAATCAATTCCTTTGGTACTCAGGTCTGTTTTTACAACAATACCAAGCTGTTTTTATTACTATAGCTCTATACTAGAGCTTGAGGTCAGGGATGGTGATAACTCCAGAGGTGGCTTTTTTGTACAGGATTTTTTTTAGTTGTCCTGGGTTTTCTGTTTTTCCAAATGAAGTTGACTATTGTTCTTTCCAGTTCTGTGAAGAATTGTGTTGGGATTTTGATGGGGATTGCATTGAATCTGCCGATTGCTTTTGGTAAGAACACAATTTTTACTATGTCAGTCCTGCCTATCCATGAGTATGGGAGATCTTTCCATTTTCTGATATCATCTTCAATTTCTTTCTTCAGGGACTTAAATTTTTTGTCATGCAGGTCTTTCCCTCGCTTAACTAGAGTTACCCCAAGGTATTTTATATTATGTGTGGCTATTTTAAAGGGTGATGTTTCTCTGATTGCTTTCTCAGCCCATTTATCAGTTGTATATAGGAGGTCTACAGATTTTGGGGGGGGTTAACTTATATCCTGTCACATTACTGAAGGTGTTTATCAGCTGTACTAGTTCCCTGGTAGAATTTTCGGGGTCACACACCACACACACACACACACACACACACACACACACACACACACATAATCATATCATCTGCAAATAGTGAAAGTTTGACTTCTTCCTTTCCAGTTTGTATCCCTTTGATTTCTTTTTGTTGTTATATTGCTCTAGCTAGAACTTCAAGTACTATATTGAATAAATATGGGGAAAGCAGACAGTCTTGTCTTGTTCCTGATTTTAGTGGAATTGCTTTGAGTTTCTCTCCATTTAATTTGATGTTGGCTGTTGGCTTGCTGTAAATTGCCTTTATTATGTTTAGGTATTTTCCTTGTATTCCTGATCTCCCAAAGACCTTTATCATGAAGAGGTGTTGGATTTCGTCAAAGGTCTTTTCAGCATCTAATGAAATGATTATGTGTTGATTTTTTTTTCTTTCAGGTTGTTTATATGTTGTACTACATTGACAGATTTTCATATGTTGAACCATCCTTGAATCTCTGGGATGAAGCCTACTTGATCATGGTGGACTATTTTTTTGATGTGTTCTTGGAATCTGTTTGCCAATATTTTATTGAGTATTTTTGTATCAATATTCATGAGGGATACTGGTCTGTAATTCTCTTTCTTTGTTGAATCTTTGTGTGGTTTTGGAATCAGAGTAACTGTAGCCTCATAAAAGGAGTTTTATAACATTCCTTCTGATTCTATTGTGTGGAACAATTTGAAGAGTACTGGTATTAACTCTTCTTTGAAAATCTGGTAGAATTCTGCATTGAAACCATCCGGTCCTGAGCATTTTTTTGGTTGGGAGACTATTAATGACTATTTCTATTTCCTTGAGGGTTATTGGTCTATTTAAATTGTTTGTCTGGTCTTGATTTAACTTTGGTCTGTGGTATGTATCCAGATAATTCTCCATTTCTTTTAGATTTTCCAATTTTGTGGAGTAAAGGTTTTTGAAATATGACCTGATGATTCTCTGGCTGTCCTCATTGTCTGTTGTTATGTCTCCCTTTAAATTTCTGATTATGTTCATTTGGATGTTCTCTCTGTGCCTTTTGGTTAGTTTGGATAAAGGCTTGTCTATCTTGTTGATTTTCTCAGAAAACAAACTCTGTTTCATTGATTCTTTGTATTGTTCTTTGTTTCTATTTTATAGATTATTGATTTCAGCCCTCAATTTGATTGTTTCCTGGTGTCTATTCCTCCTAGGTGAGTTTGCTTCATTTTGTTCTGGAGCTTTTAGGTGTGTTGTTAGGTCACTAGTGTGAGATTTCTCCAACTTCTTTATGTGGGCATTTAGTGTTATAAATCTTCCTTTTAGCACTGCCAAGGTCCCCATATATAAACAGTCCAAGCCACACAACTCTCACCCACATGCAGTGGGTCTAGTTCAGTCCCATGCAGGCTCCCCAACTGTCAGTCTAGAGTCCATGAGATCCCATGAGCTTGGGTCAGCTTTCTCTCTGGGTTTCCCCATCATGGTCATGATCTTGACACCCCCTTGCTGATACAATCCCTACTTCCTCTCTTTGACTGGACTCCAAGAGCTTGGCCAGTGCTTCGCTTTGGATCTCTGTATCTGCTTACTTCAGTTACTGGATGGACATTCTATGGTGGCAATTAGGCTATTCACCAATCTGATTACTTGGAAAAGGCCAGTTCATGCACCCTCTCCACTGTTGCTAGGAGTCTCAGTTGGGGTCATTCCTGTGGATTCCTGGGAACTTCCCTAGCACCAGGTTTCTCCCTAATCCCATAATAGCTCCCTCTATCAAGGTATTTCTTTCATTGTCCTCCCTCTCCCTTCCTCCCCCAACTGGATCATCCCTTCCCCTCATGTTCTCATTCCCCATCACCTCCCCTTTATTTTCCCACACCCATTTACTCATGAAGCTCTCCTCTGTTTCCCCTTTCTAGGGTGATCCATGCATCCCAATTAGGGTCTTCCTGGTTATCTACCTTCTCTGGAGCTGTGGATTGCAGCCTGGTTAACCTTTGCTTTTCATCAAATATCCACTTGTGAGTGAGTACATACTATGTTTGTCATTCTGGGTATAATATTCAAAAGGGTATCATGAAGCATACTACATAAATGGGGATAAATTCAACAGACATAATTTTTAAAATATTACTTGAAAATTCAATTGAAGGCATTGGGAATATCTATATAGATACAAAGAAACTCCATGCTTATGGTTAGGTAGATGAATATTATAATGAAACTAATTCATCCTGTAAAGTCATGCATTTGGTTTAATTCAATTCAAGTAGTGTTATAAATCTAAAAGTAAATTTTGCATAACATGACTAACATATTCTAAAATTTATATGATATATTATCAGGCATTTTCAGAGAAAGAAATAAAAAATTTAAGAAATCAAAAAGTTACACAATTGTTAAATTCAGACTGTTTCTGTCATATTTAAATACAAAAATCAAAACTTTAAAAAGGATATATATATATATATATATATGCTTTTGAAGTATTTATATATTATATATATTATATATTATATATATTATATATATATATATATATATATATATATATAAAATCATTTTCTATTCACTACAGTTGAAAACAAAAGTCTAATTAAACCAATTATACAAGAAGAAGTAGTGTACTGAAAGCATGAATACAGACTATATGGGAAATAATTTGCCAGAATATGTATTTGAAGATCAGTATATTCTATGGCCAAGCAAATTTGTTGATTGTACTGTAAAGAAACTCTTGCACATATGTGCCACCATACCTGTAACCCCATCTCTCAGGAGGTAGAAGTAGGATCTCAAGTTTAAGGCCAGCCTGGGATATATAGTGAGACTTTGTCTTGAAAAAAAAAAACAAAACCAAAAACCTGCACATGTAAAAAGGAGACTGACACAATAATCTTCACAGAAATTGTAAAACTATAAAGACGTAAATAGAACAAAACAAGAATGGATTAAATTATGCATATTAATTCAACAAAGTTCTATCCTGAAGTGAAAATTAATGCCATAGAAGAATATTTCTAAATACTAATTACTAATATAATATGGAACAAAGTAGATGATGTCTTCACTATTTGTATGAAGTTTAAAATATTAAAAATATTATTTTTTTATATATTTGTATAAATATGCAGTGTTAAAATGTGAGTATAAATACACACAACAAAACCAGAGCAGAAGGTGGAGGATCTCATTTGTCAGAGTAGACAGATGTTTTCTTCGTATTTGTTTCACTCATTTCCTAAGGTAGTCAGGGATATGTGTATACAAAGAATTAATATTCCCAATATAAAAGTAATTACTTCACAACAATGAGAATTCAACAATAATAGAACAGGAATAAAATACATAAACACATAATTCACAGAAGTGGAACTTTAATGGCTTAATTTCACTAATCTTTAGGGAAATACACAATAAAGCTTAAAATGTACATATATATGCTTTCTTCATTATATATTTTATTATGTATAAAGTCTTAAAAAATTTTACAATGAGAAAAAGGAATTTGAATTTTTAGTATGTTTATACTTTTACAAAGTAAAAATGAGTATTAGTTGATTTTGAAGGGAAAAGAAAGGACTTTGTTTTGACCACTTTGCCAGTTCAACATGGTACACACATGAAAAACAAATCTCTAGAGTCCATCACTTAATTTTGTCAGAATACTTTCTCTTTGGTGTTATTGCATCTAATGTTATGGTGGCCTTTTATGTTGAGGTAATTGTAACAAAGAGCAAACAGGTACTTTCTCAAAGTCTATATTTCAAAGATTTATAAAAGTATCTCTAAATAATTAACAGTGTGTTTAAAAAGGATAAAACTTCAAAATTCTTTCATCAAATATTAGGAACTTCTGTAATAAAGCCTGACCTCAAATCATTTGTTTTTAGCTGGTTCAGAAAAGTTTATAGAATATTCATAAACCAGAATGATATCTATTTAAAGAGACCAACAGTTTTAAATTTTCTATATATAAGCTTATATGTTCTTCTTAAATTAGAATGTCTAGCAAACAAAATTCGATTTAAAATTCATGTTTTTTATCTTTCATTTTGGAGCCTATTATTACTATTATTATTATTATTATTATTATTATTGGTTCTTTTTTTTTTTTTTGGTTTTTCGATACAGGGTTTCTCTGTGTAGCTTTGCGCCTTTCCTGGAACTCACTTTGTAGACAAGGCTGGCCTTGAACTCACAGAGATCCACCTGCCTCTGCCTCACAAGTGCTGGGATTAAAGGCATGAGCCACAACCGTCCAGTAAGACTGTCCATAATTATATATAAAATTCTTCATAACATACACATGAGAGTATTCACTGGATATTCAAGAGACTTATATAAAATTTTTAATTTCATGCAATAATAATTTGGCTGATAATAAATTATTTGGCTGCAAAATAACAATTTTGCTTATAACAAATTATTTGGCTGATAACAAATAACAAATTTCTTCTTGTGAGATATTAGATTTAATTAAAGAGAGTAGATCTATACTATAGTTGAAAGAGTTATGGAAACAGTAGTAAAAAAAGGCAAAAGAACTTTTGTACACAGTATGATTTTTATTAATTTATATGCTCATTTAGGTTGGAAAAATACATTTATAAAAGTAATTGGAAACCCAGTTGAAGACCACACATCCAGGAATATTTGGGTGACATAAAATGATCTTGAGGGTTTAAAAAAAAATAGATGCAAAGTTAGTGAATACAGAAAGGGATAGATCTTGGAAAAGTTGGAGAAAGGGTAAATATGATCAAAATACGCTGTATGAGATTCTCAATGAACTAGTAAATTAGTTGAAATAATCATCCTAATTACAATGAAGTTATTCTGATTATCTATGTATAGTAACCACCTAGAAAATGTACTAGTGAACCTTTCTGGAAGGAAGTTAGTCTAGGTCACAAGAACACAGTGCTGTAAATGAGGTAGCTTAAACAACAATGCTTTTATCTTAGAATTGGATTGGATATGGAAGTCTAAGGACACTGTGCCAAATCATTTGGTGTTTAAAAAGGCTCTGTTTCTGGTTAACAGAGTGCCATATTCCCTTTCTGGCCCCATAAAAATTGGAAGGGATTAAAGAGCTCTTGAAGATTTTCTTCAGATTGCATTATTGGTGCACCTGAGAGCTCCAGTCTCCTGGCTTGATAAAATTACCTCCTGAAGATGCCACCTATTAATATCCTATAGTCACATTATGAATTAAAATTTCATCATATTATTTCACACTAACAGTCAATCCATAGTAATAAGGCTCTTCAAAGATTAAAGTTGAAGTATATACTTCTCAGGTACAAATTGTGTCAGATTACTCTATGATTATACAAAGTAAATAGCACCCCACTGGCCTGAAATGGAATGCACAGCTGAACTTTGAGTAGCCTTACTTGAGGAGTAAGCACAGGCTTGTAGCAAGGTCTCTTCTTGTGCTGCCTAAAAGAAATTGCTACAATAAAAGGATTTTTTTCTTTAGAACTTCTTGCTTCTATTTAGCAATATGCCCTAACCTCTTATCTTCAAGGACTAATCAAAATTCATAGTGATGCTTAAACTCAAACAAATTGAAGTTGTACACTAACCACTGAAGAGGAAACATAAGGAACCTGCATTATTGGCAGTGTTGAGAAAAGTAAATGTATAACACACACACACACACACACACACACACACACACACACACACACAAGTGCACACGCAGTTGTGATAAAAAAAATTTCATGCCGGGCGGTGGTGGCGCACGCCTTTAATCCCAGCACTCGGGAGGCAGAGCCAGGCAGATCTCTGTGAGTTCGAGGCCAGCCTGGGCTACCAAGTGAGTTCCAGGAAAGGCACAAAGCTACACAGAGAAACCCTGTCTCGAAAAAAAAAAATTTCATTACAGTGCTATGTAATAACATTTCTGTTGCCAAAAATTCTATAACAGAAATTAACTCTAAATGTGGAAGTTAAATCAAAGAAACAGACATCCTAGTACTTGATCATTTGCTTTTCCAGATACCCTTTTCATTTAGATGTTCTGGTTTGTGTCCCACTATAAATATCCTCACTCTCTCCAACCCTGTACTCTGCAACCCTTTTGTCCATGTTTGAATTTTATTTATTTTCAATCATTTTGGAGTTCATGCTAACAGTGAAACCTCTTTTTAAGGAAACACATGGAAATTCTTTGACCAATTCACTTTTATATTGTCAGCTACTTCAATGAAATCCAGGCCACAAGAGCAATCTTTAAATGTGTATATATTGGTGAAATTATTAAAGCCACTCCACGTAGTTAAAAGGGAAGTTTATTAGTGGTATAACTTCCAAATGAAGGGATAGGTAGGTTTCAGGGTCTGGAGAAGACATAGTGCAGTCTGGCGGTGTTCTCTGTGGGACTCTGCTCAGTCTACCTCTAGCATCCAGGGTCCAGGAACCAAAAGAGAGGTGGCACATCTGGATCTCGGGTATTCAGGGTCCTCTCTTGGCCCCACCTTGTAGGTATGACAGTTACCGAAGCCTCAATGGGGGTTGGAACTTCCAGATGAAAGCTGGAATGGCTACCCATTACATGCATGAGAAGGGCTTATCAGGATGGAAGCAATATAGAAGCTTCTTGAGGATTTTGACAATGCATTCTTTCCCCTGTGGCCCAATGAAAGGAATGCTATTGTCCATGGAATGGAGATAAGGATGGAAGGAGCCGTTGAATGTACCATATTTATATAATTTCCAGCCTCCCTCTCCACTTTCCAACTCCTTCAGTGATCCCTTTCTCAAGTTTATAACCTCTTCTTTATTATTTTTACATACACACAAAATTAGCTCATATATATATATATATATATATATATATATATATATATATATATATATCTTTACCCCTGGGGATTCATGGGCTCATGCATGAAGAAGATGGATTTGCACTCTCTCAATGGCTATCAATTGCCTGGAGTAGTTCTTCATGTAGAGATGGTGTCTCCACATCGGCATGCCAGCTGCTACTTTTCTTAAGCAGGTCTTGTTACGGTGGTTATATTGTTGAGATTTCATAGGAACAGCTTCCCTATCATATTTAGAAGATACTGTCTTAAAGCTATTATTTTAGTCCTCTTAAAATCTTATCCCCTCTTCCACAATGTTCCAGGTCAAGGAAAGGCTAGATTGTAGGTTCATTAATTGGGTTTGGGCACCCCACAGCTTGTTTTTCTCTATATGTTGACCATTATGGATTTTGGTAATATGTTCTCCCTGCTACATAAAAACATCTGTGATGAGGATGAGAGCTATATTTATCTGGATGTATAAGGATATGATTTTAGAATGTACTTAGAAAATATACTGGTTTAAGAACATAGCAGTAGTAGATTTCCCATTAGGGTCCATAATTTTACCAGCTATTGATAGTAGTCTAGGTTTTTTGTGACCTGGCAAAAATTCCCTCCTATTGAGCAAGCCTTAAATCCAATCAGACATTAGACAGATGTTGGTTATCACTAAGATATAAGTGGCATTATATAACCATTCCAGATATCTTGTGTTGGCCATTGTTTTTGTTCAAAGTCTGGGTAGTACTACTGATCATTTTTTCTGTCAGGAATCTTGCATAGCACCTTTGGGTACTATGAGTGCTAGTTCTAATGATAGAGTCTTCCAGGTAAGTTCCTGCTCAACTCCTCCAAATCCTGTTCCCAAATTGTTTGCTGTCTTCAGCAGTAGAGTCTTGCCTTCAAGTTCACGGAGGAAAATAAGGACAGTAGAAATAGTTTATATTACTTTGGGGATGTCTTAGACTCCCCTAACCAAGGAGTTATCCCATGCCTGGTACTAAAATCTTTTTGTTATAGAGTATGGATCTGGAGTAGGAAAGGTGCATTATCACTCCAAGTGGTGTAACTTCGTGTGTGTGTGTGTGCGCGCACGTGTGTGTGTGCAGATTCACTCATATATATCACATATGTATATTTCAGTAAATATAAAATTAAATATTACCTTATGGCTTTATTGTATATGGGTGATTTAACTGTGTGTACGTTTGTGTACCATGTCTGTGAAGTGATTTTAGTGTCCAAAGGAGGGCATTGCAACCCTTTGAACTGGAGATGCAGGCAATTGTTAGTTTCTATATGAGTACTAGGAATGGAAACTGAGTTCTCTGGAAGAGTAACCAGTGCTCTAATCCACTGAACAGTCTCTCTAGCTCCCTCCATGTTTTTTTTTTCAGACATCCTTAGTGTTCTTTATCCCTTATCGCCCGTTTCCCTCTGTGTAACTTTCTATACTGTTCCCCAGTTTTTCTCATTTCTTCCATCTAGCTTCCTCTCTAGAGCTCCTTCTCCCACACCATGGCTCCCATAACTTTATCATATTAACACTATCAAAGAAATATACTGAATATATATACAGATAGCATTTTCCCCAATATTTCTTTACTTATATTAATAGGATACCCTGCTATATTTAGTTATGCAATATGTGTATTTTCTGGGGCAGTACTACATGGTAGAAGAAAAGAGCCACTCCACTAAGCTGTCTTCTAACGTCTACACAGGTGCCATGGTATATGCACACAGACACAAAGACACACACACACACACACACACACACACACACACAGAGAGAGAGAGAGAGAGAGAGAGAGAGAGAGAGAGAGAGAGAGAGAGAGATGATAGATATATGTATGGATGAATAGATAAAAAAGTATTATGTATTTATCACAATTATTAATATTTATGTAAATACTGACAGATTTTACTTTCATTTTTAATTAAATTTTAACAACTTCTTAAAGCTACTGTTCACATGCCATAAAATACATTACTTAGGCTGTAGGATTCATTGTTTTTAGTATAGATGTAGCTTGAGTTTTCCTGCCTTGCCCACAGTCAGGACAAATCTTTGTCTCACGCCAGTCCCACAGCCGCTCAGACCCAACCAAGTAAACACAGAGACTTATATTGCTTCAAACTGTATGGCCATGGCAGTCTTCTTACTAACTGTTCCCATAGCTTAAATTAATCCATTTCCACAAATCTATACCTTGCCACGTGGCTCATGGCTTACAGGTATTTTACATCTTCCTTGTCCTGGCGGCAGCTGGCAGGCAGTGACTCCTTCTGCCTTCCTGTTCTTTTATTTCTCCTCTCTGTTAGTCCTGTCTATACTTCCTGCCTAGCCACGGCCCAATCAGGTTTTATTTATTGACCAATCAGAGCAATTTGACATACAGACCATCCCACAGCACAGCCAAGTGCAGAACATCTCAGACACCTGCACTCAGGCTTGTGGTCCTAATCATCCTCTATGCGGACCTGCTGGGTAAAGCCACGAAGAACCCAAGAACGGGCTCCCACAGGACATACAGTACATCCCACAGCATATAGACATAGTTATGAAGCTATCACTGTAGTTGGAAGTTTTCTCTGATTCCTGTCAAGCCCCCACAGTCCCATGGCCCACTTATAAAATAATCACTCAGAAGCTTATATTAATTAAAACTGCTCAGCCATTAGCTAAGGCCTACCACTGACTAGCTCTCACACTTAAACTCAGCCCATTTCTGTTAATCTTTATGTTGCCATGTTTTCCGTGGGTTTACCTGTGTGCCATTACATGCTGCTCCCTGGACAGCAGGATGGTATCTCCTGACTTGGCCTTCCTCTTCCCAGAATTTTCTTCATCTGTTTTTCCCCCAAATACTTCCTGCCTGGCTACTGGCCAATCAGCTTTTTATTTATCAATCAATCAGAGCAACACATTCACAGCATACAGAACATCCCACAGCACCTCCCCTTTTCTGTCTAATCAAAAAGGAAGGGTTTAACTTTAACATAGTAAAGTTACATATAACAAACAGTAATCAAGCAAGAATTATAGATACAACATTTAGTCCATCCGTATTTTGGAAAATTAAAGAAAATATTCTCTTTACCCTATATTTGTAAGTCTAAAGTTTTATATCTAATATATTTTATCATAACCAAGGAAAACCATAATTATAACTATCTAGTGTTCAACTACATCAAAGACCTCAGAAGGATACAATATTCCCTAAGTAAACAGGAAATCCATTGTAAGCACCTTCCCAAAATCTAGAATGATAGAGACAACTGCCTGCCTGGACAGTCACCTAAAGTTCCTCTGCAACATTGGGACATCCAGCTTCAGCCTATAGGCCTAGAGTTTCTCAGTTTTTTTCTACATGTCCTGTAGAATGTCTGGCAGTCTCCTCTGTGTAGCAGGAACCTTAAGGACCATTTCACCTTGTTGTGGCAAATTCAGTGGTCATTTTCTTATGTGTCCTGCAGGTCCAGTTTATACAACATACTGTCAAGCAGTCCAGGCAAGAACAGTTTTTTGCCCAAATGGCTATTTTTGCCAAGAAGAAGATAATTCCATATGGAGTGTCTTTGATAGCCATCTTTCTATTTGAAGTAAATCAGTGCTGCAGGAACCAAAGTGTCTCATTTTCCAGGAAAGTCTAAGTTTTAAAAAATTTTAAATTTCATATTCTGTAGGTCTTTGAAGTGTTTGAAGATTACCTACCTAATTGAAATATATCTATGTATACCTAGCAAACTTCACTAACATGACTATGAGTTTGATTATCATAGAAGACTAATTATTAATCTGTATTTCTCAACTATACACTACAATCTTAAATGAATTGCACAAACAAAATACTTTAAACATTAGTAGAAATTAAATACAGTATGATAAAATTAACTTTAAATTTGTATCAATAAACTAAAATCTATAGCAATTTAAAACAAATTGTTCTTTAAAATTAGATTCAATAATCTACCATTTCATCCCTTCATATCTATATCATATTCCTCTTTTTTTTCTTTTAGAAAGATATTGACTGTCATCAAAAACAATTTGTAACCAATCTCTAACAAAGACAAATATCCATAATCCATTGTTTTGGGAATGTAGACATAGGGTTTTAGGCTACTTCCTGCTGATTGAGGGTGCTGTATTCTTGTGGGGATCCTGAGAAAACTAAGAATTATGGTCAAGTCCTGACTGGAGTAGTATATGACATTGTATTCTCTGAGACAGTTGCCGTGAAGCTGTTTTTGCTTGTTCGATCATCTGGGCCTCTCAGGGTGTCTTCCTTGATCAAACCATATGAGCCTGAAAACAATCCACAGGTTCTTATTTTCTGTGGAAACAAAAGCAGAACCTCTTTTCCAAAATAACATATCCTTATACATAAATTTTGAAATCAAGATATCTTTAAAATATAAATATTGATTTAGCTCAGCAGGTTTTACAATCAAATGTCTCTTTATGCAGTGAAAAATCCCAAAGACAATATAAAACTGACTCTCTGTGTAATTTCCATCTATATGTGGCTTATTTTTTACATTACTTTTGCTTTTTCTTTAAAGACTTTATTTTTCAAAATTTTCTATTTCTTTATATAACTGTCCATATTCCTTTTCTTCTCTCTTCCAAGCCTACATATATTTTTATACACATTGTAATCTGTTTAGAGGTTTATTTCTTCAGAATCTGTTTTATTGTGAATCTATTGCTTTAAACTGTAGAGTGGTTAGAACAGAAGTGACAGCCTTGGCTGTTGACTTTTCTCACCTCAGCTTTTCAACATGGTGGTGGCATGCTTACAGTCAGCTTTGGGAGCCATGTGAACCACCAAATCTTGGAAGCAGTGGGTCTATGCCTCCATTGAAGCAGCATGTAGCCCAGAAAAAGTTTTTTTTCTTTTGTCTGTACTATCAAAAGCTAAATCCACCACACAGCATAGTGTGCGGCTTGGAGATGCCTCTGTGTACTGAGGTGGGAATCCACCATGCTTTAGCTCCTGGATTGCCTGAGAGACACAACTAGGAAGCTGTTTTTAGCTCCATTTTAGAATCTTTTTTTAAAAGCTTTCTCAGATTTTAGGTGGAAACTCTTGCTACACGCAAAAACTACCCATTTTGTATATTCATTAAAGGAAGCCATCTACTATGTGGCCTTATATTTTTACTTAGTATACCATTTCCAAAGTAATTGCATTTTGTGTAAATTACAAGTTTCCTATTATTTTGTATAGCCAAATAACATTTCATTGTTTAGAAATACAGCGTGTTTTGCTTATCTGTTAGTCAAGAGATGGACATAGGACCTGTTTCCAAAGTATGACTAGCATTAAGTAACACCTCTGTGAATATTTATGTAGAAGTTTTCATTTGAGCCTGTGGGTTCTGTTCTCTTTGGTATATATCAAGGAGAGAGAAGTTTCCAAGTTCTGTGGTAATTCTATGTTTAAAATTTTGGAGAACTACAAAATAGTTTTCCAAAGTGATTGTGTCATTTGTCTAAAGGAGTCTTTTTAACATCTTAACATCTCGCAAACTCTAGTGTCTCTGGAATATACTTTAGATTACTTACCAAAATTTTCCTATCACATTTTCAACTCAGTATGTATTAACTTTTTAGCTTAGCCTTGAAATATGTTTGCTGCTTAATAAAGGGTGGCAGAAAGAATTGGAGTATCACATAGCCTTGCCGATACTATCTATTATTATATGTATCTATTTTAATTTTTATGTGTGTGTATATGTGAATGCAGGCATATAGGATAACACACTCATGTATAGAATTAGAGAATAACCATGATTTTGGTCTTATCCTGTACCTTGTTTGTGATAGGGTCTCTTATTTGCCACTGCATGAGGAAAGCTCATGAGCCTCAAGATATTCTCCCATTTCCACCTTCCTTATCCCTATAGGGTGTGTTGGGACAACAAATACTTGCACTACTAAGTCAAGCTTGATGTGGGTTCACAGGATGCAAACTCAGATCCTCATGCTTGCATGGCAGGAACTTTATCCATGGAGCTTTCTACTCAGTTCCTGTTGATATATTCTGAAATGGAAATTCATTTCCAAGAGGATATTTTATGATCATGAGATTTCAAAATAGAAGGCCTTGTAATATTTTTTCTTTCAGAAAGGGAATGAGATTGATTTTTGATAGCTGGAAATAAAAACAGATTGGGATTTTGAAATCCCATTTAGACATTCAATAATTTATTTAGTCTTTTAAGTTACACTTTCCTATCTCATTCATGTAATTCTCAGAGGCATTATGAAAACTTTGTTAATTAATTGCATAAAATAAGGAAAAAAACTTCAACTTCAATAGTACAGACTTACATATCTCCTATGTTATGCCTTATAATAAGGATTTAATTGTTTTCCTGTGGTTCAAACTGGTCACTTGTTCTATAAAGAAATGCAATTTAATCTTTGGCTTTTATTTGTTCTGGGACACTTTTTGGATCAATGTTCTTATATCTGCCTCTAGTCAGGGGATTGTTGAAACCATAAGGCTGAATATTCTTCAAATGTTTGTACACAGTTCATTTTCCCCAATGATTTGTATACAAAGTGAGTCACACCCCATTTTTTTGAAGAACATGCCATATGATCTGGTATACTGAACACCCTCTCAAACTATCTCTTTCAAATTAAATAGTAAAATATTGTTAGGGGTGGGGATGGATAAATGACTTGAAGCATAAAATCTTATCTAAGTTTCTTGTATATAACTAGAAACTCATATTTTACACATTCCTCTTTCTCAAAACTTTGAAACTAAAAGACAAGGTTGGAGATGAGTAGAGCTAGAATCAAAGATCACAGGATGAAAAATGAGATGGAATACTCAGTGGCTATGTGAACTGTTTTTAGAAAGCAATGGACAATAAGTGAATGAGGAAGAAAGTACAATGAAGTCTCATAGAATCAAGAGAAGTCTCCCTTCACACTCTTCCATCCCATTCCCTACAAAAAATTTGTTATCTTGTTATGTTTGTTTTGATTCATGTTTTGTAGATAGTAATGCAAATACTAGCTGATGCCCATACTATACAATACTATGGTTTCAAAGAAGTTATTCAGCTCAAAGGAATTACTGGTAAATCTATAATGTATTAGCTGAGATAACTGATGTTCTGTGATAGCTATCAGAAACTCCTTGGTATATGTTTTCATTGCTTAAAATCAAATATAAGCTTTAATGAAATTTCATTCATGCAGCAATCTAGGTGTGATTAAGGCTAGGATCTCAGAAAGAAAAGATCTATATCCAGATTCATTCATATTGTTACCAAATTCAAAGTCTTCCTGATTCAGGAGGCTTTTCTTAGTATCTCAAAACCACCTACATTATCCTATTACATGGATATCTCCAACATGCATTTGTATTTCATGGAAGTTTGTGTCTTCAAAGCCACCCAGGAAAGAAGAGCAAGTATGCTAGCAGGGTGGTTTTACAGGATGCATCTTTGTCATGGGAATGGCCTTCCACTTCCTTTGTTATATTCAAGGTAAGCCACAAATGCCATGCTTATTTACAGAAACAGAACTACAGAAAGTTGTGAACCTCCAAAGATGGAGTTCATGGGCAGGATACTGTAATTTGTCTCCCACAGCTTTCATGTTTTTACGGGTACTATTCAATAGCAACAGTGCCAAGTTCCAACCATGTCTCCTCGAACTTCTAGTACAATATCTTCCTCAATTGGTTTTGTACTAGAACATCAAGGAGCTGAGAAAAGAATCAGAAGTTGGAGAAAGACAAAATGAACATTTAGAGAGCAAGAGAGCTCAAACTCCACCTCTATTCATCTCTTGAAACATTATCCGGGCTCTACTATGTAAGGTGGGGAAATACTGTGGTAGTGATGTTACTCATTGGTCATAATGAAGCCTATTGGTGAAATTATTAAGGCCATCCCATATAGTTAAAAGGAAGATTTACTTAGTGGGTAACTTACAAATGAAGGGATAGGTAGGTCTCAGGGCCTGGGGAAGGTGTATCACAATCCAGCGGTGTTCTCTGGAGCTCTGCTCAGTCCACCTCCACCATCCACGGTCCAGGAACAGAGAGAGCGCTGGCCCATCCAGATCTTGGGTCTTCAGGTGCATCCCTTGGCCCCGCTTTGTAGGCATGACAGTTGCCAAAGCTTCAATGGGGGTTGGAACTTCTAGATCAAAGTTGAAATGGCTACCCACTATAGAAGCCCAGACTACTCCTTCCAATTCCTGAAGGTAGACGGACAGAGAAGAACCCACACAATGGATTAAAGGTTATAAACCTCTAATTTCTCTATTTACTACATAGACTTGCTTGCCTTCTCAATGGTTAAGAGGCTGAAATGAAATTAGAAAGAAACTAGTTTTCTAGGTCTCTACAGAGCTGAAAAGAGACTGCTTCCTTGCTAGATTTCAAATTTTTCTTAATGGCTTGTAGCACTATGGGTGTCAGGAACTCAATTTATTTTCTTTTCAGATATGTGCATACTAAGTTCATTTTCACCTGGTCCTGACCATCTTCACCAATCTGTCACATTTCAACTCATTTTGATGTTGCAATGAAATGTGCAGGGATATGATAATAACTGGATGCAGTCTCTTGGTCCAGATTACTCATTAAATCCTGTCATCTCCCTTTTGCAAATACTTTTAATAGGTGAATTTAAAGTTGTCTCAATGTCCCTTCTAGTATGCATGGTAGAACAGACTCTACCAGTGAAAAGAGAGTAAAACACAATTATCCATGAACTCTTTCAAGGTAATTTTTTATATTTATTTCTTATATTATTGTTGTTTACTAAAAGGAATCAGATGTCTGATCCTATTTCCAATTGGATTCTATGGAGACAGGGGAGGGGTTACTTATGTAGAAGATATAGTAGAGGTAATTTATAAATAGGCAAGTTTGATGTTGTTGTCAATGAAAATAGGAAGGATGAGCTAATGAAAACTCCAGCTTAGATGTTTAAACATTCATGGATAGGAATGTTATACTACACAATTGTATAAGGCCACTTGGGACCTGTGTATTTACTTTGGGGGTTGCAATTCATGTGAGACATAATTTGATATGATTTATCACTGTAGCTGAAGTTTTCTCTGGTCCTGCCCAGACCCACAGTCCCTGCAACTGCTTATAAAATAATCACTCAGAAGCTTATATTAATTAAAACTGCTCAGCCTTTAGCTTAGGCTAACTACTGACTAGCTCTTACACTTAAACTCAGTTGGTTTCTGTTAATCTATGTGTCGCCACATATTCTGTAGCTTTACCTGTGTCCCATTACATGTTGCTCCTTTGGCAGCTTGCTGGCATCTCTCCTGACTCAGCCTTCCTATTCCCAGAATTTTCCTCTCTCCTTATCCCACTAATACTCCCTGCCTGGCTACTGGCCAATCAGCATTTTATTTATCAACTAATCAGAGCAACACATTTACAGCATATAGACCATCCCACAGCATATCACTTTTTAAGCTGCACAATTTGGCAATAGAGTCATGGGATCATCATTAAGGAAATACTGTAAAAATCCTCTATAGCTTCACATATGGGCTTAGAGAACTTGCTTGACTGCATTTTACACTGCTGTCTTATATTCTTGAGTGCAAGGTATGAGATCAAGCTCATTGAGTTTTTGAATTATGTCAATTGCATCACTGAGTATTCGTAATGTAGTTTTGTGCTTCCTTTGTGCTGGAATTCTACACAAGTTCAAGACACAGAAATCTTTGCAAAGTACCCCGGGACTTCCTAGCAATGGGGATTTCATTAATGTTAATGTTTCATTTCCTCCTTCAATCTCAAAGGAATTATTAACATCTCTTTTCCTGGTTTAATTTGGTACCAAGATCCTGGAAAGTCTACACAGGGAACTCTTACCGCACTAAAAAGCATCTGCAAAAGACGTGTTAAATCAGTTTGCATAACAATGTGGAATTTTTCACTATTTCTGTTCCCCAAACTGATATTTTTCACATGCAACAGAGGTAGGCATAGCCTTCAAACAACTTTGTGCACAAATTGGATACGGTATAAAATGAATCAACTGCCCTTTTGCTGTGCTTGCTTACTTCAGAATCTCTTTGATAAGAAAGGAGCTATGCTTATCTACAAATGTAGAAAACAGCCAAGGAAAGATTGAAGTAGAGATTTCATTAAAAGTAATGAGAGTATAGACTTGAATAAGTTTCATACCTCTTGATTATTTGATCCTGCCTTTGATAGAGTTGTAAGTTGGTACAGCACTATATAAGAAAAGTATCCCTAGATCTGATATTTAGACTCCTGTCCCCCTCTAATTAAACACACACACACACACACACACACACACACACACACACACACACACACACACACACACACATTTATTTACCAGACACATTTTTAGCAATGCATTCAATGATTCAGCTATTTGTCAACAGCTATATTATGGTAAGGAGCTCTTAAAGCAGTGATTCTTAACCTGTGGTTCATGACTCTTTTGGGGGGTCACATAGATATCTTGCATAGCAGATATTTACATTATAACTTATAACAGTAGCAAAATTACAGTTCTGAAGTAGACATGAAATAATTTTATTGTTGGGGATCACCACAACATGAGGAACTGTATTAAAGAGTTGCAGCATTAGGAAAACTGATATCCACTGTTTTAGAGTGTGAAGACACTGTAGGCTGCCTAATACTTGTTTTCTTACAGAAGATAAAATCAGCAACACACCCATAATTAAGCACACCAGTCCTTTGGCTACTTTGCATGGCAATAGCTTACATTGCCTGATGTAAAATTATCCTTTTGTTTGTTTTGAGAAATGGTTTCCCTTCATGGCTGGAGGTAGGCTTAAAACCCCAGCATTACTTAGGATGGTCTTAAAGTTATGAACCTCTTGACACAATCACTCAAGTTTGGGGTTACAGTCATGTGCCACCATATATCCAGATCTCTCTTGAAGTTTTCATTGAGATTCCTAGATATATGTTCTGATATATTTTTATTAATTAAATGTATTATTTAATAATTTCATATATGTACACTATGCATTCATTCTAAGTACTCAGGCAAAACCCACTCCTATTTCCTCTAAACCCCTGTCACTACCACCTCCTCCCTATATTTCTATTTTATTTTGGGACTCATTGAAGTTAATCAGGACTTTCTGTGTAATCATAGGTTAGAGCCTGTAGGACTCACAAGTGCGTATACAACTGAAGGTAATGACTCTGCTGTTCCAGAATCCATGACTAATCAATAATCTAAAAGTAAAGGAAAGTGTCTCATAAGCTCCTCCACCATTGACAACTGTATATTGTTGGGGCCAGTCTTATGTTGGCCTGGCAGAAGTAACCACAGTTGCTGAATGTTTATGACTTCAATGATAATGACAGGTCTCTATATTCTGACCTTTACAGTCTTTTTGGTCTCCTTTTTCTTGAATGTTAGAGGATGTGGTAAATTTATTTTGTTTAAGGAGGCATTCTAAACTGTCATTTATTCTCGGTGTCTTGACTAACTAAGATTGGGCACTGACTTTAGTTCACTACAAAGAGATGTTTCTCTGAATAGGGTTGAGAGTGGCATTTGTCTATCGATATAAAATCAGTTATGTAGAAGACAGTTTGATACTGTATCAATTGAGTTAAATAATAATGATAAGTCCCACTCAGTGCCTATGAAACCCCGTATCATGTGTTATGGATTGGGTTTTCATACCAAGTATGGATTTTTTTCCCATAGAACAAGCAGGATACAAAATAACCAGACAAAAGTCAATAGCCTTCCAATATAGTAACGACAAACATACTAAAAAAAAGAAAACCAGGGAAACAATCTCATTCACAATATTCACCCCCCAAAAAAGAGGAAAAAGAAGAGGAGGAGGCAGAGGGGTAGGAGGAGGAAGAAAGAAAGAGAGAGAGAGAGAGAGAGAGAGAGAGAGAGAGAGAGAGAGAGAAATGAAGGAAGGAAGGAAGGAAGGAAGGGAGGGAAAGAGGGAGGGAGGGAGGGAGGGAGGGAGGGAGGGAGGAAGGAAGGAAGGAAGGAAGGAAGGAAGGAAGGAAGGAAGGAAGGAAGGAAGGAAGGAAGGAAGGACAAAACACTTGGTAATATACCTAACCAAGGAAGCTATGAAAATTTAAGACAATGAAGAAAAATACAGAAGATGATGCTAGAGGTAAAAAGATACTCCCTCCTTGTACAAAGACTATAAAAACACATACTGGTGAAATGGCCATCTAATCAAAATCAGTCTACAGGTCCAATACAATTCTAATCAAATCCCATGACCATTCACAGTCATAGAAAAAGCAATGTTAAAACTTATATGGAGGACCAAGAACACAAAATAAACAAACAGAGAAAGAGAAAAGAAAAGAAATCAAGGCCAGCCAAAGCAATCCTGAAGAAAATGAAAACTGAGAAGGAATCAACATAATGGATTTAAAATATGCTTTCAATCCATCATAGTAAAGACAGCATGGTACTAACATAAAAGCAGACACACTGATCAATGTAAATATACTAAAAGTTCAAATGTTAAACCCATGTACCTAGAGCTATCTTATTTTTTTTTAACAAAGAAGTCAAAATTACTCATCCTAGGGTTGTACAAATGACTTACAGATAAATGTATGTCCTCCTCTTGCAGAGATTGTGAGCTTGGTCCCAGAATTGACATGATGGTTCACAACCAACTGTAACACCAATTCCAGATAATATGATACATTTTACTGGCCTCCAAGGAGACCAGACACATGGCGCATATACATACATGTAAGAAAAACACTCATACACACAAAATAAAAATAAATATATCTTTAAAAAGGAATATGAACAACTCAATTTATCAGCTCTAAGAGATGTTTGATGTAGTTTTTAGTATCTCCTACATTAAAAATCATTATCTGCAAATAGGGATACTTTTATATCTTCTTATTTTTATCCTCTATCTCTTTCATTGCCTTAGCTCTAGCTAAGACTTTAAGCATGATGCTCAATAGGAACAGAGAAGAGTAGATACCCCTGTCTTATTGTAATTCTTAGTATAAATGTTTCTATTTCTCTCTATTTCATAGTGGTCATATGTTGGTCGTGTATAGGCTTTATTATGTTGATATATATTGTCTCAATCTATAGCTTATCTGTAACTTTTTTTATGAAGGGATGTTAGAGTTTGGCAAGGAATTTTTCAATGTCTATTGAGATGATCATGTGTTTAGCTAGAGAGTTTTCTCTCTGGGACCCGCAACGCCCCGGCAATCCGAAAGCCCACTTATAAAATAAACACACAGACGCTTATATTATTTAAACTGTTTGGCCTAATGGCTCAGGCTTCTTGTTAACTGTTCTTATATTTTAAATTAACCCATTTCTATTAATCCATATTTTGCCACGTGGCTCTTGGCTTACCTTACATCTCCCTTGTGATGGCGTGACTGGCAATGTCTCTCTGCCTCAGCCTTCCACTTCCCAGAACTCTCTTCTCTGCTTGTCCTGCCTATACTTCGTGCCTAGCTACTGACCAATCAGTGTTTTATTTATTAACCAATCAGTGCAAAACATTTGACATACAGAACATCCCACAGCACATGTGATTTAAAACTTTGAGAACATTTATGTAATGAATTATATGTCTTAATTTGTATGCTGAGCCACCCTTGCACCTCTGGATTGAAGCCAGCTTGACTATGAAGCATAATCTTTATATTGTGAACTTTAAATTCAGTTTTCAGATACTATGTTGATAATTACTGCTTTTACCTTAATAAGGGAAGTTGGTGTTGTGGAATAATCATTTGTATACTGTGAAGAAGAGTCACTTGGATTGGTTTAATAAAAAGCCAAACAGCCAATAAGTAGGCAGGATTTTCAGGGAAGATAGAACTCTGGTAAGAAAAAGGGCAGAGGTTTGAGGAGACTCTAGTGATGCAGAGCAAGAAGGGTGGGCTTTACAAAGTAAAGGTAAACAAATCACATAAGAATGTGATTAAAAGATATGGGTTAATTTAAGTTATAAGAGCTAATTAAATACAAGCCTAAGTTATCAGTCAAACTTTCATAATTAACAGGAAGTCTCTATGTGGCTATTTTAGGAGCTGGCTGACAGGACAGAAGAAAGTCTGCCTACAATTCCATGTGCATTTTTCTTTGCTGGTGTCTTTATTTGGTTTTGATATCAGAGTAATACTAGCTTCATTAAAAGTTTGTAATCATTCTTTCATTTTTTATTTTATTAAATAATTTAATATTAATGGTTTTACTTCTTTAATGATCTAGTAGAGCTTACCACGGAATCTATTTTTAACCTCTGTGGTTGGTATGTAAAATGAATAAAAAAATAAATTAAAAAAGATATGTTAAGGAAAGATATGTTTTCAAATTCTATCAATTCATGGAATTTTTCATTTCCTTCTTGATTTTGTCAGTAGCTCATTCATCATTCAATTGTGTGCTATTTAATTATCTTTGAGTATGAATACCTTTTGAAGTTTTGTTTGACATTGACCTCTAATTTTATTTCATTGTAGCCTAATAGACACTGTTTCAATTTTTCTATGTTTGTGTGGCCTGTTTTGTGTCCTAATATATAATATCATTTGGAGAAAGTTTCATGGTCTCCTGAGAATAATATATATTCTTTAGTGTTTGAGTGGAATATTCTATAGATGTCTATTTGTTTCATTTGTGGTGTTATTTAACTTCAATGTTTCTGTTTTTATTTTTGGACCTGATGACCTGTTTACCAGTGATAGTGGGGTGCTGAGGTCACCTACTATCACTATGTTATGATTAATTCATGGCTTTATATTTGGTAACCGTTTTTTATGAAAGTGGGTGTACCTGTGTTTGCTGTATGTTTATACTTAAAATTGTACTATCTTATTCTCAGATTACTCCCTTCATTGATGTGAAATGACCCTTTGTTTACATTTTAATAAATTTCAGCTTTAAGTTTTTTTTTGTTTATTAGCATTTCTATGCATGTTCATTTCCTAGCTCCATTTTCTTGTTATACAGTTTTCATCTTTTTATGCTAAGGTCATGTCTATTTGATGATGAAGTATATCTTGAACAGCTAAAAGTAGGATTCTGTTTTCTAATCCAACCTGGTTCTCTCGATCTCTTTATTGAGGGAATTGATGCTATTAATATTCAGAGTCATTATTGAAAGTTTGGCATTGACTGATGTGATTTTGTGATGTTTGTTTTCTTATTCTTGGTTTTCATAAATTGTATGCTGGCATCATTTATTTATTCCCTATCCTGGCTAGATTTATATCATCTTGACACTAGTGAAGAGTCAGTTCTCACCTAAGAAAAATGCCTTCATAAGATTTGCCTATGGCTGTACCTGTAGTGCATTTTCTTCATTCATGATTGATGTTGAAAGGCACAGCCCATTGTGGGTTGTACCACCCTTGGGTCAGTGGTCTTGGTGCCATTAGAAAGCAAGCTGAGCAAGCTGTGGAACACAAGCCTGTAAGCAGACTTTCAGTATGGCCTCCACATCAGTTCTTGCCTCCAGGTTCCTGCCTTGAATTCCCGCCTTGATTTCTCTTTGATAATGCACTATAATATGGTAGTGTAGGATGAAATAATCCTTTTCACCCCCAATTTGCTTTTGGTCATGATGTTTTATCAAAACAATGGAAATCCTAACAAATACATTCCACAGTGTAGACTCTTGGTTATGTTTATCCTTCCCTTGATTATGATATAGTCCTTCCAGTATTCTTTTTAGGGCTGGCTTGGTGTTAATGAATTAGTTTTGCCTGCTTTCATCAAAGAAATTCTATCTTTTACACTTAATCATGAGGGATAGTTTTGCTTAGTAAAACTATCTTCATTTGCTTCTTTCATTCTTTTAGAACCTGAAGCATGTTGCTCCAAGCTCCTCTGGCCTTAATGTTTCTGTTGACAAATGTGCTGTTATTTGGATAGACCTGCATTTATATATTACTTGGACTTTCTCTCCCAGTCTTTAGTGCACTCTTTCTCTTTGTTCCATGTATTTAGGGTTTGAGCTATAGTATGTTTGGGAGCTTCTTTTTTGGTCTTGTCTTTCTGGTGTTCTGTGGGTTTCTTTTACCTAACTGGACATCTCTTCCTCTAGATTTGGGGAGTTGGCTTCTTATTTTATTTAAAATACTTTCTGTACTATGACCTTAAACTTCTGTGCTTTTGGATACAAATAATTTATAGTCTTCATGGTATCCCAAGAATCCTGCATATTTGATTTCAATGAATTGTAAAACCGTTTAATCCTGCTACTGTGTCTTATAAATGATCCATTCTGTTGGTGATGTTTTTCACTGACTCTTTTGAAAATTTTCATTTCTGTTTGGACTTGTATTAATAATTCTAACCTTTTATCCAATTTTATATTTATATCCTGAATTGTCTCCCTTATTTAACTGTTTATGTTTTCTTGGGTTTCAAATCCTTTCCTTCCTTGGTTCATTTAAGTGTTTGAATCTGTGCCCTGTTTGAACTCTTTTTCTTTGAATTTTTGACCATTTTAATATATTTTTTTAAATTCTGTGCCTTGAATTTCATTGTCTCATGTTTTTTTGTTTTTTGTTTTTTGTATTTTTACAGTTGGACCTGGGATTCTGGAGTTAGGTTGCTGGTTGCATCTTTTGTTGTGTGTTTGGTAAATTAGGGAGGGATTCGGGAGTGTAATGGTGGGTTGGGAACGTTGGTAGACAAATTGAGGGAAGAATATAGCCAGGAGTTATTGTTTGTTTTCTTACTGGTACTTCCGCATGGGGTGGAGGGCCTGGAAAGTATACCAAGGTAGAGGCATCTTAAATATTTTTGATCATGATTCTTTTTGTTCTTTCTTTTCCAACTTACTCAGGGATAATTCTTGTGGGCCTACCATACCCTTAGAGATACCACAACAGTAATATACAACAAACACAGTTATTGTTTTCTTAATGTTGCATACCATTCCAGTTACTTGACATGGAAAAACACCATTTAATACTTACAAAATGACTATGAGCTCAGGACCATCATTAGAAAATTGAGGTACATAGAGTTTAAGTTGCTTACTCAAGGAAACAATTACTAAGTGAGAGCCTGATATTTGAGCTGAAGCACAGTAACTTCTGAGCTCATGATCAATGAGCTTATTTATCCAGTACACATATATGCACTATAGCATACTATACTTTAATTATTTCCAGAGAAAAATAAGTTGCACAAATTTTTCATTATAAGGAAAATTAGACATAACTATTGAAAACACTTTAAACCTATATTTAAAGGAAATTTGTAAGCATATTAAATCTCAATGCAAATATACTATGATAAAAATATTCTATTTATTTTAAATGGATTCTTTTTAACACAAATTTATCACAAGAGAAAAACATCCTATTGTTTTGTGTTAGGCAATCAATAGATACTAAAATATACATCTAGGGTTTGATGCTGCACATAAATTGATGTATTAGAAGGAAAAATCACTGATTTTCATTATCATTTGAACAAATATTTGAGATAGTCATTGTAAAGCAAAGCCTCATCAACCACTCTAGTAATTTTGAAGAACACTTTGTCTTCATATGTCATCAGGTTGTTGTTCTGAAGTGTCTTTTAACACACTTATGACGTACAGCCAAATACCAAGTAACTTGTCACATATAAAGATTTTAAACACAACTATTTTCACTTTTCTACCTTGGAATGAAATTCTATCACCTATGACATCTTCAAAACCTACATGTACAGGAACATGAAATACGGGTAGTACAGACCAATATAATAATAAATAAAAGCAAAATACTCTTTTTTTCCCCTCATTCCTGAAAGCCAGAGTCTACATGATCTTAAAAAATATGCATCCTCTTAACTAAAATGTGTAGAGACATATGCCAGTTTTTGAGTGTGCCTAGTGGGACTTCTTTGTACTTGGGAGGAAACTGTTACACTTTACAGACTGTATTAGCTTCCATTTTAAAAAAACAAATAGAGTCCAATTTTCCATTTATAAACCTCACAAGCACAGTCCTTACTCTCTAAGTTACTATTGTCATTATGGTCTTCTGAGCTCCAACCTGTATCGGCCACTAAACTGTACCTAAAGCATTCTAGGTTTCATATAGCATTTCTACATCTCTAAAATTACCTGATTTCATCCTGCAAGCCAATTCTAATGGCTTAGTATATGGTGAGGTAGGGTCAAAGTAATGACTTCACTTCTTCGGTACTAATTTTCTATGTTAACCAGTTTCTTTTTACAAAATACCTAATAAATAAATAAATAATAAAACTTAAAGGGGAGTTCATGTAGTAGGCTAGTAGGCAGAAGAAATGCAGCTATGGGTGTGTCCAACAGAAAGTAACACAGCATCCAAAGTATTTAAGACCATTGGAAAATTGTTTGGCTTTACCAGTCTCAAGGAGGCATGGTGAGTTCTGCTGTATATAATGAGGGTTCTGTGCACAGAGCTGCCATTCGTGACCAATCCCCATGGTGTACAGAACACTGAAGTATGGGAAGGGCATACATTCTCCATCCTTTGGCTACAGAAAGTAAGTCTTTTACTGCTACTGTCAACTAAGGAACATATACTAGAGCACCAACATTATTCTGTGCATCATCAACATTATTTTGTGTGTTGTCTTCCAGTCTATTGTGAGCCAGCTTCCTGGGATCTAAACCAGTATCCATCAGGACTATGGTGAGCAGATACTCCTATATACCACCACAGAGGTATTTAGGTTGGTGGTGGCTCACTTGGATGCTTTAGAACTGATCACCCAGGAACACCAGGTCTCTAGGCAGTTATCCGATGATGTCACAGAACAAGCTCTGTGAGTTCATCTTGGAGGATGCATCTCAGATATATCTGAAGTTCAGGAAGTTCACAGAAGTACTGGAAGCCACATAGGTGGCTCAACAGGAAGCAGAGTGGTCAAGACTTGTGGTAAAGGCTAAGCTTAGGAAGGCAGTGCCCTGGCTACCTGGCAGATGATGGCTTAATTGATCTACCCATGCTAGAAGCCACTGAGGATATCATGTAAGAGGTCCATGACACATCATTTGCCTGGTGGTTGGGCAGTTCCTGTTCCTTCATCTGCTCTAGTGGATCTGCCCTGCCTATACCTCATCAGTCCAACCCAATCAGGCCACGGTCCATTCATTCTGAACACTGCCTTATTTCTGCTCCCACCCCAGAAATTAATCTAAAATTTCATGATTGGCTAAAAGTGAAATAAATAAAAGTAAAATTGCTTGGGGTTGGGAGCACTTTAAGAGAGGAATATTTTATATTGACTCATGTTTTCAGATGTGTAAATTCATTGTCATTTCACTTCGTGTTTTTGATCCTGTAAAAGTTTCTTTGATGAGGAGTGGAAGCTACACATATTTGTGGATATAACAATGAGTATTTAGAATAGTTGTAAATTGTACTGATTCAGGAAAGTGGCATACTAGTTTCTCCTCTAGGGTCTATGACCTAACCAGCTGTTCGTATATTTACAGTACCTGGCTGAAAATTGTAGTTAATATGACTGATTATCTTGATTTTTGTTTATAATAGAAAAATAGGAAAGCATGTTGTGTGCATATCTTCTGTCCTTGGTAAACATGTCCTTGTAGAATATACTTAAATGGCTAAAGAAGTTGATAAATCATTCATTTATTTTCAACTAATTTAAATTATAACGTGTATTAGTTTCTACTAATATATTGTATAGTATTACATGTTAAAAACCATGTTTTTTGGGAAGCAGGCAGTAAATGTCATGCTCTTGGTCTAACATTTCATCACCTCCCACTTCATTCTAGAATTTGTATTTTTTGTTATTGTTGTTATAGAACACAGTCCTCTAAAGGACATTCCTCTTATTTTCTAATGGCAGAATACTAACCTTCCACTTCTGGTTATAATAGTGAGACAACTGTTTCTTATTAGGTTTTGGAGACTATTACATTTATTGTTTATATAAATAATATTCATGATTTAATGGTAGCAAAGAGAGACATGAAAATAGTTGATGGATTAATAAGGGCTCAGGAAAATTGGGGATACATATATTTATAAATCTTGGCCTAAATGTATTTTCCACAAACTGTAATGATCTTCCAAATTAACTATTTTTAGTAGCACATGCTGAGTATCATCCAAAAACTCCACAATATTAGTATTTCAAGTAATTATTTTAAGTAATGAGATCTGAATCCCTTCACTTGAAAAACTGGCCTCACAATCTAGACAAAAATAGTTCTTTATTTTTATTTCACATCAATCCACTTGACATTTTTAGCAATTTTTGCATTTGATACTTGAACAAAAATAGCAAGAGGACACATTATAATATTATTTCTGAATCCAAGAACTATTGAAGTATCGAAAATAAACAATATATAAACCAAAATTTAAAAAATAGTGTGGGATGACTGAATAACTAAATATCCCCCAATAAAATGAATATAAAATTATTCATTTAATAAAAATAAAAGTAAATATGTGTCAGTGGTATTATTTGAAATTTGTAAAACATACAGGACAACATTTTGGCTTTGCTCACACTTTTATTAGTGAATGGTCTGTGGTTGATAATTGGTTTAATGAATGAAACTAAGATAGTCAGAACTATATGTTCTTCTAAGACATACTTTCTTTTTTGTTTTTTGAGACAGGATTTCTCTGTGTAGCTTTGTGCCTTTTGCCTTTCCTGGAACTCACTCTGTAGCCCAGGCTGGCATTGAACTCACAGAGATCTGCCTGCCTCTGCCTCCCGAGTGCTGTGATTAAAGGTGTGTGCCACCACCGTCCATCCTAAGACATACTTTTTATTCTGTCTGTATTTTTTATTTATTTATTTTTCTACTATCAGCTTGATACCGTACATATTCTTATCCTAATAGTGAAATGTTTCACTGAGGCTTGCTCAGTAATTGAGTAAAACCAAAACTTACTGTAAGCCACAGTCATCCTAGGGTCCCCCCTGCTATGTAGCCTCCCTGGTTCTGTGGGTTGCAGTATGATTGTTCTTTGCTTTATATCTCGTATCCACTTATGAGTTAGTACATACCATGTTTGTCCTTCTGAGTCTGGGTTACCTCACTCAGGATATTTTCTAGTTCCATCGTTTTGCCTGCAAATTTCATGATGTCATTGTTTTTCTCTGCTGAGTAGTACTCCATTGTGTATATGTACCACATTTTCTTAATCCATTCTTCAGTTGACGGGCATCTAAGTTGTTTCCAGGTTCTGGCTATTACAAATAATGCTGCTATGAACATAGTTGAGCATGTGTCCTTGTGGTATGATTGAGCATTCCTTGGATATATGCCCAAGAGTGGTATGGCTGGGTCTTGAGATAGTTTGATTCCCAGTTTTCTGAGAAACCACCATACTGATTTCCACAGTGGTTGTACAAGTTTGCATTCCCACCAACAGTGGAGGAGTGTTCCCTTTGCTCTGCATCCTCTCCAACATAGACTATTATTAGTGTTTTTGATCATATTCATTCTGACAGGTGTAAGGTGGTATCTCAGAGTCATTTTTATTTGCATTTCTCTGATGATTAAGGATGTTGAGCATTTCTTTAAATGTCTTTCAGCCATTTGTGATTCTTCTTTTGAGAATTCTCTGTTTAGCTCTTTAGCCCATTTTTTTTTAAATTGGATTGTTCAGTATTTTGATGTCTAGTTTCTTGAGTTCTATATATACTTTGTTGAAAAGTCCTCTGTCAGATGTGGGGTCGGTGAAGGTCTTTTCCCATTCTCTAGGGTGTCTTTTTGTCTTATTGACAATGTCTTTTGCCCTACAAAAGCTTCTCAGTTTCAGGAGGTCCCATTTATTAATTGTTGTGCTCAGTGTCTGTGCTGCTGGTATTATATTTAGGAAATGATCACCTATGCCAATGTGTTCAAGAGTACTTCCTACTCTCTCTTCTTTTGAGGTTCATAAAAGTAAGTTTTCTCTATTGTTTTTTGATGTTGGGGAGCAAATTCAGGGCCTTAAGCATACCAGAGAAGTGTTCTACCACTAAGTTACATTGTTGTGTGACGTTTTGTTTGTGTTCTGACAAATAAAGCTTGCCTGGAGAGCAGAGGGAAGACCTAGCAACTAGTTAACCATAGAGGCCAGGCAGTGGTGACACATACCTTTAATCCCAGCACTTTGGAGGAGGAAGCAAGAAAATCAGGAGTTCAAGGCCACCCAGGACTACACAAAATTGAATCACTCTACATGAGAAACAGAGCTAGGTGATGGTGGTGGGGCACACCTTTAATCTCAGCACTAGGGAGTTGGAGACAGGAATATAAGGTGAGTGGAGACAGAATCCTGGCCCTATTCAGTCTGATGATTCGTAAAGATAAGAAAGTTCTAGTGGCTGCTGCTCTATTTCTCTGATCTCTCAATTTTCACCCTCGATATCTGACTCCTGAAAAATAAATCCAATCATATGAGTAGAATAAAAAAATTTAAATTCTATAGTCATATATTCACAGATTGGGTAAAAATAAAGCAATTAAAGCTTTGTCTCTATGACATCTACATGTAAAAATTTCACTTCAAAGAAAACATCAGATGTTAATAGTAAAACAGAGAGACAAGTATATGGTGCAAGGTATTGTAACTAGAATACTATACTAACAACAATTAGGGTAGACTTCTACATAGTATCTATAGTGGTACTATTAGGGGTTGAGATGGACATTCCATAAGAATCAAGACAGTGAGGCAAGTAAGATTGCTCAACAAGAAAACGCTTTTGCTTTCCAGTCTAACAACATTGGTTTGATCCCTAGGACTCACAAGAATGAAGGAGAGAACTGATCCTCCAGCAGTTCTCTGACCTACACGTGTGTGCTATGGCACCTGTACACAAATACACACACACACACACACACACACACACACACACACACACACACACACTTACTCATGCAAGCCCATAAAGAACAAAGAGATTAACTTATCAGAGCTTCAAAAATCCAAAAATGTCATGTATCTCATGACAGAATTTCAACATTCAAAGAAAAGAACCCAGGAGAAAGAAATAGGCAGATGTACGGTGATAGTCAGACATTGGATTTTTTCTTTCTTACTTAATTTGAGGTAAAATGACAAGGGAGAAACAATGGTTGCATAGCAGTTGTCATACTATGTACTCTTGGGATTGAGTATTTATCAATATAGACAGGAGAACACTGAGAAATAAATGTTGTTTATTTCTAGACGCCTGTTTGCTCTTATACAGTCAATTACTCATATTAAAGAGGATGCTCAAGCCTATTAGGAAGAAATACTAAATACTTTTTGTTTAATGTTATCATCTGCCAGAAATATACACATATTATCTTCAAAAGCTAAAGCAAAAGAAATAAATACCATCAAGAAGCTTGGTTTTCTTTTTTTTAAATTGAAGGAAATATCAAATTTGTATAGATAGATATTTATGAGCCAGGAATTACTTCATTAAAGCATTATTATTATTATTATTATTATTATTATTATTATTATCATTATTAGAAATTGAACATAGGGTCTCTTGTATGTCTGAAAAGCACTCTACTACTGATCTACATATCCATGTTGAAGCATTATTTTGAAACAAAAGCAGCATTGACAATGTTTTGTAAAACTAATGCACATTTGTACAGCATCTTTCATATATATCTTGTTTATGTTAATTCAAACATGTATTCAGGCTAAGTGCTGACATAATAATATGATGAACAACATCAACTCAAAAACACTCAAGCTAATATGTTCAAGTGAATTGAACCTACAGTACTCCTCTTTTAGGTTTTTGTTTCACCCATTTCTCTAGGAAACCTCCTGTGATGTTTAGTTTTAACTGCCATCTTAACCTAAAATCACCTAGGAAAAGAGTCTTTTATTTTGTAATGATATACTTTAATTTGGAGTATATGGAGAAAACTCAGTTTCTTCACCAATATATAAATACCTAATTAAACTGTATCTTGACCATATCTATCCTCCACTGTCCCCTCCAACTCTCTCCAGAACCCCAATCAAAATTTCATGTTCTTTTAAAATAATTGTTTTTTAATCAACTGAGTTTAATTAGTGCTGCTCCTATGTGAGGTCATTCACTAATGTATGCGGAACCTATCAGTGACCATATCCCCATAAAAATGACCCTCTTTCTCTTAGTAGTCATCAAGTACCAATAGTTCTTCAGCAAGTTGTGGGGCCTTTGGTGCCCTCCCCACTCCTTACCAGAATTTATAACTGGTCTTATTTTTTTTGTGCTGGATTTGTGCAGGTTGCCACAGTTGCTATTAGTTCATGTGTGTAACAGTCAAGTCATATGTAGAAGAAAGAATTTTATAGCATTCATGAACATCCTCAGCACTTAAATTCTTTCTAGACCATCCTCCATGATGTTTTCTGAGTCTTGACATAGGGGAGATAGATATAAATATCCCACCTATGACTGAGCACTCACTGTCACTTATTATCTGATCTGAACAGAAATGAGTCTCTGTATGAATATTGCAATGTGAACCTTCTCTGTCAAAGGTTGGGATCAGCACAATTCTATGGACATAAACATAAATATTAAGAAATCTGTTTGACATGACCATCTGGAAAACAATAATAATGTTATAATAATAATACAAACAAGACTTTCAAAGCCATGGGTTTTGACTATAACAAAGGCATGGATTCTCTCTTGTGGGGCAGGCCTCAAATCCACTCCAGAGAGCAGAGCAGTTCATTGCACCCATAAACAGTTGTGACACTATTACAATACTGGATGTCTCTTGCCTTGCAGGCCCAGTTCTCTATAAGAGCAGCAGTCTGTTTTCTTCCTCAAGATCCTGTATAGCACCTCCAGCATATGAAACCTAGGCACCAGAGAATGAGTTTCATGATCAGTTCAATAATGATTTCTCTGTGTCATGAAACCAATTTGTATGCTGTCTTCAGTAATAGGGTCTTGACATCTAGTTATGGTAGGCAATAAAGAGGAATAGCAAACACTGAGATTTTCATTTAATAAATAGTATCTCTTAAAGCAGAATTGTTCACTAATATGCGGTATCTCTGTTTATTTTTTTTTAATTCCAATTTTTAATTAGCTTAAAAATTAGTTGAGTTTCATGAAGCAAGTTCCTGAATCTTTTCACCATAATCCTTTTCCCATCCCTGATTAAATCTTTAGCTCCAGGAATACCTCCCATTGTGCTTTTTCATATCACATATGTTCCACTATGAACTCCTACTACATTCTTTAATTTAATTGCATGATCCAAAGTAGCTTTTTCATGCACACTTAAAGTTGGTTTGCCTCCCACTGGCCCTTCATTTCCTCACTCACATCACTAAAGTACCTGCTTGAACACCTCTGTCTCCAGTATATCCACTTACTACTTTCATATTCTATCTTCCACTCTAAGTGCACAACCCCTGCCAGTGGCCTATGTTTAGTTTTCTAGCTTCTCCATATACTCCATATTAAACATACAAAAGAAAATATTTGAAGCTAGAACACTTAGACTGCATAGCATTTGTTTTTTGGTGTCTGGGTGATCCCACTTAGTATATCTGCCCCCAGTTTAATCCATGTACTTGCAAATTTCATGGTTTCATTTTTCTTTATAGCTGAGTAATATCCCATTGTGTATATGTACCACACATTCATTATCCATTCATCAGTTGATGGATATCTAGGTAGATTCCATTTCCAAGCTATTGTGAATAGAGAAACAGTGAAAAAGGATGTTCAAGTGTCCCAGTAGTAAGACAATAACAAGTCCTTTGGGTATGTGTCCAGGAGTGGTATTGCTTGATAATATGGTAATTCAATTCTATTTCCAATTTTTTTTTTTTGAGAATTCTCCAGTATGACTTCTCAAGTGGCTGGACTAGTTTACACTTCCATCAGTAGTATGTAAAAATTCATCTGTCCTACATTTACACCAGCATTTATTGTCTAGAACTGTCATTACATTCCATCTCACACTAGTCCTAATTCCCACCAACAGGAAAGGACTCTGAGTGAGAAATTGTCTAGGTTAGTTTTGCCTATGGGCATGTCTGTAGGGGATTTTCTTGATTGCTTTCATTGATGTTTAAAGGCCCAGCTTGACACGATTCCCTAGGTTTTGAGCCCTAGCCCTATAGAGCAGAGAAAAGTGAGTTGAGTATTAGGCATGCATACATTTATTGCTCACTACTCTTAACTGTGAATATGACTAGTTACTGAAAGGGAAAGTAATTTATTCCACTTACAATTATGGGTCATAGTAAGTGGAATAAACTGCTTTCTCTTGAAGCTGTTTCATCACTGCATTCTATCATAGCCACAAAAATGAAAATATGAACCTTTTTTGTGTCCTTCCTCAGATATCATCATAGAGTAGCTAATATTTATAAGGAAAGTATGACGCTTCAGCTCTAAAATGAATACTTGTGAAGTTTACTCTCATGTCACTATTCTTCATAAGTTTCTTATACATTAGTCATTTCTATATGGCCATACATAGTGATATATATATATATATATGTTAATTCTCAAGCTTTCTTCTATAGTCTCATGCATTTTCTCCATATATAGAGGTATTTATCAGGAAATTTGTACTGGTTAGTGTAGCTGGAATTTTCTTCGTTCCTGCCAGGCCCCTGCAGTCGCGTGGCCTGCTTATAATCAATCACTCTGTGTGCTTACTTGGGGGAAGAGAGTGTAAGAGATTTGTCCCAACTGCCAGCCAACTGGGACACAGGAAAACTTCTGACTACAGGTTAGTTTTTGTAAAGTTGACACAAACTAGAGTCACCTGTGAAGAAGGAAATTTCAATTGAGAAATTATTTAGAGCCAGTTGGTCTGTAGGCAAAAGTGTGGAGCAGTACTACCCTAGACAGGTTGTTCAGTGTTGTATAAGAAAATAGTCTTTGTAAGCCATAGGAAGTAAATCAGTAAGCAGCACTCCTCCATTGCCATTGTTTAAGTCCTACCTCCAGGTTCCTGCCTTGAGATCCTGCAATGCCTTGGCTCTATGATGGATGATAAAATGCAAGATTAAGGAAATTCCCAGGTTGGTTTTAGTCAGTGTTTTATCAAAGCAACAGGAAACTAAAACTTAACACAAGACCAGAAGTCTTGATAACTAGATACTTGTCCATGTTTTAAATTTCAAATTTGTAGATACATTTTGACCATATATAAATCTGTTAAGCTCTCAAAAATAATCTATATAATTATGTTAACTTCTTGTTACCAAAAAAACTATGCTTTCTCTGACCACTTCTCTACAGGAGGTTCCAGTTTGGAGTGGATAAAATGTTAGCTTTTAGGCCTGAAAACCACAGGTTGTCTCTTTTTCTGCAACTGTAAACAATTTTCTGATAAATTTGTTTCCTCTGTGTAGTGCCACTGCTGGAAAAAATATTTCTTTCTTTACAGAAAAGTAAAAATTATAACATAAGTTGCATGATTTTTGTTAAAAAATAAGAAATGGTAAATAAAATTAAGCTATGCAGTTAAAGTATGTAAAACATACTACTTATCCTAAAATCTTTAAGGATGGCATAACCTCAGAAAATCCATATACATGAAATTACAGGGAGAGACAGAGAACAAGAGAAACAGAGACAGAGAGCAAGAGAAACAGAGAGAGAGAGAGAGAGAGAGAGAGAGAGAGAGAGAGAGAGAGAGCAAGTGAGCAAAAGAAAGAAAAAGTAAAACACTTCCAGTTAAAATGGTTGGCAAGAAACTGGTTCCATGGATTAGGCTAAGAAGTGAAGTATGTTCCAAAGAATGAGAGAATAAAAACTTTGGGAATGATGGGATGGTGAAAACTGTAACAAAGTAATGATGCAGCAAAAAGGAAGTAAGCCACACAGAACACAGCTGTGGCAATCTAGCATTCAGGATAAACCCCTAACCCCCACAAGCCTCAAAAGTAGTTGTAGGTTTTGATGATACAATGATTCCACTGGAAGATGGGCCAGCAGTGGATAATAATATTATGTGTTCTGAGTCATATTATGACTCACAGGGCAGAGGCTGTGTGGCATCCCAAGAAAGAAGCTATTATTAGAAAATGAACTGACTTAGGTGCAGAGAACAGGGAATAACCACAAAATAAGAAGGCTGAGTTTAATCTGCTCCATCCTCAGGGCAAGTGATAGCCATGGAAGGCAGCTGTGGAGGGCAAAAGGATTAGACACTGATGAATTGAGAAAATATATATGGCAAGAGGTGTGTGCTAGACAGTGAGGTGCACAGGGAAAGGCAACATTATCCTCACTTGCTGTAAGTGTGTATGAGAGTGTTGAGCCTGAGGTCACATGGTGGATAAACTTCTGGAGCCACCTATCTGTTAGTCACTCCTGCAGTGGAAAAATGCTAAAGCTACTACAGGTTACTTGAAGCTTACTTCTGTGTGATTAGTGGTCAGAAAGACTTGGAATTTCAAGACAGATTTAGAACCTGTACAGATCATAGTGTCATGGTTCTTTCCCCAACTTCCAAGGCAAGCTGGAAAAATCTGCAGCTAGAAGAAAAACCACACCAAGCGGCTATTATCTGAGAAATCTGAGGAAGGTGAAGAAGCTGGCCCTACAGACTACAAATTGTGGCCCACAAATGACCCTGGCACTCAACGAGGGAAGACGCGAAAGCAAAGGAGACAGCTCTGGCTGACATCAGCACTTGTACAATAGAGACTTAACACCAGCATACGCTATAGAGAAGAGTCCAGGAACTCAACCGGCTTACATCATTTATATAACTAATGTCTGATGCTCCCAAATCTTCTCCCACACTTCACTTCTTTTTATTACACTGCTAGATTTATTCTTATTTTATTGTATTTATACACATTTTTAAAGTTTTCACTCCCCTTCATGCATGAATCTAATTTTATTCATGAATTTTTCATTGCTGTCAAATAAATTTTCATTTTACTTATTTCTTTTCTTCTCCTCACTAAAAATTTCTTTTTTTATTCCTTCTGCCGTATTATCTTTATATTACTAAATTTTGGCTTTGCTTTTATTTTATTTTCTTTAAATATATATTGTTAGTTTTTATTCTCCATCTTACATCTATTTAATTTTTTTTGAATATGCTTAGTACTGAAAATTATTTTTCATAAAATTCTTTTTCTCCCTTTTTTCTTTTGCTTAACTTTGCTTGTTCTTCACTTTCTCCTCTCCCTGCTTGTTTTTATCTCATTGTTATTTTCAATATTTACTCTAAATAACTGTTTATTTCATGGTGATATATATATATATATATATATATATATATATATATATATATATATATATATAAAACTTTATTTTCTGGCTGCTTACCATAGGCAATATGTTAATAAGATTAAGTTAATTTTAAACATGTGGATTCTAAAAGATGCTACTACATTTAAAGGAAAAATTCTAGACTGGGCAAAATGTTTATGCTTTATCTAATGGACAAAGATTTGAAATCTAGAATGGAGAAAATATAAGAAATGTGGTATGTAAGGATAAGACAAAAATACAAAAGAGAAATTAATATACAAAAGTTATGAATAGATTCACACAAAGACATAGAAATTGATAATAAGCATATCAAAAGACCCTCTGTCTCATGAATAGTTATAGAAATACAAACTGACATATTTATGGCATATACATTTCTTGTCAGATAGGAAAGAGAAGGTCAAGTAAGAGACAGCATACAAGAGAATTCCCAGTGTTCTGCATGGCTAAGGATTTGAAGAAAAGAATGTTAACATATAAGTTGCTATTGTAAATTGGAACAGCCTTTTGATGGCATTCTTTATAGTATCTATCCAAACTTAAAACAATCATTGTGATGGTTAGTATGTTTATAAAAATTGACACCAGTTCAAAACAACTGAGTAGAAAAACCTCAATGGAGAAAATACATCTATCTAGTTGACCTGTAGGCAGGTCTATGGAACATTTTCTTGGTTAATGATCTGATGTAGGCAGCACAGCCTACTATGGGAATTGCCACCTCTGAGCAGGTGGTCCTGATTTGTATAAGATTGCAAACTGAGCAAGTCTTGGAGAGCAAGCCAGGAAGCAGAATTCCTCTATGACCTCTACTTTAGTTCTTGCCCCCAGATTCTTGCCCTGATTTTCATTTATGATGGACTATGATCAGTGAGTGTAAGTAAATAAACCCTTTCCTCCTTAAGTTGCATTTAGTTATGGTGTTTATCACAGCATTAGTAACCCTAACTATGGCAATCATACTCTTCTTTCTGGAAGTCTCACTATTTCTCAGAGAAGTATCTGTTTGCGCACATTTACAATGAGCCATGAATATGTATGTTTACCTCAGCATTGCTTATAATGGACAGGGAAAATTCAAACATGTTAAAGGTCTGAGATTATTGTCATAGTTAAAACAATGCTCTATATTCATGCTACCTGTAATTACATGCACTTAATACAAGAAAGAGGTAGATTTCTATGTACTTGCATACAATGAGGTGATGTTGAAGAAGAAATTTAGTTTTGGAATAATAGATCAATTATGACCACATGTTATAAGCCTAGAGAGTAGAAGTGGCCAATTGATCACAGTGGTTACTGAGCAAATGAGTAACATTGACTGATGAATGAGGCAGAATAAATTGCAACATTTGCCTGAATTTTTATGAAATTCAACATGTTTTTTTTATTCATCTATTATCCATGTCATTTAAAATTA
The DNA here is from genome assembly GCF_049852395.1 of Peromyscus maniculatus bairdii. Classification (NCBI taxonomy): domain Eukaryota; kingdom Metazoa; phylum Chordata; class Mammalia; order Rodentia; family Cricetidae; genus Peromyscus; species Peromyscus maniculatus. Next base: position 60,063,897 of record NC_134875.1, on the reverse strand, counting down.
TCTTTAAATTTGCAGGCTGTGTTATGTCCAGAATTTTTCTAACATCCCCAAATTATTTCAAAGGGCAGATCTTTCATTAATGATTTTTGCTTTGAACTCATTGCTACTTTACTCAAGTCTTGGACTTTACTAGCATTTAATCATTCTCATTATACCATAGCTACCTGCTACAGCATGAATATAATTGCCTTTGTTTGAGGATTTCATGTTTCTCAGCAGGAATCCCTAAAAAATAGCTTTTATCTCTCATAAAGGAGTATAAAGAAAAATGCAATAGAGCTGTGTGCATCTCAGCTTCATGTATCTCTAACACAGTCATTTGTACTTTAATGATATAAGTACTATGCTCCTCACTAAATACTGTCTTAGGAGCTTAAATTTGGATTTTATTAGTCATAGCTTATTTCCATCTATTACATCCTTTTCCTATCAATTGTTGCCAATATTCCTTATTTATCACAATTGGAATTCTGTTAATTTTCCTTTTTTGCCTTAATATGACAATTCCGTACCATTTGTTTCTACTTCTGGGTAATGTGGTAATTCTAATAGAATGGCATTTTTATCTTAATCACTTGGTGAGTTTTCTCATCAATCTTGTTCAGTTCTCATGCAGCAAGTGATTTTTCCACGTGCCTTGCTTATTAGTGATTTGGCATCATGAACATTTAGCTTTGTGGCACAGGTGCATTTATTGCCCTTTATTTTTTCTAGGCATATTTTTCCCCTTCATAAACCTCATCACCAGGACTGATTTTCCTATTTATCAAGATTTGTCATTTCACAGGTAAATGTTTTCATCCTTTCTACCACTGGCATTCATATTTGTCACAACATTGTCAGTCAACATAATTTTTCTTAACAAATCTTTAAGTATTATGTACACGGATCAGATAAGCTCATAAACATTCACCAACCTAGCACAGCCTAAAAACATGTCAGAAAAAAAATATTAAAGTATGTTCAATCAGTATCAATAACACCTTCACTGAAACTTAAAAAGAAAAATTTTCAGGCTTGAATGCAGATATGTGATTATAAAGATTTATTCCATAAAGCAAAACATAGCAAATTATGAGACATTCAATTAAACTAAGGACCAGCATTAAGATACAGGATAGGTTAAACTATTTATATTCATCCAACTTGACTTAAACTCATTCATTTGAAATGTTATGCAAGACACTGGTTATGCGAGATTAATGAAACTGATTGACGGAAGACACTGTGGTTTATAAAGTAGGCATGATTTGTATGTTCAGAACTGATGTGATATTATGAGGAGAGATGTGCAAGCCATCCCTATTCCACCTTCGCATGAAATAAATAATATAAAACGCATTTTAAGAACTATATGGAAGTTCTATGGCCTGCCAAGTTGGCTAAAATCTTGTTCAAGAAAGGCATACAAAATGATCATGAGTTCAGAGACTACATTCATGACTTGTAGCCACGAAAATTAAGGTTTGTAACAAAAAAGGACTAATGTATTTCCTCATGTTGCTTTTCTCTGTTTATGAAGTCTAACTCAGGCTCATTTTCTCACCCCCTTTATTGACCTTATTGGTACCTTCAAAATGTGAAAGGGCTCTCTTCATGAAATACTATCTTTACAGACATGAAGAATTTTCACTTTTTTAATGTATAATGAAATATCTGGCAATAAGTAAGTCACCAAAACCCAAGCGTTATTTATTCAAGAGTCTCATGGAGACAATTTAAAATGTCCTATACTGGAAGAACAAATCAAGTTGAGGAATAAGTACACTTAGTATTGAAGTACCAACATTGAGCAAATCACAATGTTTTAAATAATTATGAGATGAAAACCCTTAAAATATTAATAAATTCATATATAGAAGTATAATGAGTCTGGAAAGGGCATATGGCCCTTTTAGTCAGTGACATTTTAGCCATGTATAGCAGGTGACATGCAATGATTTCTACCTCTACATATTCATGCCCTTTTATCAGTCTCTCTTTCTGAGTGGAGCCAGAAATTGCATCTCTGCTCTAAACAAGGGAATATAGAAAATGTGATATGATGTCCCTACTAAAAGTAGATCTCTAAGAGTTTGTGTATTTGTACATCCTCATGTTTTGCTATCTTGTCACTTACTGTAAGAGAAAATGTTAGCAATGTTTTGGGCTGCCCTATGGAAAGTGGACCAACCCTTCTTAGAACCTTGAGGTGTTAACTTAATTGTAGCCTTGCAAGAGATGTTGGCACAGATATATCCCTCCTTCACAACTGACGCACATCTACATTCCTGGATCATAGAGAAGAAGATATAACATTTGTGGATTTGAACCACTATATATTAGGGAAATTTGTTAGAACAAAAGAGATGCCTTGTAGTAGGACAGGCCCATAGGGTTTAGGAAAATTGCTCTGACAGTTGCCAAGGCATGCACATAATGTACTTCCTTATGAGCTAACCTGGAGTCTGCCTGAAAGCCTAGCAACAGGTGTTGTCAGTGTTCCTGATCATGTCCAGCCAATGAGGCATGACCATGCAATGCCACCAGATTGTGACACAGACTGGGAAGACGATATATAAGGCCTTCCCCATTATTGAATAAATGAGTTTATTGTTTGTCTTCAACAAAACATTTATGTCTCTGCTGTTGATACTACATCTTCTCAACCCCTCCCCCAAGGGAGCCATTAGGATCTAGCAACAGTGCCTTAATGCACTATAGTAATATCCCTTATGATTTCTCTATATGATAACTGGGGATCTTAGTATTCACATTGATAAAAAGTAAGGACACACTTTAAATTTCAAACAAGACTTTAAACACCAAGGGTTTTGAAGAATTCAGAATACATATCTATATTCTACTGTTATTTTGTACCATTACCATGATCTTATTGTTCTTCTATGGAGCATGTATCATAGAAAATCTTGAACTGAAAATATTATTTTCAGTATGGTAAACTACAAGTATAGCAGAAATAACAGCACCTACTTGCTTAACCAGGGAATTAAGACTAATACCTTCATAGCTTCTTTGCTCAAAAGCATTTCTCAATGTTAAATATTGTCATACACTGTCAGCTAATCATGCTGGAGTTCGGCTTTATATCTAGGTAGACAGTATGAATGCTGACATGATTTCTTCTCTCACACAATGTCTTAGTTTGGTTCCTATTGGTGAAATACACAACATAATCACAAGCAACTTTTAGAATAAAGGCTTTATTTCATCTTAGAGCTTATAGTCCACCATCAGGGAAGGACAAGGCAGAAACTCAAACATGAAGCTGGAAGCAAGATCTGAAGGAAAGATTATGGAGTGATGTTGCTTACTGGCTTGATCTCCCTGGCTTGTTCAGTTTGCTTTCTTATACAACTCAGAACCATATGCCCAGGAATGACACTGACCAATGGGGAGTGGGTCTTTGCATATCAATAATTAATCAAGAAAATGCCCCAAAGACTGGCCTATGGAACAATCTGATAGAAGCATTTTGTTTTTTGAGTTTCTCTATTATTAGAAGATCTAGCTTGTGTAAAGTTGATGTAATAAAACTAACAAGCACACCTAAAATTTAGTAAAATTGAAATGAACAACAATAGGAAAAAAAGTTCAGCTTGGAGATATTCTAAAATGAACAAGATATAAATGTTTCCATAATTTCACTGTGAAGTGTAGTTTTTATTCTTTCTTTTCTTTTTTATTCTGTTTTATGTGAAACATAAGAACATAGATTTCAATGTGAAAGCTGAGATGGTTCAAATCTGTATAGTTAAAAATGCACATTGGCCGTACAGTTAGGAAAATTATTTATCTATTTCTGTTTAATGTGGAACATTCTGAAGTGATAGGCCAAAGGAAACAATGGACATCTGCTGTGGATATCACTCTATATAAATAAAACACTGATGGCCAGTGACCAGACAGGAAGTATAGGCGGGACAAGGAGAGAGGAGAATTGGGGAAACAGGAAGAAGGAGGGAGAGACACTGCAGCCACCACCAGGACAAGCAACATGTAAAGACGCCAGTTAGCCACAAGTGACGTGGCAAGGTATAGATTTATAAAAATGGGTTAATTTAAGATAAAAGAACAGTTAGCAAGAAGCCTGCCATGCCCAAACAGTTTATAAGTAATATAAGCGTCTGAGTGATTATTTTATAAGTGGATTGTGGGACTGCGGGGCTTGGTGGAGCCTGGAGAGAAGCCCTCCAGCAACAAAATGGCACCCAACGGCTCGAGTTTCCACCTTAAACCTGAGAATATTTAATAACCAATTCTAAACATAGCCAAAACCAGGTTCCTGCTTCATGTCTCATATGGGCAGCTAGACGCCTCAAAACACCGGATTGAACTACTGGCAGGTTCCTGGCCTGTGCGTTTGACCAGCAGTATGGCAGGAATGAGGCTTCTGCAAGTAGCACATTAAGCTGCATGGTGGATTTAGCCTTTGCTAGTACAAAGCAAAAAGAGGTTTCTGGGCTACATGCTGCCTTGATAGAAGCATAGACCCACTATTTCTGAGAGTTGATGGTTCCCAGAGCTGGCGGAAAACATACCACCACCATGTTGGGAAGCTGAAGTGGGTGGAGCCAGCAGCCACAGCGCCGATTCAGGCTTAAAAGGCTGCAGTTTAAAGCAATAGGCTCAAGGTAATATAAAAAATAAGCCACAGTCCTTGGATGGGGTTTATGGCACCACTATCTGGGTGTCTGGCCATCCCATCACCAGAGTAGGTCAGTTCCTGCCGTCTCGCGACCATTGCCAGCAGTCTTTTGAGGGGGTATCTTTGTGGATCTCCGTGGGCCTCCCTAGCTCTCTGCTTCCTCCCCTTCACACCTTCTCATGTGGTCTTCATTTACCATGGTCTCCTATTCCTTGTTCTCCCTCTCTTTTCTTGATCCAGCTAGGATATCCCACTCTTTCCCTCGACTGTCGCCCTTCATTGTTCCCACTCATGACCAGGCTATTCTGAAGGCAGACATCCACGGCTGGGCCCCTGGTGGAGCACTGGGAGTCTAATTAGTGAGTAAGAAGAGTGTTTATATGAGCGAGAATTGTTGAAGCCAAGGTTGGATAAAGCACCGGGACAAATAACCAAATGAATGGAAGCACAGGATCTATGAACCAAAGGCTGAGGGGCCCCCAACTGGATCAGGCCCCCTGAACGGGTGAGACAGTCATTTGGCTTGATCTGTTTGGGAGGCAGCTGTGCATTGGTGCCAGGTCCTGGGCTCGTTGCATGAGTTGGCTGTTTGAATCCTGGGACTTATGCAGGGACACTTGGCTCGGTCTGGGAGGGGGGAATGGACCTGCCTGGACTGAGTCTACCAGGTCAACCCCGGTCCTCGGGGGAGACCTTGATCTGGAGGAGGTGGGAATGGGGGGTGGGCTGGGGGGAGGGGTGGGCGAGAGGGGGAGAACAGGGGATTCTGTGGCTATTATGTTGAACTGAATGGTGTTGTAAAATAATAATAATAATAATAATAATAATAATAATAATAATAATAAAAACCAAAAAAAAAATAAGCCACATAAAGATGGCTATCACACAGAGAATCTGGATTATGTTCTCTTTGATATTCGTAACTGAAGAAAAACATTTGATTGCAAAAGCTGTTGAGTTATGCCAAAATGTATATTTTAAAGGTACCTTGACTTCAAAATTTTGTTGCTTTGGAAAGGAGGCTCTGCTTTTGTCTCCACAGAAAGCCAGGGACTATGGATTTGTTCCAGATTAAGATACATCAGGTTTGACCAGCCAAGACCCCCTGAAAGATCTCCGATGACACCATGGCCCAGATGATCCAACATCCAGAACAGTTTCAAGGCAACTGGCTCCCACAATACATCCTCAAGGACTACCCCATAGGCCTAAAATTTTCTTTGTGTCCCCATAAGATACAGCGCCCCCCTCCAGCAGGAAGTAGTAAGAGATGCTACGCCCAAATTCCCAAATATACCAAGCTGGCTTTAGAGGTGGAATTGGCTCACTCCCCCTCTAAACCCGGACATATTGCTTAAAAAACAATGGTTAAGAGATTCTTGTGTCCCAAATCAGAAGAGCCCTCTGGTGTGGGACAGAGAAAAACCAATACTTTTATTTAAAACAGGTTGATTATAAATGCGATCTCTTTCAAAAAAAGAAAAGGGGATATGATATAGATATATAGGATGTAGAGATGATAAGAAAAAGGGTAGATTAATGATCCTACTTTTAAAGAACAACAACTTGTTTAAAATGTTTTACATTGGTATAGATTTTAGTTTATGTTTAAAATGTTTTACATTGATATAAATTTTAGTTTATTGATACAAACTTGAAGTTAATTTTGTTATACTGTATATGTATGTATATATATATATATATATATATATATACACATATATATATTTCTATTCTTGTTTGAGGTATTATGTTTATGTAACTCATTTAAAATTGTAATGGATAATTAAAAATAGATTAATAATTAGTCATCTATGATAATCATATTTGTAGCCATGTTAGTTAAGTCTTCTAGGTATACATAGATATATTTCAGATAGATAGGTAATCTTCAAACACTTCATAGACCTAGAGAATATGACATTTAAATAACTTAGAATTCTGTTGACATGAGACACAATTGCTGAAGTGTATACTGTCTCCAGCCATACGGAATTGTGGCCCACATATAGTGGTAAACCAAGGGCAATAACAATAGTCTATGTTGTGGGAGTCTCCTGAACAATCCTGATCAACAACTCAAAACAGAGCTTCTCATACCCGAGGTTGCAATTTTTGATAGGTGGTCTTTGAACATTAATGGAAATACCATTTTCCCAGATGAGAAAATTTTGTTTAAACAATATATGTATAATTGCACACAGAATTATGTGTATTATAGTTTTTTTTAAAAGATATGTAGTTGATCCATTCTTTGGTTGAGGGGCATCTAGGTTGTTTCTAAGTTCTGGCTATTATGAATAATGCTGTCATGAACATAGTTGAGCAAGTGTGCTTGTGGTATGATTGAGAATCCTTTGGGTATATGTCCAAGAGCAGCATAGCTGTGTCTTGAGGTAGACTGATTCTCAATTTTCTGAGAAACTACCATACTGATTTCCAAGGTGGCTGTACAAGTTTGCAGTCCCACCAGCAATGGAGGTGTTCCCCTGTCTCCACATCCTCTCCAGCATAAACTGTCCCCAGTGTTTTTGATCTTACCCTTTTGAGAGACGGTATCTCAGAGTCATTTTGAATTGTGTTTCTGAGATGGTTAAGGATATTGAACATTTCTTTAAGCATTTCTGTCATTTGAGATTCTTCTGTTGAGAATTCTCTGTTGAGGTCTATACCCCAATTTTTTTTTTTTTTTTGGTTTTTCGAGACAGGGTTTCTCTGTGTAGCTTTGCGCCATTCCTGGGACTCACTTGGTAGCCCAGGCTGGCCTCGAACTCACAGAGATCCACCTGGCTCTGCCTCCCGAGTGCTGGGATTAAAGGCGTGCGCCACCACCGCCCGGCTTATACCCCAATTTTTAATTGGATCATTTGGTTTTTTGATGTCTAGTTTCTTGAGTTCTTTATATATTTTAGAGATCAGGCCTCTGTTGGATATGGGCTTGGTGAAGAACTTTTCCCAGTCTGTAGGCTGACATTTTGGCCTATTTACAGTGTCCTTTGCCTTATAGAAGCTTTTCAGTTTCATGAGGTCCCACTTATTAATTATCAATCCTAGTCTCTGTGCTACCATTGTTCTATTCAGGAAGTTGTCTCCTGTACCAATGTGCTCAAGGCTATTTCCCACTTTCTCCTCTATCAGATTTAGTTTAACTGGATCTATGTTGAGGTCTTTGATCCACTTGGACTTGAATTTTGTGCAGGGTGATAGATTTCAATCTATTTGCATTCTTATACATTCTGGCATCCATTTATACCAGCACCATTTGTTGAAGATGCTTTCTTTTTTCCATTGTATAATTTTCACTTCCTTTCAAAAATCAGGTACCCATAGGTATGTGGATTTATATGTTGGTCTTTGATTTGATTGCATTGATCCACTTGTCTGTTTTTATGCCAATACTATGCTATTTTGGAGTATTGCTGAGCTCTTAAAAATAATGACATCAGGGAATTTAAAGGTGAAAGGACAGAACTAAAAAAAAGTCATACTGAGTAAGGAAACCCAGACCCAGAAAAACAAACATGGTATGAAGTCACTTAGAAGTGGATATTAGTTGTAAAATAAAGGATAGCCATACTACAATCCACAGACCCAGAGAGGCTAGGTAAGAAGGAGGGCCCAAGGCGGGGAATGCATGGATCTCCTTGGGAAGGGAAAATAGAACAGATCTTCTGGATGGACTGGGGGCAAAGGGTGATGGGAACATGAGGGATCAGATTGATGCAGAGATGGAGGGAGAGAGTACTGAAACAGATGACAGACAGAAATCTGGTGCATGGGAAAGACTCCTAGGGAATGCTAGCTATGTAGACATAAGACCTTTTAAGATTCATGCTACAATAAATAAATAAAATAAAGAAGAAAGTAAAAGAAAGAAGTTATATATAGTTAATAGTAGGATTCCTTATGAGTTTTTCAGAAATCCTTAATGTCATTTTTCTTCTTCTGTATTTAAATTTAAATTAATTAAAAAATAATGTATTCTCCCCAAATTGAAGAGATTACAATTTAAATTCAAGGTTTTGGCACTCAGAAAGGGAGGGCAAAATAATAAGAACAAACAATTTTTTGGAAAGGCAAGAGAATTATGGATAAGATGACACTTGGTGGCTGGCTAGCTTTGATGAGAAATATAGCTCTCATGCCTAAAATACTATATGTATCCCGTTTTAGCCTGGTGAGATTTTGATATTTCTGGGGGAAATATGTACAGCTTGAACAAGGCCAAACATTTCTTTTGAAATGGTTTTAGCTGAAACCTGATTTCTCATGTCATCTTGGCCTGGGACTTTGATATATTTCTGTCATCGGTTGGTGACTTAAATTTTTCTAATCCTCCTTCCCAGCTACTGATGTTGCCTGAAATTTCCTGCCAATCTTGGCTTGTAAGTAGAATGGTGTAGTGAGTTCTTACACATGGATTGTCTTCTCTTCTGTTTGTCTGTGTCCTCTCCTTATAACTGCAAAGCTAAAGTGACAGTGGATTTATGCCTACCTTCAACCTTGAGTAATTTCATCCAGAGGACCTTCACTAGTTTTTACAATGAAGACACTTTCCACATAGTATCATAGCTTAAGTAAACATGAAATTGATGGAGAGCACACTAACCAAGTTACCACACCAAAATTAGATATACTAAAAAGATCGTTTGCCAGACATGGTGGTGCACACCTTTAATCCCAACATTTAGGGGCAGAGGCAGGCAGGTTTCTGTGAGCTCAAGCCCAGCCTAGTCTATATAGTGTGGTCTAAGACAATGAGGGCTACACAGAGAAACCTTGTATCAAAAAGAAAAAGAAAAAAAAAGGAGTACTTACAGAGCAAGAACCTAAGGTTGATCCTCAATACTTGAATAAAAAAAGGAAAGACAAAAACATGGGTTTAGAGAAATCAAGGAAATGCTTTTATTGTGGGGCAGTGTTTGTATATTGGTAGTCTGTTCATGCCCCAGTAGATGATGCCACATCCATGTGCATATAGGAAGCATGAATTGAACTCAGTGGGTTATTATATATAAGAAAAGAGAACAAAAGTTGGGAAGGAGATGTGTTTGCAGCAGAGCCCAGGAACAGGTGGGGAGGTAAAGAGCAGGGGACAGATACCATTAAGATACATTGTGTACATGTATGCAGTTTTCAAGACTAAAGGAACATGATAAAAATGTAGTCTTAGTTTATAATAAAGAAAAAATCCTGAGACTTCACCATTTAAATTTTAAACAGATTACATTTCAAAAAGGTTTTGATTGTGGTTTTGTTAAAGCCTTTGTTTTTGTGAATTTGGATTTTTATTTTTTTAAAAAATGAAACATTTAATGTTGTCAGCTTGACAGGATCTTAGCATAACTGTTGAATAGTTTCTAGAGTAGCAGTTCTGTCTGTGAGTCGAAAGCCCTTTGGGTGGGCCAAATGAACCTTTCACAGGGGTTGTCTAAGATCACCAGAAAACACAGAAATTTACGTTGTGATTCATTACAGTAGCAAAATTACAGTTATGATGCAACAATGAAAATAGTTTCATGGTCGGGGGTCACCACAGCATGAGGAATAATTTTAAAGGGTCACAGCATCAGGAAGCTTGAGACCCACTGCTCTAGACTGACTTAATTAAGATAGGAAAAGCTGGATGTGGTGGCACACCTTTAATCCCAGAACTCAAGAGGCAGAGGACGGTGGATTTCTACGACTTCAAGGCAAGCCTGGTCTACACAGAGAGTTCCAGAACACCCATTGCTCCTTCGTGTGACCATGTCTTAAAAAAACAAAACAAAAACAAAAATCAAACAACCAAAAGGGTAGAAAAATCCCCCGTGAATGTGAGCACACCATTCCATGGTCCAGAGAGAATAAAAAGGCCATGGGGCAGCAGTCTTCATCTCATTCTGGTTCTTGACTGTGGATATAATGCAAGCAGCTCCCTCAACTTCTGGCTGCCATGACTCTTCTCACCATGTTAGACTGTACCCTAGAATTCTGAGCCAAAATAAAGCTGGCCTGCCTTAAGTTGCCTTTGTCACATCAATAAGTACAGTAACTTGTTCACATACATTTGAAGAAAATATCAATAATATTCTCAAAAACATTGGCTAAACTATGAGTTTTGCAATCAGCACATAGAGTTCCGATTTTCCTCTCAAACATAGCAATTCTGTATTTTAATTTCTAAAAATCAAAGCAGAGTCAGAATCTGAAAACTTAACTGAACTGGGATTAATGCACTTTATTAACAGGTGTCTTCTTTTGGGCTTTTATATTCAGATAATTATGTTGTCCAGGACAAGTGTAACTATTTGAAAGAAGAAATGTATCTAAGTGGTTTTATACTGCCATTTGTCAACCTATCCCTGGAGAACAACTGGAAAACTTTAGGCCAGACTAATGGGGGATTATAAAATTCATCTCTTGTTTACATTCCACTGTTGTGCCATAGATTTCTTTTTTTATTATAAGTTATTATTGCAATTCATAGTACTCTAGATTCCTGTTACACCAATCATTCTGTGTTTGCCATGTATATATCCCTACAGCATATGTAGTACAATTCTAAATGCAAGCATTGTCAATACTGCATCAATAGTTTAGAATCATAATTCATATTTCATATGATTTAATTTTTAAGATGTTATAAGATTATGAAAATAAATTTGGATGACTTAACTCTAAACCAGGCTTCTGGAGAACAGTCAACCCACTTGAAAAATAGCCGGTTACTATGGAGAAAATGTAGACTAGTTTCATTTTCAGCAAATTCATTTTCAATACACACTGTCCTGCATTTGTTATATGTGTTCACTGAATATTTTTCCTAAATACTGAAGTCATTTATGTTTGTAAAATTGGAAACACATCCACATTAATGATTTGGAGCCCTATTTGAATTTTCTCCCTGGGTAGGTATGCAATGAAGCAGTAAACAAACAAAACATCATGCAGAAAAACAACAGCTTTAATATTTAAATCATAATTAACTTCACTGTTGTAACTCTTTACAATTACAATTGTTGTTGTTTTTTCTTTTAAACTAATGTATGCAGATTTAAAAAGAAACTAACTTGGTCACTCTAGTCTAGGACCAATATCCATACACACAAATCTCAAGCAACTTCTCAGAATAACGGAAATGAAAAAAATTCTTGTATTTAAAAGAAAGCAATTGAAGACTTTCACCTGGTTCAAATTGCTCAATTACCGTGTAATGAGTTAGGAAGGCCTATAATGCACTGCCGGAAAATACCCTCAAAGAACGAAAAGAAATCAAAGGAGAAAGGGGCAAGCTGGCTCCATGACTATAAGCAAGTCTGGATAATTCGTATTTCCCCATCTGTAAAATATATATGAGGGTCTATGGCACCTACAGGAAATAAAGTTAGCTTGTTTAGTCACAGAAAATTAGGAATATATCCTAACCTTGGGGTAGTTAAAACCAACAGGCTAAGTTTGTCTTCTAGACCTTTTGAGAATTTTTTACTGTTAAGGGGAAATTTGCCCTAAGACTCTGTCCTATCCTAAAGATCTTCCTTGCTTCTATTCTTAGTTTTCTTAACTCCGTAATTCATTACTATGGACAAGAGAATAAATATAAGAAGCCTTTTTTTCTAATTATGATGGGTAATCCTGGTGGTCAGCTTGATCAGATTGCAAGATACCAAAGAGATTAATAGAGAACACTTCTTCGAGGGTGGTTTCAGAAATGACTGACAACCAGAAGAGCAAGTCAGTGCCCAAGGGTGGAAGGTACTGGTTGAATGTTAAGGGACCTGTCTAACAGGCTTGGGGATGGTACAGAAAGAAGTCTCCATCACAGTATCTTTCCTTTGTTCTCACTCTTTGCTTGCTGTCTGCCATGAGATGAGCAATTCTGCTCTGCTGAGGCCACCACATTATGTTCCACTGCAACCATACGCAACACAAACCCAGAACCATGGAAGTCAAGTAACCATGGACTAAAACACTAAAAACTTGAAGCAAAGTCAATATGGTCTCCTTTTTGTTTATGTTGGGTACTTTGTCACAGCAACCAAAGGATAACAAAAGCATTACCCTTTGTCTAAAAAGGAGGAGTTCTTTCTGAATCTTAACAATAGATTTTGAATCATTCCGGTGGAGTAGGGAGTTTTTTTTTCTTTCTGGGATTGTAAATTAGAATTATTTTTTCTATCCCTTAAATCACAAGTTTTCGTTCCTTTTCAGGCTGCTTCCAACAAAATGATTGATATATCCAATGACATGGAGGTAATAGTTAACTGTCATAATCTAAGAACTATTTGTATGATGAAAATTTCTTTGAAGGTACCCATTTTATCTAAATAATGATACAGATTTTCCTTTTACCCTTATTGTATCCATGTTTGTTAGAGAAATGCTGATTACTGACTTAAAGTGGTTCTTTTTGTGAGTACCCTTTCCTACACAACAGTACACCCTTCAGTTTGAAAAGCAGACATTTAATGTTAGTAATAAAATATTGTAATAATATCGGTGGGGGCTGAATAAGATTGAATGCCTTCTCAAGCCTAATCTGTCACATTTCAGTTGGATGAAGTCCACTGTTACCTAAAGTATGAGTAATAGTTTCCTATTAAAGCTTAACAAATATATTGGTAAATTCTCAGTGAGTGAAGAGTAGTTTACTAGATTTATTAGTGAGCATTCTGAGGTAGCTCTGTAGAATTCTGAATATTGTGTGGCAAGGAAATCTGAAGGCACCAAGACATGAGGACACATTAACCTGGCTGTGGAAATGTGAGTGGCATGGTCTAAACTCTCTTGTTACCTCCAAATGGGTTCTTTAAAGAGAATAGGCTCAAAATCTCTACAGTGTGAGTCCTTATTTCTCTTGAATCAGTTTTTTAAAGATATTACTTAAATTTTTCTAGCATCTCCAAAATCTCTCATATTATACCCACATTTGCCTTTTTATGTGTGGTAATGAAGTAAGATATTTTTTCTGCCTCAAAAGTGACATGGTGGTTGATAAATTAATAGAGTATCATCAGTAGGAACATATGGCTGTTCTAGGGTTCAGGATGCCATCTAGAGGGATAACCATAATTTAAAAGCATTAACTTTCCCATAGGGAGAGAGTTTGGATTCTGAAATCTTTAAAGTGGAGTTATTTTATCGTTATCATTGATGTAAGGACTTATAGCTGTTCTTTGTAATACTTCACTCTTTCAACCATCTCAGTTTTTCTTCTCTCTCTTTCAAGTATGTTACCTGTATCTATGGATTATAATACCCACAAGGGTCCAGTTTTGAAATAGGCACCACTTCAGTTTTAAATATAATTATCATTTTGGAAGTAGATATTCAAACAACAGTAAAGTCACAGTGGTGATAGCTTAATAGCTTAAACATGGCCTTGATTTTAATCTGGCTCTTTAAAAATTACAGTGCTATAAGAATTTATGGACCAAGCCTACAGAAGGATTGACAATCGCCAAGTGTGTGAAGCAGTTTCATTTGCCCCAGTAAATCATGTGCCATCTTCCAGAAACCTGATTTATCAGGCTTCCTCGATTCATACCAAAACATGGGGTTGAAATTACTATGTTAAAACAGTACATTTGAATTGCCTGTGTTAGGAAGAGAGCAAGAATGAATGGTTGGAGCTTTTCTCAGTGACTGCACATTCTTTCTGATCTTTATCTTACAAAGCCCTGCTTTTTAAGATTTTATGTAGATGCTGTTTACCACAGTGGATAACACGCTTCTTGAGTGTTGTGTGCTGTCTTATCACATTTCAACCCTTGGAGAACCCATCTCAGAGTCTTGCCTGTGTAACAAAGACTCACTGAATGAATGAATGCAACATTTGTTCCCTCAGGAGCTTCCAAATATGTGAACATATTCAAAGGCTTTCTCACTACGTGCACTAATGACATAGTTTACTTATACACACACAAGTCATCTGCAACTGTTCAGACTGAATGAACAAAATTTCCCAAAATTACTGAGTAGTTAGAGGGTAATCAAGTTACGCTGAATCTCAAGAAAACAATTACAATTTCATTTGCTCATAGTCAGGCTTGATAAAAGAAAAAAAAATCACTTTTTAGAAAGGAATGTTAATGGTGCTGTAGTTCACTCTGCTTTGAAACATTAGTTGAACAATGTATCTGGGTGTAAAACTAAAGGCAAATTCAGTCATTCAAAGAACATTTAACAGGTCTAATTGGGGAAGTAGCATCAAAATGGATTTTTGCAGACTTGTTAGACAGTGTTTATCACACAAAGCAGCAGAGGAAGCCTACAATGCATCGATTCTGTCCCACTTTAACTATGGGAAGACAGCCTGAGTCGATGTTCAAACAAAAAGTTTGAAGATAAACTGTAACACTTTAGAAAACATTCACCTGGGTGAATTATGCTAAATAACAGCTGCAAAAGAAAAATACTTTCAAGACAACATTGGTACAAGGAATCAATTTCTCCTTAGGATGAAAACAATAATTCCTAGATTCCTGGCCTTAGTTGAGAAGCATAATTAATAAATTAATGTGGTAACAGTCTTCTCATCAACATGGCTTGTATATCATAATTATCTCAAAGCTTTAGTTATAGCTTTTAAAAATAGAGATTGGAGCTACCTAAAAAACACTGTGCTATATATACACAATTCAGCTCATTAGACTGACATTGGAATTTTCTTTGAGACAGAATTCTATCTAAGCTGGCAATTTCGATGCCAAGTTTGGTCCAGAAACAATTTAGAATGGTTGTGAAATAGCTCAGAGGGAAAAAAGAAATGCTGATAATGAAATTGCTGACAAACTAACTCACCACAGAAAGCTGCCCAGTGCCACCTACTAGAATGTAAACCTGCAGCACTGAGACCCATTTTATTATACAAATGACATTTTTTTAAAAAGCCTCTTCATACTCAGAAAAGAAAAAAAAATGAAACAATGGTTAGTAGACTACAGAGGTTGCTAGCAAATAAATTGTTACTGTATTAGAAGATCCAAACCAAAAACCTACATGGATTTGAAACATTTGAGAAGCCCTGTCTATGTATTTTTTAGTATGTTCTCTGTAATAACTCCCAGATTTGATGGTATAAATAATGCATGATTTTTCTGCATGATGGAGTTGATGGTTGCAACAGGCCTGTTCAGTATTTCTGTGGTTGATTGTGATTTGTTCTCCAATGAGTTATCCTTAAGCATTAACTTCTATGGTAAGGAACATTACTGAAAAGGGTTTCAAAGCTAATGTAATGCTTTCTATTCACATTATACGTAGCATCAATGATGAGAACAATATTTAATTTCCAGGGTACAGTTATCTTGAAATCAAAGAGTGAGATGACGAGATCAAGGATGTTCTGGGATGTTAATGTGGTTAGTGCTGTCACCAGGCTTGTCAAATGAGAGAAGCTACTCTTTTTTGCTTCCAACATTGAACACTGCTTTTGTTGTTGTCAGATTTCATGTGGCAAGGGACTGCTTCTGTTCTTCTTACTTAGATTGCATTCTATCCATTTGTACATCTTAGGATCAAAGTATACTACTTTGCCTGTTTATATAAAATTGCATATAGGTAAGCACAATATGAGTCAGAAATGCTGAGAAACTGAAGTGCAAGAGTGCAGGCGTTCAGGCTGTACTCATCTGCATTTTCATATCAGCTTGCACTCTAACTGCTTCTGAGTTTATGAGCAGATCATTTAGTGCCATTGAACCTTAACTTTTTCATCTGTAAGATGGTGCTACTTTAAACTGCCTTATTTTTCTATGAAACTTAAGGACACTGGGTGTAAGAGTCAGAGAGATAATTTCAACAGTTAGAGGACCCAAGCCCTGTTTGCAACACCCATATTCAGCAGCTCCCAACCACACATCATACAAGTCTAGCATTGAGGGATCAGATGCCCTCTTCTTGCCTCTCCAGTCACCCATATACACGTGGTGCGTGCACGCATACACACACACACACACACATACACACACACACAGAGAGAGAGAGAGAGAGAGAGAGAGAGAGAGAGAGAGAGAGAAATTAAAAAGAAGTAAGTCTTAAAAAAATCATATCACAATACATGTGAATATTCCTAATAATGTCACCAAAGGCTTGAGGTTCTTAATAGTTTTTTTTTCTCTTCCTTCTACCTCAAGAGGCTTTGTGGATTTTCCCTCAACTTAGCTTATACAAGCTTCAGCACTTCAACAGATTCCTAATCTCATGAGCACCTCAGCTTCATACTCTATCCCTCATAGTCTTCAAAAGGGAAGTTAAACAAAACAGTGCCTGCCATCTTAACATTGTTTTGCAAATATATAACATTATAATTTCATGATATATACTTCTACATGGAAGTACAGAAACAGCAACACATACATGTAACATGAGATGTATACTGTGGAAATAAGCACTATTTTTTTTTCTTTTTGCCCAGTAAACATCTATGTTCATGTATCATGTTTTAAAAACATTCTGATGAGGGATCAATCATCTTTCATTTTCATGTGATGTATAACCAAGGTCTGATCCTGTCAAAGGTAATTTTTTTTCACTAAATGAACAGTACTCAGTGCAAATCAGAGTGAGATAAAAGAATTTGTTGAGCTAATTTTTATGGCCATGTTACTTGCTTTGAGATTTAACATTTCACTTACTAGCATGACACCTCTACCTTTGTAAAGAAAAGCAAATACAATGATAGACGAAGCTGAGCCAAGCGATTTAAGCCAATCAAATGTGTGTCAATTCCACCCTCCTCCTCCTCCTCCAACTCATTTCATGTCCCTCATTTCTAATTCATGACTTCTTTTTTAGTAATTACTATTTTTTATATATGTATGCAATTTATTGAGTCTAATTACTGTTGTCTGTATGAACCTAGATTTAGAGTTGCCCACTTAGGCCTGGGCAGCCTGTCAGGGACCTCATACTTGATGAAAGCTGACTCTCCCTTCTCCAGGAGCTATTGATTTCTTATTGCTCTTCAACTAGTGGTTTTCCCATTCGTGTCAGTATGTTGAATGGTGTGGTCTTGTGGAGTTCTGTTTAGGCAGCCATATTGTTTCTGGAGCCTTGGTTGTGATGATTCTATTACAGATGTCCCATTTGGAGTTGGGTACCTCACAATCACTCATTCTCTGCATTTTGACCAGTTTTTGTTCTCCATAGTAGCTTCCATCTGCTAATAAAGGAGCCTCATTGATGAGGAGTGAGAACTGCATTTATCTATGTATATAAGGATAGGTCTTTTAAAAGCACTAGGGCATTATATTAGTTTAGCAAAATAACATTAATTGGTTCTCCTCTAGAATCTATTAAATCTCCTGCCATGGGTTCTTAGCTAGCTTTATAATAACAGGCATGAGCTCCTTCCTATTGTGCAGACCCTAAATCTGATCAGACAGCTCTTTGTTGCCTTCAAGACATTAGTGCTAATATTGCTGTATTGAGTATACCTTGCCAGACCAGTCATTACTGTAGTTTACAGAATTTATAGCTAAAAATCAAATGTTGATGAAATAAGAACCTGAATTTATCTCTGCGTGTACCTAAATACTTTTGTATCTCAAAACAATATATTTATGTATTTATTTACTTAGTGTGTGTGAGTGATCATGCGTACATGAAGATAAGAGGACAACTTGCAGAAGTTGGTTCTTTCTTTCTACCATGTGGGTGGAATCAAACATGGGTCATTGTCAGTATTGTTGGCAAGATGTGTTACCCACTAACCTATCTCAGCAAACATTTTCACTTGTGAGTTAATAGGCATTAAATGTATTATTACTGTCCTCAAATATTTAATGGGAACTTTCTGATTGGTATCAAGAAATACAATAGTAATATAACGATGACAGCAACAACAAAAAGAAACCATTTAAGGAAAGAAATCTAGGAGTCATTACAATTAAAGTAGGCATATTTTTCTTCTACCTTTGCAAATTTCTTTAAAAAGTCACCACTAAGGGACAGAGAGATTGTGCAATAGTTAAAAGCACTTGTTGTTCTTGCAGAGGACCAGTGTTTATTTCCCCACATTCAAATGTTGGCTCACAATGGGCTATACCTTTCTGTTTTACAAGGGGCAGAACAACTGCAAGAGGCAGAGGCAGTGGGTGAAAAAATAATCAAATCTTTTTTTAGAAATTCACTAACAAGTTTTAAAATAAATATCCCTATAATTGTGTTGGGCTGATTCATTTATTCCTAGTCTGCTTTGAAATTATCATACTTTAAGTATTTGAATTCACAACTTCTAATAACTGTGCTACATGGTATATTTTATGATTTGAAATGAGTTAAAAGTAATTTTATTTTGAGGATTTTTTTTGAAAGCCCTTGACATAAATGTAGACAACCTTAACTTAGTAATCATGGCCTTAAGATCCCTCTTCACAATGACAATTCAACTGGCAAAATGGGAAATAAGAGGGGGGCTGTTTGTCAAATAGATTTTGGACTATGAGAACAACTTAATTTGTTTCTAAGACTTTATTTCTAAAACAGATGAATTTACTGGATACTTGATTGAGTTTGTTTACCTAACCTATGGTTTTAGAATCATGTAAATAGACCTTAGTTCAATAAGTTACATAAAGAAAAAAATATGCTTTCTTATTCACTTACAAAGAATCAAATCACAGATGCCAAGTTAGAGTTTGAATCTTACTCAACTATTTTCCTAGATTGGAAGACTACAGAATATCATTTTATACGGTTTTGTGTAGAATTCTTGTACAGTTCAAATATGTCTTTGACTTGCATGTTTCTTAATGTCGATATTTCTGGTAGAAGAAAATTATAGCAAAACCTTTTGTCTCTAGAAATAATTACAGCTCTATCTGGGGGTGTGAATTCAAATGTTTACAGACCCACGGAATTTGAACTTTGAAAATGGCTATGTGACAAAATGGGAAAAAACTCAACCATCACATTGACAAATAGTTCATCATTAAACTATTACTGAGAGCCATTAGTAGACGAGCTAGCACTGCAGGGGTTCGATGCTTTCTAGTTGGCAATTCTTTAGCAGCCATAGATGGATTAGGTACTTTAACCTGTAAGAAAGAGATTTCTCAGACAATGAAAATATTTCAGGCAGTAACCATTTAAAACCTAACCTATTTTCTTAGATTGTATTCTTGCTTTTGTCTTGACAACAGGAAGTCTCTAAAAGAAATGCATTCTCTCACAGTAGAAACCAATACTAAAAAAGATATACCTCTCACATTTCAATTTAAGAAATCTTATTATGCTTTGTTCTGCATATATCTCAAAGTGACAGTCTCCTGTGGTCCTCATCACAGGAACCTGGCACACAAAAAAATAACACAGCCTGGTGCGACTGTAGGATGGCAGCCAAAACATTTTGTTCGAACTCCTACTGGCAGTAGTTTGCATAGGCAGACAGCCTACCCTCTGGCCTTAGTTTGGCTACAGCTTAGCAACCAAACATGTAGTTACCGTGTTTTTTTCTTCTTCAAGGATAGCCCCAGCTTTATAAGTCAAAGGCATAATTTTCTCATGAAAATGATTGATTTTTCATTAATACCTTGTAGTGCAAATCAGTTAGAAAACGATAGAAGACATAAAAGCATCCAGGCTGAGAGAGGTTATGAGAACCTAGATGAAGCCAAAAGAGGAAGGCAGAAAGAAAGACCTGCCAGATAATCTGACAAAAACAACTGTGTTGTTACTTTGGCAAAAGATAATAGAAAAAGTGAACTTTGAGTGTGTCAACAAGACAAGGAACAGAAAAGGTACAGATGGGAAGAGGAAGTGTAAGTGCAGGAAGTCTGGTGGGAAAGGAGCCTAAAGGGGGATTATAACTGGCCCACATATGTCCCAGAAGGTCTGAACTCTGCATCTGTTATCTGCTCAGTTCATGTTTAAATTTCTTATGAAGTCTTCTATTTAGTTAGCTACTAATTCTGTGTTTTAGGCAAGTCACACCTTGCTTTATGTAAACGCCACGCTTCTCTTGATGCTTTCATCCATTTTAATTTTAAATCATCCTAAATATTATTGCCATCTTCATTTTTCCACTTTGAATTTCACAACTTGGTACATAGGAGTGTGTGTGTGTGTGTGTGTGTGTGTGTGTGTGTGTGTGTGTGTGTGTGTGTACTCCTTTCCAGCTCAAGTTTCTAAGAGTAGAAGAGCAGACTTGAGACTTTTGCTATGCTCTAAGCTTGAAATGTTTTATACTCTTCACTATATACTACTATTGTGGTAATTCTTCCAACTTCACAATACAGTGTTTAAAAATGAAAGTGGACAGTTTGGGGCTTTGATTCACAGCAGGGATGTTTTTCTTAATCTTTTATACTTTACAAGGCAAAGGGCCCTTTTGAAGGGCTGATGGAGGGTGGGACAGAAGAAAGGTCTGAGAAAAAAAGCTTTTGGTTATAATGGACAAGAAGTCTAACAGTCAGAAAACTCAGCAGGACACCAGCTCGTTTCTATCTTTCTTTAGTGTATGAAATGACCACTAGCGCCAACAGGAGAAAAGTGTTAGCTTTTGTAAAAAAGACCTTTGCAAGAAAAATGTCATTGGATTGGGAAGTATGAGAGAAAACACTTATATTAACATAATGCATACCTTCTTAATGCTGTTGTTGGGTCCAGCTGTGTCACTGAAGTGAAATCTAGTAGTAAAAGTTTGAAGAAGGGAAGAGAGCCACTCTAGTAAGCAATAGTCCAAGCAGCAGTGCAAAGCTTCTAACTGCTTTTGAAAGGTTGACAAGACCAAATTTACCAAAATTTTAATGGATTTGGAACTGATAATACTGATATGGGAGAACAAAACGAATGTCATCAACAAATAAGAAAAAAAAAAGGGGGGGGTCAGTTGTGGAGGCCCACAAAGGTGTTTTAGTGAGATCTGAGCTTACTTTACCCAACAGGGCTGCATTAGAAGATTGCTTGACCATATGTATGGTTACTAAGCGATTGGAAGGGTCTACACTTGGCTGAGCTAGGGGAGGTCTTTTGCTCCACCCTTTGGCATTCCTTTAAAAAGCCCTTTAGAAGCGACAGAACAGGCTGATGGGTTTGGACCCAGGCCCTCCCGAAGCTATCCTGTATTTCTACCTGTTTCTCTCCTCTCTATCCTTCAATCTAATATTTCTCACTTCCCCCTTCTCAAGAGTACCCTGGGGGGAAAACGTGGGAGCATGTCTCCTACAGATTGCACCAGGAACAAGGACCAGGAATGTGGTGAAAGGAAGGTAGAGGGTCCTCTCAGGAAGTTTGGGCATGTCCAATTATGTTGAAAAATTAAGGTGGTGTTATTCTATTTTCAGGAGTGAAAGTTAAGTGACTGAAAGATGCCCAAGTGAAAAGTGAAGCTGCAGTGAATTTCTCTCTCTCTCTCTCTCTCTCTCTCTCTCTCTCTCTCTCTCTCTCTCTCTCTCTCCCCTCTGTCTCTGTTGCTCTCTCTATCAGGGTTTCTTTTCTCTCTCTCTCTTAATTTCTATCTAAAAAAATTAAGGAAAAAATATAAGGTAGAATGTAGGAATATAGTGTAGAAAAAACTTAGGGTAAGAAGGAAAAAACATAAGGTAGAATATAGGAACATATTTTAAGAAAAAAACTTAGGATAAGATAAGCAACAGGACAGAGGAACTATGTCCTTGATTTTTCAACTATGGGATCATGAGCACAAATTCCTGGGGAAAATCAGAGTCATGAAAGAATACTATGAGAAAAATGGGCAGAAAAAGATTCTGGTGGAAGCTTTTGGCCTGTGGATAGCTTAGATCTGAGTCCTGAATGGCAGGGAAAGAATTTTCCCTGAGGTGGATGCAGCTGAAATACAACTCTTCACTCTGCTAACATTGCTACTGTATGAAAATATAGTACCATCAGAATTAGTTTCCTCTTGGCCATGAAGTCAAAATTTAGGGAACAGAAGTCTTGGGGAAAACTTGGTAATCTTTCTGTCAAAAAATGAAAGCTTTCTTACAAAACCTTAGTAATCTCTCTCTAAAAAATTAGAAGCTTTTCAAGTCTTTCCTACTCAGATTTCGTTTTGTAAGACAAAAATTTAACTCACCTAAAAATAACATCTATCAGTATGGGAAAATCATCTGTATTTGCTCTAGAAAAACAAAAACCTCTTGGAACAGGACAAATTCTCTCTGCTAGTCCTATCTCTCCTTCAAGCAGGTATTAGAAGAACAGCAGATACTTTAGATCCTAGTTAGATTTCCCTGCAGCTAGAGCCTAGCAATAGACACCCAGGAAAGGGCAGGTGGAGAGTCGAGAAAGGACAACATCCCCCCAGGGTGGGACAGCAGCTGAGGAGAAGCTGCTGGCATGAACTCAGCAGTGGAGGCTTTGAAATCAGTAACTGAGGGGAATTTTCCAATGATGAGAAGAATCTATATATTTATTTATTCCTGATATCCATACAATCTCCAAGATAAAACATATCATGTGGCAATGACTTTGATATACAAAATTACTCTCTAGTACACTGTCATTCAAATCAGAACAGGAAGCTTGTCTAATGTAGGGTGGATAATGCCTAGATCACCTTTAAAAAATAGAACAAAAGTTTGTTACCTTTATTTGGGCTTATTTTGCAGGTAAGGCTCAAAAATGGGGATATTGCGCTTAATTTTAATTTAATTTAAAAATTAGCATATTAATTTAAAAAACATTCAATAAATTAAATGTTGGAAATAAAGTATAATATCCCTTCATGTACACTGTTAAGAGATTAATTACCAATAGCACTTATAAAAAAGACTTATTAAGTTTTATTGTTGGTGTGTGAATGTTTTGCCTCTATGTATGTATATGTACCACATGCATACAGTGCTTATAGTGGCCAGAAGACAGTGGAGAGATGCCCCTGGAACAAGAGATACAGAAGGTTATGAGCTACCATGGGATGAGGCCGAGACCCTGAGTCCTCTGCAAAAGCAGTCAGCACTCTTAACTTCTGAGCCATCTTTCCAACCTTGTGCTTTTCTCAAGTATGCTTAAACATATTGCATATACATACAAATACAGACATATACATATATAAAAACATTTCTTTTCATAAAAATTGGATCAATCATATTATCAACCTCCTTTCCAATCTTCTGTTTTACAGTCAACATTCAAATGTAAACTTTTATGCTCAAACACACACATGCACATGTCATGCTCTCTGTACCATAATGTGTTTATTTGCTCTCCTGGTCTGAACAGTTTTGTCATTTCTAGTCTGGTGCTGATTTTTTTGCAGTATTGGGAATTAAACTTTTGATTTCAAATTGCTCAGCATGTGATACGCCACTGAGTTATGTTCCAAGGCATACTCCATTCTTGTTAAGAGAATGTTTCAATGAATGCTGTTTGACATGTGTCTTTTCACAGTTGTACCATAACTTTATATAATATGCTCTATTTATCAAAACACTTGCCAGGCAAATATTATCAGAACAATTGTAACACATGCAAAAAAAACCATAGTAATAATATGACCACATGATACCATCACTCTACTTAAGAATTGAATCATTCCTCACAGAAAAACAAGATTTCATCCTATCCCAGTCAGAATAGCTAAGATTAAAAAAGCAACAAATGCCAGTATGGATGTGAGCAAAGACAATATGTCATTTTCACCTATGTAGAATTTGACAGAGTCCGTGTCCAACAAATGACTATAGGAATTGAGCAATTTTCTTACAACATGACACACCAATCTTCCACAAGGAGAATATGTGTTCCTTCATTGAATCTGGATATCAGTAACTATTGTGCAGAAATCCTGCATGTCCTTTAAAGCTTTTCATAAAAGAGAAGAGAAAGATTAATTTTCATGGCCATAAACTACACAAGTAGTTTCACTCCCCATGACTGAAAAAGTATTCAGTAATTCTCCATAGTGGAGTGAGCAGCTTTGTAGGATTTCCAGTGTGTGTGCTGTGAACAAATGAAGTCCCTTACATCTTCCTGTGACCTAGAGGCAACTGTTACCTGTTACATTTTCCTTTCCATGCTTGAAGGAAAGTAGAGAGAAAGTGTGTCTTGATGGACTCTGCATCTATAAATGTGTTTGATGGTCTTTAGAAAGGTGTTATATTGTCAAGCATATCAGTGAAACACAATTTGAATGTATGTTCCAAGACAGAAAGGATAAAATCTTACCACAATACTTCTACTGACAGAATTCCATTCTTTTAATTTCTATGTTTAGTCTAACAATTAAATAAAATTACTTTCTCTAATTTGCACAAAACCATCCTAGTGCAAACAGATAAAAGTTTTAAAAAGCTTTATGAATATAGTCTGACTAGAACATTCTTCTAGGGGGGCTTGGGCCTCAAGTTGCATTTTTTAAAAAAGCTTTGTGCCCAGATGTTCTGACATGGTTTTGCAAATTAAACCAAATGTAACAAGAAGGCTGATGGTCTAATGGCTGAAGCCTATCTGAGACTCCTTTCAACAGGTGCACACTCCAACACTATTATGCTGAGACATTATGCCAATGGGGGAAAAAGACATCCCAACATAACAATCAAGAGACATTTAGCAGTTTAGAAGCAACATGAATTGGCACTCCTATTAGCACAAGAGTGTTTTAAAATGTCAGGAACTCCAAAATGTGACCATTAATAGTGCATTAACTCCAATCATATTCCTTCACAAGAAATACCATTTTCTAAAATAATAGTATTCAGAGTCTTCCTTAAAACTCTGTGACTCAAGTATGTTGGCTTTGCTTTTGACTGACCAAAATTTAAACTAATATATATTTCCAGTGGCTGTGCATTACAAATAACACATTTGTTTCCTATTTTAATCTCTTAGTTTTTGCAACTTCACAATCAAATAAGACAATTAAAAATGTCCTTAGGCTCTTGAATTAGAAAATACTAGGAAAAAATTAAAGTGATTATTTTTATTTTCAGATATTTTGAAAATATAAAATTCTAGAGGAGAAAACTTAATATACATTTTAATGGTTATCCAAAATTACATATCATTTTAAACTTGTAACGCATACATGCAAATAGTATGTTTTGGTCAAATCCACTCCCAAGAATTAAATAAACAGGTAGAATTTAAAAAAAAATGTATCCCAGTCATTTATTTATAAAGTCTTTAATAACAGTAACCAACTCATCCTCCAGCCTTAGAGTATGTGATCTGGTCTACATAAAGGCAATGATTTATAACTGTAAAAAATAATAGTCCTTTTACCTAAGTACATATTACCATCTGAAACTCTCTGAATTTTGGTGCTTAATGTTATTTGTAGCATTTGAAGAAGCTGCTAAATTAGAGATGAAGGAGCCAGAGAATCACCTATCCAATAAAGGACTTCTGATGAGGTAACTTCACTGGGTCTACCGAAGACAAGTCGAAGGCTGAGCTCATGCCGAACAAAAGCAATGCAATTTTGTTCTATAGTTAGGGAAACACACACAAGGAAGGCTTTTCTCTTTATTCCTGAAACAAACAAACAAGGTAGATTTAGCAGCTAAAAGAGAAGCTGCTGTGGCAATACACAGGGTAGCTTGGAAAGGAAGCTCAAAGGAGATTAATACATGGGCATCACATCTCTGGAGAACAAGCTTTAATTCCAGCTCTTGTCACAAACGAAATGAGTTTGACGGTCTGTAGTGAGCAGTAATGCATGACACACCAAACTGCTCTACTTCTTGCCAGAGAAAATCAAGAGTGTTCCATCTAGAACAAAGTTAATCCTATTTGATGGAAAATAACTCATAGTGCAATTCCTCCAAGTATCTGGGGAGGAAAAACCCTCACAGGTAGTGGGCATTGTTGATTGCAAGATACAGGAAATAGCCACCTCTGTCTCATCACTCTGCTTGGTTGGTTAATCAGAGAGGAGTTTCGTGTGCCCAAAAATATTAATCTTTCACATTTTTATTAGCAGCAGAGACTATTGGTGTATCATTAACCTATGTGCCCTCTCCAAAAGCAATACCTGTGCACTAAGAGAAAATTGTCCAACGCTATATTTTTTCAATGAGATATCATTGTGTGACTCACCTGAGCTCCAGGGATACCAAATTATTGATTTTACAGCTCACATAAGAAATTTCCAGTGTAATCCGGTATGTTTTTGAATGATATCTCTGGCTACCCATCTCAGTTATAATTTCACCCAATTCTTGATGCTATCATTTCACAAGTGCCTAGCCTTTGGAAACAACACATTAGTAATATGTTCAGATTGCCTTTCTGATACATAGACTGATTAACACACCAAGTCAATTATTCATAGTGTCCAACAATGCCAAGTTCCAATCTCTCTTTCTACACCAACATAAGTTCTATGATTTTTGTTCATGTGTAAGTTTCACCATTTGAATCTAGACACTGCATCACAATGATACAATCTCACAAAGACTTCAGGGATTAACCACATTTCTTGTTTTAACACTAGAATGTTGTGAGATGTTGTGATTCAAAGCATGTATTAATACAAAAGCCTCTCTGGCCAGTCATCCCATCCCAGAAGACACAAAACATATTTGTTTGTTCACTCAGCCATCATATTCATGACATGGAGATCTGCAAAAAATCAAAAAGTCTGTTCAAGTGATATTCTCTTGCCAACTGCCATATTCTTAAAATGACTCTGAATATGTCAAAACTTATTTTAAAATGAAAAATATATCTTGCTGTATAATATTGGACATTGATTAGATCAAACTCTACAAATAGGATTAATATGGATAGGGAAATTATTATATAAGAACCATTGGTCCAATAATAAGGCAAAAAACATTTTATCTTACAAGAATGATAAAAAAAAAAGCTGTGAAAACATATTTATCAAGCATCATACTTTGCTGCAGGCCCCATATAAGATAACAAACCTCCACTGACTTCTTGAGTTCTCATATGGGTAGGTATTGATACTATTATTTTGTAGATGAGGAAATGAATGCATACATTTAAAATAACTCATCAATGTCACTTATACAAGAAATGACAGCACTAGAATTCTGAGGTTTGATTGATCCATTAAGCCAATTCTTTATCTACACTAATTGTATTATTTTGGTTTAATAATCAGAGTAAAGGATAATTTCATGACAGTGAAATATCAAAATAATGTCTTAAATAAGATGTTTAAGTTATTTATTCATGAAACATATCTCTTTGCTTCTCACATAATGATCTACTTGATTTTTCAACTCTTTTCTGCAGAGTTGGTAGTAAATTTCTTCCACTTTTATGCTTAGTCATTGTTTAGGATGTTATCTTCACTGGCATCATCAGAACAGGGTAGCTTGCAGATGGAAGCAAAGAAAACAAACTTAAGAGGAAGAAACATTTTCAATTGGAGATGTCCTAGAGGCTACAATCTATACACAGCACATCTCCATTTTTATTCCACTTGTTTAGCATGCAGGAGACCCTTACTTTTTATTCCTAGCACTGTCAGTTAATCAGTTGCTGGGGCTAACCAATGGATCTTCCAAAATGGGATTTGGAAAACAAGAATTTGGTAGTCACTTCTGAAATTACATCACAAAACTCCGTGCATTTACATTGTGCTGTTGCTTATGTATCTATATATCATACTGAATTCTGAGTTCTGGGTAATGGAGGTTCTAAGAACATGTCCATTTCATTGAGGTACTTGCCCTGGGGTTGGAATAAGATAAGGAATAAGAGAAGAGGGAGAAACATAAGTCCTCATGCCTATCAAGATCAAGGGCATTGTCATTCAGACTTCCCCTTTGACACTTACATTTTCACTTTGTCACCAGCCATTGTACTTTGGATGCTTGTGTTAATACTATGTCCCTTTGGATTTGCTATCAGGAGCAAAAGAACCAAGACTGTGGCCATGATCAGAACTGGAGAATGTTCAAGCATTTTTAAAGCATAAAAATAAAAAATAAAGGTCAATGAGATGGAAGAGTGGGTGAAAGTTCTTGCCACCAAGCCTGATAACCTCAGTTCAGTCCTCAGGACCCACATGGCAGACTTCTACAAGTTGTTGTCTGATATCCACACACGTACCAACACACACACACACACACACACACACACACACACACACACACACACACACACTTTTTTTAAAAAAAAAATTTAAAAAATTACATGAAACCAAACATCACGTC
Source organism: Peromyscus maniculatus bairdii (assembly GCF_049852395.1). NCBI lineage: Eukaryota > Metazoa > Chordata > Mammalia > Rodentia > Cricetidae > Peromyscus > Peromyscus maniculatus. The sequence continues at coordinate 60,035,172 of NC_134875.1, read as the reverse complement.
GGCCTAAATGTAATTTACAAAATCTACAAAACTCTGTTTCATTGTCTTAAGGATGATGAGGCTCTTCTGCCTCTGGTTGCTTTAGTGCTTGATAAATTTGAAACTAAGCAATTTATGCAACAGAGATCCTATTAGTTATATTTGACTGCTAAAAATCTACCAGGACCACTCAAACCATAGCTACATGACATATATGCCTTTCTTGGACAATTTAAGTGCTACTCAGTTTTCTTACCTTCCTGATCAGTGAGAATTTGCATACTGCAGTAAAATTGACTTTGTATGTATATATGTATTTTATCCAGGATCTTCTGAGAAATTTCTTGCTGATGAATTTTTTTCATATATTATAATCATAAGTTTTAGTAATAAGTATGTATTATATGACAGGACTCAAGCTATATGTTTCTTATACTTTTCTAAAAGTAAAGATAGTGAACTACTTGGTCAATGTCTGTCAGTATAATTATTTATAAACTAGCTAATGATTGCCCTGAACATTAGGCATTGTTAGCCTTCATGGAATTCTTCTATACACTAAGGACCAAAGAGTTCAAGCAATATGTTTTGGGGAATGTAAATGCTAAGTTACAAATCTGGAACTTAAACCAAGTACATTCTTGAACCTCATAATGTGAGTTCCAATTCCAGTTGTGTTATATCTTTCCTGTTAGACTATAGAGAATTATTTAATCTTTATAGGGTGTTAGTTTCTAATGATGATACTAAATATACAAAAATGACCAAAACTATTTTTAAGACTTTTATTAATTCATTAGGAATTTCATACATGTATACAATGTATTTTGATCTTAATTACTCCCACTCTTCCCCCTAATTCCTCCCACATTTACCCCTAAACCCTTCCAGCTTCCTGTCTTTTTTTAAAAAAAATAACCTATTAAATACAATTTTAGCTGCCCAATGGTGTGAGGCCATTTGTGGGAACATAGTCAATCTACCAGGTGCCATATCTCTAAAGAAATTCTCATTCTCTCTCTCTCTCTCTCTCTCTCTCTCTCTCTCTCTCTCTCTCTCTCTCTCTCTCTCTCTCTCTCTCTCTGACACACACACACACACACACACACACACACACACACACACACACCTTCCTCAACTGCTCCAGTCCCTCCAACCCTGGGTCTTACAATCTTTCTAATCCTTCTTCCAAGATGGATCCTAAGTCTTGGTGGAAGGGAGTGTAAAACAAATGTCTCATTTGTGAATGAGTACCCCCAAATACTAATTCTCTTCACTTTTACCGGTTCTAAGTTTTAGTGTTAATTGTTGTCTACTGCAGAAAGAAACCTTTCTTGTGAGATATGAAAACTACACTAATTCATCGAGATCAAAACTACTTTTTTTTTTTTTTTGGTTTTTTCGAGACAGGGTTTCTCTGTGTAGCTTTGCGCCTTTCCTGAAGCTCAGGCTGGCCTCAAACTCACAGAGATCCGCCTGGCTCTGCCTCCCGAGTGCTGGGATTAAAGGCGTGTGCCACCAACGCCCGGCCCATCAAAACTACTTTTAAAGATATAGGACTCTCCTCCCCATATACATTTATGCTCAATATGCTTTTCAATGTGACACCAGTACATGGGAATAAAAATTCACTCTTTTCCATGTGCATCAGTATTTTGTAGTACTTTTCTGTGAGTTTTTAACCTTCCACCTTGGAAGGAAGCTCAATAATACACAGGATGTTTACAGGAAACTAAAATAACAGGATGTTCTAAGAGGAGGTGAAACAATCCCTTCTGAAAGTATGCTAGTTAAGCTCAGGAAATAAACAACTCAAAATAGCTTTAGGAAGTCCTGAAACTGATTAGAGTCACTAAGTCGTGAAACTGATTGGAGTCACTAAGTTCTATATATATGCTGTAAGAAGTCCTGAGAGACAATGTCAGACCAGGTAAGTCACCCAAAAGAGGATAGAAACAAAGAGGTTAAAACTGCCTGGAGAAAGCACAGACGAACTGAGCCAGCTGTAAAGGACACTCTTCCACCTGTTTGAGCTGCCTACAGATTGTGCAGTACGCTCTAGTATCCATCTTTTGGGAGCCATCAACCATTCTAGGGTGGACTTTGGTGATGTATTTGTCTGTCTTTGAGTCATTTTTTGCTCCAATAAATAAGCCCTCACCAATATTTTTGCAGGTAATTCCAAAATTGTGCTTTGATCTATCATTGGTTCCTCATCTAGGATGAACAGATATTTTTTAATGTCTCCTTAGGAATAGTGTCACAAAAGAATTTCTAACTCATGGTTGCCATTGTTAAGGGAAATAACATTGTTATGAGAGCCAAAGAAGTGAAGGGTCTGTATCAATAATAAGAGCAGTAGCACCAAAGAGAAAATTCACAACCTGTCCTGGGTAAATATCAACTAGACCTCTGGGGAGCTTTTAACTGTTTTCATACACTACTTAGGGGAATAGTGCCATTCCTCAACTTTAAAATGCATTTTTTGTTAAGTAGACTTGTTAACTGATATCTTTTTAAAACAGAAAGGCTACCTAAAAAATAAGTAAATAACAACTTAAATTACAGTAAGATGCTTATTAGGTTACACATAGTAGCTGTTTTAAGAATTAGAATAAGAGAGAGGGGTTATGGGATAAAATGTGATTAAAGTGAAAAGATCCACATGTATGGGACAGTCACAATGATACTCATTTTTTATATGTTAACTTATAGTTTTAATAAAAATAATCACATTTAATATGTCTAAAAAAGAATTAGGATAAGCTTGATGACATATTTAGTATGTATATATGTGTCAAATATATGGCTTGTATTATGAGTAATGAGCAGTCCCATATTCATTCATTCAGTATATTTATATACAAACTGTAAGCCATGTACTATATATGAATGAGTTCTTTACATGGATGATGTGTAATAGCATTAAATACAGAAAATACTAGGGTAGAAATATCACAGTTTTCTATTGTCTGTCATTCTATAGTGTCAAAGCTTCATACAAATGCACTAAAAGTTAGCTCTGAGCCCTGGAAACCTTAGGTTCTTCCACTGAGGGTCTATTAAAAAGACTTAGTTTCAGTGAAAACCATTATTATGTCTCTCTGTGTGTGATCAATTAAAGACAGACTAATTGGCTAGTAAAGACATGTCTGTTATTCTGAAAACTTTCCTTAAAATCATATATAATCTGTTTAAACTAGGTTCCCTAAAAACTTATAAATATTTGAGGGCCATTCATCAGCCAAAGACAAAAAAAAATACCTGCACTCCCTACACTGAAACTTCCAAACAGCCTCTTGTGAATTAAAAAATTCCATCTGGTTCCTAGAACACACATACAAATAGGAGAAATTAATTCAATCTGTAGTGTCCTGTAATCTTATTTCTTAAATTATCTAAATCTAAGTCTTCCAGTGCTGATCATAGCTCCTGTTTATGCATCCCACAGTTAGAATTGCTGTATAGATCAAAATACCTTCTTTTGCAGTGTTCAAAAGTGCTTTTAGATAGATAGATTTTTTTAAAGTTCTCCAGTCCCTAGACTGATAAGATCAAAAATCAAAGAACATATCATTTTAATGACAACTTTGAACAAGCTACATGTATTTATATCTTTTCCTAGCAGTACTGAAAAGGTATGTATGATGCATGCTGCATATATTACCAGAGTCAGTTCAAGATGGGAACAATGAACTGTAATTGTTGGTTTTTTTAGTGACTTTAAAAAGACCTTTATACCTTGTAATTAATTGGCCAACTAGGGAAATCTGCTATAGAAAGAAATGCAGTTCAAATGGTATTCCATAGTAGATGGCATTTGTTCAGAACCCTTTTTTTTAAGACTATTAAAACATGCATGAGAAACTACCAATTACTTAGCCCAGAGAGAATTCCTTACAGAAAAATCTAGGGGAATTATCATACAATAATAATAAAAACACTGAGTGTGTTACCTAGGGCATGAGATCATATAATCTTGGTGACTTCAGTGACAGAGTTTTATATCTAATTAGGTCAATCAATGTACTTCAGCATCAGTTTAAACAGTGTACTCCTTACTGAAAAATTAAAATTTATTTGCATGAAATGTGCAGAGAACTTCAAGTCTTAAAGTGACACTGGATGTCTTGCTTTTAAGAATGCTTTTCACTGCTATATACCATTTTTGACGACCATTTTAAAGTGCAAGAGCAACTGAAAAGGTATTAGTCTTCACATTTCCCTAAGGACTCTAACATCCTGGATTTATTGCAGAAGAAAATGTATGGAACATGTGATGCAGATGAAATGACATTTTTTCCCTCTCCTTTTGAACTGAAATTTACAATTGAGCTCCACTCATAAGAGTCTTATAACAAACCAGCCATTTAAATGAGATCATTTTGCAAGATAGGAATGTATACATTCATAATTTCATTTGACCATCATGTTATTCACATTAATTCCATTTTTATAACTAAAATTTGACTTTATTAGGAAATAATGTTTGATACTATAATCACTGCCACTTTGTTTTGCTTAATCCAGTTTCTGATTTAAAGCAGAACATTTATAATTAATTTCATTTTGTATAGCCTATTTTTTAAACTTGTTATTTGTTCATTATCTGGGATGGAAAAAAGTTTGAAGAAGTATTAGAAAATTACTCACCTTTCATCTTGCCTAAAGTTGAGTGAACACCAGCCCCAATGTGAGTGGGGAGTTACCCTCACTCATTATTCATACTAGTGATGATATTGGCAAGATAGATGGTAATAAATCTTTGTCAGGCAAAGAGATTGCAAAAGGAATAATAAAACTCACACTGTGAAAACAAAATGAGAACACTTTCATAATAAGAATGCTTTTCCTGCATGACACCTTAATAAACATGGGGGAATGAATCAACAAATAATTTGGTATTGGAGAGCAAGTTCCAGTTAGATTTGAGATAAAACAGTTTGAAAATATGGTGAGAGTAACTAAAAGCACTGTTACCAAACATGTTCATCTGAAAACTAAATTTCACTGGGTCTGGTGGCACATACCTATCATCTCAGCACTTGGGATATGGAAGCTTTAGGCTCAGGATTTCAAGATCACTCTTTCTTGTACAGCTATCTTGAGTTCAGCCTAGGGATATGGGAGACCTTGGCTCAAAAACTAAAAGTTAAAAAAGGAAAAAAGACCCCTAACGCAAGACCTCATAATAGTCCTAAATCTCATCTATATTGTATGCTGCTGTCCTGATGTTTACAATGAGCTTCGGTTGCTATTCCAACACTCTCAAGACACTTCTTGAAAGAGATCAATATCCAGGTTTACCAAGTACTTGAAAAGTGTTATCTGAAATTTCATAGTTCTTATTAAAAGTCATTTTCACATGAATACATAGGCATACTTACATAAAATTATGAAATTATAAGGTATATTAGTAGGCTTGTGACAAATATCTTCCTTTTTGTGCCACCCCGTGGTATATATTCACTGTACCTGATATTGGGTTATACAAGGTCATTTTCATACAAATATATAATGTACCTTGAGCATGTAACCCCATGGTCTCATCATCCTCTTTCTTTCACACTCCCCTTTATCCACTCCTCCTTTACTTCCAGAGAAGTCCATTTCATACTATACATACATAATGTGACAGTTATGTTCCTTATGAAAGTATGCCATCAATACAAATAATTTCCTGCCAGTGGTAGGAATGAATTTTTGTAAGAATTATTGACTACATGAAAACGCAGTTATATCAGTAACTGGTCATTGTTGATAAGTTTTACATTGATCCATTTGTTTTCATCAATTTGGTGTCTGAACTGATAGGAAAATGTGTAAAAATTATTTGGGAGTCATTACTATCAAATGGTTGACAAGAATGAATATTTCATTTGGTAGTAGGTTCAACACTATGTACAAAGTTAAGAAACCGATAGACATGTGAAAGAAGAAAAAGACACCAGTTTCAAAGAATGACTATCCCCTTAAGTGTGTCCCAAAGCAATTATCTTCCAGACTCATGATTGATGTCTATGCTTCCAACCTTACATTCATATTTTTAAACCCATGATACACTCACAGCAGTTTTCTTTCCCGTTTGGTGATGGCTGCATTTGCATCAGTGCTGATAAAGTCAGAAGAATTCCCCTATGTACAACTTACCTACTCCAGGGTGACTGTCTGCTGTATGTCTATGTGAGTCAAACAGAATCCAAGTGGCAAGTAAAATCATTGAGTTGATCTGGAAACATCAAAATGGACACAATTAGATTGGCTGTGAAATTCCAGACATGGAATGTTGCCATTTCAGCCTGAAGTTCTTTGCAATGCCAAAATATCTAGGGATTTTTTTTTTATAACTGACTTATATTTAAAATGATTTCTTAGAGAGAGCTTTTGCTGCTGAAATGTTATCAGCTTAGAAGGCTCAAATGTCCATTCCCTGAATGTTGGCGAAGTTTTTAAAATGTAAGCTATTAACACTTACCATCTTTGAAATATCTTTTGACTTTTCCTGTATCTAAGGATTTGGAATGGAGTTATATGCTTTCCTCAGCTGAGATTCAAAAAGGTAATTTGAAATGAAATACGATGATACTAATAGCACTCTAATTTTGTAATCTAATATTATCTGCTACAACAAAACAGTAGTCACCAACAATGAATTAGGTATCACATGTATCTTGAAGGAGAAAACATTTAAAACCCATACAGAAAGTTCAAGAAGAGATTAGAAAAAAAATCCAGGAAGAAAAAAATATTCTTAAAAAAAAAAGGTAAGAAATGGGACTGTAGAAACAGTTATACTTGGTTGATTCTGTTATTGAAATGCAAACAATATACTGTTATTTGATAGCAGAGTTACTTTTCCCATTTTCATTCTTGATTTATAACTCCAATTTTATATTCAGTTGTTAACAATCTTACAAAGCCTGTGCAAATCTACAGAGATAATGAAAAATAAATGATGCTATAAAACCTAGTCAAAATTAACACTAGGCTATTAAGATGTCAAGTTACAAAGGGTTAGTTTCATCAGGTATACCATTTTGTAGTACAGTATTGGGCCACTACAGGGGAAATAAATTATTCAGCCTCTGCTCCTTTTAGAATTCTAGGAACAACTTGTGCAAGCAGCCTCTGTCTCTTGCTCTGGCAGAGCATGGAAAATAATTCAGGCTTTATTCTTATAGACTCCGAATGGGAGTCTGTGATGATTTTAATGTCTCTCTCTGAAAATTCCAGTGTATTTTAATGATATAGTGAATCATTGGTGTTGGTGAAAGGTTTCATTACTCATTTTATCAAGTTGAAATGCTCCATTACTCATTATACCAGGTTCAAATAAGATGTAACACCATGCTTATTTATTAAAATGTATTTATCTTGTCTGGTACATTAATGTGTTTTTCGTAAGAGATGTAATTTTGGTAACAATTTCCCACAAAATTAGAAGAGTTATCTGAAACCTTTGAGACAATTTAGTAGAATATTAATCTTACAAAATTACTATGCTAATAATGTTCTTTTAAGTAAACACAGTGAAGCTTCATTATAGCATTCCTGAAGTGGTCTGTAATCCACCACTTGCAGTCTGTGGCAAGGGGGGGGGGGGCATTCTTCAACACCAGTGTTACCTTGACATCTATAATTCTGACCATACCACAGCTTTCTTTATCTGATGAAAATTAATTTCAAATACTTTCTAATGAAGCAGTTATAAATAAAAGTCTATATTCTGTACCATAGCAACCAAATCTATTGGTTGTCAGTCTTACCCTCACATGGAACTTGAATGCAAGTAATTAGTGCATTTATCATCAAGCATTTTTACTTTCATTTTTTAAAAGAGCAAAATGTTGTATTGACCTGTTGTTGCCTCAGAGACATGAAAGGTTAAATGAAAGTGGCAAAGGAAAAAAAAGAGCTCACTATTAAGGGCTAGAGTGGGAAAAATGTGTTGCAAGAAGACTGGCAATCTAAATTGTTAAAGAGATGTATTTTGTATAAGCCCAATAACAAACAGTAAAAAAGTACAATTTTCATGTGTATAAAGCAAATGAAAGGGAAATGAGAAAACTGCCAACTTCCTGTTTAATGGGCCTGAATTGTACAAGTAGATTGACTTGAAATGCCAGATTGAGAAGTCAAAATGAAATATAAAAGAGAATGGTTTAAGATACTTTTGAAAAGCTGGTAAAACACATTTTTGGGTTGCTTATGTTACTGGCAAATATCATTTTGGTTACAAGCTTTATTTTTAAGGTTTACTTGTAAAAAAATAAATTCAAAGGCTAAATAAAACCAGAAATGACAAAAATCCTATTTCTTGAATCACCACAAAGTTATGAAAGAGGAATTATTATTTTCGTTTTATGGAAGAAGAAGCTGAGTTTCAAAACAAGTTGCATAATTTATTCAATATCATATTGGTAGAAAGAAGAATTCCAACATGTATATCTGGCTCTTTGCTCTGCACAGAAGCATGCATCTGGGAATGTGGAAGGGAGATGTGTAGAGCTTCAAAGAGAATTATAGCCTGTGCCAAAAATAAATACATAAATGTCAAAAATAATATGTTTACATGGTATTGGGCATATAATTTCTATTGTTTCATTCCAATTTTTAATCAGTTGCTCAGCATCACACACACGATATCATATTTCCTTGGAGAATAGTTTGATTTGCTTCATGTCTGCTTACAGTTTGTCAAAAAGTGAAAGAGGAAAATGTAGTCTTAAAGGGCATCAGTATGGGAGCTGGAGTTATGGCTCAGCCACTACAAGTTTGGTTCCAAGAACCCATGTCAGGTGGCTCATAACCATCTGTAACTCCAGCTCCAAGGAATCCCACACACTCTTTTGGACTCTGAGGACACCTGCATTCACATGTACACAAACTCAAATACAGACACATATGCACATAATTAAAAATAAATCAAAATTTAAAGGCATCAATTTGACATTAAAATACAACAAAGAAACTATTTACATTAAATTGTATTATACAGGACACTCACTGTGGAGGCAATGCAGGTGGCCAAGTCTTACTTGTATGCAATACTTTGTGTACTTGTATACCCACACTGCCTTACTTTCTTTTCTCACATCATAAGAATGTTACATTACCTCAGAAGGCTCCAGAAAGAAAGAAAGAACAAAACTCTAAACCAAATGAATAAAAAAAAAAAATCTCTATGTGTAGTTTTCATTGTAGATATTATGTTGACTGAGTATGAGGCCCTAATTGCTGTTGCCACTTTGCTGTCAACCTGACAATGGAGCCACCATCCCACCGAAGGGTCAAGAGAGAATCAGAGAGTGTTAAAAGCTCAAGTTATATATATTAAATAAATTATGTGAGCCCCCCCCCCAAGACAATTCTGTCTGTTATTGCCTTCACTCCTTAAGAAAAACACACTTACAAAAAGGAAAACCTATACTTATGGAAGAAAATGTTTTCATTGCATAGAGCTGTTTGCTTACCAGTTATTTAAATTTACCCCAAGCATCAAGAAAGAGTAGAAAATTGGCTAAAAAATGTTAAACAATCACCATTTTGCTAGAAAACACATTCTGAATTTCATTTTTCCTCCAAAAGCAAATGAGTAAAAAGAAAACATTTATTTTAGTGCCAAATTTTGAGGAGAAGATAATAGGATGTCCAAATGACAGCAAAATTATTTCCGAAAATCTTTATTGAGATAAGCCCCATTAGGATGGTAAAATTTTGTAGTTTCACAGCTGATGCTATGATAGAAAACAATATCCATCTACATTTCCAGAATCATAAATAGACAGCACCGAGGTTTTCTGGAAATATTAGCATAAGTGAAATGAGCATTTGTACCATTTCATTGCACAAGGGTTCTTCATTTGTTCAAGAACAAAGAGTAATTCATAATTATGTTGTTGAAATTACAAAAGTACATAAAGCATACTAAAGACACAGTGACTGTTCCTAGTTTGAATATTCTTCTGGTTTCAATCAGTCCCATCACATGTCTAAATTTTCATATCCATGTGGTACAAAATGGAAGCATAAGCAAAATTTCTAGATGAGTACCTCATTTGTCTTGAGAGGCTATTACTCCTCCACTCTGCATGTTAAGCAAAAATAGTATTAATGATCTCTAGGTAAAGAGAATGGTGAGCTGACAGATTGCATCATTTGTTGACAGGTATACAGGCAGATACCAACTCAGATTTATTTGATCTCCAAAACACTATACCACAGCTACCCTCATAACCTCAATGCATTTGTTTTAATAGGAAAGGATCCCAAGAAGGCATCAAGGAAGGAAAGGAGGAAGGAAGAGTAAAAAGAAGAGTGAGAGTCTGAGGTAGTCTTTGTCATATAGCATCTGAAAACATACATGAGCCAGTCTGTGTACACAGTAAGGACAAATTATGTAAAGTTACATAAAGAATATGATATAATTCAAAGGAGTTCACTTGGTGCCCTACAGAAGTATAAGCCAGTGCATTGCTATAAATGAAATAGTGTATTATGCAAATGTAACTTCTGAGCCTAAAGTCCCTCCTTCAGCCACACCCTTCCTACTAGATTGCTTCCTCCACTTGCGTTTTCCATGGAGATTTTGGTCTATATAGCTATTGAGACAGTGTTTCTCTGAAGGATCTTAGAAGCCAAGAAGGTAAAATAAAATAAACATATAAATGACCCAAAACTCAATGTACAGAAAAATATTACATTAACTAAAGACAAAATGAAATAATGGTACAAAGATAAGTGATTAGAAAGGACACAACTCAGAGGAAGCTATCTGGATTAATGTTTATCAAGATAAAACCAAAGGATTGCTTAAGCTCTAATTTCGAATCATATGGGCAAAAGATTATGTTAGATCTACTATGGCCATCAGAAATGGATAAGCACAATGCTTGTCGAGTATTGACCATCCATGATGTTACTGAATCCAGTCGATCTTCTCATTTACTTCTTAATAATTATCCACATAGAGGATTTTTCCATGTGACCTTTGAAGAAAGCGTCTCCTGAACTTGTCTATTGTCTATCAGACTGAAGATTTGATCTACCTTTCTTCACACTGCCTCCCAAAGGATCCCTTCAGAATAACAACTTTAGAATATCAAAATGGCTTTAGGGGTGACAAATAAGAAATAACAGGATACAGTCAGTTTGAGATGGACCTGGAGGAATTGCTAGTGTTGTTGCTTAGAGAGAAGGATGGCCTTGAGAGGAAGTATGGAATAGGTCATTTTCCTAAAGTTATATCCAAGTTTTATAGACATGAATCACAGAAGTTAAAATGTGGTTTTGTATCATAGAAGACTTTAAGGGTAGAGTCTGTAGTTAATACTTGGCTGGCTGGCAATGAGCAGGTGTTAAAATGTTTTGAGCATGGTGAGAACTGGATCAGAATTATCTTGAGGGCCTTCTGACAGGGAATACAGCATGCAGTGGAGTAAAGAGGGATAAATGGTGAGAGAGCAATTAGAAAGCTATTAAAGTAGCCCAGGATGAAAAGGTAATGAGAGCATTAACCAGAGTGTTGGCAGTGGAATCAGAGTGGAGGGGACAGATGTAAGAGATACCAAGCAAGTAAGATCAAGAGCTCTTAGAAATTGATTGTGTGTGAAGGACCAGGTAGAGAAAGTAGGCTAGAGTGACTGAAGTGCTCAAGCCTGAGAGACTGGGAGAGAAGATTTTACTATTAACAGGATGGAGGGAAAGATGTTTGCAGCAGAGGCAAGTGGGATATCCAGTAAGAGATGTGAATCGCTCCTATGGAAACATGTGTAAGAGATATACAAGATGGTTGCAAAAAGGGATAGCAGAAGACTCTGGGTTGGGTAAAATAAATGGTAAAAGTGTAACAAATAATGGAAATGGTGGTAGTCAACATCACAGTAGCTATGAACCTCAGCTCACTGAAGAGTAGTGAGGGAAACAAAACATTGTAAGAGACGGACAAAGAAATTTCAGTCCTTACTAGACATAAACAATGGCTGTAGCACTGTTAAAGTTCCTCGGGGCTGAACAGAAGAAGGTAGGATCTTCCATCTCAGAGAAGAAAAACATCACATTAAAGCTATGAACACAACTCACATTCAGGCTTAGAAACCTTTAATGCCTTTGAAGTCATTGATATTTATTACTAACAGGTAGTGTATGCTATGCATTATATATTAGGCAATAGGCTTGTGTGAAGCTATAGCAGGTTAGCCTTAAACTGAACTTGAATAATCAATGGATCAAGGTTTTGACATATGTTCCGTTTACTTTAATTCAAAGCATCATTAAATCAAATATGGGATGCATTTTTACTGTCCTTTGATCTGTGTCTTCTGGGGATTTTTAAATAACATTTCCTAGTCAGTCAAAGCTGCATTTAAATTGTATATTAAGGGTCTGACTTAACTTCATAAAAAACAAGGACATTCAGAGTTAATGCTGAAAACATTGACCTTAACTTACCCCATCAAAACCTCTGAAAAAATGTTGCCTTCTTTTTGGCTATGTTTTCGTACTTTTAGATAAAATGCAAATGTGAAAAAGAATGTGTGAACTTGACAGTTTAATGAAGGTGGTCCAAAAGAAAGGACAGATGGGAGAGAGTGGGTGAACCAAATCAAATACAGGGGAATTGCTGCAGTCTTTACACATTACCCTAAGACAGTTTTTGCCATATTCAGATTAGCACCATGACATTTTGTAACCAGAAGTAAATAATTATGGATTTAGCTCTTGCTCCTTATTTTGTGAATCAAGAAGCTGAACAGCATCCTTAAGTTGATGATGATGCTTCCATGTACGTGTTTCCATTGATCTGTAGCTCATTTCTTCCTCTCCAGCTGCCATAGTTTTCCCCCTAGATTGTGTGGTTTCTAGGTTTGATGCCTAACCAATCCCTTTAAAAGCTGGATGCTGGAAATTTCTTGTTTGTGTCCCTTTTCACCTTTAATAAATTTCCTCATGGCCGGGCAGTGGTGGCGCACACGTTTAATCCCAGAACTCGGGAGGCAGAGCTAGGCGGATCTCGGTGAGTTTGAGGCCAGCTTGGTCTACAGAGTGAGTTCTAGGACAGGCACCAAAACTACACAGAGACAGCCTGTCTTAAAAAAAAAAAGAAGAAAGAAAAGAAAAGAAAAAAAGTGTTCTCATTTAATATAAGAATAGCAAGCTGAGCTACTCAAACAAACTTATGGGAGCTAAAGGTATTATTGATCTTGGCTGTGTTCTTGAGAGTGGCTAGAAGTTTCTCCTTAGCTTATTCTTGCTGTGTGATAATGATTTTGTATACTAGTTTAATAAAACACTAATTGGCCAGTAGCCAGGCAGGAAGTATAGGCAGGGTGAGCAGACTAAAAGAATTCTGGGAAGAGGAAGGACAGAGTCAGGAGTTGCCAGGCAGACACAGAGGAAGCAAGATGTGAACGCAGAACTAAGAAAAGGTACCAAGCCACATGGCTAAACATAGATAAGAATTATGGGTTAAATTAAGTGTAAGAGCTAGTCAGTAATAAGCCTGAGATAATGACCAAGCTTTTATATGCTTACTTGGGGGACACGAGTGGCTACAGATTTGTCCCAACTATTAGCCAGACGGGACACAAGAAAATTTCTTACTATGTGTTCTCCTCACAAACATGGGTATTTGCGTTCAAACTCTATCTTAAGAAAATAAGGTGGTAAGTAATAGAAGAGGATATATGATACCTTCCCATGGCCTATGTAAAGGTACATACGTGGGTACTTGCACACACAGATGAACATACATTTATCACACACGTGCAACATGCATATGCACACACACACACACACACACACACACACACACACACACACTAAAATAAAATTCTGCATTTAAATATAACTCTTTTGGCAGAATATATAGCTCAGTGGATAAAGTTACCTGCCACCCAGACTGATATCTCAAATTCAATCCCCCTAAACCCATACTGTGGAAGGAGAAAATGATGTTTTTAACAAATTGTTTACTAAGTAAGGTTTTTTCTCGTGTATGATTTTCAAATTTTATGAAATCAAGACAATATATAAAGACTTTAAAATACTATTTGCAGAGCTAGAGAGATGATTTTTCAGTTAAGAAAAATTCATGTCCAGCTGATCTTTACTTAAAGGAATAGCCAGAATGTTTTAGGCATTATGGTCGTAATCAGTGGAAACTGTAACCACATGATCACTACTATGGTACTCAAAATTCCTTTTTTGTAGAATTCTGGAGACTCTTGTATAGCTTTATGAAGACTCTGTTGATTCTAGCTGCAAAAATTAGAGGAGCTCTCAGTAGGGTTTTTGTAAATCAACAATGTGGACGTAGAAAATGCAGAACCTCAAATAAATAAAGTTCAAGTTCATATTTTCATGAACATTCCTGACTGCTTCTACGGTTCTTTCTCAATTCAGGGCTCATGCACTGCTTTTACTTTATATGTAGATATTATCACTATTAAGATAGACAAGGGAAATGGCTTTATATACTAGCCTGAAACCGTTATTTGACTCAGCTCTCTATAACAGCTCTTTCTTATTAATATGCTGTCCTTTTGAGGATCCCTTGTGTGTTATGGGAAGCATTATATACATAAAATATTTCAATATCCCAAGCTCTATCAATTAGGACTCCTGGATTTTGAAGTTAAGAGTACAGAGTATACTTCAATGTGTTCTTCCCTCTATATAACATAGGAGTAGTTTCGATAAGTCAGATCACAAAAGCCAGTAGAGATGAAGTACAAATATTCTAGTGAGAAAATAGAATATAAAACATTATAAGGTACAAGAAAATGCAGAATATCAGCAAGATGGAATAAATAAAATCTTTGCTGTCTATATATCTGACAGAATTAATATCTATAATATAAAAAGAACTAAAAATCTAAACATTAAGAATAAAAAACAATAAAAATATGTTACAGATCTGAATAGAGAGTTCTCAAATGAAATACAAGTGGCTAATAAACATTTTAAAAAGTATTCAATATCATTATCCATCAGTTTAATGTAAATAAAAACTGCTTTGAGATTCCATCTCTCTACAGTCAGAATAGCTACTATGAAGAAAATAAATGACAACTGTCTTAGTTAAGGTTTTTTATTGCTGTGAAGAGACACCATGACCATAGCAACTCTTATGAATAAAAACACTTAATTGAGGTGGTAGATTATAGTTTCAGAGATTCAGTCCATTATCATCACAATGGGGAGTATAGCAGTGTGCAGGCAGATGTGGTACTGGAGCTGAGTGTCCTACATCTTGACTCAGAGGCAGCAGGAAGTTGGCTGACTGTCACACTGAGGGAAGCTTGAGAAAAAGAGACCTCAAAGCCTGGTCCCACAGTGACACACTTCTTCCAACAAGGCAACAACTCCTAATAGTGCCACTCCCTTTGGGGACCATTCTCTTTCAGACCACCACCACAACAAATGTTGGTGAAGGCATAGGGGAAGAGGGATGGTTAAAATTGGTAAGGCTACTGTGGAAATCAGTATTGAAACTCTTCAAAAAACAAAAGCACAAACCAAGAAATAGATCTATCACACAAGTGGTTATACCACCCTAAATATAACCCAAAAGACACTATATCCTACTGCAGAGGTACTTGCACATCCACGTTCATTGATGCTCTATTCAATATAACTAGGGGATTGAATCAGCAAAGATTATATCAACTGATGAATATTTTTTTATTATTTATACCTGTTATAATCCGTGAGAACACTCCAGACTATAACAATTTATTAGAAAATATTCAAATTTTATGTTAATTTAATATATTCCATGTTCTATATAGTAATTTAAAGATATGATGTTGTAAAATATACAACTTTAATTGCTCTAGTTCCACAGTCTTCAAAAATAATTCATGTTTGAATATTTGTAATATGATATATTCTAGAAAATATCAAAACTCAACTGAATTTAAAGAAATAAAACATCTTTTGCTATTCTTTCTTCACTCTGCTTGTATGTATGTATGTATGTGTGTATGTGTTTATGCATGTATTTATTTGTTTAATCAGTTTACTTATTTTTGGTATATAGTCCCTCCTTTTGTGTGTGTACATGTGAATGTATATAATGTACATAGTCTTCTTTTAAAAGTAAACAAGGTCACGATTCACAATTATACGATCTGTCATTTGATTTTTGTTATGAAAGATTCCTATTTCATTAAATGTTTCTGTCAGTATCATATTAATGATTATTTTGTATTTCTTTAGCAGGGATTTAGAGTATTTACTTAATGAAAATTACTGAATAATCTCTTGACATTTTTTAATTTTACAAGTAATATTGTAAAGTATGTTTGATGACCATGTGTAATGTCTTCATAATAAAACTGTATGTTAAAAAAAGGCATTTTTGATAATATATTGTCTTCAAGAAAGAGAATATTAACTCACATTTCACAAATTATGGATGCCAATGTCCATGTTTCTGCAACTTTAGTGGCAGCAAATATCTATTCTTGAAACACTTTGTCAAATGATATAATAAAATGTTATTTAAAATGTAATATTGGAATAGCCTATAAATTGTGTACATGTGTGTGCTTGTATATATGTGTGTGTGCTCACATAGCAATATTTTTGTGTGTAAAGCATTATGTATGTGAAGGCCAGAGGACAACCTTCGATATCATTCCTTTCTCCCTGAATATGGAGCTCACTTACTCATCTAGACTGGCTACTCAAGGATCCTTCAGTCTCCACCTCTCCAGAGCTGGTATTACAAATGCACATCACTATTTCCCTCCTCGGGTCCTCATGTTTACATGTCAAACATTTTACAACCTAGACTGTCTCCCTAACCCATAGCCTCTGACATTTTACTTTTATTAGTTTATTAGCCATTTAATTGTTATTTGAGAAAAGGTCTCACTCTGTAACCTAGGCTGGCCTGCACTCATTATTGCCCATTTAATTTTCTTGACTGTTGCATTGTCTTTTCTCTTCCTTGCCAATTTTTGTGAACTGTTCATCTGTATGTTATTGAAACCTAAAAGCTCTTTTCAAATTTAGGATTGTAACATCAAATTAGGAAGCATTCTACATTTACTTGCTTTGGTTTATGATTTGCTTTGCAGTTTTGTAAACAGAGTTATACTTCTCTACTTCCATTTCTTATTTTTAGTTTCTTTAAGTGTGCATCCTTCTTTGTTTGTCTGTAATCACTTACAGATGATGATCAGAAAGGAGATCTCAAAGTATATTTGATACTTATCTATGCATTTTGTTATGTTCTATGCATTTTTTTACAGTATTGATTTATATAATGAAGAGTTCAAACCCTGTCTTTACCAGGGTGATTTTCTGTTAGAAGACATTTGCAATTCTGTAAAGCAGTTCTGTATAAAGCAAAGGATCAGCAGATGCACCAAGTGGAAATAAAACTCAAGTGCTAATAAGTAGACTCATATTGCCCTTTGCTATGACTTCCTGAAAACCCTTATATCAAATTCATGGCTGGAGCTGAACCACATGCTGTGTCCCTTGTCAGACATTCTTTCCCAAAAAGGGTATCTAATAACTTTATGAGCATGTGTGGAAGAATAATTGCGGGCCTTTGGGGGCTTCCCCACCCTAGACTTTCAGTATTGAGTGTCTTGCTTTGAGATTATAAATCTGCCCCTGCAACTTGCACTTTGGAGGGTGCAAGTGAAGTGAGAAGCAATGAGAAGGATTAGTGGATTGCCTTCTCTCCCTGTGCGATAATGGGATATAACTTCTATCCACAGGCTCCTGAAGCTGAACGAGCTTACAACATGAAAAGAAACTGCACCATTAGGATTTGCATAGGCATACCCCTTAGTGGATCTCACACACAAATATTACTTATATACTTGTAATATCACCCATGTTCTCAATTGGATTTAAAAGGCCAAACTAGGTTGAAGTGTAGCATAAAATCAAGGTGTTTTAAGTTGCAAAGATTTACCTAACATAATTATCATGGCTAAGAATTCCTAAGTGATTTGCATAGGAACATACTGAGAGTCAGGGACCCTTCCCCAATCATCATTACTATCAGGCAAAGATGTCTGGGATACAGAGGAAATCAAAAGGTGTGGATAGCTTAGAGTACACTATAGTAATAAGATTTAAGAAGGGCCCTAGGATTATCCTCTTGCCTTAAATAATGCATGGAACTTTAACAGTAAACTCCTCTGGGATCAGTAATAATTGAGTATGGGTCAAAATATACTGTATTTGATATCTGAGATTAAAGATCATTATGGAACAAGAAGAAAGAGGCAGGAAAATCTTCATTGACTTAGCAGAATTCAAGAGAACAGATTGACATATATTGGATTCTTTAGATAATAAAAATATCAAGATAGCATAAGTCATATGTCCAGGTGTTTTGAAAAATCAGTTCTTTATATCTTCATTTTCTATAACACATTAGTTATATAACTGAAGAACTAGCTGCAACCAAATATTAATTTAAAATATGTTTCAGTATTAACTCAGAGTGATGAGTCATTCATGCAGCTCATGAGCTCTTATTTATATCATTTTCTTTCTTAAATCAGGTGTAGAATGTTCAAAATGGAAGGGATTTTATGTTTACAGGAGAATAAATTTAGCCCCAAAGGAACAGTGACTTACACAAAGCCAATTATATGGCAAAGTAAGGTGGCTTGAACTCTGGATTTCCAAAACTCAAGCTACCAATTTCATTTCTACTGCCATAATTCCCACCAGTATGCCAGACAGTTAGGAACTGTGTACCATTTCCTACCAAAAAAGTACACACACACACACACACACACACACACACACACACACACACACACAGTGAGAGAGAGAGAGAGAGAGAGAGAGAGAGAGAGAGAGAGAGGGAGAGAGAGAGAGAGAGAGAAACAGAGACAGACAATTGTAGATAAACTACACAAATTAACTTTATAGAAGGTAAATCAAGATTTCTTTGTAACCAAAGTTGAATTTTCCAGGATATATTACTTGCCTAGACTGGTTCACTTTTAGCAAACTAATATTAAGAAGGATATAGAGCAGAAGCACACAGCTGGATGATCGTTGTGACCACAGTTCTAAATTGCCATATTATGAATCAGGGGCCTGGTGAGTCCCACAACTTAATGAGGAGCAGTACAAGCACTCCTGTCCCTGTGTATTGGAATCCCATTGCACGATAGGGCTTCTGTTCCCTATTTTAAGAGGCTTTTACTTTTCCCAGAAAGTAGTTTTCTCATTTTCTTTGTTTCGATGACCAAGCCAAATTCAGTTCTCTCATAGTGCACGTAACAAGGCAGAATATTTTAGTTTATTTTTAAGATTTGTCTATTTTGAAGTGTATTCCTGAGTATCTGCCTTGCAAGAATGTATTGCAAGCACCACATGTGTGCCTGGTGCCCATGGAGACCAGATGAAAGCATCAGATCCGCTGGAACTGGAGTTGTAGATTCTTAGAAGCCATGTGGGTGTTGGAAACCGAATCTGGGTTCTCTGAAAGAACAACCTGCACTTGTAACTATGAGGGCATCTCTCTAGCCTTTCCTTTACAATGTGTTTATTTTTAAAATTTATGCATATGTTTGTGTGTACCTGAGTATAAGTATGTGCACCATGTGCTCATGAAGGTCTGAAGGATGTGCTGAATACCCTGGAACTGGTGTTAGAAGTGGTTGTAAGGCAACATGTGGGTGCCGAGAAGCAACTCTGTCTCCCCTCAAAAGCAATCAGTGCTCTTAAACACTAAGCAATATCTATAACCCCAAAACAAAGCATTTCAAAAAACCCTGTGACTTTTTCTTTGGAAATTCTTATGTAAAATATACTCTGTCAGAAGCTAGTGAAATGGTTCAGCAGATACTTGTGATATTTTGAACAAATAAAATTTGCCTGAAGATCAGAGGACAGAACGAGCCACTAGATAAAACATAGAGGCCAGGCAGTGGTGGCATGCACCTTTAATCTTAGCATTCGGGGAGGCAGAGGCAGAGATTCATCTGAATTTCTGTGAGTTCAAGGCGACCTTAGACTATGGGAGATTAATCCAGTCTAAAAGAGAAACAGAGCCAGGCAGTGATAGCACACATCTTTAATTCCAGCACTTGGGATCACAGGCCTTTAATCCCAGCACTAGACAGGTTGAGACAGGAAGTGAAATGACTGGGCAGAGAGAGGAATATAAGGCAGGAGAAGAGAGAAATTCTTTCAGGCTGAAGAGTTGGTGAGGTAAGAGGTGGTGGCTATGGTGTACTCTGCTTCTCTGATCTTTCAGCTTTCACCCTGATATCTGGCTCCTGGTTTTTATTAAGACCATTTGGGATTTGTGCAACACATACTCTAGCCTGGAGAACTGAGTTTGATCCTTGGAACACAAATAAAGTAGAAGGAAAATAGTGACTCCACTAAACTGTACACGTGTACCATGGTATATGAAACTCTCCTCAGACACACATCATACACTCATATAATAATAATAAATAAATGTTTAAAACACTATTGCAGACTGATCATCTTCAAAATGTTAATGCTAAGATCTAAAGACAATAAACAAGATCAAAAGATGGACTCAGACACTGTAAAAAAAAGTGTGAATTGGCCTTATGTAAGTTCACATAAAAGGCATTACCAGTTATTTTGATTTCAATAAAAATAACACGGTAGATAATAAAAATAATTGTTCGCTTGAAATATAGAATTGACTATCATATCCATCTCATGAGTATAGTATTGTCAGGATTAGAAGGTAAAATTTTGTAGCAGTAATAAAGGTGAAATTCAAGTGTCTATATTTAAGAGAAGAACAAAAATCTTCTATTTGTGCAATTCTCTAGAGATGTGAAGGAAATTCTAGAATTATTAATCACATTTCAGTATAGTATCCTGGTAACTATGGGAGACAAGTCAGAAATTTCCTTATAGGCAATGTATGTATCTTCATTTTACAGTGTGGCTAAGGTCCAATAACATTAAAGTAATTTCATAATAAATGACTACAATGGGATAGAGTTTAAGTCCTCTGGATTTATAGTGTCATTGTATTTTAATTAAACAATTCCCAGAATCAATAGTTGTTACATTCTAATCAGACTTGATGGAACATGTCTAATTCTAACCCTCTGGAGGCAGAGACAGGAGGGCTGTGAGTTCAAAGCCAACCAGAGCCACACAGCAAGATCTTGTCTCAAAATGAGGTTTTCATGCTCTAACTACCCAAATAGACAATACAGTAATAAAAATCATCCTCAAACTGAAATTAAAATGTTTTGCTTAGGATTTTGGATTAACAAAAACTATAACTTTTCACTGGTGTGATATCATATGTGATTGTCAATTCTTTTAAGACTTATTTATTTATTAAGTATACAGTGTTCTGGCTGCATGTTTGTGTGCATGCCAGAAGAAAGCACCACATCTCATTATAGATGGTTGTAAGCCACCATGTGGTTGCTGGGAATTTGAAATCAGGACCCCTCGAGAAGTAGCTATTGCTCTTAAACTTTGAGCCATCACTCCAGTTCCATGTGATTTTCTTGTTATGGGCCTCAGAATGCAAAGAAAACTTACTTCTTTGATTGGAATTTTGATGTCTATGCAAAATTCCTGTGTGAAAATCTGATCACCAAGTTGAAGGCACTTAATGTCCTTCCATTCTCTACTATCCTAAACCATGTGGGAAGTGAATAATCCATTAGAGTAGAGCTCTCATGAGTGCATGTGAAGGATCCTATTTTTCCCTTCTACTGTATCAGAACATAATCAGCAGGTACCATATTAGAAGCAGTAAACAAACCTTGAAAACTGTTCCATTTCTTCTGTGTAAGATCTCACTGATGTATATCAAGATTTGAATCGCTGGAGTGAAGGTGGTAGTGAAAATGAGGAGAGGAAAGACAGAGAACAGGGAGAGAGGAAATAGCAGAAACTGTCAGGGATGACTTAGCAGTACTACTAAAAATGCCACATGGAAAGCAGCAATTTGAAATCAAAAGTGCATAAGCTCACTATTATTCTGCCCTACCTTTAGACACTCACATGAGATAAAACCACAGGTAGCCAGAAAGTATTTTAGATATAGGTTAATGACATAGTTGATTAAAAAGAGTAGGCACTACATGCCTGCCTGAGGCTATTTGCCCTGGGCTGGTAGAAGAAACCACAGGCCTGCCCAGCACCACATGTGGTGGGGTCTGGGAGAAAGAGAAAGAGAGAAGCAGAATGATTCATGTCTTGTGGAAAAAGGCAGATCTGAAGAGGCAAAGGTGAGGAGGCTTGGGTTTATGTGAATGGCCTGAATAGCCAACTAGGGCCATGGTGACATTCAGTCCCAGGCTGCTGCTGAGGACCATGTCTGAGTCCATGGTCCTATCACAGCCAGCATCTGTGTTGATGTCCATGGCCCATATTGCCACTGAAGATAATAAGGAAGCTGGGGTTCTGAGCCACCACCTGTAGTCATGTTGGGGTCAGAGGGACATGCCTCTACTGAGGCCATGCTGATCTGAATGACCTGCAACACCACCCAGGTCCATGGTATTATCCAGGCCAAGCTGATGCTGAGGGCCATATCTGATTCCAAGGTCCTATCTCAGCTAGGGTCTGTGTTGATGTCCATGGCTTACCATCAAAGGCAATACAGATGCCTGGGATCTGGGCCACCACCTGGGGCCATATTGGAGTCAAGGGACTATGCTGTTGCTGGGCCCATGCTAATCAGAGAGGCCTGTGCTGCCACCTGGGCCCATGGTGACATTCAGGACCAACCTACTGCAATGGCCATGTCTAGGTTCATGGTCCTGCTGCAGCTGGGGTCTGTGTTGATATCTGTTGTCTATGTTATCACAGGGGCCTATGCTCCTGGTGGTCTGAAGAGAATAATTGAATCTCATGGAATTGGAGTTATAGACAATTGTGAATTGCTATATGGTGCTGGGAACTTATCCTGAGTCCTCTGCAAGAGCTTAAAGTGCTCTTAACCACTAAGGTATCCAGCCCCATAAGAATTGTGCATTTTGAAAATCATCAGCTTTAAATACAGCTGTTCCTGGAGATTTTCAAACATACCATTTACAAAATTAATATATATTAGTGAACATTTATTTTAAAATTTACAATAACTGTCCTTAGGAAATGTTGATCATATACAAAATCAGGTCTTCAAACCTCCAGTCTAACCATAGGCATTTTGACATCTAACATCACTGTTCATTCCACTCCATTCTGCTTTGATAACAATAAAATAGTAAACAATAAAATACATGTTCAAGAAAAAAGTGTATTCAGCTACTTCATAATTATGCATGGGAAAGCAATTATGTATAAACATGATAAGATATATGTAATGTAACAAAATTGCATATTTCTCCAAAGTGTTAACATTATTTCATTGCACCACTATAGATACAAGTAGTAATGTATCTGGAGGTAATACAGCAAAGCTATACAAAATACACTTTTAAGGATAAATGTAATATTTACATTTTCTATAGTTTTATTTTCAGAAATAAATTTTTTCTTTAAAAACAAATAATTCTCAATGCCCTAATTTGATTTTATAAAAATTATTATGCTTTTTGAAATGGAAAAATACTGGCAAATATATGAAATGCTCATGTAGCTTATCCAAGGACAGGGAAATAGTAAGAAACAGGATTAAAATTTGTCTTAAAAAAACTTCCAAACTAAAATGTTGTTATAACTCTGTAATAGCTCTCTTGTCAGTATAGTTATAAAGTAATGTGCCTTGCCAGGCGGTGGTGGCGTATGCCTTTAATCCCAGCACTCGGGAGGCAGAGCCAGGCGGATCTCTGTGAGTTCGAGGCCAGCCTGGGCTACCAAGTGAGTTCCAGGAAAGGCGCAAAGCTACACAGAGAAACCCTGTCTCAAAAAAAAAAAAAAAAAAAAAAAAAAAAAGAAAGAAAAGAAATGTGCCTAGTGGCTTTCTCTTTTGATATTCCAATGATAGTGCTGTTAGTATTTAAATACATAAAATAAGAATGTTTTGTTTTTCAGCAATATTTCATTAATTATTTAGGAAGAAAGGGGAAACATAACAGAAAATTATGAAAGAAATAATGTTGATAGAGACCAATTACTGAGGATGAAAAATATTGACTGTTAAAATTTCACAAATTATATATATATAGTACTTTCTATGATCTCACTTGTAACTAAGTATCTTAGGAAGCTGTGGTGAAAGGTCACATTTGCAAAGTTAAGGAGAGATTAGAAGAATAAGAAACAGAAGTCATACTGTACTTAAAGTCAAAGAAATTTTGCTTCTGTTTTCTTTTAGTAGAAATTATTATTAAAAACTTGTTCATACTGGCCTCATGCAATATGTGCTATACACTTAGCTAAAATTAAATAAATGTTGTTCTTCCAACTATTTTTCAAAGTAATTATATTATAGTTATTGTTGATTAATTTCTAATTTGTAAGAAAGAATTGCAGGTAAAGTATTATATATGTTCATACAGACTGCTTTGTTGCTAAGAGATGAAATTGAATGTTTTTATTAGCAGTTGATTGAGAATATAGAAAAGTTATGCAAAGGAAGTGGAGTGTTGGCAGTTAAAATGATTCAGTGGAAATGCTCCTAGAGTTAAGGTAGAGATGTAGCTTCCAGACCTCAGCAAAGGCTTGTAATCTGAGGACTTTCTGAAATCCTTCACTACACTCTCCTTCCCCAACACCTTTTGGAAAAACCTCCCTAGAAGAGGCCATATTTAATTGAAAGAAAATAACATTCCTGTTGTAATAAAATCCCATGATCAAAAGAAATTTATGGAAAAAAAGTATTTATTTTAGCTTATTGTTCCTGTGGGAGGCCAGCTCCCAAGTTTTCAAGGGTTCTTATGAGAAGTAGAAAGGGATAAGAAAATATTAGATAGAATGATAGTGGAGAGGAGAAAGACAGAAACACGGGATAGCTTCAGGAGGATCTGGTTCAATACCCAATGGCCTTCTCTGTTTATTCAAAGAGGCTTTTTTATAACAATACCAAGGGGTGTGGCAAAAGACCTCCCCCTTGCTAGATCAAAGCACACCACACAGCCAAGTGTAGACCCTTCCAAACGCCTGGTAACCACACCCGTGATCAAATCATTCCCTTATGCAGCCCTGCTGGGTAAAGAAAGCTCAGATTCTCAGACGCTGAGTAAGTTCTCACTAGGAAACCTCTGTGGGTCTCCACATGTTCCATTGGGTCAGAATCCATAATGGCACAGCGAGCACTCCATAGGATGCAGTAGCTATGATCAGAAGCTGGCTGATCATAGTTTATCTATACACAGGAAGAAGAGCAAATAAACTGGAAATCAGGCACAATTATAAACTCTCAAAGCCTGCCCCCAGTGACATACTTCCTCTAGCAAGCCTCCACATCCTAAAGGTTCCATAACCTCTGAGAACATTGCCTCCAGCTAGAGATGAAGTGCTCAAATACATGAGCCTATGTAAGACATTTCTTATTCAAACCTAAACAGAGATCAAGAAATTATACTCAATTTTAATATAAATTTTGTTAATTAAAAATTTTCAGTAACTTCTGGCTTTGAACACAATAGGAACTGTAGTTATAGTTTCACTTTATTTCTCAAGGCCATACTCTGTAAATCTCACATTTACTTGAGGTGTGTAGACCACTAATGTAAGACTATCACCATTGTGCAATGTTCTTTGGAAAGTCGCTTAAATATGCTGGACTTTGATCATCTTAAATGTACAGATTACAACTTACTGATCTTTGTGATAGTAGTATGTGGCACAGTCTGGTAAGAAGGATTCTTCAATAAATGCTTGTGGAATAAACAGGTTTAGAGACGTGTGTGTGTGTGTGTGTGTGTGTGTGTGTGTGTGTGTGTGTATTCAACATGGTCTCGTGCAACAGTGTAAGTGAAAAAAACATCGAAAAGCACCTAGCAAATATCAAGAAAGTTGTGATTTATCATGTGTGTGAGTATGCATGTTTACATGTGCATACATCTCTCCTGTGGATGAATATGGTCTCTCAGAACAGAAATCATGTCTTATTCATCTTTGTAATGTTCAAACATGGTGAGTAGCATGTAGTGGATGCTCAATTCACTGTTTTTATTAAATGGTGAATAAGCCATATAGATAAGTGAAAAGCTACCATATATCATATTAATCTATCTTTACTTGAAGAACATTACACATTTTCTTCTGAATGATATGTTCCTACATTTCCCCTAGACAAATCTGATATTACTTCTAAGAACTATCATTTGATTTGAAAATATTCACCCAAATAATAGCCATCATTGGTATTATGTGAAGATTGAGCAGTAATAATAGTGGCCTGGGACAGGGTTGATATTTAACACAATCTAATCTGCTATCTCAATCAGGTTATTGTTTTAACCAATTATTCATATATAACAAAATATGCAAGATTGACAGTGCTTTATAATTAGAAAGAGAAAACCAATTGCAAGTCTGAAAGAGTCAAATAAGAACTGCCAGTATCCAATAATCTCAAAGGTGACTATAAGTACACTATGAGTTCATGATGCAGCTGTATATGACTAAAAAATGAAGTAATATGGTATGTACTAAAAGAAGTTAAGCATGTTCTTTATGGGCTTATGTCTGCCCCTCTGTTTATCTGTCTATGTTCCATTACTTCCATTTATCTTGTGAACCAAATTTTGCTATTACCCTAATTTTATTGATGAACAAATCAGGACTCACCAATATAAGCGACTTGCTTAAACCTTACATCTGCAAAGTTCATTTTCAACTAGGTCACAGTGATTTAAAATTCAAAATAAGATACACAAAGATAACCATATGTGTGTGGGCACACACTTGTTCTCACACATACATATTTTTACAGGTTTAGTAAGAAAATGACAATGGGATTGCCACAAACTTCTCAAAATATACATATAGAGAATAACATTGCTGAGATTTTGCATAGATTGATTTATCAGAAAACTTTAATTCCAGGAGAATTATTAAAGATCGAAGGCATGTCAGCCATTGGTTCATAGTGAGTTTTTGCCATGGAGGAGATGGGAATGGGGGGTGGCCTGGGGGGAAGGCAGGGGCGCGGGGAGTACAAGGGAATCCGTGGCTGATATATAAAATTAAATTAAATTATAAAATAAAATTAAAAAAAGATCTAAGGCACGTGTGTGTGTGTATGGTCATGTGTATATTGTCATGTAGGTACAGGGTTCCTCAGAGACCAGAAGAGAATGCTGAATCCTCTCAAACTGGAGCTATAGTTGTGTTTTACCTTATGTAGCTTTTTCTGGTGTCTGATAGTACGGTAGACAGCATTCCAAATATGGACATTTAAGATTCCTGTCTACTGTATTCAATTAAACATTGATCCAGGTAAAGTACTAATGCCATTTTGTGGATCTAATTAAACTTCAAAGTCACTTGTTCATAAAATAGGAAATTACCACAGTAGGCCTATCATAATCAGGTGACTAGTTTTAAAGCAAAGAGTTGTGCTGCGGATGTAGCTTAGTGGCCAGAAGTCCAGGCAGTATACCAAAGACCATGGCTTCAGTCTCCAGTAATGCCTAAAATGAGATAGTAGAGGTACACAGACTAGAAATAGAGGCACACACACACACACACACACACACACACACACACACACACCAGTGGCAGATGTAGGAATGAGACTTCTAGCTCAGCACAGCATCAGAGAGCTTAAGGCCTACCTATACTACATTAGACTCTCACTCAAAACAACCAGAGAAAACCTAAAAGAAAATATTTCCTCTAGCTAGTTTTGGGAGAAGTCAGAGATTCAAAGCACAAGAGAATTTTGATAAACCATGGCTGTATTGTAGTTGGGGCAGATCCTACTCAGAAAGAAGGCTAAAAAGCATATGAGGTAAGAGCAGCTGGCAAATGTATGTTATTTTCTTCTATGGCATTTATGGCATGTTCTCATTCAGCAAAAGCACAGGAAGTGCTTTGTTCATGTCAACATTTTACTAGAGTACTTTGTTTAGATAATGCTTGTAAAAACACATGTGTTGACATTCATGGCATTTTCTATATATGATATTCTTATATCTCCCTAATTTCCCTTTTAGCTCTATAAGTAGACTTCTTATTTTTATACAGAAAAAAAATAATTAAATCCATCCCCACTAATATATGCACATCACTGATAGTCACTACATAAGTGACCAAGTAAACATAAAACAGGATGTCTAGGTCACTAGTCTTGGTTTTCATTTTTGAAATATTATCAGAGAAGCTGTTTGTTGGTTATTTGTGATGAAACTAATTTTTGCAAAGATTTAAAAAGTGATATATCAACAGCTAATACTCTCCATAGTAAAAAATAAAAAGAATTTCCTAAAGAATTAACATGTGCTAGTTTAATATAGTGCTATAATTACGGCTCACATGGCTGCTTTAGATGTTATTATTGTGCTGTTACCAGGACAACCATATGTACTATGTTCTTTTCCCTCCTAAGTGAGTGAGGAAGAAGAAAAAATATATTAGCTTACTTAAAAACTTAGAAAGGGGCGACTTGTCATTTTTTTAAGCTGGTATTTTCACTCCATCTTATTAAAAATTATTTCCCCCAAATGTCAAATTTAAAAGCACTGATGTTTTAATAAAGCCATTTATTTATTTATTTATTTATTTATTTATTATGGATTGTTTTTGTTTTGTGTGTGTGTGTTTGTGTGAGTGTATCTTTGTCTGTGTCTGTGTGTGTATGAAAGAGAGGGGGAGGGAGAGAGGGAGGGAGGGAGGGAGGAACAGAGAGAGAGAGAGAGAATTTAGGTTTTATTCCTCTCCATTTTCCCTCCCATACAAAATCTATACCACATTCACCCATATTACTCCTCAGAAAAACAACCGTACGTTTCTGAATCACAGTATGATTATATACATACATATCATAAATAATGACTTTTCTTTATGTTAGTGACCATATTTACTAATTTATTCAGGCAAATAAATCATTATTTGAACATATGGGCATTCTTTCAATATGGCCTTGGTTGTCCTGAGACATTGGAATTAATGAGCTTGATTTCCATTATCAAACACTTGAGAATGGCTAGACTGAGGAGAAGCCAAGAAACTTTGCACAATGGAGCAAGCTGGACTGAAAATATGTATGCAGTGAAGGGAATCTTGTAGAAAGCTAGAATATCAGCAAATATTTTTCAAGGTTCTACATGTTTGAAGACTCTATTGGCTTTAAAAAAACAAAATAAAGTGTAACAAACAATAAACAAAACAAACAACTTTCACTACAAAACCACACAATTGATTTTCATTTAGGAAACAGTGAAACAAAAACAGTGGGGGTCTCAAGGCATCTTTACAAATGTTCCTGAGCTGAGTCAAGCAAGTAGGGACAGTTAATAGGTTAAGGGATACAGAAAGATCTTAACAAGTTCATGACCCTGTGTGAAGTCATAAATTGTCTTCCAGGCCACAAGTGTTCTCAGGGAAATATGCAAGTGGTCCCTAAAAGAATCTCAAGCAAGGATTTCAGGATCCCCAGAAACCCTGCCCTTTACTAAGAATTCTTGATGTAAAAGCAAGGGAGGAACAAGTAAGGCAGAAAACAAAGAAACAAACAAACAAAAAAGACCACAACATCCTCCACGGCATGTCACGAGAGAAATGTTGTTTCTATCAAAGTTAGTTAATCAGGCAAGGATTAACATCTCTTAAAACTTTCCTTTCCCTTTGTGCTGCTTGTGAAGGAGAACTCCACCAATGGAATGAGGTACAGCTATCACCTAGTTCAGGGAGCAAAGACTGAAGTCATCTTGGCTAAGTGTGCTTGCTCGGGTCTTAGTACACTCTTCCTACAAAAGTACGTGCAAGTGATGAACTACTTTCACTTTGTGTCTTCCTTTGTGGGACATTGCTGTTGTTCTTTGCTTATATCATTCACAAAACAAAACAGAGGGACATGATGTGAAAAGAACACTTAAAGGAAAAAGAGGATAATAAGAGTGAAAGGGACATGGTAAGGGTGGCAGTAATTTGCATGCAATATGAGTGTGGGAGGATATGAAATTGTCAAAGAACCAACTTAATAAAGATTTTTTTTAAGAACGGGATTTCTGTAGCAAATCTGGAGATGTAGCATAGTAGGTTGAGTGCTGACCAGGTATGCAGGAAGCTCTGAATTTCATCTCTAGCAACACATAAACCAGAGGCGGCATTTTAACACATCCTTTTGGACGTGTTCCGGTTCATACTTTAATGTCAAAGCTATTTTTGATGCTTGCTTCAGTGAACCCCAATTGGAAACATCACTATGACTCAATATGCCTAATACAAATTATTATCTGGCATCAAACTAAAAGTTATTAAACTTTTGTGAAGGACACGCATGCGAACAGCAATCCATCAGTTGTTCCAAGTGGTAGTATCTAGCTCAGAATAAAGGAAGGCACTCAAAGCTGGAAAGCAAATTTCCCAAGCCTGAAAGTATTTGCAAACATTTACAGATGTAGCGATGCCACAACTGCACAAATGATCTGGGCTTTGAAAATAAGCCGTTTGATAATTAAAGCTGCTGAAGTTTCATCTAGGCAAATTGCAGAGAGCTCGTTCTCACTGAAATATAACTAGACAGTGATCACAAGAATCAGATTTTCTGCTTTTGTACATTACCAACCGACACCCTGATGTGTACCTTCCCCAGGACAGTTCCTCTGTACATTGCCCTCCACTAGTAAGTTACTATATTCACACCATGTTCTGAAGGACAGTCTTATAGCCCTCCAACTTCACCTCACACAGATAGAAACATAAGCCACAGGATTACACTCTTAAATAAAGTCATATTTCATTTGAGAGCGGTTTTATTCTTTCTCTTCCCTAAAACAATTCTTAAAGAAGTAACACATCATCATCAAGAACTTGACAGTTCAGAAATGCATATTTTCCTCATCGTATTCCATACAATATCACCTACTGCTCTGCTTTTATCTCACAAGCTCAGCCTGCATCCCCTGAAGCAGAGGTGGGGAAAAGTCACACATTTGTCAGAAGAGTCTTCGTATTTGATTTTTAGACATCCCTCAAGCTTGCAAGACAACATGCTGTCAAACGTGAGAAGCTCAGTGCCTGTAACACAAAGAGTTCAAGGGCTGACTGCTGAATCCAATCTAAGTGCCAGATGCCAAAGACTTTTCATACCTGGTTTTTGCTGAAGGGCTCACATCTATAGTTCATCTGTCCTTTCCAATGTATGTACAGGAGCAGTTGGGGCTGTGCAATTTTCCTACTTCAAGAAAGGTATTGATTGCTTAGGAGTTATTGTCAGCATTTTAAAATAAAATATGCTTTACTTTTATCATCACAGGGAGTATATTTTAATTTACTGATACGAACTCTGGATCTGCAGGTTTGTTGCTTCAGTGATTTAGTGGATTCTCAATGGATAGTTTGTTACATCTCTAATTTGAACATCTATCTGCAGCATGTGTTTAATGTTATGCAGCTTTCAGCGAGGCATGAAGGTTTTGGCACTACAAAGCAGAAAAGTGCAAGGACTGTGTGGCTCCCGGGACTGGTTATAAGGTAACTGTGTTAGCTGGGAAATCAGATCCAAGTTGCACCAATACAGAGGTCATAGAAAGAGAGGATGATTGCACAGAAATCAGAGGTAAAAGCAGTGGCAAAAACAAATGTGTAAACAAAATATCTCTCATTATCAGGAGGTAGATGGACTTGGTTCCCACATGCAAATTATGTGTTGAGAAAGTGAAATGTGTTTCTGTCTTGAAGCCTCAGCATGACCTTTTTAGTGCTGGAAGAGTGTGGTTGCATGCGAAGATGTCACTTCATTTACTTGAATTCTAGGTCAGTTTGTTTTTAAAGTGACGATCTGGGGATGGGAGGCTTCTATTCAGTCAGGCACTGTTTCAGAATTCTAAGGAGTACAGAATAAGAAAAGAGAAGAAATCTCTTTGACTATATCTGAATAATAGGAGAAATTTATAGAGGCAAATTAAAGAAAGGCAGACAATGAACCTGAAAATGCAAAAATAAGATCAAAGCAGACATTTATGAATGGGAACTAATAAATATCAGTCTTTGGAGATATCCTTTGTTTTGGGATCTCTTGTTTTTGCTTCATTCTTCACCTCAAGGTGTAAGATGAATCAGTAAAGTATAACATTTCCTTTCACTTATTCCCAAATTATTATGTTAAAAAGACTGCTGTATATTGTTCTGATAGGCTCTTTCTGTTACTAAGGCTGTGCAAGAAGCAACTTCCTGTTTTTCCCTCTCTTCTTCAAATCAGTTTATCTCATCTAACACTCTATGCTAGAGACTTTTCCTCATTGATTAACCACAAAGTTTTCTCTTTTTATACAAATGCAATTTGCTATAAGGCACAGTTAATTTCTTGCCTGAAAAGCTATTGTATATGTACAAAACCTGATGTTGTTGCCAGCCAGATTCATAGAAATAAATAATGAAATGCTCAGGCCAAGGGATAAATGTGTCTTTTGAAGACAGAAACACCTGTGCCAGAGAGGCTGTGACTCACACTGGGGTGAAACAATAACAAGATAGATACTAATCCATGGGGAGTTTGCACTGTTTGTGTTTTCTGATATTTTCAATAAACTGCTTCCCACTTCTAATTATTTCTGAAGAATAAAAATGAATTTCTCAAATCCCTCTAGCTTTTAAAACCAGACCTACTTTATGAAGCTATTTGTCCAAAATAACTTTCTCAACTCATGTTGCCTTAAAATATTCCAATTCCAACCCACAGAAGATTCCAATAGCATTGTCAAATCTCACTTATTTTTTCTTACCAGCCCCTAGTCTGCTACTCTGTATGCTTGGGAGCACAACCTTGAAAGCCAATAAATGAATATTTGAGATGTTTAGCAGTCTGCTCGGTTGCAGCCCTTATATCATTGAGGACACAATATACAGTAAGATTTTATATGGGGAATAAACAGTCTTTGCAGTAGATGATTTCAAAGCCTGAGTGCTTTACCTCTTTGCCGGATGCTGTAAATTTGAGGTAGATTGTAATCCCATTCATATTTTGGCTTTTAGAATGGCTAATGGCATACAGCAACTACAAATCAGTAGGCAAATGCAAGAGAATATAATTTTCAAGCGGAAATTCCTATCATTCTTCTTCAAAAAAGAAGTATGTTTCTGAAGGTTAATCATAAATAGATATCTACCAACTATTCTTTCACCTATTAGCACCCAAAATTTTGCCATGTTAATTCATTTGTTATGTATGACAATAAGAGCTTAATTCAGACTGATTGAAATGGCATATACTCCACTCCAAAAGATTCATGGCCTTCCTTAAAAGCTTTTATAGCATCCTACTACTAGGTATATTAAAAATAAAAAGTCAATTTAGTATAACTGTAAATCAGCCATTTAATAAGAGTTGGAAATCCTACATATAGAAGTAGTGATTTTAAAATGCTTTTTCTCAACATTAAAAATAAAAGGTTTCTGATTGAGTATGTAATGGAATCAATTGCTATGAAGAAACAGAACCAGGGAGTTATTGGGCCAAACTCATTTAAATGCATTTTAAAACTTTGTTTTGCCTGCTGTGTCAATTCTACCAATGTAGATGAGATCCTTATTCAAGATATGGAAAAAGCCCATTTTATAAGATGAATTAACTCTACCTCTAAACAGGTCCAATAACTCATTTATAAGCCAATGTACGACAAAATCAACAGCAATATGCCTTTGGTAAGAGCCATAAGAGAAGAGATTCTCACATACTTCTCTTTATCTCTTCGCTACTGCTATAATAAACCATAATCTAAAATTAAACCCTACTTGGCCGATTAATATATAGTGAATAGTATTTGGGAGTTCTCTGCTTGATTTAAGCAGTGAGGTAGAATTTGCATATGTGATGATCAAACAAAGGTTTTTTTTGTGCATGTGTGTTTGCTGAACAAGTGCTGTTTAGAGTATTTTTCAGTACGTGAACTGTTTTTCATTGATTGTTGAGGAAATAAGTGCAATGGAATGAACATACTCAAAATAACAGTGACATTTAAAAGGGATTTGATGCAAGTTTTGGTGGCAAGAATTCATGGGGACTTACTCTTGTTCTATTCATTACGTTGGTAATTGGAATTTATTTAACTTCAGTTTATCTTCACTAAGTTTAGTCTGACTCTCACTAGGGAACTTTTCTGAAAATGTTTCGAGATCTTATAATAATAGCCCCAAATATATTTTTTCCCTAGAGATATAGTTACTCTCTTATGGCCAAAGTATTCTATTATTGAAGCTTTTCTCATTCTTTTCTGGAACTCCCTCTTTTTGTTCCTTTTCCTGCCATTCCGTGGTCTGTTTTCTCCTCTTCTTCCTTTTGAACAACTAGGACTTCTTACAATACCTGAAATCTATACTGTTAGGAAGAGATAAAACAATTACTTTTGGAAATGGACAGAATTTGAAAAATAATCACACTTTTCAGTATTCTGTTAGAGAATGGCTGAGATCGGTTCAATGTAGTGAAAAATTGTATATCTTATTTTGTAGTGCCATCTTGGCTGCCTTCAAACAGTCTCTATTGTGAACAGTCTATTAGAATAGAATTTATGACCTGTTTCTTGATATGGACACATGTGTGTAATCTCTGACTTTGAGTGTTAGTAATATCTGATGAATTTCTTTCTTCTGATCAATGGAACACTAAAACACAAGAGGATCTATGTGATGGCATTCACACAATTGAGGGATTGTGTAAGATTGCCAAATATTGCTTCCAGCCTGGCAAAGCAGTGCACACCTGAAATCTCATCAGTGGGATTTTCCCTTTTCTCTGGCTTCCAGGAGGCAAACAGACATGTTTGGAGGCACAACATGGCAAGGAACTTTGGGTGCCTTCCAAAAGCTGAAGGTGTCATCCAGCTGACAGCTGACAAGGGTTTGTAGCCAGCAGCCATAAAGAAAATGAATCTCTCAATCCTACAACCACAAAAACTGGACTCTGTCAACAAACTGAATGAACTTGGAAGAGAGTACTTTGCT
Organism: Peromyscus maniculatus bairdii; assembly: GCF_049852395.1. Lineage (NCBI taxonomy): Eukaryota > Metazoa > Chordata > Mammalia > Rodentia > Cricetidae > Peromyscus > Peromyscus maniculatus. The sequence continues at coordinate 60,000,186 of NC_134875.1, read as the reverse complement.
CATTAATTCTCATATGACACTATGGCCCATCTAACACCTAGAGTGCAGTCTTAGAGCCTCAGAAGCAGACACCACTAAGCTGTGCCTGAATTGCTGGCCCATAGAAACGGACAGCTAGGGAATACATGGTATTTTAAGTTGCTAAGTTTGTGATAGAAAGGTTATGATGCAGGAAATTAATTTAGACTTCTTTACCAGGTCATGTATTGAAATACACACATAATCAGATAGCTATATGAAACATAATGTACTGTTGATGGAAATCTGGTGTGTCATTCTGTCATAACAGGACCTTCACTTCTTAACCTCCACTTACATGACCAGATACTGTTCAAACACTAGAAAACTGGAAACATTTTACATATTCTATTTTGCGTTTGTTTCTCTTTTTTCATATAGCCCAGACTTATCTGTAACTCCCTGTCTTGGCTTCTAAAGACTTTTAACTGTGCACTACCATACCAGCTTCTATTACATCTTCTTTGTATTTATGTGTTTTAAATAAAAATTGATTGCAATTACATGCTATGAAGCGTTTTTGAGTTGCCCCAGCCTTAGAGGTAAGTAATTATTCCAGCTCTGGGAGATATTTGAAGAAAACTTTTTTTTAACTAATCCTTTTTCCTAAATATCATGACAATAATAGGCAGTGCTACCTAATGATTTATTATTTTCCAGTCATTTAGAGTAGCCAATATCCATTTTCTCACATCATTTTACATATAAAACCATAATTACAGAGATGCTCACATATTAATATGATAATCACAAAATTGCACATAACAGCTTAGAAATCTTTTTAATATTACTTAATTTATATTATTTCTGAATTTGTGCATAAGCCAGTACATGGAATGTGCTTTGTTGGCAACTCTGTGAGCATTGATATCTAGAATTGCAAATCATTTTATTTTTATAAAATTTTAATTAGCTTTAATTAAAATAAAAAAACATAGAAGTTTTAGCTAAAATTAAAATTCTGATTTAAAGCAGTATTTGCCATTATAATTTATAGTGCATATTTTTTTCTTTTAGAGGTAACTTTCAGAAGACACATGGGGAAATTTTATAGATTTTCAAAACTTTACAGTTCTGATCATTTATGTTTCTTAAAACTTTATCTCTGCTACAAAAATAAATTTTAGATTTTTGTTCTTTGGGTAAGAGGTCAACAAGCTCCAGACTGCAGAACAAACTTAATTCTGTCACTTGTTTGTGAATGTTCCATGGGCTGAACATAACTTTTATATTATTTAGAGGGTAAAAAAAAGGAGAATAATAACTGCAACATGTAAATTTATTTATTTATATTAAGGAACAAAGTTTTGTCAGAAGTTGAGGAAGGCAATTATATTACACATTATCAATGACTGTATTCACAACATAAGGTCAGAGTTCAAAAATTGTGTTGTAGTCAGAAGAACCACAGGCTGGTCCTTTGCATGAAAAATTTGCTGACCCTTAATATATTTCTTGTTAAAATTTTATCATCATTGTACAGAGTGATGGCCTTTACAACGATATTTTTCCAAAAGTGTCATGTATTTTGACTGTGTTCTTTTTCCCACTTCTCTCTTTCCCCCAATACTCTTCCGTTTCCTCTTCTCAGACACCACCGCCCTTCCCCCATCTTCTTTAAGGTTTGGTCTAATGAGAGAAACACAAGAGGAAATATACTATATTTGTCATTGTCTTTCCAGATCTGGCCTATAACACTTAGGGTGATATCCATTCTGTCAATTTTCCCACTATGGACATAATTTTGCTTTTCTATGGGTCTGAGTGAATTCTGTTGTGCCTATGCTCCATATTTTCTCTCATCATCCATCTATTAACAGGCATCTAAGCTAGTTCCTTTCTTAGCTATCGTGGATAGTGAAGCAGGAAACATCAATGTCCAATTATCTTTGTGTTATGTCAAGGTCTTTCAGGCTTCCTTCCAGGAGTGCTGTAGTTGAATCATAAGATAGTACTACTTTCAGTATTTTAACCAACTTCAATAATAATTTCCACAGTGGCTACATAAGTTTACCTTCTCATCAGCAGGATATAAGGGCTCCTTTCCTCATTCTTCCCCAACCTAGTTTGTTTTCTTGATGATAGCCATTGAAGGGAGTGGTTTTGATTTAATTTCTGTGATACCTAAGGATATTTCATTTGCACTTTTTTTTAATTGGGTTACTTGAGGTTTCTTTGTTATTTAAATTTGTAAGTTCTCTGTACATTCTAGATATGAATCCTCTGGCAGAGATGTTTCCTTTTCCAGACTGTTCCTTCGCTCTGCTAATTATTTGCTTTGCCTCAGAGGTGCTTTAATTTGAAACAACCCCATTTGTTGCTATTGTTACTTTCCCAAAGATACTCCTCATCTATGCTTACATCATATAGTGCTTTCTTCTAGGAGTTTCAGATTTTTCAGTTATTTACATTTTTCCTCTATTTTACATTGAGTTTTGTGCATGGAGAGAGCTAGAAGTCTCTTTCATTATTCTACATGTGGACATTCAGCTTTTCCTGTACCATTGTTGAAGAGTCTTTTTCTCTAATGTATGTTTTTCTGACCTTAGCTTTGAAACATTGTTGGCAGTAGAATATACATTATATGAAAATATTTGTTTTAGTAAAATGGTTACCTTTCCATTCTAAATAAAAGATTGATTGCTTTCGTGAAATGAGCATGGTATTTTTATTACCTTATATGACTATTGCAGGCTCATGGAAAGAACAACTAGATGAATTTAATAATTACACTGAATAATCTTTGATAAATTAACAATTTTTAGATACTTCAAAGAAACATAATGTTGAATATATTGCTAACAGAAGTTCTGAGAGAAAAAAAGAAACTTCCCTGATAGTGATCATTTTTCAAGGCTGATTAACTGATTAGAACCTCAATGACTGTGGAAAGCTGGACTGTTACAGGTCCAGAGTCAAATTATCTTGGAATAGCTTAGCCTATAAGTGAGTATGTTTTGGCCACCTCTGTATGTGACCTAACATACCTGTGACCATTAGATATGACCTTTTTGAAGGATACAAACATAACCCTTGATTTTACTATACAAAAAGCTGAGAATACAATTCAGTAACATGTGAGGCTCATAGCAGAGATTTCACCAAGTTACTGTGACCCATCTATCTGATATTTCCACCAATGAATGTGAAACTATCTTGACCTGCGATTTTCTTTGTTCTATTCCTATACATACTTCATGGAATGGTTACCTTGCTAGAGCATGGCATTTGGAGTAACCCTATTTGTGTTCTCAGGCCATGGTGACTCATACTTGGCTCCAGAATAAACTATTAATTAGTTCCTTTGAGGTGAGTATTGTCCTTTTACACCGGCAATATTAATTTCTTATTTTTCCTTGCGTAAAGGTATATCTGACAGTATAGAAAGCCAAAACCATTTTATTTAATAGATCATTGATTAATGACTTCAAAATACTGACATGAATTTATGTCATCTCTTAAAATCTTAATATCTGATCCTCACAGATATCTGTGTGAGTCTGCCTTATAAACAAGTCTGTCAAAGTTCAAAATTTCAAACCTGAGTGTGGAGGCACATGCCTGCAATCCCTGCCCTCTGAAAGCAGAAATCAGCACATGCTACATATAGAATTCTGAGCCAGCCTACAGATCCTGTTTCAAAACAAAGAAAACAACCAACAAAGTTCAAAAGATGTCTCAGAGTGGATACTCACATTTCTCCATGCATACTGTATCAGGTTTAGTCTGAATTAATCATTCTGCACATTTTGCTTTGATTCATGTATAGTTTGTGCAGAAATTGCCAGATCAGAAGAAATCAAATAGTTTAGTTATTAAAATGAGGTTAAAAGATCTGAGAAATTAAATTAGAAATGGCTTGCGAATATTATTAGACATGATTCCCGAGAAAGTCCTATGTGGGATTAGTGGTCCTTCAAATTAAAGACAATGGATGTTCAATAGGATATAATTAAGTGATATATGTAACTATACCTTGATTAATTCAGATAAGAGGACACTTTCATATTGATATCATCCAGGAGAGAGTACTAAGAAAACATGCTTGTTTAAGATTTAGCAGAATGGCTTTGAGCAGGAAGGACAACTGAGTAAATGTGTCTGACATGTTATACTGTGATTTAGCACAGAGGACATGTAGTTCATATCATCTTTTCTCATGATTTGCCATACACATGCATAAAGTGATTTTTAAAATGAAGTTTGGAGAAATCATATTTAAAACTTTTAAAATATATGATTTTAGATAAGTAGGATTACACAGATGTAGTATAAATAGTACAGAGATATTTTCACTGGAAACAGACTACTTAATGGGTTTTTTGTTTTTAACCAATTTTCACAGTATTTTTTTCTTAAAATATGTGTTACTATGCAGATATAGTCATTATATGTCTACTTTCTATACTTTCCTTTTGCAAAATTAGATTTGGAGCAAGAAATTCTCAGTTAAGCCCACCACATTCTAAATCCAATTTGTATTATTAGACTTTAATTATTTTTAGAGCAGCTCTTGGCTTACAGAAAACAAAACAAAACAAACGAAATCCAAAAAAAAAAACCCAGCTATTTTATCAGATGTGAATTTTTCAAAGATTTTCTTCCATTCCCCAGCATATGTTTTTAGGTGAGAACAATTTTTTTTTTATGTTGAGTGTTTGTGAGGACATGCACAGTGATTGAAACCAATAGTTTCTGTATTTCTATAGGTGTAATTATCTTTAAATTTTGAAAACAGTGATATTGAAATGGATTTTAGTCTTCTCTCAATGTATTTCTCAGTTCAGTGTAGAAAGTCCCACTTGATAAAATTTGATAAAGAGATCTACAAGCTGAGGGAATCAAAGTAATTTTTAGTACAAATGTTCAACATAGAATAGGACACTTCTTCCTTACAACCGAAGTTGATGGTCTATGACCTTATGCAATTGCTAACTTTATTAGCAGCCAAGAAAGATGTTTAGAAAATGCTCCCTTTACATACAGGGTATCTAACAATGTAAAGTGATTTCTGAGAATTACATGAAATTCATCCCAATGAGATATAAGACTATTGAAACGTTAACATTGTTCAACATTTCCCTTCAGAGTAAAAGATCTATCTTAAATCAATAAAGTGTAATTATTGTCGAAAGAGAGTTCACTTCTATAACTGACAATTATCACCTCCATAACCCCATTTCTGAATATAAAAAAGAGCTAATAAACATGAAAGAGCTCAACTTCACCAAGATGGGCCACATTTATAGGTGGTAATACTAAGAGTGATTTCATTCATTTCTCTTAAGTCTTTTTTATCATCTGCTGTGGATATCACTCTGTATAAATAAAATGCTGATTGGCCAGTAGCCAGGCAGGAAGTATAGGTGGGACAAGCAGAGAAGAGAATTCTGGGAAGTGGAAGGCTGAGGCAGAGAGATGTTGCCAGTCGCCGTGATGAGAAGCAACATGTTAAGATACTGGTAAGCCACAAGCTACATGGCCACTTATAGATTAATAGAAATGGGTTACTTGTGGGAATCGGGGGTGGTCTGGGGGGAGGAGGAGGGGGCAGGAGGGGGGAGAACAAGGGAATCTGTGGCTGTTATATAGAACTAAATGATATTGTCGAATGGAATAAAATTAAATTTAAAAAAAAAGAAATCAACACATTAAAAAAAAGATGTAAGAACTAGATAGCAAGAAGCCTGATCCATTAGCCCAAACAGCTTAAATAATATAAGAGTCTGTGTGATTATTTTATAAGTGGGCTGTGGGACTGCGGGGGCTTGGCGGGAACTGGAGAGAAAAACTCAGCTACAATCATTTAAAAATGTATTTCAACTAAAGTTCTGTCTTCATGAACTTGCAATGTATAGTTTTATTATTGCAGTTGCAACATATTCCCTTCAAAACTCAATGAGCCTTTTTGAAAGGCCCTTCTAGGCCTTACTTTTCTCACATCTTTCAAAGGCCCTCTGGTAAGAGCATAACGAGGGACAGTAGGTTGACATTTATCAGAAACTGTGCATAGTTATGCTTTTCACGCTATCTCTCCTTTCTTTGCAATTCTTACAGTTTACCTGTGAAATCTGAGTGTTGGTGAACTCAGAAATGTCATCATGTCTTTCTGATTTAATGTCAAAAAGTATACTGAATGCTTGAGCAAAGCTTGTCAAGCTGGTTTGCCACCTTCTAGGAAGGGGAGTGAAGCTTTTTATTAAAGGTTTCAGTGCAGGTTCACTTGTTCATTTCAGCTTACAACATCTTTTTTTCTGTAGGTGTGGTATCACATGTCCTTGCCTAAGGTCATAGTGCACCTATATTCTGTCATTTATGTAGCCAAACTCTATTGGAATTAATGGTATGAAAGCTCACTTCATTACAGTTAGGGGGGATGCTAGGTAAATGTTCTGTGCCTATTTCTTTATCTCCACATACAATATATAATAAAAAATATACTCGTTATTGAGGCAAAGAAAACAGACATGTTATTGAACATTTCTTTGGCATGCGATGCTTACTTGTTTCTTTAGAGGTGAAGAACTTATTTGAAGAATTAAGAATGCAAAAAAGATGAAAGCAACAATACAGGTATTCCTAGAATCCAGTTTCAATTATATCATGGTCTGTTTGACATTTAAAGTACCTGAATGCTTATGGTGGATGCTTTATCTTCATAATATTTCATAACCTTAAAAGACAATCTGTTTTTTTTTTTATTTTAGTAGTAATATGGCAGAAAATACTTGATGTAATATGTATGGGATTTAACTATAAGAGAAAAGTAATTAATTGGATATCTAGGGCCACAAAATATTGCCATTTGCACCATAACACTTTTTGCATGTGATCTTGACAGATTGGATTTCATCCTCAGAGGGAGACTGTTCAGTGTATACATCTCCCACTCCCATGGAGAATGTTCCTCTGATAGAAGAGGTTTGGACACAGATCATTCTGTATACAGAAGACTAAAATGCTTTTGCAAATATTTAAACATCTTCTTATAACATAGGTGAGAAGAAAAATGTCATTAAAGACAGCAGCCTCTAAGAGAGTACCTCATTTGGATTATACTTAATTCTTTTGGTTTTGAACTAGAAGTCATGTTGAAGTTTGTTAATACCCAACTCATGCTGAATTACCATAGTGAACATGGTTGCTGTATTAAATACTAGATACCATGGACAGGAAATCTGTGCTTTCATATATAAGGTCATCAATTGTTTAACCTAACCAGTAGGTACTATGAACCAAAACTGTAATTTTTCAATGTGGAACTCTGATTAGCAGCCAGCTCCTAGTTTAGGCAGTAGCATACCTCAACCCAGCGAATAAAAAGCTACACAACTCTTGATTCTAGCTTTGTAAGTTTAGAAAGGAGGAATTTTTCATTTCCTTCCATTCTTCAAATATTATAGGATATGTAAAATTAAAGCGATCAGAGCTTTGCCATGTAAAGGTTACATGCTGTGTATGCTCAGAGGAGGAGAAGGCTGGCATTTGTTCTATGACTAAAATTAGAAAGTTGGGAAGGGCCATGGGGATCTCCTGGCCTTGGAATTGATCCCCGATTTTTCTTAGTTGGCACCATCTTCTAAACCTAAATTCATTCATCCTTTAAACTTCATAAGAGTAGAAAATTTGTGTTTTAATTTATAAAATAAATATGATATTAGTTAGATTTGGAAATTATAGCTCAAATTTTAGGAATTGCATTGAGTTACACATAATGTGAATATTTATAAAATTAGGCTACATAAATTTCTATGTTTGAATAATAACTGCTTCAGTGAAAATGAAGACTCAACATAATTTTTTTTCAAATAACTCTTCGGATATGAATTGATTTAGAGCAAGACCAACATATTCAACTGTATTTCTTCCTGAGACATAAAGACTCAAATCCTATAGTGCTTATGTCATTTTCAGTGTTGGTGAAGCCCTAGGATTGGTCTGCAGAATGAAAACATACATACCATGTTTCACATATCTTGCAGCTAATCCTCTGACTATATTGAAGTAATTCAACTACATAGTTATCAACAACTTCTTTTGGGGATATTAATTTATAATCAAGTTAATAACCTTCAAAAACTACATTTCTAATATTTACTCAAAAATGTGCTGCTTCTTTATTGTACCTGACAACTTCTATATTTAGAGTTTAATCAGCAGCAACTTACAAAGAAAATAGACTATTCTACATGGTTCATCAGTACCGAAAGTATATCATTTTTACTGAAAATAAAACTATAAATTGCATGGAAACAGTAATATAACAATCTTTAAAATATTTATTTTAAACCATTTGTATTCATTTCACTCTTACATATTTCCAGAATATAATATGACCCTAAAAATGAACAATGATTTCCAACCAAGTGGACTGGGGTTTGTCCTGAGCCTACTAGCTTTGCAATTTCAGCAATATATTTAAGCTCCCAAAATTTCATTTTTGTTATTATGAAAAGAGATATTTAATAATATCTACCTCCCAGGATTGCTGTTAAGTTTTAATTAAATTCATGTATAATAAATAGTATAGTAAATGATAAGAATCAGTTTTTAATAACTGTTGTTTCTGTTTCACTTGTACTACCCATTGACAGGGAAAATAAACAGTTCCAAGATAGTTTATATCATTCACTTGGATAGCTATCAAGCCTTCAGAGCATGCTTTATGCAAATAAGCTTTCAAATACATATTTTACAACATTCTTTTGTTGCCATTTTGATGTATTTGCAGAAGGTAACATTATCCTGAAGAATGGACCATAGTTATTGTCACTTTTGTTTCTAACAAAATGTGTATTATTATTAAAGGAGCAGAATCTAAATTCATGGTCAACTATTTATGAAACTATAATTAATGTCACATATCATTTGATTTTCTAAAAATTATGAGAGGCTAAATATTTTCTACTATAGCCTTCCAACAGAAGGTTCCTGAGTTCATAATAGGATCTAGACTCCCTAGGAATATTAGTTTTACTGAGGTGCAGGAAGTAAACTCTCATATGCACTAAAGTTTCTACATTCTGATTGGGAACAGAGAACACACGTCGCTATAGTTACCAGCAGAATTGCTATAATTTGATGGAATTTGTATATAGCCAAAATTAGTTATGCTAAATAGATTGAATACAAAATGACCCAGGAAAGAAATGTGAAGATTAAATACCATTGCATTAGAAATGACACCACAATCCAGATCCTTAATTAGGTAGGCCCAAAGTAGAGTTCATACAGGGTACAGAGTACTAACTGTGAAATAAATAGCATCCTGCCATTCTTTTATGTGCAGCTAAAATCCCAATGCCAGTAAACTTCCTATGTGAATAAGAATTTAATTTTTCTAAGGCTGAATGATTCAAAAGGAAACGTGGCTATGCTTAAGCCAGTGGTGAGGAACTAAGGAAGATCTATGGGTTCTGACTTTGGTGAAGTAAATCACTGATGGGAAGGCCCAAACTAGAAACCATTAGCTAACAATATTAGCAACACCAATTTGTAAAACATCACCAGGAAATTGACAGGTGCCAGCATTTTAATGGAGTCTTCTTTTTTTTTACATATTATCTCTTTGAATATTTATGGCAATTCTATTAGAAATCATTTAGCTAGACAGGTTGTACAACTCCTAAGTTCCTACACTTCAGATATTTGACTCCATAAAACATACCTTTTTCATTATTGCCACACCTCTTTTGGTGAATAAGGACAAACTTCTTGGGTTAATACTTAGATAGGAATATAATCAATATACTTAGAGAAGAGATTTATGGAATAAGAAAACCACGGGTGTGAGACAATGATGTGTTTCCCAAATTGAGCAGACAAGATTTCCAGGGAATTATTTATTATTGTTGTTGTTTCTTTTGGTGTTGTTTTCATTGAGCCTGACTGCCCTGGTCTACAACTGTAGACCAGCATAGGCTAGAGGGCTAGAACTCTCCTAGAGCCACTTCTCTCTGACTGTGAGTGTAGGAATCAAATGTGCCTGGAAAGTATTTGGCCAGAGCTCAGAAACATGACTAATCTTGAAAAGATTATCTTAGAAGAACTGGTTACATGTCTCTAATTTCCAACATGAATTCTCTCCTATACAGTTAAAAACAGAAGTGTTGAGAGTTTTAGCTGAGAATAAAGCAAATCATCTCAGAGTTTAATTTCCCAGCAGCTCTTGTCAGGCATGCATGTGGCTGATATCTGAATAAACATGTGGTGAGGCTTGTGGGTTATGCCACCAAAAAAGAGGCAAACCCTCTAGTTCCCTCTCTTTACTTTGCAGCCAGATAATTTATGAACTAATGACAAAGAGCTGGAGAAGTGTTGTAAGATTTGACCTAGCACCTCAATATTGATGATGACAAAATAAGAAAATACAAAGAACCTGAATCCATGAAGGTGGTGTAACAAACATAGACATGCTTTTATTGAAGAAACACTTTTGTTTTTCTGTTGCATTGATCTTAACTGGACAAAAATCGCTACATTGTAACTTCAAAAGTTTACAACTGATATTAAGAGAAATTTATTTACCAACAGTAAAGAGTCTTTCTGGAAACTCATGCTGAAATGAACAATACAATAGCAGAATAACATGTAGATGAGTCAGGAATGGGACAAGATGAAATGGCTCAGCCATCAAGCCTGACAACCCGAGTTTGAAACCCACATAATGGAAAGAGAAAATTACCTCTCTCTCACAATTTATCCTCTGACTTCCACATGTGTGCTATGGCACATTCCCACCCTCACCTCCCCCAAACATGTACAATATAAATAAATAAATGTAGGAAAAAATAAAACAAAAGTTAAGAATGAGCAGAAGGGATTACAGACACTGTAGCTTATCTGATGTGAAAATAGAGTCAATGGTAACAGAAGGAAATAGGAAACCAAAAGGAACCTCTGCCTCAAAGGCAATGTAAGCCATAGTGATTACATGTGTTGACCAGTAACAAGAAGTCTATTTTCTCAGCATAATGTTTTTCTATAGTTTACTTAATTAGCTTCTAGAAATAAGTGAATCTCATTTCAAGCAAAAAATTCTATTGAGAAATAATTGTTTCCTGAGTTCTATATTAAGAATAATTCAGAGGCCATATTTGCATATAGAAGTGGGAGTGGTGGTACATTTGAGGTTGTCAATATAGGTAGCAGCATAATCATGGAGCTAGGTGAATCTACTGGGAACGGACACATTTTCAGTCATTATTTGGTAACTTCTTCAGAGTGTTATAGTTATGACCCCTAGAGCAATTCTTCTACTGAATACAGTTGAAAAGCAATCCAGTTGGTCAGATTCAGAAGATAATTCAAGGGTAAGGACAACAAAGAGAATGTCAGGAAGTACTAAGTTGTCAGGAATGAGGGAATTCTGGACTTTGAATACCTGCTGTTAACATATTCTTGACCTTTAATTTAATGCTTCAGTCTTGCATTATAGGAAGCTTGCCTGAAATCTTTTTCATGAGGAAGTCATTCCTGGATGAAGGTTGTTGTGAAACAATTTGACTTGTCCAACTTTTCTTTCATAAGGCAATATTATAAGGTCAATATGTTAACCGTAATTGTGGATCACTCTGATCTTTACAATGTTTCTAAATGGATATTGAAGTTGTAAATTCTTAGATTTCCTTCTTTAAGAGCTATCTACAGCATTCTCTGAAAATGTCCCTATACCTTTGTTTCATCACTTTTCTAAAGGAACATCCTCTGTGTTACCTAGAGCTAACAATATGGGCAAATCATTTCAGTTTTAAAAAGAGATGGACTTTGAAAGGACACCTGCAAATATGCATGGAAGAAAGTATCTTCAAAAGATAATAGTCACTCTCTTTGGAAGATGAAAAGAAATGTTTTTATACATCTCCATTTTTACATTTCAAATATTATTTCACATGAATTTGTATTACTTTTTAGCAGAAAACTCACAATCATACCTCCGTATAAAATAAAAATAGTCATATCATTCTGATGACTCCTGAAAAGAAATCTGCAAAGAGAAAGATGTGTTGCTATCTAGACACCTTTATTGTTGCAATATTTCTTCTACTTAACTCAGATTTTCTTGTTGCAACTAAGTGATCTCTTTCTTTTTCCTCCTATCTTCCTTCCTTTTTTATTTTTTCTACTTTATACATTCCCCTTTTCACAAGCTTATTTGCTGTTCAATGATGAGATTTTTTTCCAGGACAACTGATGTTTTAGGTGAAGTGGAATTTGAAGCTTTCTTTCTAACAAGAGCTCAGTTAGGATTGACAATTATATATTTTATAAATATTTTAAATGAGAGAATTCCCAAACTGTCAGAAAAAAATTTGCATGTTCTTGGTAATTAACTGAAGCTTTCCAAATTCTGCATGGCATTACATATGTGGAAGACACACTAGGAAGCTGTTTCATGTCCCTTTGGGAAAAAAGGGTATAAAAATATTCAGGAAGATGTGCTAATTTTTACTAAATTATCATTACAATGTAGGGGGAGTTGATACTTTTAATTGTAGAAGAGGAAGACTTATTAAGCTGAAAGTTAGTACTGGAATATTATCCATGTATAGAAATAGGGGGGAAGATGGTCCATTTTAGACCCAGGCAGAAAGAGATTGATATAGAATATATTGTTTTCCACAGTAATGTAGCTATTACTTCAATATAGTGAATGTCCTAGAGATGTCTTCAGGTGGAAAGCAAAGAATGCCTATTGAAAAGGACTCTAAATTGGGGGTCATATTAACAGTCATATTATCAGTCCAGTGCTAGTGAGATGAGAAGTACTCTGTAAGCATGTTATAAGACTTCAAAATTTTGTAGGAAGCCAGATAGAATTCAAAGTTAGGGAATTTATTGGTCACATCACTATTTGTGAAGATTGCTCTGACAGTTCTGTGAACAATCAATTGGCATCAAGGAACAATCCAAGCGGGAGATAATGGGAACTTTAACTAGGGTACAGAGTAGTGAGAACTGGAAATCGAAAAGAAGGATTGAGGTATATGTGTGAATGTGATTTCAGCTGGAGGATCAGCAGAGCTTGAATATATAGGAGAATATTTCCTTACCCATTGCTAGGTTCATGGCTCAGAACTCTATAATAAAAATAAGATCAGTAGAAGAAAAGCATAAACATTTATTTATGGTTACTTTTATGTCATTTTCAGGAAGTTACAAAACTACAGACACAAGGAAACAAGCAAGCTTAGACATATCATGCTTAAATTTGGTGGAATAAACAGTTGGGCAAGATTTGTTCTTGAGGGCAAAAGGGTATGATCCAATAGCAACAAATGGGAGGGCCACAACACGGCTTTTCTTCTTGGATTCTTCTTCATCTCTTAGTTTGGCTCCTTTCCTCTGAGTATAAAGAAGAAAATTGAAGGAGGATCATGTGGCCTCCTTCAGAGGAGAAGGGAGCAATGAGCTCGGAAGTGACCTCCCAAGGTTTAATGGTTATCTTCAGAGAAGGGCAAGGTCAACTTGAAAGTGATTTCCCCACTTCTGCTGTTTTCTTAAAAGCTAAAATGTCAGAATTTGGGTACCAGGGCCTATATCTCATCATGAGCATGATATGTAGGCATACGGAAAAGCCTAAGACAGCTTAGATAACTTTTATTTCATGGATATGTGGAGAACAAAAATGTATTTAGAGAAATATAAAATATTTTGCTTTGAATATACCGGTTTTTAAAGTTGGCAGAAAAAGATATTACCAGTATCTGGCATAATTGACATAAAATTGGCAAAATGTGTTCACGGGAAACTCACAGATTTCCCAAATAAAATAAAATATTTGACTAGAGAATGTGGTGAATGAATATTAATTACCTAATTTCTATGTGTGAATTTCTCCAGCTTTTCCTAGGAATGTCTGACACGCGGAGTGAATACAAATTATATATTATTTAAGACTGAAAAAAATGCTCACATGGTATGATGATACTTCAAATCTCACCTTGCAGGCAAAAGGAAGCACGGTGATTTCTCATGAAGACAACTCTTTTGTGCAGGTGAGAACTATCTCGGGTTTCTAGTGCAAAGTATGTCATGTGAGGTACTGAGGGCAACAAAGCAGCAGACAACAGATCAAAACCCAGTAACAAGGTAAGCACAACACTGTTAGCAAGGAAAACGATTGAGGTGACATGAATCTACTGATCAAGTCCATAATTTCCTATAGTCAGCTTTGGCCCATTTCTCTTAATGGTTCATTCTCCCACCTCAAGTCACGGTACTGACTTCTGTCCACCAAAGGTGCTTGAAATGCAGTCTCAGGATTCTCATCATTACTGCCTTTTGTGGTAGATATTCCAAAATACTAGTCCCTTTTTAAACTTCATTTTACCAAATGTAATTTGAATTCTTTGTTGTGTCCCTTTCTGAAAATTGGTCAATCTTTTTTATATTTATAAGGAGCCCCCCACCTTCCAGAAGTTATACCTAAGAGTCTAGTTTGGGGCCCTGGTTACTAGTCTTTCTAATATATTAAAGATTTATCTCTTAGCTGTTAAACATATAAGATTTGGACTACATATAGATCTCATAATGTTCATTTCTCTTCTGAATGCCTTCAAGAATTAAACTAAAATAAAAATCTTTCATTATGACATATGCATACATGCATGCCATCTACTTTGCTCATAATTGACTTTGTAATTACCCCTTATACCTTCAGTGTGTGTGTATACATGTGTGTTTATGTGTGTGTGCATGTGTTATGTTTGTGTACACATATCACACATATGCATGCATATATACTGGAAAGAAGAAATACATTGTATATATTATATACATAAACAGCATACACATATATAATGTATACATATTTCTTCATTTTTAATTGAAATAGAATTCTATCCCTTCCCTCCCTCCAGTCTCTTACTCAAACCCCTACCATGCCCTCCCTAGTCTCTTGAATAGCTTCTTTTATCTTGATTGTTTGTTATATAATAGGTGTATGTATCTATATACACAATTATAGATAAATACAATATGTTAAGTCTCTTTTTGCTATGTTTATATGCCTTCAAGGCTGACTACTCCCTACTGGACAACCAGTAGTGGCCTCATTAATGGAAGTGGCTAATTCTCCTTCTGCTAGCAGTCAATAACTGCCTATCATTCTTTATTTAGGGGTGTGACCCCACAAAAATTGACCCTTGTCATGTCCATGGAAATTCCATGTCCATAATATTGCTACTGTTCCAGTTTTGTTTATATAGCTATTTCAAGGAAAGACATTTCCTCAGAAGATTTTTTGGTATTCAGACTCTTGGAGTCTTTTTTCTCCCTTTTTTGTGGTGGTCAGTGAGCAAGTGATCAGGAGCTGTGTTGGAAATGTATTCATTGGTCATGATCTCCCCAAGATAGGTTGATCTCTGTATTGTGTCCAGTTGTAGATTTCTGTGATGAACTCCATTTGCTATAAGAACTTTATTTGATGAGTGGTGATAGCAACACCTGTCTATGATTATAAGGATAGGATTTACAGTGCAGTAAGGAATTATGCTGATCTAGCAAAATGGTGGTAGTAGATTCTTTTCTAAGTTTCATGACCTCATTAGCCCTAGGAAGAATGGCTAATTTTCAAGTGCCAGGCAGGATTTCCATCCTGTTGAGTGTGCATGTATAAACACACTGGAAAGAAGAAATATGCATGCATAGTAAATGTGAATACATCTGTTTGGATATGTATATATTGATATGAAGTCCTTCTCTGCTGCAAGCTGCAGGAAAACATAATGGAATTCAGCTACTATCAGAAAAGCTACTACTTGAAAAAGTCAAGGACTTCTCCAAAGGTCAAGCCATGGCTTAAGAAGTCTTGGTGATATTTTAGCTTTTGTATATATATTAGCTGGTTTCTACAATGATTTCCTTGTAATTCTATGTGTGCTTCCAAGAACTCCTAACACTCTATTTATCAAAAATATCTATCCAGCATCCAAGGCCAAACAAAACAACAGCTGTCTCCTAGGTTACGCAGATAGCTTTATTTCTAGTGCTTTTTAGGGTAAGACCCTCCTTTCTTATACAACCTTACTTATAGACCTTTAACTCCTTACCTAACCGCTTCTAGGAATATTTAGATAACCTTCTGCGCTGATAGATATGCACAGCCAGAACCCAGTTCAAGCCTCCCTGTAATTATCATCATTGGCAGCATCCGGCCAGGTCCATCCCCAGATGGAGGAAAGTACTTTATCAGAGATACCTCTGTACTCTCTAAGAACAGACTTAAGCATCCAGACTATTTATTTGAGAATGCCTGGTGGATATGCCAATTAAGCTTAACTTTCTCCTTTCCAAAGTCTTATCTCTAGCTTTAGATCCACCCTTAACAATTAACTTAGAACTAAAGTGTTCCAACTTACAGGTACGTCTAGCTGTGATGGAAGTTGCCTAGCCAAGTTGCCTAGCAAAGGAGCACACTCGCCAGAAATGGTGGGAACAGAGATAGCTTGGAGAGATAAGAGTCAAAGGGATAAAAAGGCAGTTTTATTTGCAGAGAACAGAGATAGAACTAAGAGGTATAAGGAGACAGAGAGAAAGAGGGGAATGGAGAGCTTGAGGACAGAGCACTGAGAGGGATATGGAGAATTTCCATCAGAGAGGACATGTGGACGAGATGGAAGATTAGGAAGAACCAGATGGGGAAATACTAGCTGGGTAAGAATGAGATGAGATGGACCAAGATGAGACAGAATTAAGATGAGGAAATTAAGATAAAACTTAGAGGGAACAGTAGATAAATATAGAGAGAAATCAGGCAAGAAAAGAGCTAGACATGACAACAGAACTGAAGCTGTGTAGATAGGATTTCATCCCAGAGGGATAAAGTAGACAGACAAAGAGCTTGGTGTACTCAGATTCATTTCCCAAAAATAATTCTCGCCATTTGTAGTTTTGTCTCCTGAGCCCCTGGGAAGTATAATATTAAGGCTGGTCCTATTAATATTATATAAGACTTCTCTGTATGACCAGTATGTGGTTGCTTGTAGCAGATTGGGAAACACTTTGATATGCATCATATCAGTTGCATAACAGACTTTATCATGTTAAGGTGACTGGGACTAAGTCCAGGTCAAAACTAATAATGAATGGTCGCTTGTAGAAGGGAAGTACAGCATTGGTGGCAAGAGTGAACATGTGGAATGTAAAAATTTCTGACAGTCCATAATGTGTATATCTCAGGAAGACTGTGTATTTTGTTTTCATAATGTGTTCAAGGAGAAAATTTATGTATACAAGGTAGTATACTCACTGGAAGACCCAGTACACTCCAATAATACTACTTAGTAAATATCTTGCCTTGTCTCGTCATTTTTCAATGACTGTCATCACATATATTTCATTCAAAGAATAAAGTTGATCAAACAAAAAGAAGTTTATTACTTTTTAATTTCCATGATCAGATTAAATTTATGGAACACATTGATAAACACACACACACATATATCTGGAACCAGATGTCTATATTTTCATGAAAACAAAAGGGAGTTTTAAAAAGAAAATCACGTGTGTTAATGTGTCTAATCTTGTCTGTCATTACTATATAATATTAATGGAAAGTTTAGCATTAATGTGATAATGTTAGAAAACAATGTTGATTTGAAAACTTCATGATGAGTCAGGTAGACAGTGAAAAAACATTACTGCACCCATCACCCATTATTAAGAAGAATTTACAATGCACATCCCAGCTTCATTTTCTCATTTAATTCTTCTTGAGGTTTATGCAAGTGTTTGCTACAATAATGATTCAATTAACCAATGTTAATTAACCAATATTTTTGTCAATTTATTACTTGTATAAAATGAAGCCATCTTATTTAGCAATGCCAAGACTCTGAAAATAAAGCTTCACCAGTTCTTCAAGTCATTAAGAACTGCAAAGTGGTTTAATTGACATACTTAAAGTGTAATTTATTTTAAAGTTATAATGAAAAGTACTACACATTTCAAATGGGATAGTGTGATACAGGGACAAATAGAAATGTGCTTGTTATATGGAAATCTAAGGCTTACCAACTACTTAACATTGATTTGATTTTTCCCTAAGACTAAAGAATTGACAATCCATGTTTAGACGATTCTGTCAACAACTGGCATAAGCAACATAAAGAAAGGACTTTGTTATAGGTGGCACTGGGAGAGGTAGGAAGTAGTCAGAGAATTACCTAGAAAGGCCATTCTAGATAAGGTCTCATATTTATAATAAAGTTTCTCAAATTTTGACCCCTCATGTAGACACTAAACATTGGTACCCATGTAGTGGATTGTTTTTCAATTGTACTAATATGTTTCATGTAAACATTTTGAAGAACTGGAATGCATGTGAAAACCTGAAAAACAGTAAGAAAATGGGATAACACTGTCAAGTCAGGAACTTAGATAAAGATAAAACTGACATGCTGTCATGGTTTAAATGAGAATCCACCACCCCCCATAGGCTTAAATGTTTGATCTCTAGTTGGTAGACTATCTGTGAAGGATTAGGGAATGTGATTTTGTTGGAGGAGGTGTATCACTGGTGTTGCACAGGTAAGGCCCACTCTCACATGGCTCTCTCTCTCTCTCTCTCTCTCTCTCTCTCTCTCTCTCTCTCTCTCTCTCCTCCTACCTGTTATTCATGATGTGAGTTCTCACTGTTCCAATACCACACCTGCCTGACAAAACTCTCCCTCCATGGTGATCATGGACTCATCCTCTAATAGTATAAGCAAGCCTCAAGTAAGTGCTTTCTTCTATAAGTTGCCTTGGTCATGGAATCTCCTCACAGTAGTGGAACAGTGACTATGACACATACCAAAGATTTCAAATCTATTTCAGAGTATGTAACAGTAAAAGAAAACTAATCTAAGAAACTCAGCAGTCATTTCATAAATGAACTTACTTAAGGGGAAAATCTCTTTAATATCACTTTAATGAATACTTGCAATTCGCACAGCTTCTTAGCATTCAAATCTACTTATTTGGGAGGCAAAAATTCTTTACTGTATGTTGTGTTGTTGATTGGTTGTCTTTCTTACACTTTAGAAGGTGACACAGGAAACTTCTTTCATTCCTTATTCCCTAGAAGCCAAGAAGCACCTGATGCTATGAGTCATTTATATGCACACATCCTAGAAAGATAATTACTATAGCACTAAAAATAGCTAAGGAGAGTTTAGAAAATAGTCAAGGAAGAAGTGGTCACCTAAAGTTCTTGCCAGAGCAAAGACTGTCTTCATGATGGTTTTAGGTAAAAGTATTTGTCCTGCCAGCAGCTCTCAAATAAACAAATGGGCAATACTAATTATAAATGCTTGACCAATAGCTCGGGCATGCTACTAGCTAACTCCTACATTTAGATTAACTGGTATTTCTTAGCTATGCTTTGCCATGTGGCTTAGGGATTGTTACCTCATTTTCCACATGAGAATTTTCTCATTTGCTTCCTCAGCAGCTGGCTAGTATCTTCTCTGACTCCCCCTTTCTTCTCTCCATCATTCTCCTTGTTTGGTTGTCCTGCCTATAATTCCTGCCTGGCTAACGGCCAATCAGCTTTTTATTAAACCAACCCAAGTAGCAAATCTTCACAGTGTACAAAAGGATTATTCCACAGAATTTCCCCTTTTTTGTCTAATTAAAAAGGAAGATTTTAACTTTAAGAGTAAAATTATATACAACAGAAACAATTATAAATTCACAATTATAATTACAATATACAGTCTATTTTATTTGGCAAACTTAGAGAAAATATTCTGTTATCTATCTTATCTTTGTGAGTCTAAAGTTTTATATTTAATTTACCTTCTATTATTACTAAGGAAAACAATAACTATCTAGTCTTCAACTCCATCAAAAACCTCAGAAAGATGAAATGCTACCTAATGACAGGGACATCAGGCCACTTGGACAGTCACCCTAGGTTCTTCTGTGACACTGGGACATGTATCATTGGCCTGCAGATGGTTGTGGATCTATCCAGGCTATTCTGGTAGCATTGTTTTAGCTTTTTAAAATAATATTATTGCTTAATTTACTTTTTTATGATTTCATACATATCAAATTATTGTGATTGCAGTCATCCCTCCTTACCCCCCTTCTTAGTTTTGAATCTTCTGTATTTTCATCCATTCTGTAAGCAATTCAAGAACCTTTTCAAAAATATTTATTTATTTATTTATTTATTTATTTATTTATTTATTTATTTTTATATTTATTTATTTGCCTGCATCTGTGTGTTTATATGTATGGGATATGGGATATGTACTGTATCAAATGTGTGGATGTCAGAAGACAACATTCTGGATTCTGTTGTCTCCATCATTTAAGACCCAGGGATATAACTCAAGTTGTCAGTTTTGCCAGCAAGTACCTTTAACCATGGAGCCATTTTACCACTCTTCAATGTCCATTTAATCCATGTTTTTTTGTTGTTCCAATTATTAAGGAAGCTAGTCTGTGTTTTTACATATGCAAGCAGAAGTGATTGAGGAAATACATTTTTAAGACATGTGAATCTGGCAATATAAGATCAAGGGAAACTGGGTGCTACTCTCCTGTAAATCAATAACCTTGAAGATAATTACTTTTTCAGAAATTATTGAGGGCTGGACTTTTACTTTCCTTCTAGGGGCCCAGAAGAGACACTACTAATATCATGAGTATACCATGATCTTTCGTCAATCCATTTTATTTCTCTGAGATTAAATTCTTTCTACACAGCTTCAATTCAACTCTATTCTGTTTTTTGTTTGTTTGTTTGTTTGTTGTTGTTGGATTTTTTTTTCGAGACAAAATTTCTCTGTGTAGTTTTGGTGCCTGTCCTATGTCTTGCTCTGTAGACCAGGCTGGCCTCTGTAGCAGGAATCTTAGAGAGTCTCATTAATAAAATCACACCCGGGGCTAGTTATTGGGGTGAAATGCTGGATGGTCAAAGAGAGAGAACAAGCCACAGCTAACCTCACCTGGCCAACTTCTCAGCTGGTCTTGTTTCTTCAGACTGGCAGCCTCTGTGTCCTCATATCCGAATGGCTCTCAGCTGAACTGTGCTGCTCAAAACCTAAAAGCTTAACCAGCCAAATGCTTCTAGTTTCTGGTCCTCATGCCTTATATACCTTTCTGCTTTCTACCTTCACTTCCTGGGATTAAAGGCTCACTTTCTGGGATTAAAGGCATGTGTCACCATGCCTGGCTGCTTCCAATGTGGCCTTGAACTCACAGAGATCCAGAGGGATTTCTACCTCTGGAGTGCTAGGATTAAATGTGTGAATGCCACCATTGTCTAGCCTTTGTATCTAGTGGCTGTTCTGTCTCTGACCCCAGATAAGTTTATTAGGGTGCACAATATTTTAGGGACACAATACCACCACAGGCCTTGACCTCACAGAGATCCTCCTGGCTCTGCCTCCGAGTGCTGGGATTAAAGGTGTATGCCACTGCCACCTGGCTTCAATTCTATTCTTATACTTAGTGTTGTGCCCAGATCGTGACCCCCAGAGAGACCACCAAAGACGAGCATGCCAGAATGCAAAAGCAAGGTTTAATTCTGGATATCCAAAAGCAATACAAGCCTAGGCAGGGACTTCGTCCAATACATCCAACGCAGTGGAGGCTGGAGGAAGCGCCCACCTGTCTGCAAGCTCAGTTTTTAAAGGGAAAAGTCACAAGGTTACATCATTTAGGGGTGCTAGTACAGGTACAATTCTGATTGGCTCGCTTCTAGGGACTTCTAGAAATTACTTCTAAGGGAGTGGTTGCCTGCCACCATTTCTCATTGGCTGCCCTCAGGTGGGGGCATTTCTGTGGTCAGTTACCCTGGAAACCAGGGAGAGGACATTCCATAGTCTGGCAGGCATTACCTTGTGACTATCTTGTGGCTCTGTACTTTTACACTTCCTGGTTTCTGGAATCTGAACTGACTGGTCTCAGTAACTTCTGGCCTGTTCCAGTAACTTCTGGCCTGTAGCTAAAAGGAGCAGTCTTAGGCCTTTAGTTTTGGGGTGAGAGCATTTTGGTCTTATTTTGGTTCCACACTTAGCTCCTTTCTTTCCCTTCTCCTCCTGTCCTCTGATAACTCTCTTTTCTGTTTCGATCCTCATCTTCATCCTGGTTCTTCTCCATCAAGGTTCCTTCCCATTGCTCTCCCAGAAATTGTCTCTCCCAACCAGCAGCCTGACCTTATAATCCCAATGCAAAGTTTCCCAGGTCTGTGATAGACAGCTTCATTTGCAAACCAAAAGGGGAATGAATACCAGAGATAGGGTCAGATAAGGCCTAGAATAAGTCAGAAAGTGAATTTATGTGCTCCAGATATATTCTTATAAACGGTTAGGTGAAACATTACGAGTCTATCATAAATGTACTCAAACTACAATCTTACAGGTGGTTAGGCAAATGAGTCTATAAGTCACTAAAATAAAACTGCCTCTATTTTCCTATGCAGCCATATACTGGCTGGGTAGGGTAACTTTGCTCAGAGCTAGGAAACCTGTCTCAAACCTACATTGAAGCTGGTATTAAAAAAAAAAGAAAAAAGAAAAAAAGAAAAACTTTTGTTCCCAGTGAATTGCTCTGGAATGCCATTTGGGCTGTGAGAGAAAGGAGAGTCTGAGCTTCATTTGCACAAGAAACAAAGCTATGCCTAGGAGACAGGCAGTGTATCCCTAAGGAAGTTTACCTTAATCCAGGAGACAGCAGTTGGTCTGTTTGCCATTTTGTTCTAGGATGCTAGGTAAAATACACTGTTAAAAGTTCTTGGGGAAATTATGAGCACATGTGAACTTCAGAGCAAAAGACAGCTGATGCATTAATAAAGCTGAATAACAGCAAATACTCCTTGAGACTTGGGTTCCTCTGGAAGAATGCCTTGATTTTTCCTGGCTTAGCTTTAATGTATTCAGCTGAATTCTTACTATGTTCCTGCAGCTTGTAATAGTATTTGAAATCAGCTGTATGAAAGTAATCACTACGATAAGAACAACCATGTATATACAAAATCTATAAATGACAGGACTTCTCTTGACAATGAACAGAGAAGTAGCACATATAAGCTATATGTGTTCCCAGCATGTATACAATATAAACAAGAAAGCCAAGTGTGGAGCTCTGGCTTCTAATGCACCAGTACAACGAAGATTTATTGCCATCTTGTAAAAAAATAGCACTTTAGCAATCAGAAATAAAGTAATATTACAAATAAGTTGTTTGTGAATCCATAAATAAGTAACAGTATATCATTAACATATATTTCTAACATTCTGTTGGAAATTATTTGAACATTACTGAAATGTTTGAGGTATAATTGAGGACACAAAATGTCTATAAAGCTATGCCCAAAGTGGATTTCAGCCCCCCATACAAACTTGACAAGACAGAAACATATAGATGCATAAATAAGCAAAATAAATAATAAAAGAGCTATGAAAAAGAAGATACTGCTCCACAATTAGAAAAGACACTAACAAGCTATTAGTTTTTAAAGTGAAGCAACAGAAATTTATAGACTTTAGCTGAACAAATTGAAAATAAGTCAAAACACTGAGTATGTACTTCAAGATTTAGAAGAAATTATTTAAAATGGAAAATTGAAAAAAAAATAGAGATGAAAAGGTATTTAATAAACAAGGGCCTGGATGTTCTCTAAGCTAGTGTGATGAATAGGAAATGCTTATAATGATAACTAATTAAATTTTTTCCTGTTATGTTAGAAGGAATTATACTATAAAAAGTAAAGTATGCAAGCTATGGAAAGAGATGACCACCATGCAAAATATGATTCTGTCATTCAGTAATTATATGACTTTGATTAAAGTTCTTTCTTTTCACTAAGCCTTAGATTGCCTATTTTTATTCTTAATAGAGGAGATAATGCTCATAGGGATGCTATTGAACAAAGCCACTCCTTATAAATATTGCCTTTAATTAATAAATATCCTGTACATAGGAATAGAAAGGTTCCATAGTCTGTATAAAGGACTGGAGAGATGGCTAAGATAGCTAAGAGCATGTTTTGCTCTTTCAGAGAATCAGACTTTGATTCCCTGCACTCTCCTGAGAACCAATTGGGTTTCATTGTTTGTAAATACGGAAAAACCCATTTATTCTATCTTCTTCTTGTGCCTTTATATGAACCAGTGAGATTGTTATGTGACTAGACTGATATTTTCAGGGTTGAAGAATATTGAAAAAAGACCCTTCCTTTGGACTTTACCTCTTTGTTCTCCTTAAGATTTTAATTATTATATAAAACAGTGGAGATATCTGAGCTTTGTTTTTTTTGGGGGGAGGGGGGAGTTGTTTTTGTTTTTGTTTTTGTTTTTTTAAACATGGTCTCACGTATCCCAGTGTGCCCTCAGATGCTACATAGCACAGAATAAACTCAAACTCCAGGTCCACATGTCTCTCCTTCTCATATACCATACCAAGCTGAGGGTTCCTCTTAAGAGGCCTTCTTAGTTACTTAGACCTCTTACATCTTGATGCATTTATCTTGTTAAAAAACTCCCTCAAAAATGGTGTAATATGACTTATGAAAGTGATGTCAAACATATATTTGGTACATGAATAATAGTGTGAAAATATCCCTTTTCTATGTTTTACCATTAACCAGTGCTAGATTTATCAAAGGTCTTTGAGATCCTGTTCTATTAAGCTAAATAACAAAGAAAGAAAGAAAGAAAGAAAGAAAGAAAGAAAGAAAGAAAGAAAGAAAGAAAGAAAGAAAGAAAGAAAGAGAAAGAAAGAAAGAAAGAAAGAAAGAAAGAAAGAAAGAAAGAAAGAAAGAAAGAAAGAAAGAAAGAAAGAAAGAAAGAAAGAAAGGAAGAGAGGAAGGAAGGAAGGAAAGAAAGAAAGAAAGAAAGAAAGAAAGAAAGAAAGAAAGAAAGAAAGAAAGAAAGAAAGGAAGAGGGAGGGGTGGGAGAGAGGGAGGGAGAGAGGGAGGAAGGGAGGGAGGGAGGGAGGAAGGAAGAAAGGAAGGAAGGAAGGAAGGAAGGAAGGAAGGAAGGAAGGAAGGAAGGAAGGAAGGAAGGAGAAGAGAAGAAGCTATTAAGTAATTAACTTGAGTTGGCTGTAGTAGAGACAGATAGTTTGAATAATTCAGGTGATTTGGGAACCTTAAACTATCTAAATTAGGACTGGTTGTCTCCAATTCATTTAATTCATGTTTAGTTCTTCATTTCATTTTGTCTGAAAGAACATTTATTGTTGTAAGATGAATTATTTCCTCAAATCACATTTAGAAAGCCATTCTTAATGCTGTCAGACAGCTAGAAAAAAAGAACTCTCCGGCACAATATTCTCTTCATAATGAGTAAGCTGGAATAGATTCTATTGTACAATAACTAAACTTAGAAATATGGCATAGACAATAGAAAGAGTCTATTTATAGTTTGTCTGAAGCCCTATATGGCTACATGAACATTCTTAGTGTGAGCCTAGTCTCTAACAACCACGGTTAATTTAAAGTGGAAAACACTCTTGTTTTTAGTAAAAATATTAGTCTACTAAGCAATGCTGCACAATATAGTTAATAGTGAGAATTTATGAAATTTGATTTAGTTATTTTCTTTAAAAATGTGAATACTGGGGATAAGAACATCACAGAGGTTAAGTGAACTGATTAAATTTCTGTGTTAACACATCCCCACATTCAATCAAATCATTGTGAGTGGAGTATTTCCCTACTCCATTTCAGAACTCAGTACATCCATGAATATTTTGTTACAGAATGTCTTATAGTAGTGAAAATGTTTTGTATTTTCTGGATATGTGAAGATGAAAGCTTAAATTTCTATCCATCCACTTTCTTTTCACATCTCCATAAGCATTATCAGAGGTTCTAGGAATAAATTCTACAACTTCAAAATTTGAGTACTTTTGCAATATGCAGCAAAGAGGTTTTATTTTTTTGTTTTGTTTTTTAAATGGGGATTTTATTTAACATTTGCATTCCTCACGCTACACACTAGCACTAAGTCCTTGCAAAGAGTTTTAGAATTCAGTCCAGAGCAGCTACTGAAGGTCTCCTACTTAATCTTGATTGCCCTATTCAGTTGTTTATGTTCCTCAAAGGAATTAGTTGGCTTTTATCTCTCAGTTGCAGACAGAAGCTGAAAGCAGTGACTTCAGAAACTAGAATTTTGGCAAAAAAGCAATTGCCTGGGGTAAGGAAACTCAGGATATTTCAACACACACAGTGTTTTGACAATGGCTCAAATTGTCATGAAGTACTGATTAGGAAACATTGCCAAGATCATAGACTTTCAATAAATTCATGGTAAAACTAGCTTGTCAAACTCTGCTTAGTAGGAATAGGTAAATTGCTTCAGGGATTTTTCTTTTGAAGGACTGAATGGTAATTATCATGTGAATATATCTTCCTCAAATTTTATAGTTTTATAGCCAAGGATGACAAACAGCTACAATTAGCACCTCAATGAAGCTCACACATTCAAAAACACTTAGCAGATACTAACTAGAACCTGGGGATTCCATTGTGCATTATCACTGGGATTGCTAGGCCTAGACTACATATAACAAGGGTTTGATACTTGATATCTGTCCAATAGCTTTTCCTGAATATTTAACACACTGCTCAATTCCCAGGACAGATTGCCATTAATGACATTGATTAGTGTTGTACTGATTTTCTTGGGTTGACAGTCAAAATTGACTTGACCATGTCTACTATCCTATTTCTCCAGTGTGCCTTTTTGATAAGACAGCCAATATTTTCATGTTATCGATGAGCACAAAATGGAAGTTGGGGAAGGATGTTCTCTTTTCCACACTTACATCTTCTGAAATTCTCTCCTTCAACTGCCTGAGTGTTGTTCTTCCTTAAAAACAAAACTGTCTTTACAGAAAAAATGTCACTGCACAATACCCACAGAAGACACATTTAACAGTGCAAATGTGCCTGAGATTAATTTTCTCATACTAGAACAGCTATTGTTATGCCCAGATAATGGGGACCCCCAAAAGACCACCACGGAGACAGAATCCTGCATGTAAAAGCAAAGAACCTTTATTCAAGCTCTGGAGCTTGGTCCCTCTGTCTGTCTGATACAGCGGAGAGAGCAGAGAGCCCTGAACTCAGGTGGGGCAGAGTTTTTATCATAGCAGAGGTTGGGTGAAGGGATTTCCAGGGTTCAGGATCCTGATTGGCTGACAACTGTCTAGGGGTATCTGTAAAACAAAAAATAGGTGTGTGCTATACTCAAGGGCATTTGGCCACCTTATCTAATGGTTGGAATGTTTGGGATGTCAGGTACTTCCTCACCCCTGGGTAGATTCCTGGGTGGTATCAGCTTAAGGCTTTTCCTGGATCTGGGTGTTGCTTGTCAGTAAGCCTGTCACAGAAGCTGTGTCTAGGCCCCTAAGCATGTCATGGCTGCTGTGTTGTCAAGCCATTTTGGGACCCTTCACACTATACTTTTACATTGTGATTTCAGTAAACAACTTATTGAACTAATGCCAAAGGCTTCATTCTGTGGTCATTTCTGAATTATGTTAGTAATGAGACTAAGAACACAGAAAGAAACTTCAGTTTCTCCAAGACAAATTGCCTCAGGTGATTGTCAGGAGATGATCAATTCTTTTCAGGGTGCAGCCTTGCCCTCATGGATAATTGAACTTATCTTCTAGGAAAAGGGTGGTCCATCTCACAAGGATCTGCCATTCCTAGAATCCAAGGTACTTGTGTCACCAGGAAATGAAGTTCCCTTTTGGCACTTGTTAATCTTGCTCATAAAATAAATTTAAAAACAGACTTCAAATGAAAGCATGTTTTATTATAATTTTAGAGAAAACAAGAGAGACAAGCTCTAAGTCTTAGCAGCTACTGGGAGGAAGAAGCTGGATTAGAAGAAAAAAGAAAGCCTTGCCTTGGTTTGAGTTAGTGCCCAAGAAGGCAGGCAGGCTCAGCCTTAGAATTTAGCAAACACCTGAATGGGGATGGGAGGTTCAGAGAAAGAGTGAGGAGGCCACAGGCATCAGGCAAGCATGCTAAGGGATGTGTTCAATATTTTACTCTTTTACCAACATACCCAGATAAACACTATCACTATATACTGCTGTTGAGTGATCCCTTTGTATACTGAAAATTTGTCACTGTGATTGGTTTAATTAAAAAAAAACCCTGACTGGCCAATAACAAGGTGTTAGGCAGGAGAGCCAGACTAGCAGAATGATGGGAAGAAGGGCAGAGTCAGAGGAGTTGCCAGCCAGATGCAGAAGGAGTCAGACACACAAAAATAGGATAGAGATTAAAAAAAAGAAGCCACAAGCTTCAGGGCAGCACATAGATTAATAGAAATAGGTTAAGTTGTAAGCGCTAGTTAGTAACAAGTTTGAGCTATGAATCGAATATTTATCATTAATACCAAACCTCTGTGCTGATTTGGAGCTGGTGGTTGGACAGGAAAATTCTGCCTACAATATACATTTTCCAGATGAGTTAGGACCAGTCTTAGGTAGCTAGTTAGAAATTAGCAGGTAATTGAGAATGGATCTTTCCCTCATAAACAACTCTGGACCCTGCCTCCTATATTTATACAGTGTCTTTAAAGATTGGGAAAACATGGTAATACTTTCACCTCAGAATTTAAAAACCACATGAAAAGAGAAAAAATGAAATCCTACCATCTTTAAGATTTAAAATATCATATGAAAGGAGGGTGGAAATGGTAGAGTACTATGGAGGTCCATTAAAAAAGGATCCTAGGAAAGCATGGCTTTTTTTTGTTTGGGGGGTTAAAAGTTATTTATTTTTCTATAACATATTCTGTGAAGTGACTTTGGTCAAGAGAATGGAAACTGAATCAGATGCCAGACCCTGGCTGGAGATACAACTTTTCAAACTGCCAGGAAGATTACACCATTGTCTCCTCCTCTAAGCACCTGGACAGAAAAGGTGACACTCACCACCCACAGGAAAGATAGACATTTGTTCCAGAGAACTTGTAAAATGAAATACAACCTACCTAATCATGTAGGTTGGCACAATAGTCACTTGCCATGGATCATTCTCACTCTATGGGAGAATTTTCCTTTCCAACTACCCTTTTGGGTATCACTTATTCTCATGCCTTAAGAGAACTTCACTTGGCACTGTAATAAACTCTGTCTCCTCTCATTCTGTCTGTCTCATCTGAATTCTTTCTGTGGAGAACATAAGATACTGGAAAAGGCCAGAGCTAGAGCCTCATAAAAAGATTTGCAAACAGTTCTTTCTGATTCCTCAGCTTCCACTAATAAGTACCATGCATACTGCCTCTCAACAAAAGGAGAAATGTGTTCATTCATAAGAAAAATGAGATTTTAATTTCGCCAAAATTGATAGCTGTGATTTGTTGTAAAATGGCTCAAGGATTGACTTATACACCAGAATTAGAATATTTTAGCCCTGAAAATAGAAAGCTTTGTGTGTAAGAGCTAATAGTTAGTTTTAGATTTTTATTAGTCTATCACAAGTAAAAAGGAGGCTCATTTAGACTATTTTCTAGAAAAGGTTGCTTTAGAGCTATGAGAACGAAGGATAGAAATTACAGTCAAGCAAATACTGGCTAAATTCACAAACATAAAAACAATCTAACTAATATCCTTTCAATGGACAAAATAACATCAAGTGAACAAAAGCTGAAAGATGTCAAAGCTTAAAAAGATAGAACTCTATATTAAAGATATTAGAAGCAGCTTAAGCCACCTTTCTTCCTTCTGAAGATCCCACCAATCAAGTTTGTGTGTTCTCTTGAGATTCCTGCTATTGGTTTCTTTGTTGAAAGTGGCCAACAAAATGATGGCATTCTTGATTACTTCCTGACATGATATGGTTGTTTCAAGTATCAACTCACAGCATTTGTGGTTATCTGCACTAGATGAAGCCAGTCAATATTCCAGCATGGAATGCAGGAGGAAACCCTGAAATTTCACCCTTGTCAGAAGAGGAGCTATTTGTATTTGATAGCTACTGAGTCACTCTCCTTTAAGGGAGTGGTTGCTAGTAGTTTGATCATGCCCAAGTAGATGAGCAGATGCCTATGTGCATATGGACAACACTAATTGAACCCAGGAGATTAATAAAAATAAATAAACAATAAAAAGAGGACATAAAACTGGAATGGGATTGATTTGAGGTGAGGTGCCCTAGAGGAAATTGCAGGGAGGTAGTGGTATGGATATGATCAATATCAATATGTATAATACCAATATGAACCTTTCAAAACCTGAAAGATATTACTAAAATGTTATTTCTGATTTTAATAAGATGTTATATAACAAAGCTAGATCATTAGGATTTAGAACATAATTTATACCATGACTTCATATCAATTTAACAAGAATTACTGTTAGAAGCTCATGCCTGTCATCCTAGCACTTGTGAGGTTGCACCAGAAGGATAACTATGCATTCAAGGCCAGGCAGTGTTACATAGTGGATCTCTCTCTCTCTCTCTCCCAAAATGACAACAAATAACACTGGTACGTGGCTTGCCCTAGCCTATGAAAGCATCTTAAGGGTCCCCCTATATTTATCTTATGATGTTTTATTTAGTATGGAGCAGAGCTACATATTTAATAGATATATGGTTTATAATGGGAGTGTTTAAAATTCAGCTTTTTTGTGTTTGAATGTACCAGAAAATACATACATACCTCTGCTATGCCCATTCTTTTCTTTCTGCCTTTTTCATGTTTTGGGGTATACAAAGAAGTATCAACCTTCCATCTCTTCCTAGCTTAACCAGGCTGTAGTGAAATCTTTGTTGTTTTACTGTCTCTACTTAAAACTTTCCTCCCCCAAACTATCTTCTTTCAATTATACTTTGACAAAGTAGTTAAATGATCAGAATATTAAGACTTAGGAATCTAAGATCAGACTCTTGTACTTCCTAGCTCCCCACACAGTGCCTCTCATCTGTTTGTAACTCTAGTCTCAGGAAATCCAATGTCATCTTTTGGCCTCTCTGAGGATGTTGAGTGCTTGTGGTATACAGACACACATACAGATAAACACACAGACACACACTCACACAAATGAAGTTAAAAAAGAAAGAAGGAATTGTTGCTGGAGGGCTTCGAGTAATATCCACAGCAAGGAATGCATTCAGTTTAGTTAATAAGAGTACATTAATGTTAGTAATTTGGATCAATGTACCATTTTGAAGTAAATTTCTAGTAAAGATGTAATCTCAGTATAGAATATGTATAAATTCTTTGTGCTACAGTCATATTTTTTCTGTAATTCTAAAATTACTTTCCTTTCTCTCCAAAAAGGATCTTTTTGAGAAAAAACAAACACATGGAGTCTAACTCCATTGGTTAAGGTAGATAAGTTTGTAGGAACTTGTGGTCTTACTCTCACCTGGAGTTGTGCACATTTTCATACTCTTGCCTCAAGAAAAGGGATGAGATATTAAGTAAGGTATTCTGTGTGTGTGGTTAAGTACCTCAGTGCCACATGCATATATGCTTTTCTCTTAGAGCAAGGTGGTTGAGACAGAGAAAAGAGGGATTAGTGAGAAAGATATTCAGTGTTTGCATTCCCCCAACATGAACATACCAAGAATGCTTAATCTGATTACCACATCCAAGTTTAAGGGGGAAAAGATAGAAATCCCAGGATATACCAAAATTGCTTGCCAGCAATTCAGGGCAGACTTCAGTTTTACTGGGTATCTAAGGTAACCCAGAAAAATTTTTTTGATTAGGCATAAAAGGTGACAGCTTTAGAAAAGTTACTATACTTATGCTCAAGTCTGCACAAGAAGTCATTCTCGTTATCAATTTTTATGAATAGGTCTGGCTGCTCTTCTTGAAGATTGTGAACACTACAACGAAAGCAAGCATTTTGCTTTTCAACTTTGGTGAAAGACTTTAGTACTAAAATGAATCTTTTTTAAGGGGAAACAACACACCTGTTAAAGATGGACTCCAAAAAGAAGGTCAAGTTTCCAAAGTGATTTCAAAAATGGTGATTTCCCTCTAGCTGTCCTGAAAATATACAGCTTCTCCCACAGGTAAATGCCTCCCAATAATGGGAATGTCTTCACAGAGGAATGAAAAGATTTTGAATAAAATACAAATGGATAAAAGGGTAAAAAGTAGGACAGTGGAAGCTATTTTAGCAGAGATGAAATCAGAAGAGAGACTACTTTGTTGGGTGGCAGATACATTCAAGATGGACATATGGGGAAACAAACTATCTATCATATTATGTTGTATTGCTTTGTGTGGCTCCCTGGCAGATGAAAAGATTAAAGGAACTGGACTGAGTAACTGGCAAATGCTTGTCTTATGTTTCCAGGAGAAGCCCTGACTGAATGCAACCGGCAGGGACCTTTACAGTGTTCTGTATCCAACCCCGTTTCTTAAGCAGGTAGGTAATTTTTATGCTGCTGCCCAAATGATTGATAACTAACTTGTGGAGGAAGGGGAGGATGTGCAGACACAGAGGCGGCACTGCACCAATGCTGTAGATCATTTGTGTAGATGTGGAAAGCAGAAACTTGAGAGTATGCAATTTACCAATAAAACAAATGAATTGATAGACATTTTGAGGTTGGCTCCAAGAAAGGAGAATGAAAATAGGATGCTCATGAAATTCTTATCTAAATATATTACCGGATTTTTTAGAAAGGTACCTTATAAGTAAAAGAAATAAAAAGTTATTCGCAAAGCTAGGTGCTTGGGCTCTAGCAGAGAGAAGCAAGCAAAGACGATTCAACAAATTCTGGTCTTGGAAAGTAAACGTATCAAGACTTACAATGTAAATTTCAGGTAACCTATAAAACCTGTGTTTACTCAGGGATGTCCTGCTTGAGAAAATGCTTAAACAGCAAACCCCTTGCCTAGAAAATTTTATTAAGTATCCTCTCTGTAAAAACATTTGTACATACTTACAGAAGATACCTGTAGAAGGATAACTTTTACTTTGTAATAGCAAAAATATAGAAACCACCTAAATTTCCATAAACAAAGAAATGTACTACAGGAAACTGTTCTATGACATACCAGTAAGTATTTTCAAAATAATGTCAAGAAAAGATTGCTAATACACAATACACACTATATACATGATATAATGCATAAAATTATATCATCTATTTGCACAATATAATATTGAAAGCAATTAATACCTTAATATATGTATCATGGCGTCATACCTTTGCATAAGTACACAATGTTAGATACCATCTTTTGAGCCCTTTTGAGGAGGAAGATTACTAAGTCACAAAATTGTAAGTTTAGCCCTCAATTTGTTGTCTTCAGCTAAAAATTACATTTAATTACCAATAGGGTGTTTGGGTTCAGAAGTGAAATGTTTCACATAAACTCGTGTGTTTTAACTCCTACTCCCTAACTAGTGGTGCTGTTTTTAGGAGGCTGTGGAACTTTTAGGAGGTGCATCATAGCTGGAGAAAGTAGGTCACTGGCAGGCAGATTTTTCTCTATTACAACCTAGCCCTACGTCTGGTCAATGTCTCTCTCTGCTTCCTAGTTGGTATCATTCACTTGCTGCATGTCCTGCCACCATGGAGCTGCCCAAGGCCATGGCTTTCCTCTAATGATGGGCTGTATCTCCTCAAACATGGAGCCACAATATATCCTTCTATCACTATATTGCTTCTTGCCAGGTATTTAATCACAGGGATAAACAAAGCAATTTATACAGAGGTTGAATAAATTACTCCTACATGGAGAGTGCTTGGTACATAATAAGGGCTAAATAAATGTTATCTCTTAATGTTACTGGGCTAAGGGATGTTTCTAGTGTATTGATACATCATGAATACTTTGAAAAGTGGATACCTTCATTTTTAAAGGAATACACTGAAAGCACAAGGTAAATCAAATTGTCAAGGCCATATTGTGGTGCTTTTGACCTCAGATTGCCTTACTGTACAAATACATACACCACCACCACTACCAAGTCTGGTTAACCTTAGATGGGCAATTGAGTGCAGAAAGGAAACTATCGTTTTGTCACTTTAGATATACTCATAGTCATGTGAGTGCTATTGGAGTTTACTCGTGCAACTGAAAGAACAAATAAATTAAAATACCAACATTACCTAGTCAATAAATATAATCTTTATGTAGCTATATCTATATAGCTGACAAAAACTGAACAAGTTCTGGTTATCAAGTTGCACCTTCAAAAGAATGAAATAGTAAGACACAGAATGGAGGCAATAGTTGCAATACATAATAATGCCAGACAAGAACTCAGAAATTATGAAGAATTTCTAGAAATCAGTAATGAGGTAGAAAAATAGGAAAATCAATATAATAGTTGAAAAGAAGTCTTCTAAGGAAAACACATGATTGGCTAATAAAGATATGAAAACACTTGGAGAATGCATTCAGGACATTAACACCACAACGAGAAGCACACTGAAAACACTGGTGTTTTAATTCTTGCAGTTTGTTTTCTAGATGTCTTTTTCAAGCTAAAGTGCTGTTCAGAAAACATAGTTGTAGTGCTCTAAAATTGGAGGTGCCTTGTAGGAGGAGGATTTACATGCTTAGAAGTGTACAACAATGACCTGGGGTGTTTAAGATGAACTTAACAGAGGGAACTGCCCCACCCCAAAAGCAATAGGTGGTCGTTTACTTAATACTTACTTCAATGGTATAGATTTAGTTCAAAGTTTTCACTCATCCTGCATCACAATTTAGGTAGATATGTAGAGAACTGGTCATTATTTCTTAGGTGAAAGGAGCTCACTGTTTCTCCTAAGTAATTCTATGTATTTAGCGGCTGGAGGACAGTAAGATTCAGATACTTTTGGTTAGCTTATGATTTTTGCTTTGCCACAGAACTGTATTTCAAGGTCTCCTTTTTGCCATTGACAGGATGTGCAAGGAGAGCCTTCCTTTACGCTCACATAACCTTTGCCTTCAAAGCGCTTTCCCAGCTTTGATTCTATCACTTCATCTACTTCTGACGTTTGCCATGGCTTTTTCCATAGTAAGAATGTAGCTTATAACTAATGTCCCTGAAATCCCATGAGTGCCAAACGCCTGATAATGAAAAAGGAAATCCTGTTATTTCATAACTCCTGACACAAGGACTGCCAGAAAGTGAGCGCTAGAAGAAATGCTGCCTAAAGATTTTAACGTAAAGCACCACAAGTGAATATAAGGAACTAGTTCTATCCCAGCTCTGATTCTTAGTACCTGTGACATCTCGAACAGGTCACTAAAACCTTTTGGTCTTGTATTTCTTAATCAGTAAAATAGAAATAGCATCAAGAGGCTTGATGTTGACCTAGATTTTTCAATATAAGAAACCACAGATGGTACCAAAATGGAATAGAAATCACAGAAAGGATCAGATACATTGAAAATTATTTTTTTTAAATTAAAGTCAAAGTTTCTTTAAATAAACGCTAGCAGAGAAGAGGAACACTGGCGGTTTACTTGATAACAATAACAATAACAAAAAGTTCTATAGATGAGAAAGTATACTTCCTTGGCTTTCAAGAGAAACAATTGTCTCCTTAAAGCAGGGTATGTATTTAGTCTCTGGAAACTATTTTAATACTACTGCTGGGAAACTTTTTAGCTTTGACACATTCTATCAACTTCTAACTCAACCGTCAAATATTTTGATCAAAAAGCATTATGTCACTTCCAATTAGCATATACTCATAACCTCATGGGCATTTTTAAAAGGGAAAGTAGCTAGTAATAGTAATGGGTTAGGGGTTAGGGAAATTGCTCTATTGTAAGAGCATCAGCTATTCTTGCAGAAGACCAAGGTTGGATTATCAGCACCCACATGGAAGTTCACAAATATCTATAACTCCAGTTCTAGAGTATTCAATGCCATCCTTTGACTTTCCTTAGCACCAGGTCCTCACATAGCACACAAACATATACACAGGTCAAATACTCTCTCTTTTCTCTCTCTCTCTCTCTCTCTCTCTCTCTCTCTCTCTCTCTCTCTCTCTCACACACACACACACACACACACACACACACACACACACACACTTAAAAGTTAAAATGTACTCACATGCTGAAGATTTGCAGATAAACTTCACTTATCTAATAAGACTTAGAGCAGCAAACAGCTGTTCTTGACTTAAAGTATTGTACTGTTTAAGAGAATATCATTCAGATAACATAGCTTAATAAGTTCAAATACTTACACCACGTTAGGCAGAGATGCAGAAGTTTAGTGGAATGTTTATTGGAATGCCATGATATCAATGCCATGAGTAAACTAAAGGGCTAAGAGAATGAGACTAAAAACAAACAAACAAACAAACAAACAAACAAAAACTCCCTTTATCCCTAGTCTTGATTGTAGCTGAGATGAATGGTATGACACAGATCTTCCCATCTGCTTGCTCCTATCTTGCTTATGATGTCAGCGTTACCCCCAACATGTATAATTAAAGGTCTATCTTACAAAAAATGCAAGATGGCTGCTATGAATGTCATTTTTTTTAAAGAAAGCAATCTCAAAGTTTGTGTGTCTACATATCAATACTTTTGGTTTCTTTATGTAAGACTTCCTAAAGAAATATTATTATTGATACTTGCAGTGTTATTCCAAGATGATTGTATTGGCATAATAAAGAAACAGAATAATTATAGAACAGAAAAGTGGCTTTTGACATGGGAAAGAATATTTGTAGGAAAAGTACGTGGAATAAAAGAAAAACTGTAGTCCTTTGCCAGAACAAAACAAACAAACAAACAAACAACTACAAAGAAAAACAAAGAAGACTTTCTCTCAGTGCTACGCAAAATACACCATGAGAGGATGTGATCTAGCTTAGCATTCACAATTCAGAACTTTGCTATGTTTCTGAGGTATTCATGAAT
Organism: Peromyscus maniculatus bairdii; assembly: GCF_049852395.1. NCBI lineage: Eukaryota > Metazoa > Chordata > Mammalia > Rodentia > Cricetidae > Peromyscus > Peromyscus maniculatus. The sequence continues at coordinate 59,963,353 of NC_134875.1, read as the reverse complement.
GAGACATTTTTCACACTATTTCTAAAGAAGGCTGATAGTGATGCAGAAGTCAAAGTAAAGGAAAGGAAGATTCTACACTAGAAAGTTTTAAGTGGGAAATCAGACTCAATTTATATCTAAGTATACTTTAAATTTGATTAAACATAAGTATTTTTTTAAATTATATTGGCAGTTTAAAGGACTCAAATAAAATGACTGTTTAAGTTAAATCCAGGTTGACATGCACAATTAATAACTCTGAATGTTCAGTAATCAGCTTGCATCCTTTTAATTTTATTAATTCACATTTTATGTGTAGTTTTGTAGAGTAAGACAAACAGACATTAGAGTTTAAGTCTAAAATAATGGTTAATGTGAATTTATATTTGTTAAAAGTAAATGCTTGTCTCTTTTTCTGTACATGGCTGGTCTATAAACAATGTAAAGCTCTATACTAAGTTTTCAATGTGCTGTCTGACAGATAGGTGTCAAAGTTTTAATCAGCAGAGGTGAATATAAGAAAGGAAAATATATGTTAGTTAAAAATAATACAGTCCAACAATGACTCTATTTTCAGAATGACAGGAAGACAAATAAAGAACAATAAAGGAATTGCCTTTGGTTTAATAGACTTCAAAAAAAAAAAAAACCCGAAGTAAGAAAATAATCAAATCTTTCTGCCTTCTGCCTCTTCTCCATTTGATAAACATCCTAAAACACCAGGAAGATTAATCAGCTGATGATGGAGATAGTGCAAATGCCACATGTATTTTAAGTTAAGTTTATTTTTTCATATTGAATTGTGACAGAATTCTGAACATTGATTTATATAAAATAGGTGAAAATATGAAATAATGATATAGAAGATTATGGTAGTTTGTAAAGTATTTCTTTATGATCTAGTTATATTTCTTATATTAAAATTTTTATAGTGTGCTGTTGAGTCTTCAGAGACATGAATGATAAATATTAAGAGATTACCTACAGTTTGCAGCATGTTTTTCAAGTTGGATTAATGAAATGCTGTGATTTTGTATTCAAAACTGTTATTCTGCACTTTAAATTTCATCCTAAATGACAAGCATATGTGGTTTCACAGGGTGGAAGGAGGAAGATGGCACTGGAATTGTCCAGTGCAGAAGGAAGTTAAGGAGCCCTAAGGACGGAACGATAGGGACAGAAGACACAAAGGAATACACCAAGACAAGATTCTGATCAAGGTGCAACTTTATTTTTCTCCAGGAGGGCTTATATAGTTCTAGCAGGGTGGGGGGAGCAGGAAGATGTTATCTGCATAGGGTAGCAAGCAAACAGGATGTTTGTGTAGAATGTTTATGCAGGATATTGACAGGGTGAAAAGGTCAAGGGCTCTGACTCAATGTCCTGTTGCTAGGCAACCTGACTGCAAGATGTTCTAGTCCCCTGTCTTATCAGGGGTCTGTATTTTTCCATTAACTAGAGATTTTGTCCTTGTCCCTGACATAAAACATGCCTACTTTTGCCTCTCTTCACCACCAACAAAGGACAGACGAAGAAAGACAATTCCCCTGACTGCAGTTACAGAAGTTCCAAATAGGGGGTTATTTGGATGTAGCAATCACCCTTTCATGTTGAGCCAACCTCCTTCAGAGGAGATAAGATCATATCAAATTCTATTTACTTTCTTGAATTTATGTTTCAGTCAGTTATATAAAATAAACACACATAATCTTTTTATTTCTTTGATCTTTGCCATTAAGCCTTTGAATTCTCAATAAATTGCAAATGAATCTATTTAGGAGTTAGACTAGGATATGCTATTGTATAAATATCATTAGAAGTGCGTATTTTTAAGCCCATCTCTAAAATATGAATAAAAGTGCTCTTAACTTCTGTGTAAAACTTTATGCTGAACTATATGTGTACAGTCAACTCAAGTGTGAGAATTAATGGAAAAATGGGAACGGAGTCTCATCTCATATATCTTGTATTTGGGGTTTACAAAAAGAAGTAGAGGAGAAAAATTTAAGCCTTAAAGAGGTAAGCCAAAAACCCATGGGTTTTAACAAAGTGGTGCATGAGTTTATGGTATAGATGATAGTTTGAGTTTTAGGAGTATTTTTATTCTTTTCTCATACAACACGTCTCAACTACAGCTTCTTCTCCTGCCACTCCTCCCATACCCCCCTCACCTTGCCTTGCCCTTCTTGTCTCTCACAAGAAAAGAGTAGGCCTCTCAGACACTTCACCTGAACATGAAACAACATGTTATAATAATACAAGACATGAATCCTCACATCAAGGCTGGGCAAGGCAACCCAGTAGGAAGAAAAGTGCCTCAACATAGACAAAGAGTCAGAGACACCCCAACTTCCACTGTCAGGAGTTCCACAAAAACACCAAGCCAACAACCACAAGCATTATATTGGGAAGTTTTCTGAATAGGTGAGACAGTCGATTGGCTTGATCTGTTTGGGAGGCAACTAGGCAGTGGTACCAGGTCCTGGGCTCATTGCATGAGTTAGCTGTTTGAAACCTGGGACTTATGCAGGGATGCTTGGCTCAGTCTGGAGGAGGGGACTGGACCTGCCTGGACTGAGTCTATCAGATTGATCCCAGTCCTTGGGAATTTAAAAACACATGAAAATGGGAGAATTGGGATTTTGTGGCCAGAATGGAGGTGGGATTTGTGGTGTTAGGAGGAAAATAAGTGAAGTTGGAGGGATGAATTGAATTGGAATGTACTACATACATACATGAAAATTTCAGAGAAGTATTAATTAGAAAGAAAAGGACCTCATGTGTGTTAGAACATGGTTAAAAGAATGACCCATGATGAACAATGCCTTGATGAACTGTAAGAGAGGCTCCAGGGATAAAAGGAAAGAGGATCTTTTACCTCAGGTACATTTTGTTCACTGGATTGTTCTTGGACGTGATTTTGTGCCTCCTGTGATGATAGAACCCAATCTGGTGAGAGGATATGCTGAGTGCTGTCCTCATATCCTGAATCTGGATATGGCCTTCTGCCTTGCTTTCATGGTTTCCCAGATATAATCTATGCTATATATCAGGAAATTGTGCTTAAATTGGTCTGTCCTAAGAAAATTCTGGGAAAGGGCTGCTTCCTTAATATTTAGTATGTACTTAGGTGACCTTTATTTACATGTTTTTCTAATCATTCCTAGGATCATTGTTTTCTTTGTTACATTCATGTATAAAAGTACACTGAGGCCAGGCAGTGGTGGTGCATGCCTTTAATCCCAGCACTTGGGAGGCAGAGGCAGGTGGATCTCTGTGAGTTGGAGGCCAGACTGGACTACACAGGGAGTTCCAGGAAAGGCGCAAAGCCACACAGAGAAACCCTGTCTCGAAAAAACAAACAAACAAACAACAACAACAACAAAGTACACTGAAATTGAAGTAAAGTTGTCTATGGCATTAGAGTGCCCTATTCTTTAAGGTCTTCAAACCCCAGCTCTCCCAGACAGATCTGCATAGGTCGACAAAAGTCAACAATGTCTAGTAACTATGAATGTTATTTTATTAGGAAATAAAATCTTGTGGATGAAATTATGATTGAATCATAGGTGCAATAGGACTGTCCTCACAAGAAAAGGAAAATTTTCAGGGACACATATAAACACATGTGAGTAGGTCATGTTAAGGCAGAGGCAATATCTGGTAGGATAAATCTTAAAGCCAAGAAATGTGAGAAAAAAAAAACAAAGTAGAAACAAAGAAGGGACCATGGCCTTGTCAGTACATCAGTTTTAGACTTCTGACCTATAGAACTGTGAGAAAGTACATTTCTGTTGTTTTAAGCCATCTTGTACATGGTGTTTCGATATGGCAGCCAGAGGAAACCAATACACATTTCTAGCAGAATACTTTCAAAGTAAGACCTCATTAAAGGGAAAGTATTGTTATTTAATGGCTTCAAGTGTCTTATATATTATTTAACCCATTGCTTCGAATTCCACCCTACACACTGACAGGTAATTAAGTGAGGTGGTCTGCACTAATTTTTCTAGCTGCCTGTCAATCAATAAGCATCACTGTGTTATTTTGTCTCTGTGCAATCTGTGTAAAATGCCTAAGGAAATCTGGATATTGACATAATTTCCATTGACCAGCTTTAAGGCACCTGATGACAAATCTTTTAAACAGTGATCATTCTGGTAATTGAGCCTCAAACAAAACTACCACAACATGGAACTGAAATGTTTTATTGGAGAAAAATTTTGGAGAGAGAGAAGAAGCTTTGGCTTCTGGGTCAGTTAATATCATTGATTTACATAGTAAAAAGAAAGAATGAAGAAATCATTTTAAAATTGTGTTTGACTATTATTTCAGTTCCCAAAGAAACTTAACCTTAAAGGGCCATGAAAGAAGAAATCTGAACCGTGTATTCAAAGGTCATAAAATGTCTCTTGAAAAGTCACCCCTGTTTCTTCCAAATTACAAATCATGTTCTGTGACTGCTAAACACGTTGATAATTTTCACAGCTCATCCTATAAATGACCACAAACTTACACAAAAGAAAACAGGCAAATACTAACAGGTGATTCCAGATCCTATAATAATTTTCTTTTTCTGGCATCCCTAGAAAGGGGAACAGTACTTTCACTATGTAATAGCCTTAGCTGTCCTGTAACACTCTTTGCAGACCATTATGGCCTCCAACTCACAGAGGTCTGTCTGCCTCTGCCTCCTGAGTGCTGGAACTAAAGACATGTGCCACCAGTTACCACCTGAAACAATCAAGCACAACCCAGATTGAAGGACCCTTCCTCTATGAATGCTTCACCATTGACTCCAGCATTTATTGATTTCTTTCTTCTCTACTATACTATTGGGGGTGATTTAATGTACTTTCTTTCCTATCATTACTGTGAACCTTCTATTTACCAAGCTTTGTTCAAGACATAGCACACATTATCTCATTATTATTCATGAGACAACAGTGTTAGTAGATGTCCTGCCTCAGGGTAAAGGTCTAAATTATACCAGATTTCATACTGTGTCATGCCTCTGAGGGAGCCTAAGTACTAATACTATTGCCCTGAAACTTAGAAACATAAGCTTTATCTCTTCTAGAACTTCTCAGTGCCACAGAGGCACAAATGCACCCCTAACAATCATAATAGTCCTTTGCACTCTTCTAGGTCTTAAATAGGCATTGCATCAATGCTTATTAAATGAGTAGCTGCAAAAGATGCATGCAGCAGAAGAAACATTACATGGGAAATCAAAAGATGCAAGTTACACAGTTGGAGTCTCTTGAAAAAAACAATCTGTGAATAATGTTTTCTTTCCTATAATATGAATGGATCAGAAAACATGACATTTTTTATATTCTTACATTCTAATAGATTCCAAGAATCCCAAGAAAATACTATTTGGAAAGCAAAGGTCATCTTTTACAATCAAAGTTAGTTGGAAAAAAATTTAGGAGCTTTCTAAATAATTATTTCACCAGATATTTGAACTATGATGACTGTAGAGAAGCCTCAGAAATGCAAATATCTTTCAGGTAAGGATGATGCATGCATTTACCTGTTTAATGCAATGCTGAGGTACTATCTTCAATAAGTCTTCCAGTCCCTTTTCTGAACTTTACAATGTAACTAAAGTGGTTCTTTTTTTTTCAATTTCAAACAGATTATTTTACAATGTTCCTGTGTCTTTTGGAAAAAGAATGAAAACCTTAAAGTAGTCTTTAAATCTTGTGCGAATCAGACACCTTCTTTTTACTTCAATGTGCACTCTTATGATTTAGAAATCTTTATTATAAATCTCCATTCATATTTAATTTTTATAGACACTGAGACAAACTAAAGGACTTAGTTCTGCAGCCTGTTGAACAGGCCATTCTTTTGTGACAGGTGAAGGGGATCACTTGTCAAATAAAAATAATGGAACAAGTATTACAGATGATAAGTCAAAGAAACAAACCCCAAAAAATTGTTCAATAATCCAAAAATTGAAGCCACACAGATATCTCCAACTAATGGAGAGATAAAGAAAAAGTACTATATTGTATACCACTCAGCCATAAAAAGAACTAAAAGTACTAATAAGTATTGTAACATGAATGAAATGGGGAAACAATGTGCTGAGTTGTCTTAGCTACTTTTCTCTTGTTATGAGATACCAACAAAGGAAACTTATAGAAAAATACTTTATTTGGGGCTTATAGTTTCAGAGAGTTTACAGTCCTTGACCATTGTGGCAGGGAGCATGACATCAGGCGGGCTGGCATGGTACTGGAGCAGTAGCTGAGATTTCATATATTGACCCAGAAGCACATGGCAGAAAGATTTAACTGGAAATGATGAGGGCATTTGAAACCTCAAAGTCTTCCCATAGTGATACATCTCCTCCAACAAGACCACACCTCTTAATCCTTCCCAAACAGTTCCACTAACTGGGATCCAAGTAATCAAATACATTAACCTATGGAGGGGGGCATTCTTATTCAAACTACCACATGAGTGAAAGAAGCTAGGGACAAAAGAACACTTACCAAATAACAAGGATTATAGAAAATGCCTGTTTCAGTTGCATTTATGTGAAATTTCCTTAATAAACAAGAAGAGAGAGAAACAGATAGAAAGTAGACCAGCAGTTGTTAAAGACTAGATGAAGGCAAGTGGGAAGTGACTGCTGATAGGTGTGATATTTCTTTACTGGGTGGTGTAAACATTCTATGTTTGACTTTTAGTGGTGGCTACACAAATCTGTGAATCCTAAAAGATATTCAGTTATACAATTTAAAAGCAAAAATAGTATGTTTTAAAGTTGTCTTTAAATAAAGCTGTTAAAAGATTTGATTGAGGATACTTTGGAATTAACCATGGAAATAGCAGAAAGGAAGCTAAGCATGGTGTTACACATCTTTAATCCCAACCATCAGGAGGCTGAGGGAGGAGGATTGTAAATATGATACTAGCTTGGGATATAAAGCTATATCCTTAGAAACAAAGATCCAAACAAAGACAGAAGAAAACCAAAAGCAAGGGCTAGGAATGGTGGCATATGCCTTTAATCTTAGCAGTCAGGATGAATGAGTTTGAGGCCAGTTTTGTCTATCTAGAAAGTTCTAGGCTAGCCAAATGTAAGATCCAAGCTCTGACTCCAAGAAAGGAGGAGGGTGAAGGAAAGTAAGGAGGTTGAAGAGATTTCAAGGAGCCAAGGGCAGAAAAGGCTGTTTATTTACTCTGGACAAAGGCCTCTAGGTAGACAGCCCCTGTCAAACACCCAGGTGACCACAGCACACATAGGCCATAACTAGATGTGCTTAGACAGATATGCAGATTGGCACACAGGCTTCCTAGAGGTAAGCACACAGGTCTATAGATGCACATACACAGGCAGGCTGGTGAGGCAGAAGCAAAATATCCAGACCTCTGATCTAAAGTACATATTTATATAGAATCACATAAAAGTGGCATTCTGCCAAAACCAGTTATCTAACAGATTACATCACTATTTATTTTAGGGTTACCCAGACATCCAGTGTTAGCCATTTTGTACTGATGCATGGCCCCCATATCCAATGCCAGCCATATTTTAGTTGATTCATTCTGCATATCCATATCAGTAATATGGTGTTTAAACAAACTGTTTTTTATGATTTTTTTGAATACCAGTGCTACGTAGTAAGTCCCTACTGCCCACTATACACACCCTAAAAAAAAGAAAAGAAATAAAAGGTAGCAAAAATGCAGCAGAAGGACAGAATAGAGAAAAAAGCTGAGTAATCCCAGAATTTGGAAAACTGAAGCCAGAGCATGGTCATCCTTGAATACATATGGAGGCATTGTAAAAACAAAATAAATGGCATATTAAAAATTTAAAGAAACTAAGCTTGGGCTTCAATGTGGACACCTCAGGTTGATGGATGTGTGAGCTTAGACAAACCTTTACCTGTGAAACTGTTGACAATGAAACTTATACAAGGTTGTCTGGTTATGCTATTTAGTGCTAGTTGTCAACATGACTGAATCTAGAATCATATGAAAGATGATGGGCTTCTGAGCATATACACAGTGGAATTGTCTTGATTTCTTCAATTGTGGTAGCTAGACTCATCTTGATTGTGGGTAGGATGGTCCTCTCTGCTTGGCATCCTGGACTGTATAAAGTAAAGAAAGTGGGTTGAGCATTAGGAAGAACCGTTTGTTCTCAGAGTGGGATGCGATCAACTGCTTCAAGTTCCTGCTACCTTGACTCCCATGTGGTGATGGTTGCAGTTTGAACTGTGAGGCAGAATAAACCCTTTCTTCCTTAAATTGTATTTGTCCGTGTTTTTTATGGTGACAACAAGAATATAAACAATGATTGTGGATATTAAATGAGAGTACATGTAAAAAACTTTGCAAATTGATATTTTAATGTAAAACGATACATGACTATAACTGCTTAATTATTGTTATAATGTAAAGTAGGTAAGTAAAGTACAATATTTGACAGCTATATTTTAATTACCATCCCACAGTTCTCCTTCATAATAACCAAAAGAATTAACCTTTGGGGAATGACAACATTCACACTTATCCGTAATTAGTACTGGGTAATATAGAGAGAGCTATTCTATTATATTTGCTTGATATTTAGACAAGTAAGTTTCTCTGTGAATCTCTGAGCAATATGTTTTAATCTAATGCAGATACTGTGAGAAGGCAATTTGGTTAAAAAATCTATAGAAGATAATTCTAGAAAAGATTTAAAAGGCAATTTTTATAATACGAAATTAAGGAGGCAGGGAAGAAGGAGGAGGAAGGATGTGTTTTCCTTTATAAATCTTTACTAAGAATCTTGGGGTAGGGAGAAAGAAACAAACATCTGGAGTTGTGAAGTTTTTTTCTTCTTAAATCTAAAGGACAGCCGAAGAGCAATCTGTTGTTTGTATAGAAAAAATGCTGGTAAAAGAGGAAGAAAGTACACTTGGGGGAACATCTGCTCTGAGAAACACTTGAAAAGTAAGTGCAGGGAAACATTTGCACAACATACAAGCAGATACTGTGTTACAGAAGAGGAGGCATAAATATATCTAACATATGGAGGTTTAAGTCAAAATATAACAAAGTGAATATTTTCTTCTTCAGACATAATTAGCAAGTATATTTTAATGCCAGGCTGGAAAGGTTGCCACCACTAAACACTAATCAAAAACACTATCTCTGGCTTAGTATGAGTTATTTTCCTGATTTGATGGTGCTATTAACTGATTTATGGAAACATAGTCAATATCTAAAACCCACATACTAATATATACAATACCATATGTTGTAGATTGAATAGAAAATGTTTCCCATAGGTTCAAATGTCTGAACATTGGCTTTCCCAGTTGATGGTGCTGTTTGAGAAGGTTATAGAACCTTTAGGAGTGCATCAATGCTGGAGGAAGTATGTCATGGGATGGGGGTGAGGTTTTTGGAAGCTTTGGATTTCTCCATCCTGGTCCTAGTTCCTGTTCTTAATCTCTGTTTATTGAGTGTGGATGAAATGTGATCAGCCAGATTTTGGCTCCTGCCATCATGCCCTTTCTGCCTATAGATATGTTTTCCCTTCCACTGTAGACTCCGTCTTATTTTGCTTTTCATAGATGTTTGAAACACTATGGCAAAGGCAACTTGGAGAATAAACTTTTTTTCTTTTTCTTTTTTGGCTTACATATCCCATCACAGTTCATAATTGAGGGATGTCACAGCAGAAACTCAATCAAGACCTGAGGGAACCATAGAAGACTGCTGCTTACTGGCTTGCTCCCAGACTCATGTTCAGCTACCTATCCTTTACATCCTAGGAGCACCTGTTCAGGGATGAGACATCCAACAGTTGCCTGAGCCTTCACACATCAATCAACAATCAAGAAAATGTCTGTAGGACAATTTGATGAAGCCAATCCATCAGTTGAGGTTTCCTCTTCCCAGGTATGTTTAAGTTTTTGTCAGGTTGGTAAACCTAGACAGCACAGACTTATCCTTCTGGAACAGCAAGCCAAAACAAACCCTTTTTTCTCTAAGAATTTTTTTTTTGTCACAGCAACAGAAAGGAAACTGATATACCATAGAAATTGTTTCTCACATATCAACTAAAATATACAAAATGGACTGTCCTGGGAGGGGGAAATCAATAGAGATAAGAAACTTCATTTTGAATTAAGCAATCCTGAGTCAAACCAACTGTTTACCTTGTTTGGTTTAGTCTGCAAGCACACAAAGCACAATATATGTTAAAAAATTGAAAAAGCTCATCTAGAAGCACAGGTATTTTTTTTGAATAATTAGGTTCTTTGATTGACCTTAACAAAAGGTAACCTGAGTTTCTGAATGGCAATTGTTGGATGGACCTGAGCATTGGCTCCCTGCTTTAGCTACAGACTATGTTCTGATGTGTACCACAAACCATTCAACTGCACATGAATCCTTCTGGTTTCAAAGTAGAAGAGGAAAAGCCATGATGACTCAACACTACATAGGAAATATAGGCAATTAAAGAATGCTCAGAGGGAGAGAACTAGTCTTCTACAGGGAAGAGCACAGCAGTTATCCATTACCAAATGGTCAGGCTTGAAAACAAACGTACAAGTAACAGTACTGAGCAGGCTATATTTAGGAATGTATATGTATGCATCTATGCTTGTGTGTGTGTGTGTGTGTGTGTGTGTGTGTGTGTGTGTGTGTGTGTGTACAGATGCCATGTGATTGAGTGCAACCCCAACAGAGGCCATCAGAAGGCATTGGATATGCTGGAGATGAAGTTACAGGTAGTTGAGTCTGTCCTGAGTTCTGGGAACTGAATTCAAGTTGTCTAGAAGAGATATGAATTCCTATAATCATGAAGATATCTCTTTATCAGCCAAAACTGCATTTTGAAGCTCAGATTTCAAATACTTCTTGGAGCTTGTATGGTGGCATGTGCTTGTAACGCCAGTTCACAAGAATTGGTAGGAGGAGAATATTATGGTCAAGGCCAAACTCGGCCACATAGTAAGGTAGGGGATAGCCTGCGCTATATGAAACTGTTTTTTTTAATTATAAATAAATAAATAACCATTGAGGCAAAGATGCTTGAAAACCATTGTTTTGGCTCCTCCTTATTCAAATTCTCTTTATTTAATAGTGGCAGATTAATAAAATACCTATGTTATGATTATTCTAATATATTTTTTTTCATTGATTTTACTTTGTTTGCTGAATAAAGTTCTAACTAGTGAGCCTGGCACCTAAAGCTAACTATGATCTATTCCAAGCTGCCTTTTCATTATTTTCTTCCTACTTCAACCTTTCATTCTTTTCAAATAAAACTACTCTTCCTTACTGCTGAGCATTGACAGAGGATCATTTTTATATGTGGAGGTATCTTTTCTCTACCTGGCAGCTAATTGCTACACACACACAGAGATACCTGACTTAAGTTGTGCCAATCTGAGATTTTCCTCATTTCTTCTCCTTAGGATAGTCTAAAGCTCAGGAGCATGTGCCATTCAAGTGTTTAAACGAATGAAGCAGAAAAGCAGAGCCAGAGCTGGAATTGATATACTGTCAGCATTTTTGTAGCGAACTGGATGAATGGTTACAACACCAGGATGTACTTTCAGAAACATTAGGAGAGCTACACTAACAAGGAATAAAAAGGTTAACTTTTAAATTTGGGTCTGGCATGGATCAGTCAAAATTTCATAGGCCCAGATTTGCAACAAATGCAAACATCCCAAAATGAAAGTATGGGTAAGATGCATATTTCCCTACTATCACCTTGGTTTCCAAATGTTTCTCATGAAGTCTGTTCTAATCTGTACTATATGATGTGAATTTATCTCATGCATTATTGCATGATGGTTAACAGTCACTCAAAAACCCATGCTGCATAGTGAAAGGTGGTGACAGGTGATGCAAAAATCTTCTTTGCTCTCAACAACTTCAGAGAAGGATGTGAAGAGAAGCTATCATAACCTAAGAAACAGAGGCATGAAGTGTGCCCTGGAAGGGGATCAGTGGAGACTCTCCGTAGCTGAAGCTGAATATCTGAAAGAGGTAAAAGATATTTGTTGGAGCATCTGATTCAAACCACTGGTTCTTGCAATTTTAATATGAGCTTTATGCCTAGAAGCAATAACAGAGCAATGAATAAAATATTATTTATATGTCAAATACATTTGTCATTAATGAAGTATACAATCCCAAAGATATTAACTAATATGACATTTGGAAAATTGAGCTTAGATAGGAATTTCTGGATTCTAGAAAATAGAGTTCTTGACATAATGATTCTTCACTGTTTCCTGAACAAAGCAAAACTGAGAAAAAATAAACATAATTTTGCTGAAATAAAAAGATGATGAAATGCATATTTTCATCATGTTGAACTCCAATTTGTAATTTTCTCAAATCAAGTCTGTTAACACATATAATGTTTTAAACAAGCTTATATATTCAAGATTGTGATTAACAGGGGAAAATATCATTTACAAGGATAAGGATGATGTAGTACATTTGTTAAAATTCCGAAAATAGGGTGGAAGAGATGGCTCAGAGTTTAAGAGTACCCACACCACGTGGAGTGGATCAGAAACAACTATAACTCCAGCTCTAAGGGTTCTGACATGTCTGGCCTTTGTGAATACCTACACTCACATGCACATACTCACACCCAGACACTCATTTTAATATGAGAAAGTATCTTTCTTCTATATGCCAGTTAATTGCTGGCATTATAGAACACAGAAAACTATGCATACACATAATTGAAAACAAAAGTTGCAAAAGATACAAGGATAATTCCATGGATCATGAACAATTTATATACGTATATAAATATGTATGTGCATATGTGTGTATCTAATTCTACAAAACACTAAGAAAATTAGATAACTTCTACAATTCAGTGAAAAGAAAAACGACTTAGACAGACTTTGAATACATTGCACAACAAATGATTGATTCATTTGTCTTCAACTTACTAGGGACAGAGTGTAGACATGGTTTACTATTCTAAAAAAACACAGCAGTCCAGCTGTGTAACCTATCCTTTGACAGCCTGAGCAAGATTCTCTGTAGGTTGTATCTGAGAGGCTGGTAGAAAATAGTGGGTGATTTATTTTTCAAAGATATTACATTTCCAACAAAATGTGATTATTCTTAAACAAAATGAAAACAAATAAACACCAACTATGAAAAATTTGAAACGGTGTGGAACATGAAGGAACATATACAGGGAAAATTGGGAATGATTTCATTCTTATTTTTCTCTTCTGTAGGTTTCATTATCATTTTGAAAATATGGAAATGGATAGGACATAGAGACATTGCTAATGAAAACCTAAGGGACCAAAGCAATGTTTAGGAGTCATAGAAAAATTTTTTTATGTGACAAGTGTTAATTAAAAGAAAGAAGTCAGCAAAAGTCAGTTTCTTTCTGGTGCCAAACTAAGTTGGGTTGTTATTTAAAAAGTGCCCAAAACATTGATTGACCTGAAACATTGATTTAGAGCTGGTTGCCTCAAGCAAATAGTTTTTCTCAGTCTCTCCAGGGTAGTTGGACTAACTTTGGAAAACAAAATTGGCATTTCTGAAAGGTAGAAAACTCTTTAAACTTGTTGTCAATAATATTAATATTATATTAATATTACTACTGTTATTATTATTATTATTATTATTTAGGATTCTATTTTGATCCAGGCAATCTGACGTATTAATTTTGATCTTTTTAAGGATTTCTTTTCTTTTTAATCATGTTTATGTGTCCATTTCTCTGTGTGAGGATGTTTATGACAGTGCACATTCCCAGGGGAGGCCAGAAGAGGACATTGGTCCTCTGGACCTGAAGTTACATTGATCTGCCTGAGATGGGTGGTGGGTATCAATGTTGTCTTCTGGAAAAGCAATATGTCCTCTTAGCTGATGAGCCACATCTCCACACCCCTCATTCTGAGCTTTTAAACACGTATCTTATTACATGGATACTGGGGAAGTTCTAAAACCGAGTAACTCCATCTAGGTAGCTGTATCAACTAAGCTTATTAGTAGTAAATTCATAATTCTTTTCTACTAGTGATGCTACCATGAGAAAATTCATCTGTTTTAGAGGTGAGATGTGAATTTAGATTCAAAGCCTTTTCAATGCAGATTAGGATTTGTTTACAGCCAAATAGCCTTTAGAATTCAGCTTCTACTTGCCAACATAATTATATACTATGAGCACTAGTTAGAATTTAGCTCAGACTTCCTCAACATACTGAATATATTCAAATCATTGCATTGCAGCCTGTCAACAATAATTTTCAAGCAAGTAAATTAATTCTTTTTATCAAAGTATGAAGAAAGTCATATAATACTTGTCTTCATGAAAATAGAAAGAAAAAATAGGTATTTGGATTATTTAAAATGTCATTATGAAATATTATAAAAAGTCTTACTGAAGACTGTACATTGTCATAATCAAAGATTTATTATGCTTTGTTAATGGCTTTATGGAGATATTTACCTGCCATAAAAGTCTAAAGGGCATAATTCAATAGAACTTTATTATATTCTGGGTTATATAACCAGTACCTCAACTAATTACAGAACATTTTCATCACCACCACCCCAAATTTGTAATAGTTTAGGTATGATCTCTCAGTCTTCTAATATATCTAGTTAGTCGCAAGCAACCAATAATTTATGTTTTTGTCTCTACAGATTCATTTTTATGTAAATTTCATGTAAATAGAATCATACATATGCAGTCTCGTTTTATTTTTTTCTCTGTTTTCAAAATTTTATTTCCTGTTTTCAAAATTCATCAGTGTTGTAGCCTGTCTTCATTGCTTGTTTAGTCAAGGACTATTTCCACTGTAAGGTTACGCTCCACTTTATCCATTAACCTGTTGATAGACATTTGAGTGGCTTTCACTTTTGACTAGTATGAATGATGTTGGTTGTGACTGTCCATTCCAAGTATTTGCATGGGAATATGAATTCCATTTTCCTGATATGTACCTATGAATAGAATTAATGGATCATATGGAAACTTAAGTGTCACTTCTGAGGATTTAACAGACTGTTTTCATAGCAGTTGTTCTATTTTACATTCCCACCAGCAGTGCATGATAGTTCCAATTTCTCGGTATCCATGTCAACACTTGTTATTTTCCTCTTTCAGTATAGACAGCCTAATGAATGTGAAGTAGCTCTTTGGGCTTTTGATTTGCATTTCTTTACGAATGATGTAAAGTATCACAGCATAGATTTTTGTATATGTGTTTATTTTTCTATTTCATAATTGAGTTGACTTTCTAATATTGAGTTATATGATTTGAATACTCTGAATCCAAATTTGATATTCATACCACATAAAATTTGTAAATATTATTTTATTTTTTGTGTCTATGGTTTATACACACACACACACACGTGTGTGTGTGTGTGTGTGTGTGTGTGTGTGTACGTGTGCATGCATTCATAAGGAGGCCAGAAGAAGACATCAGGTATTCAGCTCTATCACTCTCCACATTATTACCTGTGAAACAGTATATCTCTCACTGAACTTGGCAATAGGTTTGCATTCAGCAACCCCAGCAATCTTTTTGCCTCCCCTGCCCAGTGCTGGGGTTACATGTGTTAGAGAATTGAAATAGAGTCTTCACGCTAAAGGAGCAAGTGGTAATATATGCCAAGCTCTCTCCTTAGCTCCAAGCATGTTAATATATGTTTTATCATTCTTATATTCTTAAGATTTGCATTTGAACGACACACACTTTTAATACTCTTCTTCTTTTGCACTCATTTTAATAATTTCTATGTTTGCAGCTTTGCAAAGTAAACTCAGGGCCTTGTGAATGTTAGTCCCGTGCTCTACTACTGAAATATATCCCCAGCACACTCTTTGAATTCTAAAGGAGTCTAGTCATATGCACTTGGCTTTTGTTGCTTGGGATTCATCATACACATGGGGAAAAAATCTACTGGTAGGCAGGAGGTATGATGGGTCATTAGTTAAGAGCACTAGCTGCTTTTCCTGAGGACTTGAGTTTGATTCCCATATGGAAGTGGCTCACAACCATTTGTAACTCGAATTCCAGATGATCTGACTTTCTCCTCTGACCTCTGCAGTCACTATGTATGCATGAGGTACATAGACATGCATGGAGGTGAAAACTCCATATACATCAGACAGCAAAATAATGACTTTTAAGAAATCTACTGGCTAAGCCATGGTCATGAATATTCACATGTGTATTTTTTTGTAAATTATTTTATGGCTTTAGATATTACATTAAAGGATTCTAGATTAATAGGTTTACCTGTTATTCAGATAAATGACATTAAAAGGACATTTGTGAGATTATATGTCTCCTTTTCATTTTTTTCCTTCAAATCCTCCTATACACCCCAACTTTCTATCCTTCAAATCTTTAGCCTCTGTTTTTCACAATTATTAATATAATATATGTATATTATAACACACACACACATACACACACACACACACACACACATATATATATATATATAATTTGTTTAGTCCAAACCACTTGTATGTACGCTTCTTTCAGGTCTGATCATTTGGCACCACACAACCAATTGGTATGCTCTTCTGGAGAGGATTGCCTCTTCTACTCCTAGCTTTACTCAATTGCCTGTTATTCGTTGTGCAGAGTTGAGGCATCCTGCATTTTTCTCGTCCACTTTGGTATCCTTTTTCAGTTCATGTTTGGACAGTCATATTAGTGGCACTTTACATGTGCAGCTTCTGACATTACCAGGAAATACAATCTCATTGGTTCTTTTTTTTTTCTGCATCCTCTTCTGCAATGTTCCCTGCAGCTTAGATCTGGGAGTGCTTTCAACTTGTATTCTTTGAGACTGGGATTCAAAACTCTGAATTTTCACTGGTGGTTGTTTCATAGTGGCATCTTTTGGACTACCCTTTCCTTGATCAAGTCCAACTGTTAGGCTTACCTAGTTGTTCTACTGTACTGATGCTGTTGTGGATTTTAAATAGTCTCACACTTTTGCCCAATTATATCTAAACTTTTACAGAAGTAATTATTGAGAAGGGTATTTTGAATTTATTCTTACACTCAAAAGAATATTTGTTACTTCTATTCCCGATGTTCTAAGACATCATGAATAGCCAATTGCGTAGTATGTAGGTTAACATGGAGTGAACAGTCTCTTCTAATTTGTAGTCTCTATTATTCTCAAGAGGGAGGCTCATTTATGGACTATGGCAAAGCATTGTCTTTATGAAATTGTTCACTTTGTGGAAAAAAAATCTCTAGGCAACTACTCAGATTTTTGACATGGTGGTAGCCTCTGGTGGTCTTGTTTCCCCTTGTGTAGAACTTCTACCATATGAGTGAAGACTAGACAGATAAAGAAGTCCCAAACATGCACACCATATTCATGTAGAATTTAGCTTCTTCAACAAGTAACAAGGAGAAATTAGAAATGCTGGCAGCTTGAACTTCTCAGATGATGAAGTAACCCTTAACTGAGAATGGAGGAGAAAGATTATTTTGTTCTTGGATACATTCACTTCCAGAGAAATATCTGTCATAATGAACCAGGAGGAGTTAGAAACAGAATGTGTCATAGTTGAAATTATTAGTTATTTAGCGGCGCTCTTACCCTGCAAGGAAATATCACAAAACACGACAGAATCCACTAAAAAGAGTTTTATTAAGATGAGAGAGACAGACAAATGCTCAGGCCTGCGGAAGAGACACGTGTGTAGAGAAGAAGAAGAAGAAGGAAGCTGGGATTATGGCACCGGCTTATAAAGGCTGGGTGGCACATACGTACACAGGCCGATGTAGCTATTCCACGCATGTGCAGATCACATGGTTGCATTGCGCACTCTTATGCAACCATGAAAAGCCATGGGGTCCTGGTCACACGAGATGCCTTGGCCTGGAAATGGCTATTTTGACCTGGAACTGGCTAGGAGGAAGTGTCTAGGTCAGCCAGACCTGCACAACTGTAGGGGTATGTTGTGGGACTATCATACCTGACTCTTCTTTTTTAAAAAAGAAAAGAAAAATTGTAGTTGATTGGGTATGGGGCAACGTTTCTCTCAAAGACTGCTTCTGGCTGAATAGTGGGTGTTGATTGGCTCTTGGGGGAAATGGGGAGGATAGCTTGTGAAGTCCTGGGATGATGGTGGGGGGGTCCTGGAATGACGTTCTGCCATCCCCTTGTTCTGCAGCTGTCCATCCTCCGTGCTGTGGCTGGGAACCTTTTGTCTGACAAGATGCTGGTGACATAGAAAAAGCTTAGAGAAAAAAGAATTATTATTATTTTGGTTTTGGAGTTCGCATTTATCTGAGGTAGATCTGGCCTGCCCAGATGGACACATGTGACATTATCTGAGGTAGATCTGGCCTTAGTACTCTGCTTAACTTTTATCTGAGACAAGCCTTATTAGAGGTAGTTTATTTAAGGCACCTGTTTCCTTTACTAGTTTAGCTTTTAGGAAATGCAAGTGATCAGTTACTGAGTATTAAACAATGATAGACTGTTGTATTACATTTTTCCTTACCGCCTGGATATTTCTGATGGTCCTTTTTGCCTCCGGCTCTGTGTGGTCCTAGTTGAGAAAGGAAGGGGTGATACCTTATTCCTCTGGAATTGGTGACAAGGCAGTGGATCCTGATGTCCTCTGGAGCTTGAGAGTACAAGGCCCTGTTTGTTTCACTGTATATGACAAGAGATTTTTCTGGGATGGAGGTGAGATAAAAGGTTTTAGATGAGACAGGTGGACCCAGTGAGGAAAGCCCTCGAGTTTAGTAGCTGTAAGAGTCACAAGAATTACCTTGAAGGGTCTCTGCCACTTAGGGGAAAGGGGTGGAGGGCGCTGGCCTTGAAGGAAGAGAAGAATCTGATCCCCAATGTGGATTGGAGGTGGACAATTATTGTCACACAGCTGAGGTAATGAACAGTCTGCGTAGCTCCATAAGATAGACCTTAGGTGACATCAAAGGCTATCTGTTAACGGGCTATCTGTAACAGTTGGAGGGTTGGATAAAAGACCTGGTGTTAGAACTGGCCTTCCATACATTAGTTCAAATGGAGAAATTGAAAGAGGCTTTTTAGGAAGAGCTCTGAGCCTGAGAAGAGCTAGAGGCAATAATCTTACCCAGTTGAGATGAAGTTCTTGTGACATCTTAGTAAGAATAGTTTTTAAAGACCAGTTGGTACGCTCCACCTTTCCTGAGGACTGAGGATGGTATGGGATATGAAAATGCCAAGGAATGTTAAGAGCCTTAGCTAGTGTCTGAGAAATCTGAGAGGTGAACTCTGGGCCATTGTCAGACTGAAGAGAAGCAGGAACCCCAAACCAAGGAATAATTTCTCAGAGAAGGAGGTCTGCAACTGTCTGAGCCTGCTTATTAGAAACCTGATATGCCTCCACCCAATTTGAAAATGAATCTACCATCACAAGAGGATATTTAATTTTCCTGATGGTGAGCATATGGGTAAAATCAAGCTGCCAGTCAGTCCCTGAAAGGGAACCTCTAGACTGGTGGGTGGGAAAAGGTTGACTTCTGTACTTGGTATTGGGATCTGTTTTTTTGGCAGATCTCACAAGAGGCAGTAATAGTTCTTAAGAACTATAAGTCCTCAGAGGTGGGCTGCAGGTGAGCTTTTACAAATTGAGACAGAGCAAGATAATTAGGATGAAAGAGCTGATGTAGATAAGAAAGAATTTGTCTAGTGTTTGGGGTTCCCTGTGATGGTGTAGGCTGTACTGTATGGATTCACTGTGGTGGGTGAGGTGAGACTCAGCCCTGGAGGGCCACTGTCCTGGCTGCCTGGTCAGCCCAGTTGTTCCTCCTAGAGATGATGGAGCTATCGGTCTGATGAGACCAGCAGTGGACAATTCCTGTAGCCCTGGGGAGGTGGGAAGCCTCCAGCATGGCCATTATTTAGCCTGAGTTAGATATGGATCCCCCTTTTGCTGTGAGAAGGCCACACACCCTCCAAATAGCAGCATGGGACAGGAGGAGATGAAAAGCACATTTGGAGTCTTTGTAAACATTTAAAGATTGTCCCTGTGCCAATTGGAAGGCATGGGTGATGGGTGAGATCTATCAGCTCAGCCTGTTGGTTAGTGGTGTGTGTGGGTAATGCCTGTGCCTTTACTATCTCAGTATCTGACACTATGGCATAACCCACTTTAAGGGTCCCTTCATATAAAACAAGCTGCCATCTGTGTACCAGGTATAAGTAGCTTGAGGTAATGTGCCCTCCTGTATGTGTGAAGGGTGAGGTAACAGTTCCTCTAAGGTTTCAGTGCAGGAGTGAGAAGGAGAATAGTCAGTATTAGGTTGAGGGAGGAGGATTGAAATGTTAAGAGGTGGACAAGTCTGGAAAGTAAGTGTGGCATCCTCTAGAAATGCCACCTGGAGAGAAAGATCCTGAGAAGGAGGTAAAGTTTGTAAGCCTTTATAAGTTAAAAGATGGGACAGATTATGATGAGAAAACACAATAATGGGTGACCCAAAGCTTAGCTTTTTTGATTCCCAAATAAGGGGCTCTGCAACTGCTAAGGCACAGATGCAAGGTGCCCAGCCCTGACTGGTAAGGTCTAACTTCTTTGACAGATAGGCTACAGGTGCAAAGGAGGGTCCCAGCTGATGCCCTAGAATTCCCAGGGAAAATCCCTCCTTCTCTGCTACATAGAGGGAGAAGGGTTAAGTTTGGGAGATGAAGTACTGGGGGCTGAAGAAGGGCCTGTTGCAGCTTCTGGAAAGGTTTAGTGACAGGATGGAGGAGGGGCTCATGTGGTGAGCCCTGAGCTGCCTCGTATAAGGGATGAGCAAGGAGAAAAAAAAGATGGAACCCAAGACCGTAAGAAGCCAGCTATTCCTAGGAAAGACAGAATCTCCTGCTTAGCAGAAGGGACTGTAAGAGACTGGATTAGATGCTTTCTGTTTACAGTAAATAGCCTTGTGAGTTGGAGTAATGGACAGACCCAAATAGGTGACCTGGGGAGTTGACAGCTGAACTTTAGAAGGAGATACCCTGTAACCCTGGCTGGATAAGAAATTTAGGAGAGCAGAGGTATTAGTTTGGCTCACCTGTAAGGACAGGCTACAGAGTAAAATATCATCTACATACTGTATTAGTTTAGAGCCAGGGAGAGACAGAGAAAGCAGGTCAGAGGCCAGAGCCTGACCAAATAGGTGTGGACTGTCTCTGAATCCCTGTGGCAGAACAGTCCAGGTCAGCTGTGTGGACCAGTGAGTGTGGTGAGTGTCAGGGTCAGTCAGTCCAGATGAATGCAAAGATATTTTGAGACTGAGGACTGAGAGGAACAGAAAAGAAGGCATCTTTGAGATCTAGAACTGAGTAGTGAGAGGTTCCTGAAGGGATAGTGGACAGGAAAGTATAAGGGTTAGGCACTACAGGATGGAGGGGGACCACTGCAGAGTTAATGAGCTGGAGGTCTTGAACCAGGCAGTAGGTTTCATTAGACTTTTTAACTGCAAGTATGGGGGTGTTAAAAGGCAAAGATGTTAGGCAGAGCAGCTTTTTCCTGAGAAGGTCAGAAATGATAGGCTTAAGTCCTCTTAGGCTCTGGAGTGAGAGAGGGTACTGAGCTTGGGTTATATATCTGGTAGGGTCCTATAACTAGATAGTAATAGGCTGATGGTGCCTAGCGATAGAAGGGTTCTGGGTGTCCCAGACTTTTGGGTCTACCTGAGAGACTGGAAAGGGAAAAGAATTGTTAGAGTCAGTAGAGTGAGTGGCTAGGAGAAGGAAGAGGGGAGCTGCTAGTGCGTCTGGGATGAGGGAATGTGTGGAGTGAAAGAAATGGACGCTCCTACCTTAGCTAGAAGATCCCTCCACATAAAAGGTATAGGGCAGCTGGGCACCACTAAGAATGTGTGTGTGAGAGGGATGCCTCTGAAAATGAAATTAAGTGGTGGTTTCTGATGAGGCAGGTAAGGCTGTCCCTCAACCCTGACAATAGGGAGACAAGCAGGAGAGGTGGGCCCCCAAAACTCTCTCAGGACAGAGTAGGTAGCTCCGGTGTCCAAAAGGAACAAGATGGGGTGCTCATTTACTTTTATTACTACCCTTGGTTCCCTGTGTGGGATGGGAGTGGCCGGGGCAGGAACCGGGCAGCATCAGTCGTCGCTGTAGGCCAAGCCTAGAAAGTCAGCCAGAGGGTGGTCTTCATCTGGCGTTCCTATGTCGCTTGGGACATTAGGCCAGTCAGCTGACCAGTGACCCTTTTGGCAACATTTTGGACAAGGCCTTGTTGGTGCTCTTCGTGGGGTGGTGGTGCAAGCCCGGGCCCAATGGTCTTCTTTCCCGCCCTTGAAACAGGGACCAGACAGCTTTTGGGGAGCCAGTCAGATGGTGTTTGCCAGCATCTGGCAGTTCCTTTTTTGGGCCTTCTCATCTCTCCCATGGTATACCTTAAATACTATCGCCAGCACATCTGCCTGTGGAGTCAGAGGGCCGTTCTCCAGAAGTTTAAGTTTATCCCTAATGTCAGGGAAGGTCTGTGAGACAAAGTGGGTCATTAGGAGCTGCCTGCCCTCAGGGCTCTCCATGTCTAAGCTAGTGAACTAAAGTAGGGCCTCGGTGAGCTGCTCTAAGAAGTGAGACGGATTTTCGTCCTTATCCTGAATTACCATTTTTAGTTTTTCATAGTTTACTGGTTTTAGGGCAGCCTTACAGAGGCCTGTCAGGAGACAGGTAATAAACCTATCTCTGGCTAGACAGCCACCCTGGGTGTTACAGTCCCAGTGTAGTTCTTGGTCAGGAACCGCCTCAGCTCCTGGGGTGTGTGAAAGGTTAGTCTGGTGACTAACCTTTCCATCTGCATGAGTCCTAGCCTGCTCCCATACCTTCCTGTGCTCCTCAGGAAGTAAATTATTAGAAAGTATCATGTATATATCATGAAAGGTGAGACTATAAGATTGAGTTATATATTGAAACTATTTAATAAAGGAAGCAGAATTAGAAGTATAAGAACCCAGCTTAGTTTCTATCTGAGAGAGTTCTGCGAGAAAGAATGGAACATGAACCTTAATCAGTCCATCCACACCAGCCACCTCTCACAAAGGGAGAACAGTGGAAGGGTTTGGATGGCTGGAATCAGGCAGTTTAGCAGTTCGAGAATGGGTGGTAGGAGGAGTGAAGGTTGGAGCCAGGGGAGGGCCTTTGGAAACGACCGCTGCTGAAGGAGAAGCAGCTGTTGCCAAAGGAAGATCCGCTTTAGAGGGAGAAGAATCTGGAAGAGGAGCTGAAGGAACAGTTGCCCTAGGAGCAGAGGTAGGAGCCGGAGGTCAGATAGGTGGAGGTTCGTTAGCAGGATCTAGAGTCAGAGATTTCGAAGTCAGAGAATCCTCCAGTTTAGGCACAGCTAGGAGCATATGAGCAGGAGAGAAGGAATCCATAAAAGACAGTTTAGCACTCAGAAAGAAGAACGCTATGATGTAGGGCAACTCTTTCCATTTGCCTGCTCACTGACAGAAATTAGATAACTCTCGTAAAATATCGGGATCTAAGGAGCCGCTTGGTGGCCATTTTTTGTTATTTTGTAAAGCATATTTGGGCCATTTCTTAGTACAGAGACAGATCAGCTTAGGAATCTTTATGTAAGGCATTAAGCTGAGAGGTTTTAAAGCTTCAAGATGACAGCCTAAGGGAGAGGAAGTACTAATAGGGTTGGAAGCCTTGTTTCCCATGTCTGCAGCAGAGAGGCAGAAAAATAAATAAAAAACACACACACACACACACAAAAAACAAATGTGATCTGGAGCCAAGGCCCCAGGTGTCCCCAAGGCCAAGGACAGATACTGGGCACAGGTCGCAAAGCAGCTCATTAGCCACACACACACACACACACACACACACACACACACACACACAGTCTACATTTTAGAATGTAAGAACACATGAGTTCAGTCAAAGATATAGTAACTGAACACACACACACACACACACACACACACACACAGATATATACACAACAAGACATCATATAGAAATAGAATTAATGAGTTCTATGCATGACAGCATGGATAATCCTTGCCAATATTTAAAAGGAAGAAGGAATTACAAAGTAGATATGAACAAAAAGAATACACATGCTAATAAAAGGCAGAATGATGAATATCTGTGAGCATGTATAAACTAGAAGATAGGTGAGAAAAGCTTCTGGAACTATAGAACCATTATTTACCCATCTACCTATTGACACAGCCATTCATATATGTATTCTAGCTTTATTTTTTTAGGCTTAGAAGCAATGGTCAATCCAAGATAAATGAGTGTCCTTAATACACTCTGTTGTACAATTGAAATACAACTTTTTATTCAAAGATGCCAAAACTTCTTATGGAAAGTAAATAAATCTAAATCTGAGGCAGGAAATACAGAAGAAAAAGCCTAGTACATCTTAAGATGCCAGATGGAAAAGAAGGTATCTGTGATTATGTAGGTTATTTTAAAAAAGATTTAAAGACAAAATAAAGAAGCCTCAATTGCCAAAATAAGACAATTTCAGTTTCTACAAGAGCATAAATTACAAGACGTTAAAATACAACAAGTATGTTTAATCCTTTGAGATTTTAATTTCATTATACAGAAAAATACTGAGGGCAATAGAGATGTGATTTAATATATCAAAATTTGAGTAGCTAAATTGAATACATCATGTATTTATATTTTTGTGTAAACTTACCAACTAATAACTACAAAACATGAATGTTTTCTAAGTTAAACACATTTGTAGAGAAAGGATAGGTGAATTACCTACTTTTCCCCTTTCTCTGATCAAATTTCAAAAAAAAAGTGGCTCATTCTAACTCATGGATTGAGATTTCAGTTCATGGTGTAATTATCTCATAGCATGAGCATGAGGCTATTATAGACACTGGATCACAGTTAGGAAGCAGCAAGAGTAATGGTGGTAGACAGCTGGCTTCTTAATTTTTTCCTTTTCATGTCAGTCAAGGACTCTAGTACATGGGATGGTGCTGCCCATATTTAGTGTGGGTTTTTCCTTCTTAGTTAAACCTCTACTGAAACAAAATCAAAGGCAATCCAAGACATGTGTCTCCTAGGGGATTCCAAATCTAGTCAAGTTGGCAGAGAATGTTGATAATTCCCCCAAAAGGAGGGAAATGAAAAAAAAAAAAAAACCAACAGTCTTTGTTTCCCTCCTGATAAAAGAATCCAATATAGACTTCACTCTTTTTTGTTTGTTTGTTTGTTTTCTAGACAGGGTTTCTCTGTGTAGCTTTGCTCCTTTCCTGGATCTCGCTCTGTAGACCAGGCTGGCCTTGAACTCACAGAGATTTGTCTGGTTCTGCCTCCTGAGGGCTAGGATTAAAGGCATGTGCCACCACCACCCGACTGTAGACTTCACTCTTGGTGAAGAGCTTGAATATGAGTTTGATCAGTCTCTGGATCTATCTGATAACTTTTAGGGAATAAAACAGGATTGAAAATGTTTTGAACTACATCATGAGTGCAATCTACAAATTTAAAGTCTACATAGTTTTAGTAGTTCAAATTCTTCAGCAAATAAATTGAAAGGGGAGAAAAACAGAGATTAGAAAACATATTACTTGTAATACAACTTAAAACTTGCTAAGACTATATTGTACTATATTATTCTATTTAGTGATGTGCATTTGAGTAAGAAAATCACCTAGAAGAGCAAAATAGTTACAACTATAAAAGACATGCTTGTAATATTAGCACTCAAAGTGAGGGAGAAGATTGATGATGAATTCCAGAACACCTTAAGTGCACAGTGAGACTATGCCTCAAAACAAAATGAGAAAGTGCCAGAGTAGCAGACATTTTTAAAATTAGAAGAGGATATACAAGTTAAAGTGGGACACAGAGAGGGATTCGTTAGATAATTGAAATGTCTAGATGGTGGTTAGATGGTTTTGCTTTACACTATACATGTTTTTACTATACCCATATTTCTCATCATTATATAAGATATTAAAACTGCATTTATAAACCTAACACCTGGGGTGCTTAGGAGATTTGTCACAAGTTCAAGACTAGTCTGAGCTACACAGTTGAATGGGTTCTAGGCCAATCTATGCTTCAAATCAAAACCTTCTTTCAAAAAACACAGAAAAATCAATTAAAATTAGAAAAAAGTAGAACATTTTAAAATTTTTGTTTTATATCCAAGCCCCTTCCCCATGCAGTTCTGCTTAAGCTATGCAGGGTCCACACCTCCCTGGATGGTGGGAAGACATCCTTGGGCCAGCCTGCCTGGCACCTTGCAGTGCTGGGCAAGTGGATCCCATTATGATAAGGAAACTTGTGGTGAAGAAATGGGAGACAAAGAGAAGTGGAATGTTTCATGTACTGTGGAAATAGGAAGAAAGGAAATATGAAGACGGTGAGGAGTAGACTGATGCGAAAGGTCTGCTTGCCACCTGAGACCATGATGAGGTACCGACAAACTGCTGCTAAGGTCATGTCTAGGTCCCCAGTCCTACAGCAGGCAAGATCTGTGTTGATGTCTGTGGTTCTTTTTGCCATCGAGGACCCTGCTGATTGCAGTGGTTGTGGTCTCCACGAGAGAACATGTTGGGGTCCAGGCCACTGGGGTGGTGCTGATCTGGGTGGCCTTCACTGCCACCTGGGGCCAAGGTAACAACCAGAACAGGGCTGCTGCAGCATGTCTGGGTCCGTGGTCCTACTGCAAACAAGGTCTGTGTTGATGTCTATGGCCTATGTTGCCACCAAAGCCACATGAATCCTGGGGTCTGGACTGCAACCTGTGACCTTGTTGGTATCAGGGGGCCATGCTGATGCCAGAATTATTCTGATCTCAGTGGCCTAGACAACCACCTGGATCTAGGATGTCAATCAGGCTGAGTGGCCTGTGCTGCTACCCAATGCTATGGTGATATCCCGGCCAGAACTGCAGCTGAGTCTGGGTCCATGGCCCTACTACAGTCAGGGTCTATGCTGATGTCTGAGGCTCCTATTACCATCGAAGGCTGTGCAGATGCCCCTATGTCCGGGGCATGTTGGTGTTTGAAAACCACACTGCCACTGGGACCTATGCAGATCTGAGTGGTCGGCACTGCCACCTGACACAACGGTGACATCCAGACCAGGCTTCCCCAAAGACCATGTCTGGGTCTGTGGTCCTATCATGGCTAGGGTCTGTGGTAAAATCCAAGTCCCATATTTCCACCAAATATCACATAGAATCTCAGGGTTGTGACCACAACCTGTAGCCTTGGTGGTATCCAGAGCCATGCTGCCACCAGAACCATCCTGATCTGAGGAGCCAGTGCTTTCTCCCAGAGCTAGGATGTTGTCCAGGCCAAAGCTGCTGCTGAGCGCCATGCCTGGGTCCATGGTCTAGGTGCTGCTGGGGTCTGTGTTGTTGTCTGTGGCCTGTGTCACTTCAGGAAGCCTTAGGAACCATGTAAGATGAAATCAGAGGGCTACGCTGAGCCAGCCCTGCTCTTTGCTGGCCCAAGGAAAGCTGGCCTTGACTCTAACTAGACACTTTGGCAGGAAAGCTGGCTGGAATCCTGAAGTGAACTGATCCTGAAGGCATGGGAGTAGCAGAGCTGACTCTGCCTCTTCGCCTGAGGAGGATGGTGGCTCCAGCTTAGCTACTAGCCAGGCCACAGCCGGGCTTTGGGTTGCCCCACCCTAACATCTACCCTATCTATGACCTGCTGGAGCCAGTGAAAAGACTGGACTGTGGAACAATACCTACAAGATCTCCAAGACTCAGGGCAGGCACAGGATATCCCAGAGGAGTTCTGGTAAGTATCCAGTGATGATGGTGTGCAAGAAGCCAGAGGCCTTGAACCAGACCAGTGACTCATTCCAATTAACATGTGCTAGAAAAGCTGATAGGACAAAAGGGTATACACAACAAGGATCCCAAAGCTACCAGGATAAATGGAGAGGTGTTGGAGAAGCAGGCAGAAAAGGAGAAGCAAAGAGTTTTTTGTTATCATTTTGTTTGTTTTTGTTTTTTTTTGTTTGTTTTTTTCTCATTTTGTTTGTTTGATTGCTTGTTTTGTTTTATCTTTTTTGTGGGGAGGTGCTGCAAGGGTGATGGGAGAATATGGGGAACTGGGAGGTGAGCAGGAAGGGGTGCATGATGTGAAATTCCCAATGAAACAATAAAGAAGTTAAATATAAAAATGTTTTATATTCATTTATGTGTATGAATTTTTACCTCACTCATATATGTGCATGGCAAGGTCAGATGAGGACATCAGAGTCTCTTGAACTGAAGTTTATAGATGGTTGTGTGCTAACATGTAGGTGCTAGAACTGGGACTTCCAACATCTATAAGAGCAACACAAGCCCTCAACTACTGAGCTGTCTCTCCAGCTCCCCAAAGTGTAATTTTTAATGAAATCTATGTCATATAAAGGTGTAATAAAGTTAAGTCTTAAAAAGATGAAAGCAGAAGTTCTGATAAGCAACTAGAAGAAAAAGTTAAAGTGGCCCTCTTGGAAATAGGACTATGATCTCAAATATAATATAATGCCACAAGATGGGTAAATATATGATTAAATGTAAATGAATATTGACTTTCATTATTGTTGGTATTCACATCAACTTAACACAAATTAGAAATAACTGAATAGGGATCCTCAATTGTAGAACTGTTCTGGTTTCTTGACTGATGTAGGAAGGCCCACTGTGGTGGTAATCTAATTGTACTGAATTATTATTTTGATTGTATGTTAATAAATAAAGTTGTCTGGGGGTCAGAGCTATTAGAGCCATAGCAAGAGTGTGGCGGTGGTGGCACACGCCTTTAATCCCATAGATATCTGTGTGTTCAGGGTCAGAGCTATTAGAGCCATACCAAGAGTGTGGCGGTGGTGGCACACACCTTTAATCCCATAAGATCTCTGTGTGTTCAGGGATACAGTCAGCATTGGAGACATATGCCTTTAAGACCTAGGGGGCTGTACATTCAGACAGTGACGAGGCAGTCATGTGTTTGAACAGACAGATCACGAAACAAAGGACTACTGATTCTTGCCAAAACAAGTGTGGTTATGGCTTTATCAAAAGGCATCTTCTGAGGCCAGGACAATATGGCCCCATCCCTGAAGTGGCCTTCGCATCCGGAAAAGGTACAGTGCCCTTTTCTTCAAAGGCAGCTTAACAGGCAGAGGGCAGATGGATTCTGTTGTACAATGGAACAGCAGCTGAAAGCTCATGCCTCTCAAAAGTAGACTGGCATTTAATAGAGGGATGTAGAGAAGAAGGGGATGCTGAGATGAAGCCATATATACACAGCCAAGAAGAATGGACAGCTGAATTAAAAAACTGTCAACAATTTCCAGAATTTAAAATCCTGAATCATGACAGGACACTAGTGGAATTCAGGTGTTTCTGGTACATGGACTGCTCTCACCCAATGTGAGGTTGAACTGTAGACCTTGTGTACATCCTACTTCACAAATGAGACTGTCAGATACACTAAGCCTATAGGCTGAAGATGATGCCCCAACACTGCGGAGAAACCTCAGGTGACTGCCCAGGCAGCTGGCTGTTTCTGTCAACTCACAAAATTTTTTGGAAGTTGCTTGCATGCACTTCCTGTTTTTTATTTTTTGTTAGCTAATTATTCCCTTCTTGGGTCTCTGAGGGAGTTGAAGATTAGTTAGTTATGGTTGAAGATTAGTTAGTTATAGTTGAACATTAATTAGGATAGAAAGTACATTAGATACATCTTGGAATTACCAAAATAGGATAGATAATGGAATTATTTTCTCTGATTTGTCAAATACCTGTTTAGGTATTTATTACTTGTATATATTGTATATAGTTATTGTACTTTTGTATATAGTTTTTCTTTTGTTAGTTTGTTTTGTTTTTTTTCTTTTTATTAAAATAGAAAAGGGGAAATGTGGTGGTAATCTAATTGTACTGAATTATTATTTTGATTGTATGTTAATAAATAAAGTTGTCTGGGGGTCAGAGCTATTAGAGCCATAGCAAGAGTGTGGCGGTGGTGGCACACGCCTTTAATCCCATAAGATCTCTGTGTGTTCAGGGATACAGTCAGCATTGGAGACATATGCCTTTAAGACCTAGGGGGCTGTACATTCAGACAGTGACGAGGCAGTCATGTGTTTGGGTTTACAACCAATGAGAAGGCAGAACAACATACTATAAAAAAACGAACTGACAGGAAGTAGGTCTCTTTTCGCGAAGCTGGGACAGCAGGAGGAAGGGTGAGATTTTAGCTCTGAGCTCTGACTTCTCGGCTTTCTCTTTTACATTGTTTCTGTGTTTCTTATTTAATAAGACGGTTGGTTACATCTACAGCCCACCCTGATTGCAGACATCATCTTCTAGTAGAACGCCAGATAAAGAGTACATCCGAAGAAAGATAATCTTGCCTTTTGAATACTTAGCCCTCCCTCTTGCAACCAATTTGATTAGCCCAGTTGTTGCTACTGCTGCTGATCCCTTCCCCATAACAGAACCACTGTTTGCAAACTTTCAACATGCCATTGAGACTGTGCGATCTCCAGGAATCTTCTGGGTTTTAGTGTCAGATTGGGACTAGTGAGGCAACTCACCTTATAGACTGAGTTGTTGCCCTTCCCCACTCAGTGAGCGAAAGATGTTGTGGGACTCCTTAGAATGTTGAGGCACTCAGACTCAAGTATGAGCAACTACTGGGGTTCCCAGTTCTTGGATGTGATTTGACTCTTACTATTGTATAGCTTAATAAATTCTGAATACACACACGCACACTCCTGGTTCTATTCCTCTAGAGGACCTTTACTAAATAAACTGTATTATTAAATATCACATTATGAAGAATAAGGAAGCAAGTAAAAATGAACTTAAGTGGTTTTAAGTTTCAATAAGTATTATAAAGTGGTAATGATTTAATTTTTTAAAACCATGAAGAGATTGTAGGCTGTGTTCTTTAGGTAATTATGAGAAAACTAATATAATGTATGACTATTAAGTTACTCCCCAGGCTATCAAAGCTTAAAATTACTTGTGTAGTCAAACAAAGGGGAGAAAGGAAGAGGTGAAAAGATAAATCTAGATTTTTGAAACAGCAAGCTCACAATATGATTGCAAATCAAATCTGGAAATACAGAAATTTTATTTATAATGAATACAGGCAGATACTTCTATATAAAGCATAAGAATGCAAGAACTGGTAAAAAGGTAAAGACAAAGTGTGTGAAATTAAGATATTGTAAATTTTAAATATAAAAGCACAGAAAATTTTAAAGAAAATTACATTCAGCCTTACACCATGGAACCACAAATGAAAAGTCATTGAAAGATAGAACAGAATGAAGCAACACAGATGATGCCAGAAGGTCACTCCTATGTAATGGGAGTGCTCTTGTAGTGGCCAAATTGTTAGTCTAATATGAAAATTTCCCAACTCTAAATCTTCATATACTGCTACCATAGTTTCAAAATACGTAAAGGAAATTTTAGTGAAAATAAAATGAAGAAAATTTGCATAGAGGTAATCTTTATCATATTTATCAAAATAAAATAGCAGACAGAAATGATAATGGTAAGGATTATTAATGAAATTGAGCTAATTGACATATATAGAACATTACCCAAAAGTGGCAGGATTCATTTTTTATTCCAGTGCATACAAAGCCTTTGTTAAAATATACCATGGCCTGTGCTATAAAGAAAGTTTCAGTGCATGTCAAAGTATTAAATCATTCTAGGTAAATTCACAGTCCACAACTGAATAAAGGTCAATCCCAATAAAAATAATCAATAATTATTGAAATTATTTTTTAGAAAATTAGAAAAGTGTTGTAAATAATTTATAAATGAAGAAAAATCAAAAAAAGGTGTAATAAACACTCTGAAGGAATTGATAAAAATAAAATTATGACAAAATGAAGACTGAAGGAGACAGTTCAATCAAATGCCTGAGTAGAAATTAATTTCCTAAAGTTCACTGGATGAAAATCAGAATAATAAATGAATCAAACATATTTAAAGAAACTGGTTATAAATTCCAGCATCAAAAAGAAATGAAAAACATGAAGGGAAGTCTGTGAATTAGAAAGCAACCATAAGAGAAAATACTAAAGTGGGAATTGGTGCCTTAAAACATTAATATGTATGATGAATCTCTAGAATGCCTGATCAAGAAAATAAAAGGGAGAGCAAAGGGCATCATTATAGATTCTGTAGACATCACAAGACAATGAGAGGTCATTAGAACAACTTTATGCAGATGCTCTTAACGATTTGCCTGAAATAGAGTATTCTTCAAAAAAATAAGCTACTATAACTGATCGATGATATAAAAAGCCCCTATACCCCAAGTTCTTTTTTAAACTGTCTGTATTGTTAATGTTTTACACACACACACACACACACACACACACACACACACACACAAACACACACACACACACACACACACATAGTGCCAAATAGCTTCATTAGTAAATTTATACAAATATTTAAGAAAAATAGAATAAATTTTATACAAATGCTTCATAAAATAAAAGAAGATTAAGAATAGCATAACCTATGGGTGGAGAGAGATGTGTCAATGGGTAAAGGCTTATGGAGTGTGTGCCTAATAACCTTAGTTTGTTTTCCATAACACACAGTGAATGGAGAGAATTCATCCCTGAAAGATGTTTTCACACACACACACACACACACACACACACACACACACACACACACACACACACACGCTGTGGATATCGCTCTATATAAATAAAACACTGATGGCCAGTGACCAGACAGGAAGTATAGGCGGGATAAGGAGAGAGGAGAATTGGGGAAACAGGAAGAAGGAGGGGAAGACACTGCAGCCACCACCAGGACAAACAACATGTAAAGATGCCGGTAAGCCATGAGCCATGTAGCAAGATATAGATTTATAGAAATAGGTTAATTTAAGATATAAGAACAGTTAGCAAGAAGCCTGCCATGGCCATACAGTTTATAAGTAATATAAGTGTCTGAGTGATTATTTTACACTTGGATTGTGGCACTGTGGGGCTTGGTGGAACCTGGAGAGAAGCTCTCCAGAAACACACACATCACATCATATACACATTCATACTAATACTAAATAAACATTTTTTAAAGAAAGAATATTAGCAATTTTAAAATCTCACTTGAGTGTGTTAGGAATAGAAAATTGCAGATCAGTCTACCACACTCACCTAGATGCAAAAAATATTAAAGTATTAGTAGATTAAATTTGTGACTATGTTAAGAGAATAATGTACTATATTCAACTTAATATTATTTTAGTGCCTCATGATTGATTAGTATTAGTCAGCTAGAGTAAAAGAAACATGTACGCATCATTTGATCACTCTGACTGATAAATACAAAATGTTTGAGGAATTCAGCACCTATTTATGCTAAAACTCCAAGCAAATTCAAAACCCAGAGGAAGTGTCTACTATATAAAGGACATGTGTAAGTGATCTACTGCTGCCATTGAGAATCATCACAACTTGAGCAGTTCAAAATTCCACAAACTTATCATCTCAGTTTCTGTGTTTTGAATCCTTTATGCATTTGGCTGAAATTAAGACATTGGATTCATTTCTCTGTAGAGTCCCTGGAAAGAGATCTTTTTCCACAATTTATGTAGACTTTTGGAAAAATTCATTTTGTTACTATTGAAAAACTGAGGTTCTTATTTCCTTGGTGGCTTTTATTTGGGAGTTGTCATTAGTAGCTGGATACTTTGGTGTAGTACTTGGAAATAGTCTCAAGCAGTGGTGCACGGAACCTTTCTCATTCCTGGAATCTCTGTGAGTTCCCTTTTTGTTAGAATTCTCTTTCATTTATCTGTCCACATTGACTCAGAGTAAGTAATCTCTTAGTATACTGGGGCTAGGATAATAGCTCTCTTTTACAACCACAGCCTTTGCAATATCCTTGCTGCCATATAACCTATTACATTTATGGGTTCCAGACCTTAGTGCTTGGTTATCTTTCCAGGGCCATTCTATCTACAGAATAAAGAGTCAATGGTTATAATTTTACTTTGTTTCCTCAAGATCCATGTTAAATACAAATTGAACTGTTTTGTGCCAGAAGCAGAGCTTGTGCTTCTAGCTCACTAACTCATTTAGTCTACAGCACGGTCAGTCCCAGTATTTCATTTACACAAGCAACTCCAAGTGACAATCTCCACTAGCTGGATTAAGTCAGTTTGCCTTCCCCACATACCTCCACAACCTACAGTGACTACACAGGCATATCACAGTCACCACAGTATGAATCCAGAAAATTCATGACTCATAAAATTAACTAGTTATAACCTATAAGAAACCTGTTGGAATAATGCCTTAGATAAAAATAAAAGCTTTGACCTACTAATCTATTTTTCACTGTATTGCCAGGCAACTGCTGATTGTGCATGGCTGCTCCAGAAGGCCTCTGCCTTCCTACTGAGTTTATGACACATATCACTCTTCTTTCCAGGATTTGCATATATAATGCTACATATTTCTTTATTTCTTCCCTTTCTTTTAACCTCCTCTGTGTCTCACTTTACTAATTCCATCAAACTTAGGTTTTATTCCACTTAGAGTACCCTTAGAGAGTGCCTGTCATGGGAGAAATTAGCAAGACATTTACCAGACAAGAGCCATTAAGGGAATTTGCTAGTGTGAAAAAAGGAGTGAGTCAGATACTTCAGCACATTATAACTATCTCTTGGAACCCTGACAGTTCAGTGCCTAAACTTGAGCCATAGGCTGAATTAAGCCCTTAAAGCTGAATTAGAAGGAAATTATGATGTAGAATCCATAAAACCTGCACCAAATTCTGACAATCAATTAGAAGAAAAATGCACTTCTTCCCACTAAAGTCAGTAATGAGAAAAGTCCACTTATTCTCATTAATTTCAATTAGTACATGAGATGCAAAGCTCCCCTTTCTTAAGAGGAAAAAATAAATTTCTAAGATATGAAGGAAAAATAAGAAAGCTCTTGTTGGTTGTGGTTAACATAATTATATACAAAGAAAAATGCCAAGAATTCTACTTACCAGCATCCTATAAGCCCAAATGCATTTCTTCAAAAGACAGCATTCAACATTATTCATGGAAATGTAAAATGGTTCAGTTACTGTGGAAAGTACTTTGGCAGTTCCTCAAAAGGAACAGAAAGATTATAAAAGTTAGAGAATCAGGGAGTTTGCTATGACATTGTGTCTCCTAGGAATGTCAGAAGCTACACCTGTAAAGTCTTACTAACAACTACACAAACACCAGCTGAACAAGGATAACAACAATAGTCATGTCAAAGAGGATGGGTAAAGACCAAGAGGCTTCAACCCTATACAAAGAACTGTAGGAATCTAAGAAATGCTGAGAGTGGGAGAAATAGTTTTCCCCAGAGAAGGGCACACCAATTGGTCATCCAATACCAATTGGTCAACCCTAAAGAATATAAATAACATTATACTGACTGAAAAGGTCCTATTTAGGAATACATGTGTATAATGCATATTAGCATGCAATAACAGTAAATGAAAAAGAGGCCATGAAATTGAAAGAGAGCATATGTATGCATACATACATACATACATACATACATACATACATACATATGTATATATGTTTGTAGGAAAAAAGGGAAAGGATAAATGTGATTGTATTATAATCTCATAAAGAGAAGAGAAAGAAATTAAACATAAGATTAACCAGTACTGCTACTTCTAAACATAAACCAAAAATAATTGAAATCAGTGAAACAAGAAGGCACTTGTATAATAGCACTCATTTCAACACCTTTCAGATAGCTAAAATGCTGAAAATAATGAAGGAGCCATCAGATGAATGAATAAACACAATGTGGTGTGCATGTATATATGACTGAGTAAACTATAAAAATGAATGTAATTTTGATACATACTAAAACATATACAAATCCTGAAGACATTTTGTTAAAAGTAATAAGCCAGACATAAAACAAGTATTGTGTGAATCCAATAATATGAAATAGCTACAGTCAAATTCATATAACTAGTAGAGTAGAACCTATCAGACTGAATACACTTCTCATTTTTCAAGAGAAAAACTTTTTACAATCAACAAAAAAATAACATGAATATACTTAAGACTGTGGGATGATTCAGTTAAAATGATTAAGATAATTAATTTCATTATAAATAGATATTTACAATCCAAAGATTTAAGCATCTGAAAAATAGTAGTTAGTAGAATAAAAACATATATTTGGAAAAAAAGGGGCATCTATTCTTTGAATGTAGCAACTGGGTTGTTATCATCTACAAAGCTCACAATTGTGAACACAATGATATTATCAAAATTACAAATGTATTTCATAATGTTTCAAGTAAGTTTATGTTTTTTGTGACATACTGCATTCACAGATATCTTGGAGTGCCTGTGGCCCAGAGGTAACAGGTTGGACATCTGTATCAATCTAATCTGAATCAAACTTAAGTGTTATTCAGATCTTTGGTTGTAATGACAAAATACATGGCTGTAACAACTGAAAGTAGAAAGCATCAATGATTCTTTTGCTTTAACTCTTGTGAAGTTGACAATCATCTCTCTCTGTCTCTCTGCCTCTCTGCCTCTCTCTCTCTCTCTCTCTCTCTCTCTCTCTCTCTCTCTCTCTCTCTCTCTCTCTCTCTCTCTCTCTCTCTCTGTGTGTGAAAGTGGCATTGCTTGTCTCCTGTTGACCCGGAGGTAAGGAGTACTGGAAGGTGCCCACAACAGAGTATACATTTCTAGGAAACTCTGCCTGTGACCAATAACTTCTATATAGGATGTATTTTTGATGGATTAACCCATTGATCAGACTAGTGTTCTCAGGATCAATCATTTCCCAGAATACAGTCTGCTAACAACCAAGTCTTTAACACAGGAGCTTTTTATGGCACACTTCATATCATAACAATGTATAAGCCCTGTACATCAGAAACCTGAACAATGCTATTTTCTTTCAGAAACTAAGAAATACCCATAGACATAGATACATAAGATCTTAGATAAAAAAAATATGTACTTTAAATATTTTGATTCTTTTAAATTACTGTATAATCACAATAGAACAACAGAACCTTGCAAGGAAAGTTTTAAGCCAAATTTAAAATTCAACTAGAAACAAACAAACAAAGAAAACAAGAATAACCAAAGGTACCTTGTGGAAGGAAAGAAATTTTGACAATATAAACTATCAAATATAGGGATATGTTATAAAGAAAAAAATACTGAGGCAGTCTTATAACAGAAAATGCATAGAAGCATAGGCAAATAGATTAGACAAAAGAGCCAAGAAAGAGACCTACATATACACAGTCTTTTGAATTAAGACAAAGGGATACTGTAATAGAACATGGAAAATGTGTCTTCTAAAATCTGCACTTGGTCAGTTGTATATCCAGATGGAAAAATATCACTGACAAGACTTGTGAGTATCAAACCATATGCTAGGGTCTAGAGGGAATTCCTGAAGTAGCTCCACAGAGACCTGTATTTGAATCTCCAGGGTCTGTTACTTCACACAAGATGCGATATTATGCAGATCTCACAGGCTTGTCTCATTTCCCTTACAGGACCTCATCCACTGGGAATACACTCATCATGGTCCTAGATTTATCTTGAGGCTCTGCAGCCACTATGTGCTTCCCAAGAGGTTGGGCCTAGATCTCTTAGCATAATTCAGAAAGTAATGAAGCAGAAATTATTATCATTTATCAGATATAGTATTAAGAGTATTCACAAATATTAGAACAAATTAATAAGCATTTAAATGAAAAATACTGTCAACTTCACAGGATCTAGAGTTACGTAGGAGATAAGCCTCTGGGCATGTCTATGATAGATCATCTAGATTAGATCATACTCTGAACAAGTCTGTGTGGCATATATCCATACTAGGTTAATTGGGATGGGAAGACCCACCCAAACTTGCAGACCCAAGAAGTGGAGAAAGAGACCTGAGTACTATTCTTCACTGCCCTCTCAATCCTGACTGCAGACACAATACGGCCAGCTGCCTCAGGCCCTGGTCACCACGGCTTCCCTGCCACAATGAACTATAACTTTAGAGCTGTGATCCAAAATAAACCTTTCTGTCCATAAACTACTTCTTAACAGGCATTTGGTTACAGCAAGCAGACAAGTAACTGATGCAGTAAATTGGTACTGAGAAGTGGGGCCGCTGTTATGATAAATCTGAAAACATATTTGTAACACAAATCTTGGCTTGTACTGTTTCTCTGATCTTTGAGCGTTCACCCCAAAATCTGGCATCTGGCTCCCAAGTTTTTTATTTATTTATTTATTTATTTATTTATTTATTTATTTATTTATTTATTTATTTAATAAGACCTTTTAAGATTTGTGCTACATCTGGTGCCCAACTTGTCAGGTACGGATTCACAAAAAAGCTACTTGCCTGTGGCCTTGCAGGCCCAAGCTGCATGTAGCTGGATGTAGTGGTGCATTCCAGTAGGATGTGCTAAAGGAGACAGAAGAAAGAGGATCCCAAGTTCGAGGCCAGCCTAGGAGGCTTGCTGAGGAAAAGCTGTTGCTAGGGCTGGGCCACAAACAGTAGTGGCAGGACCATGGAAGTGGTGGCTTCTGTTCAGAGCTATAAGCTGCTTCTTATCATGTTGGTGGTGATGGAGATGCTGCTACCCCAAATGAAGGGTTTACCTGTTTTTTCAGAGAACAATTGCCAGGACCATCATGTTACAAGAAAGCATCGGGAAAGGTCAGTTTAGAGAAGTTTGGTGAGGCAAATGGTGGAGAGAAACTGCTATGAAGATATTCTCTTCTAGGGAAGAATGTTCATGGTTCTGAGAGACAGACATTTATCAGAATGTGATTGCTCCAAACCACAGAGGAGGCAAAAAAAAAAATCTGCAGGGAACCATGGCCATGCCTAACAGCAATTTTTAAATATTCAAAAGGATAAAAGGACCCCACAACGATGATTCTACATGGACAATAATAATATCACTAAGCTGAAAAATATCACGCAAAAATCAGTTTTGGACTACAAACTGCAAAGCACAATTTCGAGATGGCTAGCTGATATCCTCCAGCCTCACAGACTACATGAACAAGGACTTGAGATAAGCCCTGCACTCTTGCATTATGTAGAGACTGGATAACAAATGGCACAGCTACCTCTCCCAGGAGTTGACAATTAACCCTAAACTTTTCTTTTCAGGATCCCCTAAAGATGTCTTCATCCCCAGAAATCAGGAAGTAATTTAAAAAAATGATGCCCACATTCCCAAGAGGTGGGATGGGAAGTTTTTGGTCATTTGAATTATGGATATTTTCATTGTTTATGATGGTTGGTTACAAGTTGTTAATTGTTAAAGTTCAGGGAATAAAAGCTAAACAAAGGAGATTAGATTCAGGATTCTTGTTTTTTAAAACAAGAAAAATAAAAAAGAGGGTATAGATAAGAGGTAGAGTATTGAATCTACTATGAAAAGAAAAAAGAGAAGATATA
Source organism: Peromyscus maniculatus bairdii (assembly GCF_049852395.1). Classification (NCBI taxonomy): domain Eukaryota; kingdom Metazoa; phylum Chordata; class Mammalia; order Rodentia; family Cricetidae; genus Peromyscus; species Peromyscus maniculatus. The sequence continues at coordinate 59,923,900 of NC_134875.1, read as the reverse complement.
AAAATTATAAGATAAAAGGTAGATCACTGAATCTACTATGAAAAGAAAAAAAGAGAGAATATGAATATGACAAGATAAAAAGAGATTATTGAATCTTCTTTAAAAAAGGAACTACTTAGCTGGGCGGTGGTGGCACACGCCTTTAATCCCAGCACTCGGGAGGCAGAGACAGGAGGATTTCTGTGAATTCAAGGCCAGCCTGGGCTACCAAGTGAGTTCTAGGAAAGGCGCAAAGCTACACAGAGAAACTCTGTCTTGAAAAACCAAAAAAAAAAAAAAAAAAGGAACTACTTGTTTTAAATATTTTACATTGGATTGGACTTTTATAAATTTCATAAAAATTTTGGACTCACCAAAATAGGGTAATTAATGAAATTTTGTCTGAATCTGTCAAATGTTAATGGACTAGAAATTGTTAATGTAATTCTTGACTATATATATTGTATATACTTACTGTATATAATTTTTTCTATTACTTATATATATTTTTTTAATTTTAGACAAAAAAAGGGGAAATGTGGTTGATATATTGTGTATCCGAATAAACTTATCTAGGGGTCAGAGAACAGAACAGCCACTAGATTAGACATAGAGGCCAGAAAAATGGTGGCACACAGGCCTTTAATCCTATCACTTGGTAAGCAGAGATCCGTGTGGATCTCTATGAGTTCAAGGTCACACTGCAAATACCCAGGCATGATGACACACACCTTTAATCCCAGGAAGTGTTAGCAGGAAGTAGAAAGGTATATAAGGCATGAGGACCAAGAACTAGAGTCTTTTTAAGGTTTTAGGCTTTTAGAAGCAGTTCAGCTGAAATCCATTTGGGTAAGGACTCAGAAGCTTTCAGTCTGAAGATTCCTGGGAACGGGATCAGCTGAGGAGTTGGCAAGGTGAGGTTGGCTGTGGCTTGTTCTGTTTCTCTGATCTTTCAGCATTCACCTCAACATCTGGCTACCAAGTTTTTTTTTTTTTTAATTTAATAAGACCTTTAAAGATTCTATTACGCCTATTTCTTAGACCTTTAAAAATAGTCTGTGGGAGGAATGTTCAACACTTGAGAACTTTTGGCTTGAAAAATTCTCTAATTTTTTTTTAATAAATATTTTTATTTTATAATTAATTTAATTTTACATATCAGCCACGGATTCCCCTGTCCTCCATCCTCCCACCTCCCAGCCTTCCCCCTCAATGCACCCCCCATTCCCACCTCCTCCAAGGCAAGCCTGGGGAGTTAGCCCAGCCTGGTAGATTCAGTTGAGGGGGGTCCAGTCCCCTCCTCCCTGCACCAAAGCTGAGCAAAGTGTCTCAGCATAGGCCCTAGGTTCTAAAAAACCAGCTCATGTACCAAGGACAGGTCCCTGTCCCACTGCCTGGGGGCCTCCCAAACAGTTCAAGCTTATCAACTGTCTCCCTTATCCAGAGGGCTTGGTCCAGTTTCATGGGGGCTCCTCAGCTATTGGTTCACAATTCATGTGTTTACACTAGTTTGGCTATTTGTCCCTATGCTTTTTCCAATCATGGACTCAATATCTCTTGCTCATATAATCCCTCCTCTCTCTTACTGATTGGATGAGGGAAATGCAAATCAAAACAATTCTGAGATACCATCTTACACCCGTCAGAACAGCTAAGATCAAAAACACTGAAGACAGCTTATGTTGGAGAGGATGTGGAGCAAGGGGAACACTCCTACACTGTTGATGGGAATGCAAACTTTGGAAATCAATGTGGTGCTTTCTTAGAAAATCAATGTGGTGCTTTCTTAGAAAATCAACCTCCCTCAAGACCCAGCTATACCACTCTTGGGCATATACCCAAGGAATGCTCAAACATACCACAAGGACACATGCTCAACTATGTTCATAGCAGCATTATTTGTAATAGCCAGAACCTGGAAACAACCTAGATGCCTTTCAACTGTGCAGTTAAGTTATTTGTAGGCATTTAAACAAGTTAAGATTTTCTATTTTATCTTGATAGCTCCATGTTTTCAAAGCATGATCAGAAACATATTTTTATCCGTATTATCTGGTAAACTTATGAAAATGGAAGCATTTTTTCATTTTTGTAGCAGTGTTCAATCAACTGAGACTTGTGCCACATTTGATGTCTCACTCTAATTATTTCACATTCTAATTGCCTTTGCTTATCTGTAGCCATGGAAGGTTATTGCTATTTTTGTGCTTTGAATGTCATTGCTATTTGAGGTTATGTTTGTTTTTCTTTAAATCATGTACCAACAAAGTGTAAGGTGAAAATTCACAGCATGGCTCTTGGGTACCAACAACAACAACAACAAAAAAAAAGGAAGGAGAAAGTGATGTTCCAAAAAAAGTATCTCAACCTTGGCTTGGCATCATTGCTGATCTTACAATAACCATTTCGATAGATGCCTGAAAGAGAACTCATGAGAGGTCAAGGTCCATTAGTGAGTGATGAAGTATACACATTAAGTCCACAAATTATGATGTTTGAACCAGGAGCAACTCACTACCTACAGTGTTACCAGAAATGCTTTGTTTTACACGTTGTTTTGATTCTTGTGTTGTCTCTTAGAATTCTGCATGTCAGCTCAGAAATCTGTTTTAATCTGACTTCCAGTTGATTACAATATATGCTCCAGTTTGAAAATGATTTGTAGAGAAAATTATTTTGAGAAATATAGGTGTGAAGGCATCACGGGAAGATGCCTAAGCATATTTAAATAGTGATGAAAGAGAGTCTGTACTGAAGAAATGTGTTGAAAATATAGTAATAAAAGTGAAATTCCACTGGATAATGTTCTTCAGCACTCATGAGGCAATGAAATTCAATCACAGTTCAAAGCAGAGGGCTATGCATGTATTGCAATAAAATGAAGAGCAAAAAGGATGGGTTCAGATAATAACTTCTAAAATTATTAAATCATTTTTATAAGCCAGATATCATTCTCAAATGTCCACAAGGACACAGCCTTATATTGTTTCAACAACCTTGTATAAACTAATATTATTACTATCCCTTTGATGAATAGATAGAATTACAGAGGTTAAATAACTTTCCCCAAATTATAAATAACACGTGACAATGCTAGACTTAGGACACAGACAATTCTGTTTAGAAAAAATATTCTTTATTATTATTTATTGTCACTACATTTTAATTTATTTTGAGACAGTGTCTCAGTGTATAGCTCTTGCTGGCCTATAGTTCACTATGTACATGAGGCTGGCTTTAAACTCACAAAGATCCCCTTGCATTTGCCTATCAAGTAGTAAAGAGCATGCACTACCATGGTTGACTAGAGTCAAAATTTTAATCATTATACTTTGATATATATTTGATTCATGTATATTTATTTATCATTTAGATTTTTTTGTCCCAATATAGAGTCTCATGTAGCTCAGGTTGGCCTCAAATTCATCATGTTGCTGAGGGTAACCTTAAAATTATTTTTATTAGATATACTTACCTTCTGAATGATGAAATTTCAGGTTTGTGCCACCATTTCCAGGTACTTAGTAATTTGCTACTCATCTATTTATTTATTTGTTTGTTTATTTATTTATTTATTTATTTATATATTAGGATTTCTATTAATAGCTTAGGATGCCTGGAAATCCCTATGTATCCCAGACTGGACTTAATTTTATGATCATCCTCCCTTAGCCTTTCATTTCTGGGATTCTAGAACGTACCATCACATCCAGCCTAAGGTAGGCTTTCACATGACAGAATTCCTGTGGAGTAGCTTGTATTTCCCCACAAGAAATATGTTGAGAATGAGTCAGATGGAAAGATCAGATGTTTAAACACAATGGAGATGATTAAAAAAAAGAGGAGATAAAAGAAAATTGAATTTAGTAACTGGTTATTTACAATCCATCCCAAATAGTATTCATAATGTTTCTTCTGGTGATAAGCAGCTGTTCATAATCAAGGAAGCACCAGAACAGTGTTTAATAGGGGGTTCAGATTTTGCCAAAATGTTACAAAAGAAAGTAGAGAATTGAGATGTTTTCTGGACTGGCATGGATTGCATAGATGTATGGAAATAACAGGAAAGCTGAATGTAGATGGAAATTAAAATATATCACTTATATTGTCAAGAATGTTAGAAAAGAAAAATGCACATATTCTCACATCTATTTTTAATTCTCTGTTCTCTGGAAAGTCTTTAGCCATATGCATGAATATTTTACATCATTAAAGCATATTGTGCCTTCAATTTTGTCCTGCTTCTTCACTTAGGAGACAATTTTTCATTTGCTATACTTTATGTTTACCATTTTTAATGGATGTTTTAACATCCTGTATAGCATAACCTATTTGATCCTACCTGTATGTGGCACCAATAAAGCTTCCATTTTAATTTTTTATATCTTTGAGTACATAGATATTTCCAGATAGAGATTTTTTCATATTTTAATAGCTTTCTCAGAGTAATTCCATGAGCGAGGTTATTAAAAGAAAGGATATGTGCAGTTCTGTTGCCTGTATGCTGATATTGCTATCTAGAATAACTATTTAAATTTCCCTTGCCACCAGAAAAGTGGGACTATGCCAGTTTCTCTACATGCCCCCATTAACACATTTTCAAAAAATGTAGTTGAATTCTTTCTCTAGCTTCTGTGAATAATAACCAAACGTTGGCCTTATTGTACTTATTACTTTTATTATTAGTCAGTTCAATAGGTTTGTATATGGATGTGTGTCATATATTTCATTTTGAGTGAAATTTATTTTCATACATTTTTATTTGTATTTAGTCTATTATGGCTGGTATTGTTCTTATTTTAATAAATTTAATAAAATAAAAGTCGACCATAAAATCCTTTCCCTCAGAGATCATAAACACAATAGATTCTTGAAAAATGAAAGATAAATTCCAAACAATTCAAAGTGCTTATTTTTTATGACTTTGGAAATATTCACATATTAGTGTGGTATTCACTTATAGTAGAAGAGATATATTTTGCAATGTTAAATAATTCATATAATTCTTCAATTTGAAAGTATGGAGCTATCAATATGATACACATTAAATGTGACATTGATTTATGTTAAATAATAGAATAGTGAATACTTTATTCATAAGGGTAGGCAATAAAAAACATTTATAAAAGTCGGATAAAAGTTAAACTTTATCTCATAATTTATTTTAAATTTCAGTAAATATTGGATTCAATAAAATGTGAATAACTGAAATGTCAAGTTGTATTGCAACTATACACAAACACAATATATATATATGTATATATATATATATAACACATTTCCTTATTTATAATTGATGAATTATATCAAAATTTGTAGTTGTTGATTGAAATGATATTTTAGTTTTCCATTCTTTAGATAATAAATATCAATAAACAGCAAATGTAAAGCAATTATAAAAGAAGAATGATTTTACTGAAATAAAAGGAAGTTCATATTGTGGAATAAAATGCAACTTATACATTATGAATATATAACCTGCTGAGCTATCTGCCCTGACCTCCCTACTATGCATGCATTACTATTTAAAGTATGTATGCGTAAATATCAGGAATATTTGGTCAGATTTGAAATTTTGATAACTTGCCAACTTTTAGCCATATAAAATTTATGGCTTTATACATACATTAAAAACTTGTTGTTTATGATTATATTTTGTTAGATTCATTTAAAATTTATAAATAATTGCACATGTGTATGTGGCACTTTATAGTTAATCTTGCTCCAGAACCTGTAAGTGTTAATCATGAGCTAATATATAGTATTAATCTGAGAAAATTTTTAAATATAAAAATGAGATCACAATTTAAATGAAAAAATGAATTTACCACACATGTAAAATGCTAATCTTAAGTTAATGCTAATTTTAATATAAAGAACTATTTCTATCAAAACCATTACTCAAATAGAGTGGTCTTTCCTAGTATAGCACAGATAAAGAAAATATTCCAGCTGGATGTTGGGGCACACACATATAATCCCAGCACTTGAGAAGCAGAGACACTTACATCATGGATGAAACTGACCTGATATACAAATTCAGTTTTAAGCTAGCCAGAGTTAATAGTAAGCATCTGTCTCAAAAGGAAAAAGAAAAAGCTGGCATAAATGTACAATGCTTTAAAGCCTTTATAAAATGTATTAACTGAAAACCCAAATACTTAAACAGAGTATTTTTCTAGGCACCTTTTCCCCAAATTTATATCACCATAACAATCTGGTGGAACAGAAACTGAGAGACTATAATTGTCATGCCTTATGCTACTTTTATTCATTGTTAGAATACATATAAGAATTCATTCTTTTAAAGATATAATAATCACTTCTAGAAAAAAATGGAGTTGGAGCCATAAATGTTAGAAAAAATAGACTATATTTATAAGGGAGGAAAAAAGCATTATCTGTGTTAGAGATTCTCCAAAATGACTCATTAGAACTCTGTGATTATGGAGCCTCAGAATACTGTAGATCCTGGGATAAATTATCTTACATTATTTTTAATTTCCTTAATAGGCATTTATTGCTCATCTCTGCTTCTGACATAACAACATTATGACTATCACGAGAATCTTTTGAAATGTACTAACAGATTACTAGATTCCACCCATTTAAAATCTCAGAATGCCGCCGGGCGGTGGTGGCGCACGCCTTTAATCCCAGCACTCGGGAGGCAGAGGCAGGCGGATCTCTGTGAGTTCGAGGCCAGCCTGGGCTACCAAGTGAGATCCAGGAAAGGCACAAAGCTACACAAGAGAAACCCTGTCTCGGAAAACCAAAAAAAAAATAAAAAAATAAAATAAAATAAAATCTCAGAATGCCATCCAATAAGTGTCCAAGATCCATAGCTGATGTTTTCCAGCATTTTTTTTTTGAAAATTACAAATGAGATTTATTAAGATTAAAAATTTTGGAGAAGTAAACTGTAACATTTTGAAAAATTAGAAAATATGAAACCAATTTATTTGGATGGCTGAAATCATAAAATACTAGTGAAATTCTATGGTTTTAAGGTATCTAAATTTTAATACATAATAACTAGTCATAAGTAAGAACAAGGTTTTCCAGCATTTTTAAAACCCACCTACTTTATGTCTCCACCAGTGTGTTTCAAAACTGCTTTGATTTTTATTTTCTTTTTTTTTTCTGTAACTATTGCAACCCTATGCAGCTGTGTTCCTGTGCTATATGGTCATTCATATTTATCTCTTCTTCATTTTGAGGTGATAACTATATCGCCTTGACACATGTGACATAATGTTTTATGTTTTAACTCCATGATATTTCTTAGCATTCACACTTTGGGTTTATGTGCAATTCATTGCAAAATAAATTCCCAAATTTTAAGCAGCTTTGCATTTTGAACAGCTGCTGTGTGACTTTTCCTGGGGATTCTATTTCTAGTTACTCTAGACAGAAAGTGCAACAGCAGACCAAAGCTATCATTCTACCTGAGTCTAGCCTGATCAGCTAATGAGTCCAGCTAGTTATTTACAGAAGCATTGGCAACTAACTACAGCTACATCTCAAAGAAAAGTGTGCCATTTCCACTTCTACAGGAAAATGTTAGTGGGCTCAAGCTTGAGAGGGTCCTTTGTAGGTAATCATGGGCAATCACAGCTGCTTTAGTTTCTGGAGGACAACAGCCATGTCATGTTCGGAAGATAGACTTCTATAACATTTTGTCTTTATAATTTTACAGGGAATTACCAACACCGAATAAAGTAATCACACACACACACACACACACACACACACACACACACACACACACACACAGTTACTCTGGGTTAATCAACAAGGTTGTCATTGATTTTCACACTTTTCTGTCTAAATCATAATACTTGACTTTGAAAACTATTATTCTGATAAATAGAGCTAGAGTTTGTGAGACATATACAAGCCTAGTTTTGGATATCTTATTAAAGAAAATTATATATGTTTAAATTAAATGTGCTTTCTACTTAAATTAAATTAGGTAGAAAGGGTGATGTTTACCCAGAATAACAAAATCACTTGTTATAAACATTTTTATTTTATTTTTTATTTTAATTTTTTTTTGTTCATTTTACATACCAACCACAGTTCACCTCCGTCCCTTCCTCCCCCTCCCCCTCTTACTTCTCAGAGAGGGTAAGGCCTCCCATGGGGAGTCAACAAAGTCAGGCACATCAAGTTGAGGCAGGCCCAAGCCCCTCCCTCCTGCATCTAGGCTGAGCAAGGTAGCACACACCTATAAACACCTGATTTTTGACAAAGAAGCCAAAAATGTACGAAGGAAAAAAAAAAGAAAGCATTTTCAACAAATGGTGCTGGAGTAACTGGATGTCAGCATGTAGAAGAATGCAAATAGATCCATATCTGATGTCATGCACAAAACGCAAGTCCAAGTGGATCAAAGATCTCAGCATAAATCCAATTACACTGAACCTGGTAGAAAAGAAAGTGGGAAATACCTTTGAACGCATTGGCACAGGAGATCACTTCCTAAGTATATCACCAGTAGCACAGACACTGAGAGCAACAATTAATAAATGGGACCTCCTAAAACTGAGAAGCTTCTGTAAGGCAAAGGATATGGTAAATCAGACAAAACGGCAGTCTACAGAATGGGAAAAGATCTTTACCAACCCCATATCTGACAGAGGGCTAATCTCCAAAATATGTAAAGAACTCAAGAAACTAGACATCAAGTTATTAAATAATCCAATTAAAATTGGATACAGATCTAAACAGAGAATTCTCAACAAAAGAATCTCAAATGGCCAAAAGATACTTAAGCAATTGCTCAACATGTAGCTGACATTTTCTCAGGTCCTGCCCAGGCCCACAGACCTAGCAGTCACTTATAAAATCACTCAGAAGCTTATATTAATTAAAACTGCTCAGCCATTAGCTCAGGCCTACCACTGACTTACATTTAAACTCAGCCCATTTCTGTTAATCTATATGTTGCCATATGTTCCATGGCTTTACCTGTGTGCCATTACATGCTGTTCCCTGGACTGTGAGCTGGCCTCTCCTGATTCTACCTCCCTGCCTTCCCACAATTCTCCTTGTTTGCTTATCCTGCCTATACTTCCTGCCTGACTACTGGCCAATCAGCATTTTATTTGTCAACCAATCAGAGCAACACATTCATAGCATACAGAGCAATATCCCCCATCATCAACATCCTTGGCTATCAAGGAAATGCAAATAAAAATGACTCTCAGATTCCATCTTACACTTGTCAGAATGGCTAAAATAAAAAAAAATGATGACAGCTTATGTTGGAGAGGATATGTAGTAAGGCGAATGTTGGTAGGAGTGCAAACTTGTACAGCCACTGTGTTATAAACATTTTTTTAAATAGGTCAAACATGAGAAATTTTAGGAGACAGAAGCAGAAAAAATTATTACCAATCATACAAATCCATAATTTGTTTTTTATAATCACCATCTCTTTTAGATATGAAAATGATTTCATAATATTTTCTATGGAGCAAATAAGGTAAGTTTGTATTGATTATAATACAAGTACTCTTTCTTAGTTTAAATTTTTTTGGTAATTTAGAATGTCACTTTTCTGTTTCATAACTCATTATCAAAACTGTACTTAAATTTAAGGATTGTTGCCAAGCTTGGAAAACTTTTATCAGGTATTTGCCATTTGTCAACTGCATTTAAATTATACTGTCTGCTCATAAGTGCTAAATCATCTTTGAATAGTCAGCTCATGTCTTATTGTCATCAGTGTCTTCCTTTTTTATAGGATTTTTTAAATTTTATTTTTACTAATGTCAGTAAGTCATATAAAATCAGCAAGAAATTTAAAGTTAACTGCTTTCCCAATGCAGTCATATGATTCATTCCTGATTAATTACGTTAATAAATTTAAGGGATTGTTCACTATTTCTCTTCAAAATTTATTTCCTTATTTTAATGAGCTTTTGTTTACTTACATCTGAATTTTTATAAATTACTTACTTCATGATATCAGAAAAATGTATTATAATTATTGTGTTATTTTTATCATCTATTATAGGTTTTTTATTTTTTATTAATTTATTTATGTTTTTCGAGACAGAGTTTCTCTGTAGTTTTGGTGCCGGTCCTGGATCTTGCTTTGCAGACCAGGCTGGCCTCGAACTCACAGAGATCCTCCTGGCTCTGCCTCCTGAGTGCTGGGATTAAAGGCATGTGCTACAGTCACCTGGCTCATCTATTATCTTAATCTGAATTTCCTTCCATAAGCTTTAAAACAGCCATAAATGTTATTCTGTCTCTATGGAGAATTTATAATTTCTCATTCATTCCATGGAAATACTTCAGTATCTTTTTTAAAACTCAGTGAATATAACATAGCTTTAGACCTTACCCTCAGGACTAGCCTGAAAGCACAGCCTGATGACCTGTGTTTTCTCCCTCAAACCCACTAGCTCCTGCAAGTTATACTCTCTGACCTCATGTACACTGTAGCATGTGTTACCCTCACTGCCACCCCACAAAGCAGCACAGCAAACCTGGAGTACCCAGAACTCTACATACAAAATCAATAAGTAAATAGATGCTTAAAAAATCTGCCCCTCAATAGCATCCTCAAAGAAGGAAAGGAAATTGAATTCGGAAAAAAAAATGCTTCCAACAGATTTTAAAATGCCTCATGCATTAAATTTTAAAATACAGGTCATCATGTGATCATATTAGTGGAGCCAGGTTAATTTAGGTAAACTTTCCATGATGTGAAAAAAAATGTGTTTCTTTATGCTATTTTAGAGGCATGGCATGACAGTGGCACTCATCAGTTCATGCACAGCACCTGTGGTTGCCTACATGGGGCCTATATAAGAATTGAATTAGTAAACTTTCAGTCATAGTTGGGAAAGTGGCTCATAATGGCCATCTCTACTTCCCTGCCCCAGTTGTAGTTGAGGACTACTGGAGGCCAGGAAGTCTTTTGCACTTGTGTACCCTTGGTAAGTTACACATGGTCTACTGGTTACTTTCATTCCCATACCAATGTGAGCAGCACTGGTTAAACTTAGTAGTTCAAAAGAAAACAGAAAATCAAAACAAAAAGATGTAAATGTGGAATTTGGACTTGGAGGAGGAGGGTTTGATGGAGATGGAAGAAGATAAAACAGGGTCGAGGAATGAATGTGGCCAGAATGTATCACAGACTCTATGAAATTGTCAAAGAATAAGTTAATAAAATTTTGTTTCGTTTTAAAATGATGTGGAAAGATTTATACAACCAATTGTTTCATATTAATATTAAAAAACTTTCATTGTATTCTTCATGTTTTTATAGTTTAATATGATTTAAGACATTGCAGTTAGAATGACCCTCAGCTGATTTAAGTATTTTACATGGTCATATTTAATGAGACAACACAGCTCAGGGATTTTGTGGGACTTGGTAAAGGCTACACACTTGCACCATTGTTAGTTATTGTAAGCAATAAGTACTTAGAGCTATTAAATAGTCATATTTGGTAGTGTTCAAGTGCCCATTATTCCACCAGGAATCAAGAGCAGAGAAGCAACAGTATGATTATGAAAGAATATTTCTACTTCTGCTAACACAAATAATACTCTTTGTAGAATCCTATTTAGACACAATAAGCAAAAATAAGTATATGGATTGGAACCCTGTATCCCAAATACCACAGATAAATATTACTGAGTGGATGTTATAATGCAGGTTTTTTTTTTAATTGGGATACTTTTAAGCTTTTATTTTTGTAGAAAACTTTCTAATGGATGACCTTATATTAAATTTGTTGCATGTCTATAATTATTTCGTAAGAAAAAATTCCTGGGATAAGATTCTGCAAGTTCTGGCATGTAGGCTAACTTGATTTCCAGAAATACCTCATGAAATATCCTTTCATAATAATGAAATGTATTATATTTCTCCTCTAAATCATATGAAACATTTTACATAAGAAGGTATGTTTAGTCATTCAGAAATACATATTTGAAGATAAACTTTCTAGTAGATGTTATCATGCTCTTGGAAATATTAAAATATTCTATGTAGCCTGGAGTCTCTTTTGAATCATTTCTTTGTTATGCCTAGTGTTTTTGATTTTTATATATTGAAGTGAAAGTTTATGGGAAAACACATATAAAAATAACAGTCTACACTGTACTAGAGAAGTATAGCAGTGTATATATCAGATAACTATATTACATTTTTTGATACTTGAGGTAGCTGGAAAACTATATCATTGAAGATCTAGAAATAATTGATATATACAATTCTGGATGAACGGGTAAGAAGGCAACCCAACATTAATTAAGGTTTTTCTTGGGTATAGAACTGCCTGTCACATGAAAACTACTACTTAAAATTTAACCAAAATTCTAGTGAGGTCTATAAGAGACAAAGAAGAGCATATAGGTAATGTGTCATTAATCCATATAAAATAAAATATAATGAATTTTTGTGTGAATCATGAAATTTGGAACACATATGGGAGCCATTTTTGTTGTTGTTAATTTGTTTTTTTATACCAGTTACCTTGTAGAGAAAGTCTTTGTAACACAGTTATCATTTTGTGTGGATTAAGCTCAATGAATTTCCATAACAGCCCAACAAAGCAAATGCTCTTTAAAATATTGGCCACTTTTTACCAGGGAAGAAATGCTTAATCAACATATTGTTAGGTTATATCTGCAGGGATTCTAACAACAAATTTCACTAAGAAATCTCTTTAGAATAACAACTACAAATGGTCCACATATATTAGTTTTAAAATAAATGCAATCTTAAGAGAAAAATACTAAACTGGGATAGCTATGTAACTACAGATTATATATTTTAGAGAAAACAATGTGTACTTAAAGAACAGGAAATCTCATGGGACACATTTCCTTGTCACTGTGATACAAACTCTGGGGAATTTTGTTTCTACTGCTGCAGTTTTAATTGCATCTAGTAAACCCCGGTCCAGTTAAAATAGCAAAACAATGATGGTCAAGGATGGAAATATATGAAGGCAGTACATAAGAACTACAAGAAAACCCAATAAACAGAACAAAGGAAGATTTGATTGTTTTGCTTGACATAACAGTGAAGAATAGATCTTAACTTTTATTTTATACTACTAGTTTTAGTTACTCATTTTTCCACTTAGAGCACTTAAATATACTTGTTTTGAAAATCTGATTAATTATAGTCAATCCTCTCAGAATAGTGTTTTGTTTAAAGCAGTATTATGGGAATGTTTACTGATATCAAAACAGTAACAAAATCTCATGCATGATGAGTTATACAATCTAAACAATGCAGGCTGAGGGAGAATTTACAACATGTAGAAATATAGATGAATGCAGTGGAGAGAATAAATGTGGGCATCCTTGTGACAATATGAGGACTGAAGGTGGCCTTGTTGCTTTCTCCCTATGACAGTAGGTGGTTACTCAGACACTCAAACACAGAAATAGCTGACCAGATGAACTACAGGTACAATCTGGTGTATGATAGCTGTGATTACTCTGTGATCCTCTAAAGAGGGTGTGTAGTGGATGCCTAGGAGCTAGACGGACACATTGGTGGCTTATTCTAGTCGAATTTGAAGGCCATTTAACTCTAGGCATGAACATATATCAAAAAGGCATGTCTCATTTAGCTGTTTTTACATCTCAGTTGACCTGTCCAGACAGTGTAAGATTATTCAGTAATCCAACAGAACTATGCTTACAAACATGAGAACTTTTTAAAAGCATATTTGTGTTGTTCATTTAACATCAAAGAGTGTATATTCAACCTCCAGTTCTTCTGCTTTACTGTTTTGTCATTTCCACCTCATCCCAAAGGCCAGCACCAAACAGTGAGTGCTCTCTCACCAAAGCAGGCACCAGACCAGAGAAATGTACTTTTATTTGCAGCACTGCAAGAAATTGGAGCAAAATCACATCTTATCTAAGGTTCCAGTTTCCTGCTGCTCAACTGTGTTTGCCTGTGGGTAATCGTCTAGACAGCATACCAAGTGAGGGGTTTCTAGTGCTGCTGAAGGTGGATTCAACATCTGCGTACTAGAGATGAAGAACCCAGAGCTGCAGACTCAGGCCGTGCTTTTGCACACCTGAAAAGCCAGAGGCATCTGGGGGTGGGGGGCTGTACATGACAAGCTGTGCTTTGAGGACCACCCCCCCCCACGAAAGAGACTCTTCTGGCTGAATTTAAAGAGAACTTTCTGTGAGAAGGTGGTATGTCCTACAGAAGAAACTCATTGCCAGTGATGTCTTCACACTACAGTTCCAATTGCAAGTCCCCCTTGGGGGAGAAAACAGTGTCAAAATTCCTTGAAGGTCTTTTTAACTGATAAGTTAGGATGCAAAGTATTTTATTTTTAATCTTCTAAAACTCGGAAACATGGTAGTCAAGATTAAATAATACAGTTTTCCAAAGTTGAATGTGCTCATTTGGAGCTCAGGCTTTTCTCTCCAAACCACAAAAGTAGTTTCTTTAAATTTCTCGGTTGGAACACTCGGTTCTGATGATCTGTGGAGATGAACGTGTTAACCTGAGCTATAGCATCCCTTTTCATTCCCCTCAATAAGTTCTTTTTGTAAACTTTGGAAGGGTTGTTCTAGCCTTACTCACTTTCATTCTAAAGGTCTCCTGAGAAGTTGTATATCATGTGGAGGACTGCAACTTCACTCTTACCTTAGAAATTGACACAGACACAATCTCTGTGCTTTGTTCTTGTACTAAGAGGAAAAGAATTGATTATGAGATGCTCTAAGCATCTTCTAATTTTCTTATTATCTTGATATTCTGTCACATGTTGACATTGTCCCCCGTGAGGACTGTGTTTTTTCTCACCCTGTGTTATCATCCACTTCTTGGTGGGATATGTCTCTTAGGCAACCACTCTCATTTTTGAAGGTATGTCTGAAGTTCTGTAGTTTGGTGCCTGAGAACTAGGGCAGCTGTAGGTCTATCTCTGTTAATAGTGAATTTATCTGTTTTTCTTATACTTCAAAATTATTGTTCATTAGCAGTAAGGAAAGGTATAAATCAAGTATAGAACATAGTTACCAGTTAAGTGAATGACCAATAACAATCATAGCTCTTGTCTTTGAGGAATGTATGGTAAGGGGATATATATTTCTGAAAGAAAATCTAATTTACAAGGCACTATGAAATACAATTATTAATATTGGATTAGGATAATCAATAGAACTGGAGATGGGTCATGAAATATAAGCTGAGCAATTGGTGCTCTCCTTCTGTAGACAGTTTCCATTAAAATGAACTACTTGAGCTTAGGCTTCATAGGTATTATTTTATCCAGCAGTGGTGAGGAAAATTAATTTCATTAACTTTGTAAAAGACACAACCAAAACAGAATTTAAACTTTGAATCTAGGTTCTTGTATTGTCAAAGCAATTAGTCTTTTCACTACTCCTTCACATCTTCCTAGTGTAGAAAAAGTTACACAAACAGACCAAGAACCTGAAATATTTACAATGGCTTAATAGCTAGAATGAAGTGAGATGGCATATTGCATTCAGATCAAAACACATCATAGCATTATCAGTGGATGAGACTCTCTGAGGCTTAAGCTAGTGGAGAGAATTGGAAACAGAGATGTGGTTTGATTCTATTCCAATGTCTATGTCAGAACGAAGCATATCTTCCAATAGGTTTTCTGGCTTTTAATGCCCAGATGAAGCAGTGTCTGTGGGATCTCACTACTCTCTGCTAATGAATACATTGGCTCTGTGAATATTAATTGAATAGCTACTCTGGCACACTGTGTTCCAGGTGCTGTAGATCATTCAGTCAATGAGATGTGCCAAGTTCCTAAAGACAAGAGACTTAAATTTGTCTTGGGGATGAGATAGAAAACAAATAGTATGGTCAGTAGTGAAATGGATTAGGAAGAAAGCACTAGTGGAGTAGAGGAATAATGAAAATGTTTCATCACTTTCGTTACAGTAAAGGACTTTAAAGAAATAAAGGTTAAGCAGAAATACACAGCTGGAGATGTGAAGTTTTACAGACAGATGCCTGTAGGTAAACATCCTTAGGTCCTCTATTTTCCAGTCAGTTTCAGCAGTATTTCATATTGAGAATTTGGAGGATTCCACATATGGCTAGTCTTGGATCTTTAGCTTACTCATTTATAAGAACACATTTGTGGCATTATTGATGGCAAGAACAACATATATCCTTACTTTCCTTGGCATCTAAAACCCCTTTGTGTGTTAATCAGCTTCTTATCACTACTCAAAATCACCTGAGAAAATAAACTTAAGGAAGGATTCATTTTGACTCAGCAGTTTCAGAAGTTTCAATTTATGGTGTTCTGGCTCCATTGCTTTGGGTGCAAGGGATTATAGTTGCAAGTGTGAGGAGGAGATTGTTCAAAGAAACAGGAAGGGATCTGGGACAAAGTATGTTTCAGAAGTATGACTAAGATGATTTACTTACTCCACGAATGCCTTACCTCCTAGAGTTTTCATCCTTCCTCACAAATTAACTAGTGACCAAAAAAAAAAAATCCCCACATGAGCTTGTGGGAGGCATTTCATAAACCATTACACGTAGCAGATGGCTATATTGTTCTTCTCATCAATAGCTCAGAGGATATTTCTCGGTCTTTATATTTAGGCTAAAATTCTGTGAGTTAATGTGGCCATTATAATGCAGCAAAGGATGGTTCTCTTCTGAGTCTAGACCTCCAAAACCTTCACACATCTATTCTTGTTTTAGGATACTTACCTCTTCCATAAGAAAAAAAATGGTTGTTTAACTAAAAGACATGAATTGAACCATGTGAAAATGATTCTGTTCTTTTTCTTTCTGTGGCCACAGACGAAGTCCTAGTTAAGAGGGAAGAAAACCGTCATTAGCCAAGTTGCACTTTGTTACTTAAAAATCCCTGAGTGACAGTCTTTATTAATATGAGAAATTTCCAGGTAATTTATTGGCATGGGATCAAACTATTGTGTTATTAATGAAGGTCATTGATTTTAGAATGACTTTGTATCTTAGTTAGGTTTTCCTTTGCTGTCATAAAACACCATGACCAAAGAGGAATTTGGGGAGGAAAGAGTTTATTTGGCTTACACTTCCATATCACTGTTCATCTTCAAAGGAAGTCAGCAAAAGAACTCAAACACAACAGAATCTGGAGGCAGGAGATGATGCAGAGGCTAAGGAGGAGTGCTGCTTATTAGCTTGCTCCTCATGGCTTACTCCTGCTTTCGTATAGAACCCAGGACCATCAGGCAAGGGATGACACCACCCACAATGGGTTGAGCCCTCTCCCATCAATCACTAATTAAGAAAATGCCCTACAGGCTTGCCTATGCACAATCTTATAGGGGCATTTCTTTTCTTTTCTTTTCTTTTCTTTTCTTTCCTTTTCTTTTTTCTTTCCTTTCCTTTCCTTTCTTCTCTCTCTCTCCCTTCCTCTCTCCCTCCCTCCTTCCTCCCACCCTTCCTCCCTCCCTCCCTTTCTTTCTTTCTTTCTTTCTTTCTTTCTTTCTTTCTTTCTTTCTTTCTTTCTTTCTTTCTTTCTTTCTTTCTTTCCTTTTCCTTTCTTTCATTCTTTATTTTATATTCCAAGCACAGTTTTCCCTCCACCCTCTCCTCCCAATCCCTCCCCCAACTTCTCCTCTACCCCCTCAATCCATTCCTCCCTGTATCTGTTCAGAAAGGGACAGGACTCCCATGGGTATCAACAAAGCATGGCATATCAAGTTGCAGTAAAACTAAACACCTCTGATTATATTTAGGCTGGACAAGGCAATCCAGTTTGAGGAATAGGTTTGCAAGGGCCTGCCAAATCATTAAGGATATCTCCTACTCCCAATTTTAGGAGTCCCACAAATAGACCAAGCTTCACAACTGTTACATATATGTAGAGGTTGGTCCTATGTAGGCTCCTTGGTTATTGGTTCAGATTCTGTGAGTTCCTATGAGACAGTTTAGCTGGTTCTACGGATTTTTTTTTGTTATGTCCTTGACCCTTTGGCTCCTATGATCTTTCCTCTCTTCAGCAAGATTCCACAGCCTGATGTTTGGCTCTGGGTTCTTTGTATCTGTTTCCATCAGTTACTGAATGAAGACTCTGATGAAAGTTTGGGTAGTCACCAATCTAATCACAGGAGATGGCAAAATCAGGCTACGTATCACTATTGATAGGAGACTTAGCTGGGTTCACCCTTGTAAATTTGTGGGGTTTTCCCTTGCATCAGGTTTCTACCTATTCCGCAAAAGCACCCCCTTTCCAGTCATCTCATTCAGTACTCCCACCCTCTGTCCACCCATCAACCCAATCCCATAAGTTCCCATGCCCACGTGGCCCCAGTCCACACAGATCTCTTTTATTTTGCTTTCCAGTGAGTTCTATGCCTCCCCACTTGGGCCTTCCTTATTACTTAACTTCTCTGGGGCCATGGATTGTAGCCAAGTTATCCTTTACTTTACACCTGATATCCTCATATGAGTGAGTACATACCATGTTTCTCTGTGTCTGGGTTACCTCATTCAAGATTTTTTTTTCTAATTCCACGCATTTGCCTACAAATTTCATGATGTTATTTCTTTTAACAGCTGAGTAATACTCCATTTTGTAAATGTACCACATTTTCTTTATTCATTCTTCAGTTGCGGGACATCTAGGTTGTTTCCAGGTTCTCGGTATTACAAATAAAGCTACTATGAACACAGCTGAGCAAGTGTCCTTGTGGTATGATTGAGCATCCTTTGGGTATATGCCCAAGAATTGTATTGCTGGGTCTTGAGGTAGATTGATTCCCAATTTTCTGAGAAACCACCGTACTGATTTCCAGAGTGGCTGTACAAGTTTACACTCCCACCAGCAAGGAAGGAGTGTTTCCCTTGCTCTACATCCTCTCCAGCATAAGCTGTCATTTGTGTTTTTGATCTTAGCCGTTCTGACAGGTGTAAAATGAAATCTCAGAGTCATTTTTATTTGCATTTCCCTATTAACTATGTATACTGATGTTTTTTCAAGTGTTTTTCTGCCATTTGAAATTCTTCTGTTTATGCATTTTTACTTGGATTATTTGCTTTTGGGATGTCACGTTTCTTGAATTCTTTATAAATTTTGGAGATCAGTTCACTTTCTGATGTGGGGTTGGTGAAGATCTTTTCCCATTCTGCAGGCTGCCATTTTTTCCCTATTTACAGTGTTCTTTGCCTTACAGAAGTATTTAAATTTCATGAGTTCTCATTTATTATTGTCGGTCCTAGGGTCTGTGCTATTGGTGATCAGGAAGTTGTCTCCCGTGCCGTAGTTGTTTCTATGTGGTTTGGTATAACTGAATTTATGTTGAGATCTTTGATCCACATGGACTTGAGTTTGTGAAGAGTGATAAATATGGATCAATTTACATTCTTCTACATGCTGACATCCAGTTATGCCAGCACCATTTGCTGAAGATGCTCTCTTTTTTCCCATTGTATAAATGTATCTTGTTTTTCAAAAATTAAGTGTTCATAGGTGTTAAAGTTTATGTCTGTGTCTTTGATTCTATTCCATTCATCAATGTGTCTGTTTTTATGGCAATACCATGCAGTTGCTATTACTATAGCTGTGTACTAATGTTTGAGAGAAGGGATGGTGATACCTCCAGTTCTTTAATTGTACAGGATTGTTTTAGCTATCTTGGGTTTTTTGTTTTCCATATGAAGTTGAGTATAGTTTTTTTCAACATCTAAAAAGAATTGTGTCGGAATTTTGATGGGGATTGCATTGAATCTGTTAATTGCTTTTCGAATGATGGCCATTTTTACCATGTTAATCCTACTGATCCATGACCATGGGAGATCTATCTTCTGATATCTTTTCCAAATTCTATTTCTTTCTTCAGAGAAAGTTCTTGTCATACAAGTCTTTCACTTGGTTGGTTAGAGTTACTCCAAGTTATTTATATTATGCGAGGCTATAGTTAAGGATGTTGTTTCTCTTATTTCTCTCACAGCACTTTTATGATTTGTATATAGTTAATCTTGTATCCAACCACTTTGCCAAAGGTGTTTATCAGCTGTAGGACTTTTCTGGTATAATTTGTGAGGTCACTTATATACTATCATATCATCTGCAAATAGTGAAAGTTTGACTTTTTCCTTTCCAATTTGTATCACTTTGATCTCCTTTTGTTGTCTTATTGCTCTCGCTAGAACTTTGAGTTCTATATTGAACAGATATGGAGAGAGTGGATAACCTTGTCTTTTTTCTGATTTTAGTGGAATTGCTTTGAGTTTCTCTCCATTTAATTTGATATTTGCTGCCAACTTGCTGTGTATTGCTTTTATTATATTTAGGTATGTTCCTGGTGTCCCTGATCTCTCCAAGGCTTTTATCATGCATTGGTGTTGGATTTTCTTAATGGCTTTTTCAGCATCCAGTGACATGATCATGTGTTTTTTTTTTCTTTTAGTTTGTTTATATGGTAGATTACGTTGACAAAGTTCTGTATGGGAGGCCATACCTTTTTGGAGGAGGGTCTGGGGGTGGGCTGTGGGGGAAGGCTGGTGGGGAAGTGGGAAGAGGGATGAGAGAGGGATCTGTGATTGGTATGTGGAATGAATAAAAAATTTCTTCAAAAAGAGAAAAAATTAAGAAACATCTCTGCATATCTGGGATGAAGCCTACATAATCATACTGGATGATTATTTTGATGTGTTCTTGGATTCAGTTTGCCAGTATTTTTTTGAGTATTTTTGTATCAATGTTCATGAGGGAAATTGGCCTGTAATTCTCTTCCATTGTTGAGTTTTTGTGTTGTTTAAGTATCAGCATAACTGTGGCCTCATAAAAAGAATTTGGCAATATTCCTTCTCTTACTATTTTGTGGAATACTTTGAAGAGTATTGGTATTAGCTCTTCTTTGAAAGTCTGACAGAATTCCGCACTGAAACCATCTGGCCCTAGGCTTTTCTTGGTTGGGAGACTTTTAATGATGGCTTCTATTTCCCAAGGAGTTGTAGGTCTGTTTAAATTGTTTTTCTGATCTTGGTTTAACTTTGGTATATCAAAGGAATTTGTCCATTTGATTTAGATTTTCTAATCTTGTGGAGTACAAGATTTTGAAAGATGATCTGAATGATTCTCTGGATTTCCTCAGTGTCTGTTGTTATTTCCCCCTTTTCATTTCTGATTTTGATAATTTGGATATTCTTTCTCTGCCTTTTGGTTAGTTTGGATAAGGGTTTGTCTATCTTGTTGATTATCTCAAAGAACCAACTCTTTGTTTCATTGACTCTTTGCTTTGTACTCTTTGTTTCTATTTTGTTGATTTCAACCCTCAGTTTGATTATTTCCTGATGTCTACTCATCTTGGGTGTGTTTACTTCGTTTTGTTCTAGAGCATTCAGGTGTGTTGTTAAGTCACTAGTGTGAGATTTCTCCACATTCTTTCTGAAGGCACTTAATGCTATGAACATTCCTTTTAGCACTGCTTTCATTGTGTGTCCCATAAATTTGGGTATGTTGTTTATTCATTTTCATTGAATTATGGGAAGTCTTTAACTTATTTCTTTATTTCTTCCTTGACCCCAGTGGCAATTCAGTTGAAAGCTCTTGTAGGCTTTCTGTAGTTTGTATTGTTAAACTCCAATTTTAATCCATGGTGATCTGATAAGATACACGAGGTTATTTCAATTCCTTTGTATCAGCTAATACTTGCTTTATGACTGAGTATGTGGTCAATTTTGGAGAAAGTTCCATGGGATGCTAATAATAAAGTATATTCTTTGGTGTTTGGGTGAAATGTTCTGTAGATATCTGTTAGGTCCATTTGAGGCATAACATCTGTTATTTTCAATATTTCTCTTTTAGTTTCTATGTGGATGTCCTTTCCATTGGTGAGAGTTGGGTGCTGAAGTCTCCCACTACTAATGTGTGGGGTCTGATATGTGATTTAAGATTTAATAATGTTTCTATTACAAATGTGAGTGCCCTTGTATTTGGGGCATAGACATAGTTCAGGACTGAGACATCATCTTGATGGATTTTTCCTGTGATGAATAGGAAATGCCCTTCTCCATCTTTTTTTTTAATAATTTTGTTCAAAGTCTATTTTGTTAGATATTAGGATAGATATACCAGCTTGCTGCTTATGTCCATTTGATTGGAAAATCTTTTTCAACTCTCAACTCTGAGGTAATGTCTGTCCTTCATATTGAGGTATGTTTCTTATGTGTAGCAGAAGAATGGATCCTATTTTCTTATCCATTCTGTTCTCCTGTGTCTTTTATTGGTGATTTGAATCCATTGATATTGAGAGATATTAATGACAAATGCTTGTTAATTCTTGTTATTTTTTTTTATTGGTGGTGGTGGTAGTGGTAGTGTGTGTGTGTGTGTGTGTGTGTGTGTGTGTGTGTGTGTACAGGTGTGTTTTCCTTCTTTGGGTTTTTTTTTTCAATATTTATTTATTATGTATACAGCATATATGACTGCAAGCCAGAAGAGAGCACCAGATCTTGTTACAGATGGTTGTGAGCCACCATGTGGTTGCTGGGAATTGAACTCAGGACCTCTGGAAGAGCAGTCAGTGCTCTTAACCTCTGAGCCATCTCTCCAGCCCCCCTTCTTTGGGTTTTGCTGATGTGGGAATTATATATTGCCTGTGTTTTCATGGGTGTAGCTAATTTCCTTGGGTTAGACTTTGCTTTCTAGGACCTTCTGTAGAGCTGGGTTTGTGTATAGATAATGATTAAATTTGATTTTGTCATGAATTATCTTGTTTTCTCCATCTATGGTGATGAAAGCTTTGCTGGGTACAGTAGTCTGGGATAGCATCCATGGTCTCTTCGAGTCTGTAAGAGGTTTCTTCAGGCTCTTCTGGCTTTCAGAGTCTCCATTGAGAAGTGATGTATAATTCTGATATGTATGCCTTTATATGTTACTTGGCCTTTTTCCTTTGCTGCTTTTAATATTCTTTTTTATACTGTATGTTTAGTGTTTTGGTTGTTATGTGGCGAGGGAACTTTTTTTCCCTGGTTCAGACTACTTGGTATTTTGTAAATGTCTTGTTTCTTTATAGGTATGTCCTTCTTTAGGTTGGAAATATTTTCTTCTATGATTTCTTTGAGTATATTTTCTAAGCCTTTGAGCAGGGATTTTTCTCCTTTTTCTATTCCTATAATGCTTTGATATTTTCATAGTTTTCCAGAATTCCTGAATGTTTTTGTCAGGAATTTGATAGATTTAAAATTTTCTTTGACAAATGAATCTATTTCCTCTATAGTTATCTTCAACACCTGAGATACTCTTTCCCATGTTTTGTAGACTGTTAGTGATGCTCACATCTGTAGTTCCTGTTTGCTTACCATTGTTTTCCATTTCTATAATTCCCTCAGCTTGTGCTTTCTTTATTTCTTTTATTTCCAGTATCATGTCTTGAATAGTTTTATTTGTTTGTGTCAACTGTTTGTTTTTTGCTGTTTTTCTTAACGCTCATTAAGAGATTTATTGATTTCCTCTAATATTTTGGTTGTATTTTCCTTGATTTCTTAAAGGGATTTTTTTATTTCCTCATTAAGGACCTCTATCATCTTAATAAAGTTATTTTAAGGCCATTTTCTTGTGCCTCAACTGCATTGGAACGTTCAAGTCTTCCTGTCATAGGATAGCTGGGTTCTGGTGATGACATATTGCCTTTTCTGTTATTGATTGTTCCTATCACTGGCAATTATGCATCTGGATTTAGGGTGATTATAGGTCTAGGAGTTGATTCCTGTGTTTGTTGGGTGGGTGTTTTATTCCTTGGTTTATGTTTCCTCTCTGGTCTTTTGGCCTAAGTGGCCAAGGGTTCTGGTTACTTGTCTTCAGGTCCAGTAGGGTGTCTCCACTGGGATTTTTGGGTCCTTAGGTTGCCTGATCCAATCTGGCCTACAGTAAAGCCAAAATCTTCCTGGGTCTCTAGATCTATCTTGGTCTCCGGTAAAACTTGAATCTTCTCCAGGGGTACCTAGGACCATCCTGGCTTCTGGTAGTGGTGTTGGGGCTGTCCTTTCAACTGGTATAGACTGTATGTGGGCCTCTGTCTTCTGTTCTTTTAGCTGTTGTGGACTGTGTCTGGGTCAATGGAGTCTGCTGGAGTTCTGGGGAAGGGCTGCTTACCAAATGGTGAGGGTGGTTGTGGTTGATGTGGTCTGTGCCTTAGTGTTCAAAGTACTCTGTGGTTGCAGCCCATGCACATGCTTAGCATCAGCTGGAAAAAGGATAAGCTGGGATGGTATTGGCCTGGGGGAGTGTCCCAGGGGACAGAATCCACGGTGGGGTACAGTTCTGCTGGCAAGAGGGTCACTCACAGAAGTGTGGTCTTGGCCTGCTTGGAAGAAGTCTTCTGGGGTAGGATGGAGGGTTCAGCAGTAGGTCCAGGACTAGGAGGGAAGGCATAGACTTTTGGAAGGGTTGAGGGGAGGGTGGCAGAATCCATGGAGGGGTACAGTTCCACTGCCAGGCAGGTTACTCACCCTTTCTGGCTGGTGTAGTCTGTATGGAGGCATTTTCTTAACTGAGGCTCCCTCCTCTCACATGACTTAACTTGTGTCAAGTTGACATAGAAATATCCAGCACACGTGTAAATGAAGAATCAGAATATCTTCAGATAACTGATATGTTAAGTTAAGTGATCATGGTGGTTCAATTTTAGGATGTACACTTAGAACTCAGCCTGGGATCACAGCCTCCTATAAGTGGTGTGTGTATGCCTCTGCTTCAGCTGCCTATGCTATAGAGTGAAGAGGCAGGGCAAAAGGGAGTGGTTATTGAGAAGGTTTGAGTGCTTATACTATTTACCAGGCATGTAAACTTGAAAGACCTCTAAATACATGATAACTTAATAAAAAATAATAATAATGTAATTCTAAAACCATGACCAGATAGAATATTTTTCAGTTTCTTTAATTATTATTATTATTATTTTTCAGGATCTCACAGTGTAGCATTGGCTGGTCTAGAACTTTCTAGGTAGTCCAGACTGGCTTTGAACTCACAGACACCCACCTACTAGGATTAAAGATGTGTGATACCTTGATACCATGCTGGGCCCAGACAGATACTTACAGGGCTCTCCAAAGCTACGTTGTATCACTTCATTTAGGATATAATCTGTTTCTAACAGTTTCCATGCTCCACCCCCTGCCCAATCTAGATAAAAGCCTATACTTTCTTACTGTAAACAACATTGCTAAAAACCAAATCTTATACTCACTGTAAAAAAGTGCATATGAAAAATGACAAGAGGTAAATTACAGCCTTTGCTTTCACCCCATCAATATTCTCTATGTCTTTTGTTATCTCCATTGTACAAAGCAATTCCAAGTGTATCATATAAAAACACTAAAAATTTCCTAAGCTTGCAAAATTCTGGTTTTTTTTTGTTTTTTTTAAACTGTTTGTATTGTTCTTATATTGACTTCCTCTCCCTCTGTTTATTCAAACAATAAGGTGATGCTTTGTCTATAAAAGAAGGCTTCTGGATCATTGTAAAGATATTTGTTTTGAGCTGATTTTTTCCAGTGTAAGGATGGATTTGTAGAGATCATCTGTTCTGCTTTCACACTATATCCACATTTGTTCACAGGAGTATCAAAATGATTGAGAAGCAAATACTGGCCACAGTAGTATTGTGTCCTTAGCAAGTAAGCTAGGCAAGTCTTGCTTTTAATTATAATACAACTTGATATCCTTTCACACTTATGTAATTGTTTGTTACATTCTGACTTATATTTGGTATGCTGAATTTCTTATTTTTAACTATCCCAGTAAAAATTATTCTAAAATTACTCCAGGAAACTCCCAAACATTACTCCTTTGAGTAATGGTTGATATTAGCTTCAACTATTTTCCCTTGGTTGATGGGCATGTTTGATTAAAAGATTAAAACAGTTTACAATTATTTCAATGATAATATTCGACACAGTGGCATAATTATAGCATATGTAATTAATACAACATATTTATAAATGGACCTTTTACATTTGTCTTAGGTGATTTTTTTCAACAAAATGCAGATTAACATAGCAGTATTTGTATATAATTTTACTCCCTTTTGAAAAGTATTTGTTTGTGGCAGACAGATACTAGGAAGATTAATATGACAATATTTAAGTAAAAATTGTTTCATAAGTGTTTGTTCTGTTAAAAAGCAGTTCTCTTGAGATCTGAGAATTTTCAAAATGACATTAAGAAAATATTGCATGCTGTCATGAATTATCCCAACACCTACTGGGAAATATAAAATGTTTACATAAAGAACCTGGAAAGAAACTGTACTATAATTAAAAAAATTCTGTTAGTAATTTAAAAAAATATAGATACAGCCAATTTATTCTTCTTAATTGTAATTGATATGCTACAAAATTGTTTTTCTGCTAGCTAAATAGTAATTTCCATAAGTTTATGTTCAGGATCTAAATGATTCAACTCTATAAAAACGTTGATTTCTAGAGAAAATCTGTCACGGCTTCCTCGACCAGCAAGGAAAACGCAACATCGAGCTCTTCTTCAAGCTGTTTATTCAGGCCGTTAACAAGTGTCTTCTCTCCCCTGGAGGAGCTCTGTCCCAACCTTATATAGGTCCTGCTCTACCAACCTCCTTACGCCATGTGGGGCTATTGAATTGCTACACGTCTGCCTGAGCAAACCATGTCATGATGCCAAGCCAAATAAGGAGTTGTTTTTCACAGAGAGCACTCACCATCGGGAGTGTGGAAGACGGAAGCCAGCGCCATTTTGGGGTGCGGCTGCACGCAGCTCTCTACAAAAATCTATCACCTATACTGTATTACAATGAAAACAATGTAATTGGAACACTACTGGAAGTTTTTTGTCTTCTGTTTTTCCCATACTTGATGTGTTGCCTGTATTTTAAATTGCATCGTGAATTTAAACATCACGCCTAAGTCATGCCATGTATTCCACTTGTGATTTCTGCTACACCTAGTTAGATTTCCTATTTCCTCAAGCACATCTTTTTTTTCTTATCCAATCTTTAAATACCACTTAAAATATCACTTTTCTTGAATTGACCAGAAGAGAAACACATATGCTCTCTTCTTATATTACCAAGGCATTAATTGAACAGATGAGTCTTATAATTTATTTTTTGAAAATTTCATATATGAGCAATGGGTTTAAATCATTCCTTCCACTCTCCTTCCTCCAACTCCTTTACCTTCTGAAATTCATGTCCTGTTATTCATACACATTGGTAAATTTATAAATATAAGCAGCGACTTGCCTTTAATGTGGCTTTTTATTTATATGTTATTAGGATTGCCCACTTGTGATTGGATCACCTACTGGGGTCTTATACCTGGAGAAGACCTCTTTGAGGAACAATTAATTGTCTGTAGAGTTTCATCTGGATGGATTTTTCCTGTCCAGGTTGGCACATCTCGTTCACATTGAGATACATGATCTCATAGCAGACTTCCTGGTTCTCTGACTCTCACAGTCTTTCTGCTTCCTCTTCTTTGATGTTCCTTGAACCTTAGGTATGTGTAGTGGTTATATTGGGGATGTATCAATGGGGTTTGGACACTTCACAGTGAGTTGTTCTAATCACAGTGAGTTGTTTTAATCAGTTGTGGATTTCTCCATTGGTCTTTGCCTACTGGAAAAAGAAGCTTCTTTGATGAGGTGTGAGAGCTACACTTAGCTGTGTATATGAGGATAACTACTAACAAAACACATAGAAATGATACTTGTTTAGGAAAGCACCAGTAGTAGGTTCTCCTCTAGGGTGCATGGACTCATCAGTCACATGTAGTTGGCTAGATTTACTGTTTTAGGTGTGAATTTTCTCAAATTGAGAGGACATTAACTTCAATTAGGTAGCTGTAGGTCACTGCCAATATATAAGTGCCTCCACTGTATCCTTGGGAATATCTTGTCATGCTGTTCATTGTTGTGCATTGTAGGCTCTGCAGCTCTGTAGAACCATTGGTTACTTCTCTCCCTTGAATAGCTTTTTACTACTATGAGAACCATTCCTCCATGTCATTGCCAGCTTGTTTCCTCCATGCTGTGTCCAAAGTGTGTGCTATCTTCATCAATAGGGTCTTACTTTCAATTTCTAGCTTACCAATGGAAATGACAATGGCCTATTTTTTTGGGGGGGGTCTTTTGGACATCTCTGTTCAACAACTCAAAGGATGTGTCCCATGCCTGGCTCTGGGGTTTCCATTAAATGGTCAAATGGTCTATGACTTTTGGGGAGAGCACTGTCACCCAAGTGTCATAACTTCATTCAGCACACACACACACACACACACACACACACACACACACACACACGCACAGTCAACATGAAATAATATGATTTACCATGGCTTTTCCAAACATTCTTAGTGTTATATATCCCTTCTCCCACCCTGCCACTGTGGATTGACATCCCTCACACATTAAGTCTCTCTCTCTGTGGGGGACCAATCCCAGCTTTTCCAGGGTTCCTACAAGGAGGAGAGATGAATAAGGAATATTGGGTAGAATAATAGGCCTAGCCTAGAAGAAGAAGGACAGAAACACAGGATAGCTTAGGCAGGACCTGGGTCAATAACCAATAGCTGAGAACTTTATTCAAAAGGGCGTTTTATAGCAATGCCAAAGGGCGAGACAAAAGACCTCCCCCTGCTAGATAAAGTCAAGTGTAGCCCCTTCCAAACACCTGGTACCCTGGTACCCTGGCCCGTGGTCTACTCACTCTCTTATGGAGTCCTGGGTCAAGCAATCTCAGATTTCACTAGGAAAGCTCTGTGTGTTCCCACATCCTCTCTTATCTTTTCCCCTCATTTCCCCTTTTAATCCTATTCTATTATAATCTCTTAGATAGTCCTCTACCTGTTCTTTTTTCTCTTTCCTGCTATCTTCTGTTACTCCATATATACTCACATTCAAAAATTCACTGATAGAAAACACAAATGAGAGAGAATCATGCAGTGTTTGTCTTTCTGTGTCTGGGCTTCCCCATTTAGAATAATATTTTCTAGTTCCTTCCATTTACCAAGTTTCATGATTTCAATTTTCTGTAATACTATTCAACTGTTGAATAATATTCTGTCCTCGCTTTGGAGACCAGGCTGGCCTTGAACTCACAGAGATCTGCCTGCCTCTGCTTCCCGAGTGCTGGGATTAAAGGCATGTGCCACCAACGCCCGGCCATATTTTCCCTTTCTATTCACCATTTCAAGGATATTCAGGTTATATCAGTGGCAATGGATGCAGCTGAGCCAGTATCTGTGAACTAAGATGTTGAAAACTTTGGGCATATGCCAAGGAATGGATAGCTGAGTTGCATGGTCTATTGTTAGCTTTTGAGAACTATCTACACTGCTTTCCTCCGTGTCTGCAATGGTTTATAATCCTACCAACAGTGAATGAAGGTTTGTCTTTCCCCACATCTTCACCAGCATTTGTTTTCAGTTTTTTTTTTTCTTGATCCTGGCCATTCTGGTAAGGCAATGAGAAAATCTTAAAATTGTTTTAACTTGCATTTCCCTAATTTCTAAGGATAGCAATACTTTCTGTTATAGTACTTAGTCGGTTTACTTCCTTTTTTGGAAGTAAAACAAGTGATTTCTTTTTCCATGTTAAAGTACTTGTGGAGAAGTTGGATATGTGCTTGCTAGCTTTGGAAGAAACTTCTTGAGAGAAAAAAAAAAGCTCAGAAAATTTAAGGCTTGGTCTCTTCTTGAAAGAAGTCTTTAATAAGTAAAGTGTCTTAGTTCAGGTGTTTATTCTTAAGGTAAAACAACATGACCACAGCAACTTGGGGATGAAAGGCTTTATTTCAGCTTACAGTTTCTCATAGCAGCCCATCATCAAAGCACATAAGGGCAGGAATTCAAGGCAGAAAACCTGGAGACAGAAACTGAAGCTAAAGCCACAGAGTAGTGCTCCTTACTGGTTTGATCCTCATGGGTTGCTCAGCATTCTTTCTTATGGCCCCTAGGAGCAGCTTCCCAGGGATAGTACTACCTAAAATGAGCTGGACCCTCCCACAAAAATTGCCAATCAAGAAAATGCCCACAGGCTAATCTGGTAGGGGCATGTTCTCATTGAGGTTTTCTCTTCCAAAATCTTTCTAGCTCATATCAAGCTGACATGAAACTAGCAGCAAAAATTTCATATTTTTCATTAAGGCATTTTAAAAGATAGAATATAAATTAATTTAAAAATATTTCTGTAAGTTTACAAATTTTTCTCATCAGGGATTCATAGTGTCTCTAATAGAATATATAAGCATCCATTCTCTTTTCTATAAATATGATTATTGAGATGTTGGTAGTGTTATGGAAGAGAAGAAACAAATTGGTTCTGCGATGATAAATGTGGTTTGGAATCATGTTCCCACCATTAATAAGCAGATCCTTTTACACATGTGAGACTCATGTTGCCCAATTTACTATCAGTAAAATAACAATATTACCACCTCGTCTACCTTCCATGGGAGATGATGGGAGGAATGATTGGAATGATAGATTTAGAAGTTCAATATAAATGATGAAAGGATTTTTCAAATAAACATAAATATTGTCTTAGAAAGGTGATGTATTCATTACCATATATGATGCCAAGTCACTTTCTCTACACAAGTTTTCTTTACTATATCACAAACTGAACTGTTCTGCACACACACTTTATGATGTGATAAACCTATCAGTGTCAAGTATCTACGGTGATGCAGGCTATCACTTTTAATGTTTGTGATCTTGATGACATAAAATTAATCCGTATGAGATTTGGGAGACAGTTGGAAAGAGATACTTGTCTCTCTGCTTTTCTAAATGTGTAGACATTTTTGACATAGTACAAGGTTTTGCGAAGAAGACTATTGATGAGGCTTGGGGGATAGAATTTCTAACAGAGGATGTTCAAGGACAACTAGATAAATAATAGAAAGTTTTCCTGAAATCAAAGCAGACAAAAGCCAAAGGAAACCATGGGAGGAAATATTTGAAAAAGTTTTGCAAATCCTAATGAAAGACTTTTTAGGAAATGTGATTTTCAGTAGAGAAAACAGAAAGATGGTATAGATGGTAAGAAACTTTTATTACAAAAGAAATAGACAGCCCCAAAATGAGAGTTTTGGAGATTAACTTCCTTAACAAAATATTATTGCCTTGAAGGAAGCAGTTAGACTAAAACAACTGGCTAAAGATGTATTCTGAATGTATAGGCTAATTTCTGAAGCACTCCCCTTGACACTCTGATTTTTTGCCTCATAGTCTTCTATATATCACAAAGTCTACTTACATCACAGTTACATTTGGTCTTTGGGAATTAAGAAATGCTAACATACAAATGCTAGGACTCAGTGAACAATAAAATAAAGCATTTTGCTTTTAAATAGACCAACAAGCAAAGGAGTGTTTGTTGCTGCTTATAGACTATTGAAAATAGGAGAATCTTGAAAATGTATTGCTACATAGTTGTGATCTAATATGATTACCTTTTCTACTCTGTACGGTAGCTTCTTATACCCAGCAGTGATTACATAGTCCTTATCACTGGTTCCTGGTGTTAGAAGCTCCATCAGCATCTTCAGTGGCAGCTGGATAAAAAGTTTCTATGTTTATCTCAAAAACTATCTCTCATGCCACTGTCTTGTTATGCAGCCTGAAAATATATTCTGAATCAACTCTGAAAAGAAGACAGCTTAAATACTTGACAGCAGTTATATAGTCAAGGCAGGCCATAATTTGTTTCAGAAGCCATGTGTGCAAGCTGATTTTTTTCATCTATAGCAAGAGTTCTAGGGCCAGATTTTCAAACAAGCATTTGTGTGTGTATAAAATGGGTAATTGCACACACAAGCGGACAATTTTGTATGCAATTATCCATTTTGCATACACAATTATATGCTTCTGAGGGTATAACACATGTACATGAGATTTGGTAAGCCTATCCATTACACCTTCCTTTGAAAATCTAGTCCCTATTGTAGGTTTATTGTACCAAAAAGAAAAATGGGATTGTTGAAAAAAATAAATCATTGACAGTGTTTTCCCATGGATCAACCCTTTTTTTCAATAATCTTTACACCTACTCAATTATCTTTCCAATAACCCCAAACAACCCTTTAATGCATGAATGGTAAACATCGCTACTATTCTATTGTGGAAACTAAGAAATCAAGACACATCAGTTGAACTGCTGTAAATATTACCCAGTATGCATTTAAGCTCCCTAATAAGTGATACCACCTGTGAACTATAATGCCATTCTTAAAGATCAATGAGTACCTGTGGCATGAAAGATGTGCACAAGCAACCAGGTTTTCTGTTTGAGGTCCAACTTAGTGCAAGCTTATTCTCACTTTTTTACTGACAAAAGGCTTACATTGCTTCCTTCCTCTAGCTTACATCTGGTAAGACAGGGAGCTTTAATAGGAGGGCTTGTTCACCCGGAAAATTCCTGTGTCATTGTCAAAGCAAGAGAATAAAACATTCACTCACTTCACAAAAGCAAATTGTGTCTTTGGGTGTGTAGCATGTTTCTCAGAAAGTTGATGAAAGAGGCTTATTCGACTGATAACAGCCCCAGTTTTATGGTTACACATGTGGCTTCCTTACAAAACCGAACATAGTCTTCTTTATGGCTTTGATATCCCCGAAAGAAGACAGACACTTTGGAATATTTGTTGTTGTTATAGTTAACTTGTGTTGCCCTTTCTGATTCCTGCTTGACTTGCTACCTGTCTAGCATGTCATTGTGCAGTCTGTGCTGACAGTATTGCAGAAGCAGAAAGCTTACGTTGTTTTTAGAGAACAAAAGAATACGATTGCTCCCCGATTGTGCCTGAAACCTCTGAATTGTGTATATTAAAACTCATATGGGTAATTTGAAGTGAGCTTTTTGGGGGGCTGTTATTGTCTACTAGTAATGGCAGAGAAGCAATAGGAGTGCCAATAGCAGAAAGGCCTGAGGTAGCAATGGGTTGGAATAGCATTAAACAGAAAGAGCGACTTAACTTTGAGGTATACTATTGTTTCTTTATTAAAAAAGTGATTTATTTGCTTTGAGAAGTGTGTGTGTGTGTGTGTGTGTGTGTGTGTGTGTGTGTGTGTGTGTGTGTAATTATAATCACACATGGGTGGGCAAACCTTCTGAAGAACCTGACTCCATCAATGGTATTTGTAACTTTAATAATAACTAAAACTGAGAAAGGCCTCCAGGAATAAACAGCATGCTGCTCATTAGTCTAAATCCTTTCATGATGAGTGTGTTTACCAGGATGCTTAATAATTTTTGTTTCTTTAGCTTCTTGCATTTTAGAATCCCAGTGTGCTTTATAAACATCCCTCCTTTTACTATTGCCATCAGGAAGATGTATATGTGTACATGTGGCTTAAATATGCTTCAAATGATTTAATAGTCTACAGTAGGTCACAAAGTATGGCAGAATCAGTTATATCAGCCATTTTGTGGAATTATTTACCCTAAATATCTATATGTAACTATAATATGAAAAACATTTCCCACAATTATGCATTTCTGTGCGTGAGATTGATAAACTATATAATCCACAGCCATTCCCCAAATGTGTTAGATATAAATTGCTTTATAAAACAGAAACTTATGTACTTAACACATCAGGACGAGACTTTTGGATTCAGTCACATAATTACAACCATCTAGCAAAGCTCTGTAAATAAGTTTATCAAGTTAGACTTAGCTAAAGGAATGTCTTCCACACAAATATAGTAGTATTCAGCGTTTGGACATAAAAATTTGACCAAAGATTTTCCCATTGGTTCATATTTATCTAAGACTTTTGAGTTCTAGCTCATTTCTCCCAAGCTCCATATTATCTTCATGTGCATACTAGAGAGGTTTTACTTCTACAGCAATCATTTTGTTTAGCTGTCTAATGGACCAGAAGACTGCAACTAGGATGCCTCTAGGTCATTTGCCAAAGTGCAATGTGGCTACTATATTCATAGAGTGAAAATAGCTTTTACAAGTCTAACTTATGGGAGCAAGGGAAAGCAATCTTGGCTGACATATTAGAAAGATTCATTATGTTAAAATTCTGTAACGTGAAATTCAGAGTTAAGATTCACACACAGATGTTTTGTTCCATACCCAAGTTGTACTTTTGCATGCCAGCAAGCATACAGTTATCTCCTTAGCACATAAATTTGTAATTTTAAGCATATACTACATGCTGAAATATTTATATACAAGTAGGCCCTGGGAACACATAACTTTTACCCTTGGTGAGCTTTTATAAAATAATATGCAAGATCACATACATATATGCAAATAGAATATGACTCTTCTGCTCCCCCTATCTGCACCAAATTTCTTTTATATAGGAGGCAATTCAGTTTAAAAGTGGATGTGTTCAGAATTTTTCCTTCTGCCCACTGTTTCTACAAGCCATCCATTCCCCAAGTAACAATTTCCACTTGGGCAAGTTTCTCATCCTGCTAATGCCTTGTACATTTCCCTTTTCTGAGCAGTCTTTCTGGCAAACAGTTTGCTCCTCGAAGCAGCTTCTTTAAGCTTAAAGAAGTTTGAGCTGTTCGCATAAAGAGCTTTCTTTCATCCAAGAAAGCATCAAGGAAAGAGCATTCTAAGGGAAGTGTAAACTCGCAAGCAAGCTTACAAAAAGGGCTAGTCTATTTAACTCCAGAAAAGGCAACAGACAATGGCTTCTGGGGTTTGATGACATTGAAATGTCTATGCCCTGAAGATTTCATTTATTTCGGTAATGAAAGCACTGCTTTGAGGCTTCCACACTGTTTGCATTAATCACACCTACCACAACTTGTTTTAAGATAATATTGTTCTGTTTATGCTAAAATGATCTAATTAAAAATTGACTGTAATCTTGGTTGGAAAACTTTGGGGGAATTTAATGCATAATCAGAATTCAACAGATAATACCCTCATCAGTGAATGAGAGTAAGACCTTAACCGAAGGCCAAAAACAAATTACCCAATCACCCATCAGACAGCAGAATGAGAAGATTTAGTGTGTATTTAACTGGAACGCATGTATTTTGCAGGCTCACTAGATGCAAAATCATGTAGAACAAGACATCACCAAGCTATTTAAAAATGAAGGGGTAGTTTGCTCATCTCTGGGGATTTGGCAGTGTTTCTGAACTGGGAGAAATAGCTCAGGATAACCCCTCGCTTTTTGAATCTCATATTCTGAACAGATTTCAGGATATTTGAAAATGAAGAACAGAAAGTCACCTTTTGCTGAATGATACATTTTTTCAAGGTTATAATTTTATTGTGACCATTTGTTGTAGTAGTGGTCTGTTTATGAGGAGAGACCAAGGTCAGTTGGCTGTGCATCATTAAGACAGGGATGATGAAAGGAGGAGCAAAATACATTCATCAGCAAACTAATAGAAAAAAATGAAAGAAAATTAACAGAGGAGAGCATGGGGCAATGAGTGAAAAAAATGTCTGTGGCCTCTCAATCAAAGACAGATAATATGCCTTCTGACTCTCTCAATTAGTTGCACCCCTGTGCCATTCACAGACACTCATTTCTCCCTCGCCATTTATTTTAATTAAACTAAACTAGAGTCCATGTCTTTTAATTGCCATTCACATTTTCTTGGCTTTCCTGACCCTAAGACAGAACTTCCTTAATGTCAGCAGCAATATCCTTTGTTATTTAGCTTCCAGTCTGTTCATTTGCAACATATGTAGCATTAGGCAGATCAACAAATTATTTTCTGTCTTTGAGAAAAAAATAAAAGAGCATATCTGTTTCTTTTCTGCACAATGTATTCAAGGTTTGACCTTAATTGTGTAAAGTCAAATTTTATTCACAGTTTCAAATGACTTTTTTTCTTACTGACAGTCCTGTGAACATTCTGAAATTGCTTTATCCTGATATCTTGGGATTTCCTGTATCATTTGTGTTCACTTAGGATTGTGAAATAATTATTCTATGTGAGCAGGTATATAGAAGAGAGTTTGTTAACATGTACAGAAGTTTTTGTCTCTTTTTCCACTATTAAATTGATATCTAAAGCCACTCTCTCTTACAAGGAAATATTTTCCTAGAATACCTATGGATACCAATTCTTTCAAGGTGTCTTTCTTTCCTTTATGTTTATAAGCCACCAAGTATAAAGCAAGAAGTCAAAAGCTCAACACCTTGGATTTCGTATGATGGCCAAAATATGCATAGAAGTGATATGCAGCAATTTAATGACAACAAATTCAAATGTGCAAGGTAAAACCTCCCATCTGTACCTAAATCTTCAGCAAGTGTTCACAATGCAAATGCTATGGGCTTTTCTAGGTCATTTGGCATTATGTGAGAAACCACTACTCTGACCCCATATGGTGAAGCATCAGTATCTAAACAGATTGGTAGACAGGGTCATAATGTGCTAAAATCCTTGAAGACATTAGTTGCTGTTTAGTCAATTCAAAAGCTGCTTGACATTCATTTCTCAGTGAAACTGTTTATTTTTTTATAATAGTTCTCATGTAAACCTAGTTGCTATATGAAGATTGCTTTAAATTTGCTAAAGTAGATATAACAGGAATAGATAAAGATACATAAATCTATGTATAAAGAGGTGGTACATATTGTATGAAAAATATAATGCATAATTTGCACATAATACAGAAATGCTGTAGGTATATTCATACACTTCATGGCAAAATTAATCAGCTAAGATTTAACAATAGGACTAGAATTTCCTTCTTAAAATACACCACTGTTGATAAAGAGATGTGGGAGACAAATATAAAAATTCAAACATTTACATTGTTTTCACAATGATTTTTCAATACCACCTCTCTTCACAGTTCTCTATCATTTAGGTAGAATGAGCTATTATACTAAAAGATGGTCTATGCACTTAATTGGAATTTATTCAAAGAAATGAAACCTTTGCAAGAGAATAAATATACCTAGGATAAAGAATTAGTATTAGTTACTCAATTCCTGTAGCTTGGCCATATATTTAACTATTTATTCACTTATCCATTTATTATTTTTGCCAGTATTTTTTGCTTAATTTTCCCTCATCTTAAAACTTTTTTCTATCTGTTTATTAACTTGCTAAAATTTTATATCTGACATAAGGTATTTAGGGTTGCAGAGGTGGTTCAATGGTTAACAGTGCTTGCTGCTCTTCCAAGGGGCCCCAAGATTGGTATCCAGTACTTATATCAAGAGGCTTACCACCACCTGTAACTTCAGATCCGGGGAGATCTGATATCACTGGTCACTGTGGTACCTGCACACACATGCACATACCCTTGCAACACCTAATAAAATGTAAAATATTTCATATTAATCTCCTTACTTTCTAATTTCCATCATAAGTTAAAGTACTGGTGGGCTTTTGTGTGAAAGATTGACCACCAGGAAGTTTTGTGAAACATTTTATTTAATTAGACAATTCCATTAACTACTTGCATGTATGGTTAATGGTCCAAATCCATGTAGAACCCATGTTATAACTAGTCACAGGCATTCTTGCAGTGATACCCAGTATGTAGATAAATGTGATGAAAACAAATGAGAAAAGATGTGATGTTCCCCATTAAAAACTTTAATTATGATATTCTAGTGTACAAACAATTTTTGAACAATCTTGACTGTGTTAAGTTGTTTATTGGAACTATGTATAAGGAAGCAATCTGTTTGTTAGAGGTGTACCTAGTCTGTAGCATATGCCAATCAGAAAAGCTGGATAATTATATCTAAAAACATATAAATATCAAAAGTTTCTGAATAAAAGTTACTAGAATGTACTAGAGAGGAGGAAGTCACAGAACAATAAATAAAAGCTCTGTAACATTAGGGTTTCTTTGTTGTCTTTTGTTGCAAGAACCAGGGGCTGTTGCCAAGAAGAAAACAACAGTAGACCAAATTCAACTTCAAATGCTATAGAATTTTCATTTATTCCTTCATGACTTCCTCTTCTCTAGTACCTACAGAGAAAAGATGCATGAAACATGAATCGAAGATTCAAAGGCCCAAAGACAAAGTTCCATGAAATGTGATGTCACCAAAGAACACAGCTTCAAAATCTGTGAGGCAAATCTGTGTGAAATAAGAGAAGAAATAAAATGTGTCTGGTAGAGTAGGTTCAAAATCCCAGCTGATGTAGAGGCTGAAGGAAGAGGATTAGGATTTCCAGTTTGAAGCTTGCTTGGCACATAATGCATTCAAGTCCATCTTGGGCAAGTCAGTGAGACCTGAAGGGAACAAAAGGCTTCATGTTTAGGTTTAGACAACATTACACTAATGTGGATCTCGGGCATGGGCAAGGAAGGCTAATGCTGGATACCTGGAGAGCTGACTCAGCAATAAATGGCTGACACTAGATGTCTAGGAAACATAAAAGTAAACAGTGATATCATTTCTTATATAGCTAATTATAGCAAAATGGCACATATGTGTGATTGTATATAAATATGAATTTAAGTACATTTCCCTGTGCTGTCTGTGTGTGGGTCTGCATGTGTGCTTGAGCCCACCGGTTTGCCAGTGAAGGGAGTGTGTCTTATTTGCCTATGACACCTGAAATTCTCTTCAATCTCTCAGCCTCTTGTGACTCTCCTCCATTTCTGGCATCTGAGCTTAAACAGACCTTGTCTCAAAATAAAAAAGTAAAAAGAGGGCTAGGGATACAACTCAGAAATAAAGCACTTGCCTAGCATGCATAAATCTCTGTGTTCTATACTCAGCATCAGAAAAATAAAAATAAAAACAGAAGGAATGTAACCCATAACTTTGTAACTTCATTGCTTCATATGTCACAATTGTTGGAATAACTAGCAACACATACATACATATGTCATCCAGCAAAACTAGAGAATCCCTGAATAATGTGTTCTAATTGGTATTTGGGGAATATTTCACACAATAACACACAGGTTTTCAAGCATCTAGGAACTCTTTTCAATAAGGCAGACAATATCTTGTGTCACAAATCTAGGTTAAGAAATTCAAATTAATGTAATCTCAAAGAGTATGTCCCATAATAATAATGGAATCAAACTACAAATCAATAATATAAAGACAAAAAGGAGATGGTGAAACAACTGGTAGCTAAATACATCATTTCTAAACATTTGATAAGTCAAAGAAATATTACTGAAATTAAAAGTATTGTGACCTGAGTAAAACAAGAATCCATCATAACAAAATATATAGAACACAACTAATACTGTTCAGGATGATATACATTCACATCATATTATATTTTGCAGAGTAAAAGAAAAATCTCAAATGAAAGAATGAACCTGAAATTGGAAGATAATGGACTGTGACTCAAGAGTAAAACATTCACATAGCATGTGCAAGCCCCTGGGAAAAACATGCAATGGAAGAAAAGGAAGAAAATCTATTGATAGCACATGGATAAATGAACAGTAAAAAAAGAGAGAAATCAGGGAATTTGCGAAAACTGATGAAACAGAGGAGATCAATAAGAGAAAGTAGTAGTTTTATGAAAAAAAAATCCAAATGTCATCTAGCAAAATTGAGAAAAATAGAGAGGGGGAGCTAGAGAAAAACATAAATTACAGTTATCAAGGAGAAAAGCATGGAATACTGCTGCAGATCTTGAAACTACACATATCTGGTACTTTAGAAGAAATAAATGAAATTCCTGAAAAATCTTAAAATTAAAACAAGTTGAAATAGAAAACATAAACATTTCTATAAACTAAAGAAAGTACATTTGTAAGTAAAGTCACTTTGTAAAGAAATCTAGGCTCAGATAAATTCACTGGATAATATCAAACACTGAACAGAGAAATTGACTCTAAATGTATATACTTCCAAATGTATATCAAGTCAGTATTATATTATTATTAAAATCAAAGAAAAGGAGTTAAAAAAGGAATCTATTGATTAATGTCCCTTAAAATTTAGGCAAGAGGACGAGGAGGATCTGTGATTGGTATGTAAAATGAATAAAATTTCTTAATGAAAAATTTAGGCAAATATAAATTACTAACCAGCCAATATTAGCAATGTATAAATAATATTTTATTAAAGTAGAACTTACATGTATTCAAGGCTAGTTCATTGTTTTTACATCACTCATTAAAATCCATTATATTAACTAGTTCAAGAAAAATGAGATTACAATAAATACAGAAAGGGTCTTTGACAAAGATTAGTATCTATTCATTGTAAAAACTCTCAGCCATCTGAGAATACACAGGAATGTTCCCAACTTAATAGAATGTAACAAAAACCACAGATAAGTGAAGATGGCTGATTAGAAGCACCCAAGTGATCAGTAGGTCCTCCAAGGAATTGCATCAGAACAGATGGAGAGTAGCTACACTTCAGTCGGAGTGACTAAGGATGTGCTGAAGTTTAGTTTTGAATAAATGGAGATTGGAAAAGATGCAGAGAACAGAACAGCTAGGAACTGAATGATAAATATTGAAGATACAATTGAAAAAAAGATGGGGAAACTAAGAAGACACAACTAGTACAGGTTTCAGCATCAGGCATACATTCATAAACTCTAATCAGGCTTGGACCTGAAATCTTCTTAGTGTAACACTGGGCAAGTTCTCTTTTCCTGGCATTTAGGCTCTGTCCAGTGTTAGAGAATCATCTTGAGATGGCTTACTGCCATGGAAATCAGAGATACCTACATTTTCCTGTTAAAAATAATTAAAAAGTAAATTTCATAGCAGTAATCCAGGAAACACTGGCCTCGAGAATAATAGTGTAGCTATAGTGGTAAGTCTTTCAATAAAAACTAGTGAGAACTGCATGTAGTATAAACCCAATCGATGACACATAAGGAAATGAGGTTGCTATCCATTGAGAGTCGAATTGGAAAGCTATTTACAGGCTCACAGGAGGGATGAGTAGAGTAAGTTTTGCAATTATATGTAGAAGCTACATTTTGGAGCATCGGAGCCCTGGAGTGTGGAGTATGCATGGGAAGGAACCACAGTTGCCTATTGCAAAAGGTGAACAGTTTGTGTGTTCTGAAGAAAAACCAGAATCTTGCTGTCCCATTTCAGCAAAAGTTGCAAATCTGTAGCATTTCTCACATACCCCCTGTCCTATGAAGCCTTGTAGAAAGCACCTCATGCCTGGATGCCCCATGGTAACCAGTTATAATTCTTTCTAAGAACACAGAAATAATAAAAACAAGACTAAAGCACTGCCTCTGTGGATCTTACATTTTGCTCTAGCTCTTACTCAGGAATAGGACAGAGCAAGCTTTATTACAACTGGCTCTGTTTACAAACTGCTCTCTGTGGTTATTAGGGAAGCTACAGGGGAAGAACGAACAGCATACAACCTGTGTGCTCTCCAAAGGCGTTGTAGCCAAAGGGGTAACAGAAGAAGAACATCTGTTAGACATAAATTAAGTACTTTTACTTCTGACCTCTTTTGTGGAAAGGAATGTTGTCTTTTTTAATAGGATTGGAAGAAGGTGGAGGATTGCCTTACTAGATTAAAATACACAACATAACATAATGTCTTGCCTTTTGAAACTTACCTTATATGAAAAGATATACAGGAAAGATGGAAAGTAATAGTGGATAGAAACAAAACTTGGAATCAAAGAAAA
The DNA here is from genome assembly GCF_049852395.1 of Peromyscus maniculatus bairdii. NCBI lineage: Eukaryota > Metazoa > Chordata > Mammalia > Rodentia > Cricetidae > Peromyscus > Peromyscus maniculatus. Next base: position 59,882,379 of record NC_134875.1, on the reverse strand, counting down.
TTAGCTATCTTTAAGGTGAAAATCATCTGGAAAAGCAAAATTATGACATTTGGTAAAGGGTAGAAAGGACATGTAATGATTGTAAACCATACAACAGGGTACCTAATGTATAGAACAGTACTAACTGCATAATGAAAAGGATAAGGCCCATATACAAGTCAGGTAGTTGCACACTGCTCACATTAGTAGTTTATCAATACCAGATTGGAGGATTGAAACTATACCATACATCAAATAGCTTTAACTGACATCTACAAATAGTCCACCCAACAAAGATAGATGACACGTTCTTCTTGCTAACATATGTAGCTTGTTTCCCAAGCAGGTTATATTTATGCGATAAAGCAAACGTAAGAAAATAGAAAAATTGAAACTTGTCAATTCTATCAGAAGATAAGGTTATGGAACTGGAAATTAATATCATGAAGAACTACAGGAAATATGGAAACACGTGCAGATCAAGCTTGCAGTTTAGAATGAGCCCTGAGACACTGAATAATAGAGGAAGGAAGTTTAAAAAATTAGAATCATATGAAAATGGAAGTGCAGTATGCAAGGATATGCGGGCAATGCAGTACATCTCACTAAAAGGCAAGTTTATAATAGTTTCATTCTCTGTATGAAAGGAAGGTTCAACAATCATGAGCCAATAATCATAATACAGTGCCTAAGTAGAATTAAGGACAATAATCATAAAACAATCTCAATCTCCTAATTAGCTTCAGCTGCCAACTTGACACAGTACAAAGTTATTTGAGAGGGTTTCAACGAGAGGTTTGCCTGGATCAGACTGGCCTGTGACATGATTCTTGGGCATTTTCTTCATTAGTAACTGATGTAGAATGGCCAAGCACACTGTAGGTCATACCACCCATAGGTAGGGATCCTCAGCTGTACAAGAAAGTTAGCTGTATTCATATGCATGAGCTCATGGGAGCTCACAGACTCTGAACCAACTGCTAGGGAGTCTGCTTGGGACCAACCTAGACCACATGCATGTGGGTGACAGTTATGTAGCTTGGTCTGTTTGTGGGGATCCTAGCAGTAGGAACAGAACCTGTCCCTGGCGCTTCAGTTGGCTTTTGGGAACCTATTCCCCATGCTGGGTTGTGTATCCCAGCCTTGATGCAGGGGGAGAAGCTTCAACTTGATGTGCCATGCTTTGTCGACTCCCATGAGATGCCTTCCCATTTTTGAAAGGAGATGGAGGAAGAGACGGGGAATAGATGGGAGGTGGGGTGAGGGAACTGGAGGAGAGAAGGGAGGGGAAACTGTGGTCAGTATGTAAAATAAATGAAAAAAAATTATTGAAAGAAAGAAGGAAGGAAGGAAGGAAGGAAGGAAGGAAGGAAGGAAGGAAGGAAGGAAGGAAGGAAGGAAGGATGAAAAAGGAAAGGAGGAAAGGAAGGAAGCAAGCCAGCTGAAGAGAAGTTAGGAAGTAGTTTTCCATGATAGTTTTTCCTTTGGTTCTTATATGAATCTTGCTTTGGATTTCCTCAGTGATAGACTGTTACCTGGCCATGTAAGGTAAAAGAAACCTTTGATTCTCCAGGTTGCTCTTCGTTGTGGTGTTTATGACAGTAGCAGAAGGCAAGTGAGAACACTTAATAATGCAGATAAAATATGTGGCAGATTGCAACTTACCTTGTTGCTAAAAGCCCAAAATAAATAAGGAATGGAAAGCTTATGACTTTACATGATATATATATATATATATATATATATAGCCTAGATATCAGCATACTGAATGAGAAAAATGCAAAACATTTCCTTTAAGATAAGGAACTAGATAAGCTCTGTTCACATCACTTTTATTTAATATATAATTGAAACTTTTAATCACAGGAATAAGGTGAGAGAAATGAAGAAGATACATATAGGAAAAGGAGAAGTCAGGTTACTACTTTTTGAAAGTGATATCATTCTATGTGTAAAATACTTGAATGGTTCTACCACATTCCTAATTTAAAAATACATATATAAATAATCTCAACAAAGTAGAAGGATACTAAATCAACAGAAAAATCAGAACCTTTTGAATACACTAATAACAAACTAGCTAAGAAAGCAATCAGAAAGACATTACTTTTTAAATAGAGCCTTAAAAAATCCTCTATAATGGGCCTGTGAGTTGACACATCAGGTCAAGGTGCTTGCTGTACTAGCTTAGTGATCTGAAGCTCTGAGTTCAATCTCCAAAACCCACATAAAAAAGTGTACATAGTTGTCTTCTGCGCTCTACACACGTACTGTGACATACATTCCCAAATCTTTTCTCTCCCCACTCCTCCCTCACACATACACATACAGAGAACAATAATAATCAAGTTTACATAAATCATACTTCAAAATACCCAGGAATACCCATAAACAACTGAAAAACCTCAAACTGAAAATTGTAAAACACTGAAGAAAGAAACTGAAGACAGTAGGGCAGTGGAAAGAACATCTGTGCTCATAGGTTTGGAGAATTACTATTTTTTAAATGGTCCCATTACCAAAAGGGATCTATGAATTTATTGAAAACATATCAAAATACTAATAGCATTCATCACAAAAGTATAGATAATTATCTGAATGTTGTATAGAAGCACAAAAATCCCCAAAGTACCTAAAGTTATCCAGATAAGAAGAACAATGTTGGAAACATCAGAATTTCAGGGTTTTTTAAAATGTATTATAAGCCACAGCAAAAAGAACAGCATGGTATGTGCATAGAAGCAGACATGAAAACCGATGGAACAGAATGGGAGATCCATAAATAAACCCTTATATGTACAATGATGACATTTTTTGACAAAACTGCCCCAAACACATTAATAAAATAGAGCCTTTCCAACAAATGGTGCTGAAAACAAAGAACAGCATTACACATGTGGAAGATTAAAATGAGATTCCCATCTTGTCCCATGTATAAAAATGAGCTAAGTAACTTAATGTAAGATCTGAAATTATAAATAAATGAGATGAAAATATAGTCAAGCAGTAATATTCTGACAGAATCCTGAATTGGACTCTAATAGCTTAAGAAAAAAAGCAATATTGGTAATTGAAGGCATATTAATAAACTTTTGCACAGCAAATACATGATCAACAGAGTGAAAAAAATCTAGGAAATCTTTGCTGCCTATGTTTCTCATGAGAAATTAATATGGAGAACATACAATAAAAAGTTAAAAATAAAACACATAATTCAGTCCTGATATTTGTAAATGAAATGAAGAGGAATTTATCAAAACAATTGGTACAATTAATGTACAATCTATTGGTCCAAATAACCAATAGATATGTAAAAACACTCAACATCTGTAGCCATCAGAGAAATGTAATTCAAAACCATATGTTGATTTCATCTCACCCCTGTCAAAATTGCTATCATCAAGAAAATCAATGAAACACAACGACAAGAATGTAAATGAATAAATCACTATAGAAAACAATACGGAGATTCTTTTAAAAATATAAAAAGTAGAACTTCAACTGATTCATCTATTTCATCCCTGGGTTTATAAGAGAAAGAAGTGAAGTGAGTATACATTAATGTGTGGTGATATTTTATTTGTGCTGAAATATGGTGATATTTTATATGTGCTTTAATAAATAAAGCTTGCCTGGAGATCAGAGGAAAAAGCCATCTGTTATTAAGTAAACAAAGAAGTCAGGAAATGGTAGCACACACCTTTAATCCTATCACTTGGCAGGCAAGGATCTGTCTGGATCTCTGTGAGTTCAAGGCCAGACTGAAAACAGAGCCAGGTGTGATGACACACACCTTAAATTCCAACACTAGTTAAGCATGGAGATCTGGAGGTCTGTACAGACAGACAAGAAGTAACAGAGCTAGGCAGGAAGAGGAAGAGGAAGTGGTGTAACTGGACAGAAAGAGCAAATCAGATGATAGAATAGCAAGGCATATAGGTGTGGGTAGACAGGAAGTATCACTCATTTGGAAGCTGCTGATTTGGTGAGGTAAGGTTATCTGTGGCTTTCCCTATTTCCCTGATCTCTCAGATTATCATCCCTGTATCTGGCTCTGTGTTTCTTTTATTTAATAAGACCATTTAGCAATTGGTCTACATTAATGCCTATGTTTACTATGGTGGCAATATTCACTATAGTCATGTTATACAATGAGAATAGGTGCCTATCCTTAGGTTGTGTATTATACACACATACACAAAATAGTAATTTGAAACAAAATGAATCAAACTAGAGGTAATCAGTCATTGGAAACAAAATTAGCTATACACTATATGTTCGATTTTGTACAAAGAGTCTGAATATAGATAATATGAAAGTATAAAAATGCCTAATAATGGAGAGAAATTGGACTAGTTGAGGGAGGAGATGGTAAGAAAAGATTGGAATTTTTAACATGTGAAAAATATGTCAATCTTTCTCAAGCTGATATGTGATGTCATTTTAAAAATCAGATTCTGAATGCCAGGTCATGGTGGCACACTACTTTCATCCAGGCACTTAGGAATCAGAAGCAGGTGGATATCTGTATTTTCAAGGCAAGCCTAGTCTACAGAGCGAGTTCAAGGCCAGCCAAGGCTACAAAAAGAAACCATGTCTCAAAGAAAAGAAAGAAATCAGATTCTATGAAAGGTTGTTATACCTAAAGATAAATTATTCTAAGAAATATATGGAAAAGTAAACAAAGTAAAATAAAAAACACAATTTTTCAATGAGGAATAGAATGTGAAGAATTATGCTATGTTATTTCAAGACTTGTTCTGGCCTTATTAATCTAATCTTCTATGTGGCACGGAGGAAGAATTATCACCTAAATCAATGGAGGTCCATAGAGAACAAAAAACTATACTCAAGATAATATATCCAGTAGTTTTTAGAAAAGTTCACATATCAGTATTGAATCAATATTTTGAACACATAGTGGAAAAGCAGTTGTAAATCTAAATGTAGAAAAGTGAGCCTGATTTCAGTTTCAAATAATATGCAGAAATTAATTCAAAACATATCATTAACCTGAATGTAAAAAAAATAAATAAAATCAAAGTTTAGCTTTAGAACAAAACAAAGGAGGATGTCCTTCTTAACTAGTATTAGGTAATCCCTAACTTATGAATTTGGTATAAATCAAGATTTTTGGTGACTGTAGTAGATATAAAAATGAATTACTCACCAGGAAAATTATTTACAACAATGTACATGAAAAATGGCAAATATCTCATATTCAGACCCCATGAAAGTCTCTCAATAGTCAACAAAAAGGTGATAAAAATGAATGGAGACTGCTCTTTGAGCAAATCCAGACATCAAATGGAAAATGAAAGATGGTGAACAGCATAATCTATTAGAAAATTCAACTCAAATCCACAAGGCCTTTATGTTTCTCTCTAGAGCACTAAAATAAAAGGAAAAAAAAAGCAAGAACAACAAATTCTAGAAGGTATGGGAAAAATTTAGTTTCCACATTGAGGGAAGAAATATAAAATAGTATAGCTACTCTGACAGTTTGGGAGTTTCTTAAACCATTAAATATGCAATTATAATACAACTTAGAAAATTTACTCCTGGGCATTTTCCCCAGAGAAATGAAAACTTATGTACACATAAAAACAGTTCAGGAATGATTCCATCATCTATTTTTCAGAACATCCCAAACTGGAAACAATGAAAATGTCTTCAATAGGTGAGAGTAAGTCTGGCATCTATATAACACATCAATAAAAAGAAATAGATTATTGAAACATAGAGCAACTTAAGTTAATGTCAAGAATTCCATTGCATAATGTTCTGGAGTGAACAGTGTCAGAAAGATGGGGAAATAGTAGTGATTTCTAGAAACCAGAATGGATATAGGGATATGGAGACAGCTATAGTTATAAAATGTTAGCACAATGCTTTCAAGAGGTTTATAGCACTGTTACTGGTTTTTGTCTGTGGTGACAGAAATACAAATCTATTCATATGATAAAATATTGAAAATTATGCACACACACAAGGGTGGGGAGAAGTAATTTCTTGTACTTGTAAGAGTTGTGTAGATTATGATGATCAAAGCCATTCATTTGGTGTCAGAATTCTATAATAGTTATCAAGATATCTAATTTATGGGAGTAGAGGTGGAGAGTGCACAGGACTTTCCTGTACCTTTCTTTGCAATTCTGTTGTAAATCTATAATTATTTCAACATAAAAAAATCAAAACACAGAATAGCTAAAATTTAAAAATTACAATGGCAGAAACAGCAAGAGATTGTTAAATTGTTTTAATGTATTGATATTATTTGAGAAGATTAAGAGCAGTCTAATTGATATCAAACTCCAACAAAGCAAGATATATGTATGTTTTATTTTCTTTGATGAAAATTGGATCACTATAATTTCTAGGCCAATTTTCACCTTTTAAAAAGGTTGTATTTTCTTTTCATCCACATCCATGCAGTTATAATTATGTGTCTTCTTGTTCAGCATCATGACCATAGTTGTACCTATATGTTTCCTAACCCTTAAAACATTTACCTATTAGTCTCTTAAGTATTAATTTGGTTACACCTGTCAGAGAACAAACACAAAAAGCGTGTTGTAGTGACACAAATATTTTGGTGGGAACCTACAGCTCTCTATTTGATTGACTTAAGACTCATTCAACAAGCAAGAAAACATGCTTGATACTGGAAATACAATCAACTATATACTGATAGTAAAAACATGTTTATTGGAGGGGAATCTACAACCACTAATTTAGTAAACAAGCAGAATCCCTAACAAAAATCTATAAACATTTGTCCTTATACTCACAGATAATTGTATTCTTTATTCTTCATCAAGGAAACCTCTCTTTGAAATAAACCACTATAAAAAAATTCATCTAATCAAAATGCAGACTTGTGGAACCCATTCCCAATGGGTGCATCTATAAAATACTTCTGCATCCAAGGCTCAGGAAGTGGGGGTAAATAGATTATAAGAGCCAGATGATAAAGGAGTTTGCTATGAAATTGTTTCCTAGTAATGTCAGAAGCTACACCTGTAGCTGGAATTTTTTCTGTGTCCTGCCCGGTCCTGCAGCCACTCAGAACTCTGTGTAAACACACAGAGACTTAATATCAATTACCAATTGCATGGCCATGGCCTTTGGCTCAGTTTTCTTGCTAGCTATCTCTTATAACTAAACTCAGCCCATTTCTATTAATCTTTATGTCGCCATATGTTCTGTGGCTTTACTTGTGTGCCATTACATGCTCCTCCCTGGACGGCAGGATGGCATCTTTCTGCCTTTTCTATCTCTTCCTGTCTATCTGCTTGGATTTCTGCCTGCCTCTAAGCTGCTTTGCCATAGGCCAATGCAGCTTTATTTATCAACTAATCTGAGTAACACATATTCATAGCATACAGAAAGATACCTCACAGCATACACCTATAAAATCTCACCAACATGATTCAGTAACATGACAAGATAACACCACTAGATGTGCTAATGTTGAAGGTGGAAAGCTCAAAAGTCTCAGTTACAGACAATGAACTATAGGCCACTGAGAAAACCAAGGAGCAGGAGGGGTGGTCCTCCTCAGGGGAAAGCACAATAATTGGTTGACAAATGCAAAATGGTCTGTCCTGAAAACATACAGACAAGTAACATTATACAGACTGAATACATTATATTTAGGAATATATACATAAATACAAATACACATACACACACATATATATGTGTGTGTTTGTGTGTGTGTGTGTGTGCGCGCGTGTGCGCGCACACACACAATAACAATGTAAGAGACCATAAATTTGAAATAGAGAGGTCATGATTATATAAGAGAGTTTAGAGGGAGGAAAAAGAAGGGAGAAATGTTATCATTATATTATAATCTAAAAAAAAAGAAAAAATATGAAAAAACATATACCTCACAATCTAATGGAGGGACTATTAAAATATAATAATATTTTATGCGTACCATTTAAAATTAAATTTAAATGTAAAAACATTCTTGGGCAATCATGTGAAAAGTATGGAAAGATTAAAATATAGACTTAATCGTAGTCTAAGTAAACAGGAAAAAATATAAATATAAATCTAGGCATATTAGTGGTTGTATTCAATATAAAGGGACTAAAGTGACAATGAATTGACAGTATCATCAAACTGAATAAGAACTGCATGCCACTTACAAGATATATACCTAAGAGACATTGAATATTTATTATAAAAGAATGAAAATATAAATATTATGAAAACACAAACTCAAAAGCTTCCATAATTCGTCACATTGCACATGAAATAGGTAAAATAATTCATTGAGGTGCAGGCAAGATGGCTCAGTGGGTTAAGGTGCTTGCTGATGAGTTTGGCAAACCAAGTTTATCCCCCAGGATCCACAAGGTAAAAGGGGAGAAAAGAGTCATACCACCTGTCTCCAGACAGACACATACACTAGCACATGTACACATACACATACATACACAAAGAATCAATAAATAAACAAAGAAATAAATACATAAGTAGCCAGATAAATAAATAAATAAACAAATAAATAAACAAGATAACCTTGTTGTGTATGTTAAGCTCAGAAATCTTTGGGGCTAGGTTTTCTCTCAAAACTCCATCTGAACTGTCTCTGTAGGAAATAGTATTTTAGAATGCTAAAAGCTTCATGGTACTGTATCTATAACTCACAAATGAAACTAAAACTACAGATTTAACTCAATACCAAAATAAAAAATAATTAAGATATGTAAAAACATTTCATAAACAAAAGAGATATACAAGGAAGATCTATAGAAATTAAAAAATTTTCTATACTTCAAAACACATTGATAAAATAGAAAATAGCAAGGTAAACATTCAGTTCACATTATGAGAGAGTTGAGCATATCTGTATTAATAAGTCAGAAAGCAAGTGTACAATAAATCAGCAGTGGCTCAGACTCTAAAATCTAATTATGACAGTGCTAGGTGCTGAGTATTGAAGTGTACCTCAAATTGAAGGACTGGAATCATTTTCACACTATTTTGCTACAGTGAGAATGAGTTGGAAATAAAAAACAGTATGGCTAGAATAGACTAAACTATTTGGGGGAGATTCGAGGATTCTTGGGGCTACCAGAATTCCTCTTTGGAAAATTTTGAATTTAAGAAATTCATTCTAGCTGGGCAGTGGTGGCGCACACCTCTAATCACAGCATTTGGGAGGTAGAGGTACGTGGATCTCTGTGAGTTCGAGGCCAACCTGGTCTACAGAGCAAGTTCCAGGACAGGCACCAAAACTACACAGAGAAACCCTGTCTTGAAAAAAACAAAGCTAAACAAAAATAAGAAAGAAAAAAAAAGAAAATAAATAAAGAAAGAAATTCATTCTATAACTCTAAATTTTATCACATTAGAATATACTCGTCCAGATGGCTTCACCAATGATTCAAACTCTTAAGAAAGAAATAGCACCAATCTTGCAAAATCTCTTTCACAGAATAAAAATAGAGAATACTTCTGAATTTAATTTATGATACCAGCAAAATCTGATACCAAAACATCAAGACTGAGGTTAGAAAACTTTCTGTAAAGGGTCAAACAGTAAATGTTTAGGCTTTTCTGGATGTCTCATCCCTGGTACAGTGTCTGTTGAACGTGTGATAACATGGAAACAGCCCATAGGCAAGGGTAAAATGAACTCATTCATGTGTATGTCAATACAACTTTATGTATCGTCACCTCACTTACATTCCGACTCACTGTGTTATACCTCTCCTTCTTCGGCAAACACTTTCCAACATCCATTGCTTCTGAGATCTCTTCATTCCAGTCTGTGCAGCTTTCATGGATTCTCCTTGTTGCTCAGTTCAAATCCCATGTCAGTTTTCCCCACCTTCCTATGGATTAGCTGTTTCTTTGTTTCTTTGCTAGACATCTGCTTCCCAGATCAGACTCTGTCTTTCAGTCAGGCAGCTCTGACTTCGTTTGGCCTGACATACACATGCAAAGTCACTTTCCATTCAGTGTGATATCCTCACACTGTTTGGGTCTTAGCCTATATGTGATTCTGATACTACTGCTTTGACTTGAGTTTATTGTGTTTATGCACATGCGCTTCTCAACTAAGTGGTCCTTTTGTTACCTGATCATGGCCATTGGGGATTATCTTCAATTTAGTAGTGCATATGATACTTTACACTACTACGCTTTCAGGACTATCCTTGGAAAGGAAGAGAACAATTTAAATAATGTACATATATTCCAAGAGTATCAGAGAATCACATTATGCACGAGGAAGAGCCTTACTCTCGCTTTGTTAGGATGAATGAATTTGGCCATTATTCCAAAGCCTAATTTAAATAGTTGAGTTTTCAATGCTAATTTATTTTGTACTTCAGTAAACTAGCATTCTAGATCATTGCATAGAAGCAATAATTTAACTGATGGGAAGGTAAAGGGAAAAAGAGAAGAAAGGGGAAGGATTTGAAAAGAACAAGTATATTTAAAAATGACACCTTAATATTATATTTTTCTTGCTTAAAAAACAAGATATTAATAGGAATCATATCACCAATAGAAAACTTCATCACAACCTTAGTGCTAGCACAAAGCAGTGCTTCACAAATAACTGTTGGTGTATTAAAGTTAGAAAGGATTTCAAAAGTACTTTGGTGCCAGTAATAAAGCACCCGTTTTTGCATGCATTTTTCATGTAGTGGAGAGAATCAAAGCAGGTTATCATTGTGAAATTCTTTGATTCAGTTACATACTGATGATATGTGCTGAATGCAGGGAATGGAGTTATACCTAGGTTTCAACATGTGTAAGTATAAAACTCAAATATCACCCAAAGAATACTTATTAGTAGCTGACATGGTAGAATTATTTTTTTAAATGAAGTTCCAGAAATACTTAACACAAGTAAACATGAAAATAGCTTGTGAAAAATATATCTTTAAGGAGAGATGAATTGATTCTATTTTTGTCACTAACAAAATGATGTCAGAAGGTAGATAATATAAGGAAATGCAAGATTTATTTTGGCTCACACATCTAGTCCAAGGTCACCAAATATCACTTAATGTTTACTTTCTGGTGACAGAATCCAGGTAAAACGAAGGTATCACGTAAGGAAAGACAAGAAGTCTCTCAAACTATTATTCCATTATTCTATTAATTATACATTATAGTAGTGCCCTAATCGATTTTTAAAGGTCTTACTTGGCCCTACCTCTCAATATTCCATAATAAATATTCAAGTTGAATATGTGTTTCAGAGGGGATTATTTGTATTGAAATCATAGCAGGTGGAATAGACTATAGAATTGTGAACTACAGTTCAACCAAAGCTCATTTCCCACTGAATTTTACATCAGTAAAAACCGAGTTCACTTCCAAATGTAAATGTCACACAATGGTGTGTATATTTTAAATAATCTACATATATTATGAGTGACTCAGAGAAATGCATCATGTGAGAGGAAGAAGAGCCACATGCTCATTTACTAGGATGAATTAAAAGATAGCCATTGCACTAAAGACTATCTTTAAAGGATATATGGTAAGTTTTCACTGTTAACTTTTTTAGCATTTAAGATAAACTAGCACTCCAGATTATGACATAAAAGCAAGAATTTAATTCAACCGCAATAACTATTTCAATTTACAGCATTTTATAGTATATTAAAGTTTACTGTGAGAATCTGTCACACATGTTTAAAAATTGGGTCATAGTCAGTTTTAAAATTAGATAAATATGCTGTTTTAAAGAGATTATACTAAGTTACTTTTAAAGCAAACTTTATTGAGCTATAAAACACAGAAAGAAATGCTCACATATGTACACATGCAGTTTGCCTCATTTTCTAAATTTAACAGCTTTGTAGAGATATAATTGTCATAAATTATATATATATTTAAAGTATGCAATTTGTTAGGTTCCACACATGCATGCTTCCATTTAAGCATCATCACATTTAGACTAATATATCTTTCACTTCTTTATAACTCTCCCTACCACTCTCAACCCCCAGGAAGCTGTTTTCTAACAGTAATACTTACTTGGCATTTCATATGATCTTTCATTTAACTGGAATACACGGCATTTTATCTTTAACATCCTGGTTCTTTCACATACTATAATTCCCTTGAAATTCATCCAATTTGTATTGTATATCAATAATTTGTTCAGGAATATTCCATGGTAAGGGTGTGGTATTTGGTTTAACTATTCACCTACTGAATTACTCCTAGTCTGGGGTCATACCAAAGAGTTCTACTATGACCACCAATGTGTAGGTCTTACGTGAACACAAGGTTGCATTTCTACGTGATAATTATCTAGGTCTGAGCTCACAGGACCATACTGTAGTTATAGTTTTTCATTATCCCACAGAACCTTTTTATCTGGATAGGACAAGCCCAGATTTTAGTATATTACGTACAACCAGTAATGCTACATGCTCTCAGGGGGAAAATCAGCTGAACTTATCTCCCTCTAATACTCTAAATCATACTTCCTTCACATTATATTGCCTTAGCAGAACTCTAACTAATTTGGTTTATTATTTTTCTAACTCTTCCATCATAAGCTTTTGAATTTGATGCAGTCCTATCTCTTAATTTTTGTTCATATTTCCTATGCTATTGGAACACTGTTCAGAAAGCCTTTTCCTATATTAAAGTTTTAAAGTACTTCCCCTACATTAAATAAAATACACAGCCTAAACACAATGAAAAATGTTCAATATCTTGCAGTAAAACATATAAAGCACATAAGAAGGAAAATGTGGTGCAAGTACATATAAAGATCTCTGATAGTGGCCCAGTGGTCAAGAGCACTTGCTGTTTTTCAGATGACTGAAGGTTGGTTCCAAATATCCACATTAGGAAGCTCCTCAAATCTGCCTGTAACTATAATTATAAAATATATAATGTTCTCTTCTGGCCTTCACAGGAACTCTCATAAATTTACAGATATAAAATCATACATGCACTCACGTATACACATAAATTAAAATTAATCTTTGAAAAAAATCACTTATAGTCATAGATAACAGGACTAATATTAAATGACCATGTTATGAGGCCAGTGGGGTAGTTTAGTGCGTATATGTATTGCCATGTACACTTGGAGATTGAGTTTAATCTCCACAAGCCATGCAACGGTGTAAGGAGAGGACTGGCTCCTCAAAGTTGTTCTCTGATCTCCACACTCACACAGTGGCATATGCCCCTACTACATACAGTAATAATAAATTAGTACAACCAACCATATTAAAAAATGATATTCAGATTAAATGCAGTCTCCAAAAAATCTGTGAAATTTCTTTATGGAACTGGAAAAAAACTCACATAGAAGCATGAAAGACCTCGTACAGATTAAATAACCACTAACAAAAAAGAGTAGTGTTAGAATTATTGCAATACTAGATTTTGAAGTAAAGTATAGTGCCATAGTAACAAAAAAATGTCATGGTACTAGCATATAACTAGACACAAAGATGAAATGTTTAGAATAGAATATCCCAAACTATCCCAAGGAGGTACAACTATCTGTTTTTTAACAAAGACATCAAAAACATACATGGAGAAAACCAGCCTTTTCATAAATGTTATTGAGAAAACAGGATGAATGTCCCATAGAGATGAATTAGTCTATCACTCATTTTACAAAAAAGATAGCCAAATAAAATGGATCAAATTTAAGTCTTAATTTAACTTAAGACTTAATAATTTAAATCTTGTTTCTTATTTTTAAAATTTTATTTACTTACATATATAAACTAATTTTGTCTTCTGAATGTGAAAATTTCAATATCTATAATCATCATTCATTACAGCTTATTTTTACTTCTTATTATCATTTATTGTGATTTTTTTCATTTCTCTTATAATGAACTTTTATTGTGGATTATTATTCTTTCAGATTTGATCTGAGGATTTTTTGCAGCCTTTATTAAAGTGTGTTATTCCAGAGAAAGTTTAAACTTTTTTGTCATGATGCCACAGCATTGCATTTTTGTCAAATGGAGCATTTGCTTGAAGGTTTCATGCTATTTGAACAGTGTAGATTCACTCACCAAAGATATGTGTGAGAAAACTAATTAGGAAATTCAGGATGGTACATGGATATAGCTCAATAGAATTAAGACCTTTTGGGCATGAAGCTTTATTCAGAGATCTCTGATCAGACCTTTCTTCTGCTTGGGTTCTTGTCTTTTGAACCTGTTCTGTTCCATCTGAAGAATGTCAGAAGACTTATGATGATAGAGAAAGGCAAGACTGTTTCTTTGCTTGATTTAAAGAATAGGACTTTTAAAAAATTATAAAATATCCATTAGATATATTTATTTTATACCCATAAGTGTTTTGTCTGCATGTATGTGCATTATCACATTAGTACGCAGAACTTACGTAGATGAGAGGAGAGCATCAGATTTCCTTGAAACTAGAGTCATAGGTGATTGTGAGTCAACATGTGGGTGCCAGGAACCAATCCATGTCCTCAGGAAGAGCAGGAAGAGCCCTAGTTTATCTCTAAATACCTGAAAGAATATAGCTTTTTCTTTCTAGATTCCAAATAATGTAACTATTTTCAAGTCTTCTATGTGGTTAAAAGTTAATTATTAATTTGTGTTTCTTTAGTAATATGTTCAACTGAGAAAAGCCTTCTTAGGGAGCTGAGATACCAGCATTTCGGAGATTGAGGCAAGTTCTAAATAAACTTGCATTGTCAAATAAAGTACAATTCAGAAAATATTTTTATTTGTTTTACAGCAATGGTGTTCTGAATTGATGAGTTCTTGCAAAATTACTGCCAATGACCATGTCAGAGGAGCAGCAGATGGCAATTGTAGTTTGAGGTGTCAGCCTACCAGGAAGGAAACCCCTGATGGGTGAATCTTGGATAGGGAAGGCCCCATGACCACAGACTCCAGAATGTCTTTTGCTTCTGTTGTGCCTGTGGTGATATTGTGTTCCCCCAATATATTGTGCAGGATAATAAACGTATGTGGGATCAGAGAACAGAACAGCCACTAGATAAACATAGAGGCCAGAAAATGGTGGCACACACACCTTTAATCCTAGCATTCTGGAGGCAGAGATCCATTTGGATCTCTGTGAGTTCAAAGCCACCCTGGAAACAGACAGGCATGGTGCCACACACCTTTAATCCCAGGAAGTGATGGCAAGAAGCAAAAAATTATAAAAGGCATGAAAACCAGGAACTAGAGCCTGGTTAAGCTTTTAGGCTTTTGAGCAGCAGTTCAGCTGAGATTCATTCTGGATGAGGACTCAGAGGCTTCCAGTCTGAGGAAACAGGATCAGCTGAGGAACTGTCAAGGTGAGGAAGCTGTGGCTTGTTCTGCTTCTCTTATCTTCCAGCATTTACCCCAAATACCTAGCTCCAGATTTGTTTTTATTAATAAGATCTTTTAAGATTCATGCTACATGTGCCTTTACATATTTGCAGCTGCTGTCTTTCTCTGGTATCTGGCATGGTGTGAAGGAGTGAAGGGAAATCCTCACTGCCTGAAATGTAGTGTTTTTATCTCATGGAAACATCCTGTTCTACTGGGCATTTTTACTTGTCGATTATTGTGAAGACAATTTCTTCTTAAGCTGTACTGTCTAATTGATAATAACAATGTTATTTTGAATAGAATTTTGATGATTAAGAATATGAACAAGGCAGTGTTATACAGCTAGAACACATGAGTTTCTATTGAGGAGCCATATAGACTGTGGCTTAGATTAATGATTAAGGATAACAACTGAGTCCCAGGAGCTAGGCTGGCTCAAATTCTTTTAACCTTAATTATGGGAGATGTATTCACAGGTTTTGGAGTGCACCATAGCTGAAATAAAGTTTTGAAAGTAACTTAAAGTTAGACTAATATGTTTTTGTTAAATAGCTTTTAGATAAAAAGCCAAGAAGACAATATAAAGTTTTAGAAATGCTCATAGTTGAAAGAGAAACTTGCTGATGTCAGGGAATAAGAACACAGCAGCTCAATTATTACTAGCTGACACATTTTTCTTGCTAGGATTGGTTAATGACCAAAGGTGATGATTAATATCTTATACCCATTTCTGCCCTCAATCTCCTGAAAAAAAATTATATATATATATATATATATATATATATATATATATTTGATGAGTGGGCACCCTAAAGATTTAAAGTATAGCTGACTGATTCTTTTTCATATATAAAAGTTTAAGTTTGTGATTACTTTAAGATTCCTTATAAGATTACCTTTAAAGTTAATTAATAAAGTAATTGGTCCTTTTCTGGTAACTTCAAAATGAAGCCTGCCAGTAAAGGAATACCCTGCTTGCTTACACACTGTAATCTACAACAAGTTGCTTAGATAAGAATGTACGTGTGTTTTGGGGATAATTTGTTTTTCACCTGTAATACATAAAATGTTTAATCATGTAAGGGATATGGAAAACATGCTGTTTTTTACTTGTATTCATTGTGATCATTCACTTGAAAAACAGAATGCAACAACATTGTAATTTTTATATTGGCTGAAAGATTTTGCTGGGGTATATAAACTGTAAGGGTAAGAATCAAGTTAGAGTTAAAATGAGTTAGAAGGAAAACATCAAGAATGAGAAAATTAGGAGGAGAACACCAAGAGAGTTACAAGGAGAAGGAAAACATCAAGAGAGACAGAAGAGACATCTCTGGATAGAGATAAAAAAGAGAATATAGAACACAGAATGTAGAAAGAGAAGAATAAAGAAAGAAACCATCAAGAGTGTGTGATTGTCTTTTTCCCCTAACCCCCTTAGATACAAAAAATCATAATATGCGCTGACTCTGTGGATTCCCTTTGAGCCTTGTGCTGCTGGAGACTGGTTCCCAAGGCAGCAATAATCACAACAGCAAATCAATGCAATTTGTCTTTAAAAATGGGAGGCAAAACCTATACTTAAATAACAGTACTGTACAATATATAAGCCCATATACTAATATTCATCACGCAACACCTCCCAATGTTAATAGCTTCAGAAACCATTGTATAGCATGAAAAATAGAAAATTAACTTTAGTACATATGTTATTTGAATTTATTCTAAAAATACATTTTGTAAACTCAAGGAAGAAAATTTTATATAAATCATTGGATATAGTAAACTTTCCAAAATACAATTCACAAGGAAATATTTCAGCAAACTCCTTAAAAAAAACTTAACCTTTAGGTAATTTAAAATTTAATTTTGATTGTGGTCTTATGTACCATTGTTTAATATATCATTTTAAATGTTTTATTTCCCATTTCATATTTTTATCTATTTGTCCAGTCTCATATTCATGGCTCTATTCTGTGATCTTTGCTTGAGTGTTCTAATTCTCACTTAAAAAATATTCATATGGTGATATCTCAAGAATCCACATCTCTATCTCATCCTGAATTCCTGTGCTGTACATCTCCCACTTTCCCACCTTAGTTAAGTATATTAGAGATCCTTTCTGCCAGAGAACTATTGCTGTTTTTATTTTACCTTCTTAACCACCTAAACTTCATTTTATAATTAACCATTAGTTTTATGACATTTTAGGCAATTACCCTAAGTACTTTGGTCTAGTAATTATTCTATTTCTTTCCATTGCTGTGTCATTTTTATCCCTTTTTAATTAACTAAACTTTTTTCATTTATTTTACTACTGACCAGGGATTCCCCTCCCTCTTCTCCTCCCATTCCCCCCACTTCCCCTCTACCTCCCTCCCCATCCACTCCTTTCCCCTCTCCTCTCAGAAAGGGGCAGACCTCCCAAGGGCATCAACAAAGCATGGCACATAAAGTTGAGACAGGACAAGTAGCTGTATCCAAGCTTAGCTTAGAATCATTCATACTCTACCTATAACAGGTTTTTCAAATTCTACTTCATTCCTATAGTAATAGTCTTATATTTATCCCCTCTCATTTTACTTGTTCTGAAAAATTGATGAAGGACTCACTGGCTACTCTTACTAATATCTGAAAGCAGAGATTTTTCTCTAAAATAATTATGACAACATAACTGATCTAACTCAATAACTTCCAATAGCAAATACTTCCAACTGACTATAGATTGATGTCCAAACCTTTAGTTTAATGTGTATAGGCTTTTGCAATTCTATCCTAGCAAGTGATGCTTTTATCTTGTTTCCACTTCTGCAAACTAAATTCCTGCTGGTTTGGATTTCTTCAAAAAGGCCAGGTCCTTTCATATTTATGTTTTACCTAGATGTGTCCAATGACAGCATAGTATATGGTCATTGTACAGTATCAACATTGGGAAACTCACATTGGTACTCATGACATGCAATATGGAATATTTTTTTATTTCCTTATTGTGTGTTCTTACCTAAAGACCCAGGTTGTTATACCATGCAGTCTCATAAGGCTTACCCAAAATATATATATTTTTTGCCTTTTTTGTTCTTTCAAGAACTTTATCTGTTTTGTTGTACGTTTCTTCCCATTATTTTGTACACTTTATTTTTAAAATATTTTTTGAAATAAAATATAATTATATCATTTCCTGCTTTCCTTTCACTTTGCTCCCTCTGGTCCTACAATCCACAGCTGTTTTCTTGAGTAGGATATATATGTGTGTATCATATATCAGACATATCATATATATATTTCTTATATGCTATATATATCACTTTCTTATAGCAGAGTATTTTCTGAGCTTTGAATCTACAGTATTCCAAATCATAAATGAATAAACTTCAATTGAAGTTCAATAGATAAAGAGAAAATATGTACTTATTTACTAATAGGTAAAAATGTGATATATATATATATATATATATATATATATATATATATATATATATATTTGCTTATGAACATGCAAATTGATTAATTTTGCTTCTTTTTTCAGTTATTCACTTTCAAAGATAATAGGATGATATGCTTACTTTAGTATGCAAAAGTAATTTTTTAAATTTTTTTAAGCAAAAGTAATTTAAAAATGAACATGGCCTGGCCACATGTCTTCAAGGTTAAGACATTTGCCACCAAGCTTGGGGAACTGAGTCAGATCCCCAAAAGCCACATGGTGGAAAGAGAAAAAAATGCTTTGCTCTGACCTCAACATACACAACATGACACGACATATGGTCTACTCTACATAAATAAGTAAATATAATAAAAAATTTTAAAAATATTATGCAGTCCCTGTGTGATATAATTTGTCTCTTCAAATTTGCATTTCATGACTGTCTTAGTTTAAGGTTTCTATTGGTATAAACAGACACCCTGACCATGGCAACTCTTACAAAGTAAAATATTTGATTGGGGCTGGCTTATAGTTCAGAGGTTTAGTCCAATATCATCATGATGGGAAGTATGGTAGCATTCAGCAGAACTGGTGCTGAAAACGGAGCTGAGACTTCTACATCTTGATCCATAGGCAGCAGGAAAAGACTTAAGACATTGGGCCTAGCTTGAACATCTGAAACCACAAAACCAGTCCCCAGTGACACACTTCCTCCAACAAGACCATACCTCCTAATATTGCCCCTCATTTGAATCTATCAGGGCCATTTACTTTCTAACCACCACAATGGCCATTTAGTTTTGCTCTTATTGGTTAACAAAATACTTATCAGTTTAGCTCTAGGTATATTTTGGTGTCATTGATATGATGGTTAAATATAAATCATTAGCTAATTAAGGATCAACTGATTAAATTTTGTCAAATGTAAATATTTATAGGTGATTAATTCTTAACACTATTACATTCCTAATGTTTCTCAGGAGATTTTCTTTTTCTCCTGATAAAAGTAAGCGCTGTATTTTAAGTTGATTTAACTCAAAACTAGAACAATGCTAAGAAAAGGTTTTATGTGTTGATTGTTCATATAATAGACTTAAGAGATAATGTCAAGAAAGGAGAACACAACTGTGGATAAAGGTTTTTCTGTTGCAAAATACTACAAAGAGCTATTCAAGAGGTTAACAATTTTGGGAGCAATTACAAGCTTCTATGAAAACTGTGTTTAAATTGTCTAACCTACTAGCTCATGTAGGAAATAGAAATCACTGAAAGTTTTTAATGGAAGAATTTAAAAACTACTATAAATCACACACACAAACATCTCTGTTTTTTTACCACATTTACTGAAATTACATGTTTACAACTGTATCTGATAATTATTATATAAATATACACATGAACAACCACAAATGTATGTATACACATTCGTGCCGTTGATGTATTAGTAGAAAATTTTGGTCTGTAATTTGTTTATATAAACATACCTTTATGACTATAATGCTCTGCACTGTGCATGAGAGCTTTCAAATATAGTCTCCACTAAGTTTTAGACTAATCTACCATAACCATAAAATTAATTTGATTGAGACATAAAAGCATAGCTCTGTAAACACAGAAATAAACACTAACAGTTCTGATTCTATTAGTTACTTGAATAATGACCTTTTATGTACTCTTGGTTGAGTAGCATGGTGAAATAACCCATGTCCTACTAAAGAACTGGCTAATAACATATTATTAGAAGAGAAATTATTAGAAGATTAAACTAAAGTTTTATTTGCAAAGTATTATGAATAGCATGGGGATGAAAAGGGCGAGTAATAATAGTCACTGTGATTAAGAAATAGCACAAAATTAACAAAAAATATGAAAGAAGACTAAAAAATGCAATTATGATTTAGGTTCAGTTAATGCCAATCAGCTTAACAAATGACTAAATCATAAGACCAAACTAAATGTTAGCCTAAAGTATTTAATGACACTAGCTCTCTTTTATTGTTTTTTACCTTTGCTCTTAATTTCTGTCCTTGATTACCATTCTGCTTCTGGCTGTAGTTCATGACATTGATTTTAACCCACAAAAGTTCCTTTTACCAGGTATCTTAGAGTCTGACATTTTTCTAATATCAAAGATTGTTTACTCAGTGTTAATATTCAAATTGAAGTTGTTAGCGTGTGTTGGATATGGATTGGACATCCCAAATTCAGAATTCTAAGTGCTTGTTTTCATGCAGTGAACAATACTAAGTCCATATGGTTAATGAGGTCTTGATTTAAAGGGTTTGCAAATGAATTTCTTTTGTTTTATATTCACTAACGAAGTACATGATTATTTGCAAAGTCTATAAAGACACTATAGTATGCACTGAAATAAAAAAGCATAAAATTTCAGACTCCCTTTCTACCTTTTGATTATAATCATGATTTAGCAAATCCCTTCTCTATTGTTATTTAGTGTTAAAAAATGTTAGAATATCAAAAACTAAATCCATTGTATCATCATTAAACAAAGCATTAGGTTTTTGGCAATTTCAATAATTTCTTAAGGTCATTCTTCTAAATGAATGTGAACTTGTTAGTTTTTACAACTTAAATGACTTTTCCATCATGTTTTTAGCTGAGCATTTAGTTTTGCTCGAGGCAAATCAATGCAAAATCATCTACTGAAATGTAAAATTTTTTCTATATACATTCACGAGAGACTAGTTTGAAACACACTTGATTTGGTAGACTATAAAATCAAATGGTTATCATAAGGGTTATGCTCCTTTGTTCCTCCAAAAACATATTCTGCTTATTACATTTGAATGCAGACTAATTTTTCAAAATCAATAGCTTTGGAATGATTTTTGAAATATTCAAATAAGAGAATCTCTTCTTAAAATGGGAACCTTACTTTAAAATCAAGACCTAATTATGAATGTAAAACTAATTCACTTTTAAGCTTACCATATCTTTTGAACATTAAGGAAAAATGTTTACCTAAATTTAGACTTAAGTGGAAAACAAAATGATTCAATTTATTTTTATACTTCCACAATCTAAGATAGCGTATTACAACTCAAATTCACAGTGAGACACAGTCATAAAAGGAATGCTGAAGAGGGAAGCTTAAAAATGAACATAAACAGAAGAAGTAATTCAGTGTCGGGAATAGAGAAATGCATGTATCCAAATAAAGCAGGCCAATGTCCTCTTTTATAAAATGTGACTTCATTCCTTCATTTGCTGCTGTTTATCACAGACCTATATATCTTCATTTTGTAGACTCTCACCTCAGTAGTCACAGGATAATGATAATGACATTTTAAGATGCCTAAAATTAATTCTAGACACTGTTTTAATTATTTAAGATGTTGATTTAATTAATCTTTACAACAGTCTTATGAAACAGATAGTATTTGATCCTAATTTTTTTACATATGGAAATTGATGCATAGAAAGATTTTTCTGTCTTAGCATTTGAAATTGAATCTAACTTAGGATTTTAACAAAAGAACAATGTTTCTAGAGACATCAGAGGAGACCAGTAGATATGGCATTACAGAATTATTCAGAGTGTAGCCACTAATTTGCTGGTGAATATATCAAGAAATTTACACACAAGAAAATGCAGCCATGCTTCTTGGAATTAATATTTGGAGGCCATATGTAGTATATACACATGGAACTTTCTTGTTTCTTTGTGTCATTGATGTTTATTTTGCAGGGAGGGGAAAGAGATTGTCTTCATCAGTATGGCCATTTGTGTGATCCCCATTGTCCTATAATAGTTTCTAACCCATGTTTCTTTTGGGGAAGCAGTTTAATTTTGTTGAGGGTTTGGAAGATGGCTCAGTGAATAAAGTGCTTGATATGCACCAATGAAGACACAGTTTTGCATCCTCAAGAACCATATGCATCTGAATTCTGAGTACTGTGGTGGAGGTTAGTTGGTCAACTAGTCTAGCTGAAATGGGGAGCTCCATGTTCACTGAGTGAGAAAACCTGTCTCGGACATATGCTAAAGAGCAAGAGAAACTAGCTTGAGTGTCTTCTGTCTTCCACAAAGCACATATAGACATGTGTACCTCCACAAAATATGAATACAGTGCACATCCACAAACACATAAGCACAATCTTTGATTGATAGCTTACTTTAGAAGGGATAAGGGTGGAGTTAGGCTCAAAGAAGTTCCATGTGGAAACTAAAATAGTGATCATTAACTAATGTCCATTTAATGAGTTTTGAGTCTTTATGGAGCCATGTGTAGACTGATATAAGCTAATAACGTACAGGTGAAATTAGCCTATTGGAATTTGGTATGCCAACAAACACTTAAAATAGCATTGGATGTAAGAAGGTGCCATGAGACCCCAAAAGAAAGACTAAATTGGAGTTACAGGAAAGAAGAGAAAAAGAATATGCAAATAGATATTATAAAAATGCTCTCTTATTTATACTTTAATAGGGATTCTACCAAAGTTTCAGAGCCAAACTAAAGTTATATCTTCCCCAAAAATTATCTTGCAATGCGTTTATCTTTCTATTTTTATGCTGTCTAAAATAATTATTGGCCAAATAACATCAGCTCACACTGTGTCGTAGAAAGACTAGTTAACAAAACATAAGATTTAACTAAAAGGTCCTTACTTCAGAGAGGGCTTCTTGACTATTCTAAGTCAAATAACCAAGAGCCCCCAAGTCATCTTTTATTCCTTATTTTGTTTTTTCATCATGTGTATCACTGTCAGAACTACCTTATTTATGTGCTTATTATCCATTATCTTCTACAGAAACATGACATTTTAAGTACATTCAATTTTCTCCATAATATGATATATCTTACCAATATGTGCTCAATACAAAATCATATATTACTATAAACTATAAAGTACTCAACATTGTATTGCTATTCATTAATTCAGTCAAACTCAAATTGATGAACTGTCATTTCCCTTCAGTTATACTAATTTCTTCTTGTTCTTAGTGCTTCTTAAAATTTCATAGTATGTTTTTTAATTTATTAATATAAAATTATAATATAATATAATTAATCAATTTTAATTGTGAAGTTTAATAGGTTTAACAAACATACACACTAGAATAAGCACCAAGCCAGTTACTGTCTTTTACAATCAGTTGCTCCCATCCTTAGATGTAAAAATAAAAGTGACAATGAATGTAGGTGGAGCTTACCTGTCCCAATTGCCTGCTCCCAAATAACCATCAGCTGCTTCTCAAATAACTGACTCCAAGAATTAATATAAATTATAAATGCTCAGCCAATAGCTCAGGCTTGTTAATAACTAGCTCTATGTGTTAATCTAAAACTTGTGACTTTTACGTCTATCCCATTTTGTGTATCCAACTAGTTCTCCATCGGATTGGTGACTCTTCTCACTCTGCCCTTCCTCATCTCATCATTCTCAGTTTTGCTTGCTTAACTTTATCCTGTTCAGTTATTGGCCAGTCAGCTTGTTTATGTAACCAATCATAGTGACATATATTCACACAGTGTACAGAAGGTTTATTCCACAGTGAGATGTTTTCCATAATTAGATATTAATTGTATTCCTTCTGATCATATATATATATATATATATATATATATATATATATATATATATATATATATATATGTTTGTTCAGTAGCCTAGAGTAAAGCTTACTGAATAAGGAGCTAAACTGTGTTACAAAATATTAGTTGGAGATGTGTTACATTTGTTTATGCTGTACAACATTTGTTTAATGATGCAAAGATGTGTTGCATTCTTTTAGTTGCATTGTCTAACTCTGCAAACCTGTGTTACTTTGTCTGCCTAAAACACCTAAAACTACCTAAAAAGAGCTGAAAGGACAATAGCTAGGCAGGAGAGAGAAATAGGTGGGGCTAGCAGGAAAAGAGAATAAATAGGAGGAGAAAACTAGGCTATAGGAGAACAAGAAGAGAGAAGCTTGAGCAAAGGAAAACAAGAGAAGGATGCCAGGGATCAGGCACCAAGCTACAGAGCCAGACATGGTATAAGAAGCAAAGAAAGATATTTAGACTATAAAAAGGCAAAAAGCCCAGAGAAAAAATGTAAAAGAAGAGAAATAGGGTAATTTAAGGTAGAAAAACTGGCTAGAAAGAATCCAAGCTAAGGCCAGGCATTCATAAGTAAGTGTAAGTCTCTGTGTATTTATTTGGGAACTGGGTGGTGAGCCCCCAAAGAGTAAAAAACAAAAAAACTACAAAACTTACTCTGAAAATGCTTGGACTATTTTATGTGCTAACAACAATATATGAAACTCCATCTGTTCTACATTGTCACTACTATATGACTAGATTTTAATTTTTACACACTCTTGTTCATTCTAGTGCATGAATAATAATACCACATTGTGATTTTGATTTCATTTTTTTTAAAGAACAAAGATGTTCAATATCTTTTCATGTGCTTATTGCTCATTCAAACCTCATTTTAATTTGGAAGAAATCTGTTCAAATAATTGCCCTTTAAATCACCAGACTGTTTCTGTAGGACATAAAATAATGCTTCTCCAAGTTGTGTATATCCTAATCCTGAAAACCCATAAATACTTTATATTGCAAACACGTTGTCAAATGTGATTCAGTCAATCACTTTAACTTTTGCAAATTAGTTTAAATTTTTCCAAACGTGCCAATTTAGTCATGGTCCTTATAACATGAAGAGGATCAGTATTAGGGTTCTGATTTCTAACAAAACACCCTGACCAAAAGTAACTTTGGATAGAAATGGTTTATTTAGCTTGTAGTTCCACATCAAAGTCCATAATCAAAGGAAATGAGAAGGAACTCAAGGTAGGAATCTGGAAGCAGAAACTTGATTATAGGCTATGAAGGAATGCTCCTTACTAGCTTTCTCAGTCTGCTTTCTTCTATAGGCCAGGGCCACAAGTCAGTGTTGGGACTGCCTACAGTGAGCTGGGCTGTCTCAGATCAATCATCAGCCAAGAAAATTCACTACACACTTGTCCACAGGCCAATCTGATGAGGGCATTTTCTTTTTATTTATTTTTCTTTTTTTTTTTAAGTCAATGTTTCTCTGTTTTCTAGTTTTGGTGCCTATCTTGGATCTTGCTCTATAGACCAGGCTGGTCTCGAACTCACAAGATCCCCCTGGCTCTGCCTCCTGAGTGCTAGGATTAAAAGCATGTGCCACTGCCGCCTGGCTAAGGGCATTTTCTTGATTGAAATTTCCTCTTTCCAAATGGCTCTGGATTGTGTCAAGCTGACATAAAACTAGCTAGCATACTAGAGGTGGGATTTCATGACCAACTGATATTTCAGTGCTGAGATTTGGTCTTTCTTGGATTTGCACATGTCTTGTACATAATGTAGCAAACTCCTTGCTGTGTTCAGAAGACATTTTTTTCTTTGTTGTTATATACCACCTTCGTCTTTTATGTTCTTCATTACCCCTCAATGATCTCTGAGCACTAAATCAGCCCCTAATGATTATTATTATCCCCATAGAACAATGTATCTCTCACCCTCGTCTGAAAAGTTTCTGTTTGTGATAGATGATTATTAACAGAATGAAAAACAGCTGAACAAGGTGAAGAGAGTAAGAGACTGGAGGATTTTCAAATATGAATGGAACATATATAGTTCACCTACCCTTCCAATCATTTCCACTTTTTCTTGTGGAGCTTTAAAATTTTGGTTAAGTCTATTTTATTTTTTTTTAGATTGTCTCTTTTCCTTTTTATTTGCTACTTTTCTACTGCTGGGATAAAACATCATAACCAAGGCACCTCATAGAAGAAAGAGCTTATTTTAGCTTGTGGCTCCATATTGGTGGAGCAAAAGAATGGCAACATATAGCAGCCATGGTGGCAGAACAGGAAGCTTAGGGCTCACAATTTGAAGCACAAGAATAAAGCAGGGATAGCAAACTACAAATGACTTGGGTCTTTAAACTTTCAAACCCTGCTTCCCAATGGCACACTTCCCCCAACAAGGCCACAACTCCCAACCCTCTCCAAACAGAACCATAAACTGGGGACAAAACCATCAAATGCCTGAGACTAGGGAATATCTCATTCAAACCACCACCCCTTTTTACAGTCTTTTTCAACTCCAAAGTTACAAAGAAGTTCTACTATTTTTTCCAGATATTGCAAAGTACAAGATTTATGTTTAGCTTTATTATCCATTGTGAGTTTATTTCTACATGCAATATGAAATAGTAAAGTACATAGCTAAATGTGGATATGTTCCAATAAAATGTTGTATTTGAACACTAAAACTCGGTATGTTTTCGTGTATCATAACATAATCTTATTTCTAGAATTAGAATGTAAATATAGAAAATATTTTTTAATCATAGGCAATACTAAAGTACATGACATGTTGTTATGCCATATGAGCCACAGTTAGAAAGGAGACTTGTAAACAGTATCAAATTAGTTATACAACTCACAATTCTGCTCTCAAAGTTTGCTTTATAACATAAAACAAAAAGATGATTTTTCTTATTTAACTTACATATTTTCTTTTCTGGTGGTTTTCATTCCTGCCTACCATGCTGACTTTCCAACAAGTACCCTCTCCATTCATCCAGAAAAGAGAATTCCTTTAACATTTCTTTTAGTTCAAGTCTATAAGGAATATATTGTGTTAAAATTTTATGTATATGAAAATAACTTTAGTTGGCCATCATTCCTTAGATTAATCTTGTTTTATATAGAATACTCAGTGGAATTTTGATTTTGCTAGACATTTCTTAGAAGATGTCAGTTGACTTTATTTTGGGCTCCATTGTTTCCAATTTCAGTAGATAACTAAATAAATTTTGCTGAAAAAGTAACTTGTTATTTTTTAGAATTTCAAGGTTTTCTTTTCATCTTTAGTTTTTTAATAAGTATGCGATATGTATAAGGGTGGTGCTATCCATTGTTTCTAGTGGACTTTATTGAGAATTGTGACTTTATTTATATTTTTGTCAAATATGAAAATTTTGTAGTTTCAAATATTTTTTTCTTAAATTTCTCTCCTCATTTTATGTCTCAAATTGCATGCATGTTAGAGCTCTTGATGTTTCACAGTTCCTCAAGTTATTTGATGTTTTTATTTTCAACTTTTTTTGTCTTCTTAGTTTTTTGTATTGGATAATTTACATTGTTCTAGCAACAAATTCACTAATACTTTTTTCTATCATTTGTTCTTGAGGCTGTCAGCAATGTTGTACATTTGAGATATTGTATACTTTAGTTTGAAGACTTCTATTTGTGGTGATATTGTGTTCCCCAAAATATTGTGTACCCTAATAAATTTATCTGGGGTCAGAGAACAGACAGCCACTAGATACAAAGGCTAGAAAATGGTGGCACTCACACCTTTAATCCTAGCATTCCAGAGATAGAAATCCCTCTGGATCTCTGTGAGTTCAAGGCCACATTGGAAACAGCCAAGCATGGTGACACGCCTTTAATCCCAGAAAGCCAGCCTTTAATCCCAGGGAGTGGTGGTAGAAAGTAGAAAGATATATAAGGCGTGAGGACCAGAAACTAGAGGCTTTTGGCTGGTTAAGCATTTGGCTGGATAAGCATTCACGCTTTGGAACAGTAATTCAGCTGAGACGCATTTCGGATGAGGACTCAGAGGCCTCCAGTCTGAGGAAACAAGACCAGCTGAGGATCCGGCGAGGTGAGATAGCTGTGGTTTGTTCTGTCTCTCTGATCTACCAGCATGGACCCCAATAACTGGCCTCGGGTTTGATTTTATCAATAAGAACTTTTAAGATTCCTGCTACATCTATTTACATTTTTCAGTTTTTAACTTCAAAGTTTTAATTTAAGTCTAATATTTTGAGACCCAGAATACATTTGTAACAACAAATTTCAAATTCTTCTGTAGATCATTACAATAGCTAGACCACATTTTTTTTCATTTTAGTGCTTTATTTTCTTAGTTCTTTGAGAATTTCACACTAGCATATATTTTGATCATATTTACCTTCTGTTCTTCCTCCTAACTTCCTCCAGATTCATCCCTACCTCCCCATGCTCTCCCAAATTTGCATCTTTTCTTGTTATTAATAACTCACTGAGACTAATTTTCCTACCTATATAATCCTGGGTGTGGGGGACCTCCACTGGAGCTTGGTTGATCTACCAGGTGTCACACCCTTAAAGAAAGACCCTTCTCCCTCTCCAAGAAACCATCAAAGATCCATAGCCTCTCAGTTAGGAATAGGGACTCAGGAATCCCTTCCCCATCCAAGCTAGCATATTGACTGGCTTGTTCTTGTGTAGGTCTAGGCAGGCAATCATAGTTGCTATGAGTTCATGAGTACAGGGATCCTGTCGTGTCCAGAAGACACTGCTTCACTCTGGCCCTAACCACAGCCTGGCTCTTAAAATATCCCTAACAATCTTCTGAGATGGTCTCTGAGTCTTAGAGGGAAATGGATGATATGGAAATACTCACTTGTGACTGAGCATTTCATACACACTTATTCTCTAAATTTTGACCACTAGTGAGATTCTCTGTTAATTATGTCTACTGTGGAAAGAAACTTTAGTGACAAGAGTTTGAGGGCTACTTTATTTTATTTTATGGGTAGAGATACATGCGTTTAGAGGGCAGTTTTATACTATGCCTATTTAACAAAATAGACCCAGAAGCTCGCAAACCATGGATTACCAGGCAGATTTACAGACCCAGGACTGCATTTCCTCAAGTGGAGTAGGCCTTAAATCTAACTAGACAGCAGTTGGTTACCCCCATGACATTCTTGCCATGATAAGTAAACAAGAACAATGGCAATAGCCTGTGTTGGTTTTGGATTCTCTAGGACATCTTGCGGCTAATTTTTAAATCTTTTTACACAGAAATTGCGAATCTGTCCTCTGACTCTCCTCCTTTATGGATACAATCCCTCAGTTTTCATACAAAACTTTGTATTTTATTTTGTAAATCCAGTGGAACTATGAATATTCTATCTGAATTTTATCTAAGATACATAGTACAGATTGGATATTGTTTTTGATTCTTGAAGATTTGAAAACCAAGTATGTATATGCAGTAGAATATTATCTTCCAAATTTCAACTCTTCTCAAAAATAATTTAAGTATATGTATTTTTTTCAGAGCAATTTCTTTCCATTATAAAGTAAATGCATCAACTAAAGAGGTATTTCTGTTTCTATAAATTAAATTTTTTTCTGTAACAGCATAACATGAATGTTAGTTTGTACATAACGATTTTATTTTCTATGTAAAGTACAAAGTAGGTGTGGAAAATTTGTTATATTCCTGAAAGAGCAGATCTAATGATCTTGGCTGCAAGTGTGTAACAGTCTACTAGAAACAAGAAGCATCTAGAATACTCAAATTCCAAATCAATGAATGCCTTTAAAGAAATAACTGGGAAGAGACTGAAATAGGTTCTAATAATTTCTTAGCCTTGGGTTAGTATTGCAAACTTTGATACTTTTTCTTTGTGGTCAGGTGGCATTTGGCAAAATACTTCAAATTCATTATTTTACAAATTCTATTTTACACAGATAGTAAAATTTTAAGGAAGTTCTAATATTTGGAGAACAGTCATATGCAGTATAATAACAGTATGCAACCAAAATCTCATTGGGCTTAATATGGATTAAGATAGTGAAATGAATAATTGTGAAACTTCCAGGGTCTTTGAAATTATTCAGGATGGAACCGACTCCTGCAAATTGTTCTCTGATCTCCACATGCTATATAGCACATGTGCATCTGATTTCTCTCAAGAAATGAATATAGTAAAACTTTGTAAATAAAACAAACTTTAGCCAGTCATTTGAGATTTAGAACCTATTTCAAAGAATAGGCAAATACACATTGTCTTCATCCTTTTCTCAGCTTCCAGTAGTTTGCCACATTTTGCTTGCTGGTTAGATTGTCTAGATCAGATTGGCCTGTGGCCATGTTCATAAGTAATTGAATTGATTGATGATTCGTGTGGAAGGGATCAGCCCACTTATGGGCAGTTATATTAATCCCTAGACAGGTTGGCTTAGGCTAAATAGAAAGCTAGTCAAGCCATCCTGAGAACCAGCATGTAAGGTGCATTCTTGTAGGGTTTCTGCCTTAAGATTCCATCCTACTTTTCCCAATGATATATTGCTGCTTGGAAGTATAAGCTGAAATAAAACTTTTCTTCCCCCAGGTTACTTTTCATCATAGTGTTTATTGCAGCAATAGGAAAGGAAACTAGAACACTGCTTTATGGTATAAAATAAATCTTAAGAATTTTGGAGGCATCTCCAATTTTGGCCTGTGTGCTGGCTAGTTTTATGTCAACTTGACACAAACTAAAGGCATCTGAGAGGAGGAAGCCTCAATAAAAAAAATGCCTCCATACAATCAGGTTGCAGGCAAGAGCATTTTCTTAATTAGTGATTGACAGGGAAAGGCCTAGCCCATTGTGAGTGGGGTCACCTCTGGGCTGGTAGTCCTGGGTTCTGTAAGAAAGCAGGCTGAGCAAGCCTTGAGCAACAAGCCAGTAAGCAGCACTCCTCCATGGCCTCTGCACCAGCTATTATCTCTAGGTTTCTTCCCTGTTTGCGTTCTTGTCCTAACGTCCATTTATGATGAACAGTGTTGTAGAAGTGTAAGTCAAAGAAACCCTTCCTGCTGTGGGATGTCATTCTGTGTGCTCTGAATATGTGTTGCTCTGATTGGTTGATAAATAAAACATTGATTGGCCTGTTGTCAGACAGGAAGTATAGGCAGGACAAGCAGAGAGGAGAATTCTGGGAAGAGGAAGGTTGAGTCAGGAGTTGCCAGCCAGACACAGAGAAAGCAAGATGTGAAGGCAGAACTGAAAAAAGGTACCAAGCCACGTGTCTAAACATAAATAAGAATTATGGATTAATTTAAGTGTAAGAGCTAGACAGTAATAAGCCTGAGCTAATGGCCCAAGCAGTTATAATTAATATAAGCCTCTGTGTGATTACTTGGGGGACATGAATAGAAGAGATTTGTCCCTACCTCAGGCCAGCCAGGACACAGGAAAGCTTCCAGTTACACCTTTCCTCTTCAAGTTCCTTTTGGTCATGGTGTTTTCATCACAGCAATAGTAACCCTAACTAGGAAAGCTTTCTTCTTGTTTATTACAAAATGTACTTGGAATTTCCCTTTTGGAGCCTTAGGGATTGTCTTCATCTCTTCATTCCTTGATCAAGGCTTCAGCCATGGTTATACACAGTACTTTATTCACTGATTCTCCTACAAAAATCTGAAGAAAATGTTTCACAATAAATTTGATTATTTTGTAAAAAATTCAGAGTAAGGGTGAAAGATAAAGGATGATGCTGTCATTGATATGTCAAAGTATTTCTCCAGAGGGTATCATGTTTATGATTCTTGCATTGTAAAATATCATTATAGCTTGCCCCAGAGCATTTAAATGTCAGTAGTAATCCCAGTGTTTATGGGAAAATGCATATTCTCAAATATCTCTGGAGGTTAATAACTCCCTGGGATATGAATCACTGGTAACCTCTGTACTTGTCAACAATACATCTTGAGTCATTATGTTTTAAAATAAATCAAATTCAATTAATTCGTACTGCAAACCATGTAATACTCATTACTCTCTCTTTGTCCAAGAGGAAATGTCCACTTCTTTAACATAAACTCTTATTACCTATAAGGCAGACGTGTTCCACATATTATTTAATTAATGGTCATTATTATTGGATTGACAATGAGCCATTTTGGTATAGAAAATAAATTAGCAATAATTTTGCTAAAATTTATTCCTCTTGTCTATTACAGGTAAAAGAAAAAAGTGAACAGTGAAATTTTAAATTCTTGCCTTGGTTGTCCAGATCCAAGATGGAGGCCAGCAACATTAATACATATGTTCTGAGGTTAAGTTTGCACCAAGGATAGATAGAAGGGTATATATTTGTTACTTGCATCTCTTCTTTGCAACTCCTAGTACTTAGAGTTAAAAGTGGTTCAAAGATTCTCTAGGATTTCCAGAATCAGCAGGTCTAGATATTTAAATGCGGGATCATTTATGTATTGGGTCATTTGCCTCGACATGTAAAATTTGTTTGTTTGTTTTGAGACAGGGTTTCTCTGTGTAGTTTCTTGCCTTTCCTGGAACTCGCTTTGTAGACCAGGCTAGGCTCGACCTCACGGAGATCTGCCTGCCTCTGCCTCCCGAGTGCTGGGATTAAAGGCCTGTGCCACCACTGCCCGGCTAAAATTGTTACAAACCAAATATTCTCACAGAAAATCTTACTCAAATATTTTGAGTTTCATGGGGAAGAAAAACATTTCAACTTTGTATAAAAAAAAACAACTTTTCTAACTCCATTGCCAGGAAAGTAGCTCATGAGGCTGTTGCCTTTGCTGGAAGATAAACTAACCTGTCAGTGATTTATCAGCATACATTGGAGCTATTGATGTTGGACAGCATGCATATGTTTTATAGTTCATATGATTTGATGTTAATAAGTATTACTTCATAAATTTCAATTCAATTCTGAACACAAATCTTCATGAATATGAATAGTAAGAAAGGTTAAGAAGTGAAGCCCATTTCCAAGTGTCAAGTACTATGTGAATAAACAAAGAAGTTATTTTTAATGATGAAAATCGAAGTTAATGAATATAACATTGACAATTATTTTGAATAATTTCTTAGAATGAACTACAGCAACATCAAATAAGAAGAAAAAATGATATCATTCCTCAAATTTAGAATAAAGTAAAGTACATTTTCAAGCATGCTAAAAAATGATTGATGATTACATTCATTGTTTAAAAGACTTCTAATTCACTCCAATTTTGAAGTTACAACATAAAAGGAGAAACCATTATATCACAAAAAGCTGGTAGAAAGTGTCTTCATTTTCTACTATTGCTACAACAAATTCCCACAAAATTAGTGGCTTACAATAACACTTCTCTTTATTCCAAAATTCTGTAGGTTGGCAAACACCATCAGACATCATCGTACTAAAAACAGCTGTTAGCAGAATATCTTCACTTACTGACAAATTCAGGAGACAACTCATTTATTAATTTACCCAGTCCAGCTTCTAGAAAGCACCAGCATCTCTACACTCTTGATGTCTCCCTTCATCTTCAAAGCCTTTAGTGTAACATCATCACACCTCTATCAGACTGACTCCTTTATCACTTAGAAAGATTGCATCTACATCTACTCAGGTAACCCAGACTTATTTCTTTATTGAAGATTTCAAAATTAATCATATCTTCTTGCTTGCCTTTGATATGTAAGGAAATATATTTACCAGTGTAAAGGAATGAATATGAATATTCTTCAAATGGAATACTATTCCACTTACCACAGAATAAACAAAGCCAGATTTTATGGAAACTCTTTTCTTGTGGTGTTAATGTACCTCCATGGTGGATCATTTGCCTAGCATGTGCAAAATATTTAGATAAATTTCCATCACTGAAAAAGCAACAAAATGATCTAAAGAATAATGTCTGCTCTTTAACTGTACTCTCATTTTCTTTTAGAACTTTCAGTATAATAAACTCTTTCCCATCCAAGGCACATTATTTTGAATTTTAAGCTTTCAATTAACATCTTAACAACCATGCAGGTGTATGGGCCACAGTGTGATATTTCAGCATGTTTGTAATATATACTGGTGTATTCAAGGCAATTAGCATTTCTTTTTTTCTGATCATTCTTTGTGATTGCAGTCATCAGGTTCCACAATTCTAGTTCTTCCTGAAACATTTAAAAAGCCATCATGAGCAAGGCGGTGGTGGCACATGCCTTTAATCCCAGCACTGGAGAGGCAGAGCCAGGCGGGTCTCTGTGAGTTCGAGGCCAGCCTGGTCTACAGAGTGAGATCCAGGAAAGGCACAAAGTTGAAATTTTACAGCTTTAGTATATAATTCAAAAGAAGCAATATTATGTATTTTGTATTATGTATGTCATTATGTATTTTGCTTATTTCATTTAAAATAGGACATTCCAGTCTTGCTTATTTTGCTTTAAGTGATAAGATATCTTTATTTTCATAGCAGAATAACATTCCTTTATACACACAGACATACACACAGCTTAGCTGTTATGAGTATGACCACAATAAACATAAAGTACAGATTTCTCTATGAGATGCTGATTTTATTTTTACATATCTGGAAGTAGGATGACTGGGTGATATGTCCGTTTTACAAAGAACTTTTATTCTTTTCTTCATAATGCCTGGAGGAATTTATTTTCACATCCCTGGTATTTAAAAGTTTTCTTTCATTTACTTCATCACAAGTAGTTTTACTTTCTTTTTAATTGTATGTACACAAATCTTTTGATACCAGTCATATTTGCTTGGGTTAAATGATATGTCATTTTAGTATTAATTTTTATTTCCTCAATTGCTAATGATACTAACCATTGTTTCCAAATACATTTGGTAATCACCTTCCTTCTTTAAGAAATATCTATTAATATCATCTGACAATTTAATTTTATTATTTCTTTTTATTTTGTTGAGGATTTTATTGTTTTTATATTCTGAATAGGAGTACTATCTCAGATGGTTAGTAAACATTTTCTTTCACTTTGAAAGTTGTCATTTTGCTCTATTGACTGTTTACTTTTGATGAATATAACCATATTTGTCTATTTTTTGTGTTTCCAATGCTTTTGCAGTCTTATGAAAACAACTGTTTAATTATGCCTTTAAATTTTTCTGTTTTGCTTTCATTCAGTATTTTCCTGGTTTCATATCTTACTTTAAGTATTAGGAACTTTATTTAAATTGAATTCCATATACAGTATATAAATAAGTATGTATACACATATATGTGCATATCTCTCTCACTCTCTCTGTGTTTGTGTTTGTGTGTGTGTGTGTGTGTGTGTGTGTGTGTGTGTGTTTGTTCAGATCTTGTTTATACAGCCATTGCTAGGAAAGACTATTTTGTGACATGTTTCCTGGTATTCTGGTTCATTCAATCTTTCCACCCTGTCTTCAAGATGTCCCCTACATCATAGATGTAGGAGCTGTGACATAGATGTATCCATTGAGACAGGACTCTCCATGATCTCTTCATCACTATATTGGTTCCAGTTGTGATTTCCTGTAATTGCTCCATTCCTGTGAAAAGATTTGTAGATGAATTTCTAAACAGTCTTATTAGGTAAGAAACACAGAGCCAAATACAGGGGTGAAAGCCGTAGAGATTAGAGAAATAGTGATAGTCACCAACTAACCTTAGCTCACCACGTCGCTTTTGCTTCCTGAGAACCAGCTTCTTCCTTCCAACTTGTGCCTTTATTGCCTTGCTGTTGTGCCTTCTCATTGGCTCTTAGCCCAGCCACCTCACTTCCTCAGCACTGCTTGTCTGTATAGACCTCCAGGTCTCTATGGTTGGTTCTGGGATTAAAGGCGTGTGTCACCACTCTTGGCTGTGTCCTTGAATGCACAGAGACTCTGCCTGCCATGTGATTGGATTAAGGGAGTGTGCTCCCACTGCCTGAATTTTGTTTATGGCTGGCTATGACCTCTGATCTCCAGGCAAACTGTATTAATTGACATAAAAATAAAATATCACTACATTTCAGCACAAATAAAATATCACCACAAAGATTCTTTAGTAAGAGGGTGATAGCTATACTCATCTGTGAGTATAAGGGTAAGACTTATAATATGATAAGGAATTATGCTTGTCCAGCAAAGTGGTGTGAGCAGATTCCTTTCTAAATGCTATCACTTTACTAACCCTGGGAAACTGGCTAGGTTTTACTACCAAACATGATTTCCTCCCTTTTGAGTGGATCTTAAGTCCTATTAGAGAGCTGTTGGTTGCCACAGCCATACCGGTACCACTTATTACATCTTTATGCATATTTTGCCATACTTCTAGTTAATACAGTAATTAGAATTAAAATTCTCTGTAAGTTAAACAACATTTATGTCATGTCTAGGTTGAATGAGAATGTTTTCATGTCTTTTGAGATGTGTTTTCTTCCTGAAATCAGTGTTTTGCAATTTTTCAAAAGCCAAATATTCTGAGCAAGACAGTAGAAACTGAGGTCAATGATCTTGGTGCCAGGAGATGTGTATGCTTTAGGAAAGCACCTGGTATTAATTTGGAGAAACACTTGGCCATTATTTCTTCAGCTCTTTCTTCAGCTTCCTTCTGTCTCCCTTCTTCTATAGAATTCAGATCACTAGTAAGTAGTTCAGCAGTTCATGTTATTATAATTAGGAAATAGAACGAACTTGAAGCTTATTGTTGCTATGGTTACTCCTTGAGGGCCTGAGGCTGTAAAGTCTTCTAGTGATACCTTGTGTTTAGAGTGGGAGCTGGATTTTGAGGAGGCTTTATCAATGCATGTTCCTCCCTCAGCCATTGCCTTTCCTTTATGCTCCTTCTTTGTGTCTCAATTTTGCAGTTTTTTATAATGGAGGCTGCAGGACTTCTTCCCATTTTTCTAACAGAACCCCAGCTTTAGGACTGTAGTGTTTCTGTAGATTCTAGGGGAGGTGACTTGCTTTCTGTTCCCTTCACCTAAGGCAGTGGTTCTAAAACATGCATGCATTTTGCAGCCCACCACAGGGGTAAGAGGTTATTGTTGCTTGTCCCCTCTCATTTCCTTTTCAATTCCCTGAGGACAATGGTGTCTGTTGGTCTTTTCTATCTCTATGGCATGCAGTAAAAGTCTTTTGCTCTTAGGGCTGGTGGGAAAGAATGTCCCCATGAGTTTTGTGCTGTTCTCTCAGTATCTACTGTGCCTCATTCCCATTTCTATAGTTCAAGTGAGACATTGTTGGGGCTTTCAAACTTTTTAGCAGATATCTCTTAAACAGCGAAAAGAAACCCTGGCAGAGCATATATATTCTTCAGTTTGAAGTCCCAGAGGCTTTTATTTTGCAGGCTACTGTTAATTCTATATCAGGCTTCCACAGAGAACTCACAGAGTTTGGAGGTTGTGTCCTTCTCTAGTAAGTCAGTGACTTGTCTGGCTCTCCCAGCAGACATTTGTGTCTTTTTTGACTTTGGGTATGTTTTAAACTTCCCATGTTTAACATTTGGATGGGTTTAAGAAAAGTTACAAATTTGCTGGGGTTTTTGGCTTTACTTCTTGGGAAAGTTGGGAGTGTAACTCTTGCTAGCTGTCTATACACACACATTTATCCTTAGTAGAAATATGAGTTTAAAAATGCCATTTTGAAGCAAAAGAAATCTTTTGCCTTTTGTAGCGTCAGAATTACTTTCCAAAATTTCATAGACAACTGTATGAGAAATACCTGATATACTTATCAAAATAGAAATTATCAGCCCACCTCAAACTTAATGACTCAATAGATCTGGAAGAGATGACCAAGAAAATGTACTTCAGTAAAAAGTCCCATATGAGTCTTATATACTCAGAAGTGAGAGAATCTTGGTAGACAAATTAGATTTGAGAACATTCTTTAGGCTCTCTCTTGCATTTCCAAGTTTCTATTTTTTTCTGGTTTTCTTGAATATAAAAGTGTTTCTGCCCATTAGGTTTCTTCTTAAAGAGGGCACAACATGAGTATTAGACATACAGTAGGTAATAGTAAGCCATTATTAAAATAATAATGACCATCTCATTAATTTGTTGTAGAGGCACATTGGATTAGCATAAAATATGAATAGGTGTTCTTACAGTGATATGTTTTTCAGGGACAGAATTAGAAATGAAATCTGTTTTTCTAAACACCAATATGGGGGTGAGGATTCAGGTAAGTTTTATTGGATTCATTGACAAGTCAGCTTATAGACCTTTATGTACAAAAGCAGAAAGAATTTCTTGAGGAAGTAATTGCCCAAAATAAACTAACTAAACTTCTATTGTGAATGTCAGAAAATGAGGCATCTGTTTTTTTGATTTTGTTTATTTTGGGTAGCACCAATAAAAACCATGTTTATTATAATAAACTAGAATTTCATGAATCTTTGAGTTAATTACTTGAAAGAACAAGGTCACAAGGACTGTGTAGTCATATCAATACAAGTCAGTTTTCAAATTATACTTCATTCATTCATTAACAAGAATATTGTGCCTGATGGGAGAAAGAGAGTGTACATCTGAAGCTTAAACAGTGAAGCTAATATTCGTGAATATTTCTAAAGCCACATAAAACTATGAAAAGTTAACTTCTCATATACATATAATGTTCATTTACACATATAACTGATCTATATCATATCAAATTAAAAAATACAAAGAGTGTATTTATGAATTTTTATTACCAAGTAGCAAAGGCATTTCTTAGTTTATTCCCAACTCAGTGTTAGTAATGATTTTCTTTTTTAAATATTTTTATTTTATAATTAACTTAATTTCACGTATCAGCCACGGATTTCCCCTTCCTCCCTCCTGCCACCCCCCAGCCCTTCCCCCAATCCACCCCCATTCCCACCTCCTTCAAGGCAAGGTCTACCCTGGGGAGTCGGCCCAGCCTGGCAGAATCAGCCAAGGCAGGTCCAGTCCCTTCCTCCCTACACCAAGGCTGAGCAAAGTGTCCCAGCATAGGCCCCAGGCTCCAAAAAGCCAGCCATGTACCAAGGACAGGTCCCAGCTCCACTGCCTGAGGGCCTCCCAAACAGTTCAAGCTAATCAGCTGTCTCACTTATCCAGAGGGCCTGGTCCAGTTCCAAGGGGGCTCCTCAGCTATTGGGTTCATACATAGTTCATGTGTTTCCACTAGTTTGGCTATATGTCCCTGTGTTTTTTCCAGTCATGGTCTCAATATCTCTTGCTCATATAATCCCTCCTCTCTCTCACCAATTGGACTCCTGGAGCTCCAGCTGGGGCCTGGCTGTAGATCTCTGCATCTGCTTCCATCAGTCACTGGATGAGAATTCTATCATGACAGTTAGGGTGTTCGGCCATCCAATCACCAGAGTAGGTCAACTCAGGCACTCTCTCAACCATTGCCAGTAGTCGACAGTGGAGGTCTTTTTGTGGATTTTTGGGCACTTCTCTAGCACCTTGCTTCTGTTCTTATGGGGTCTTCATTTATCATGGTATCTCTTTTCTTGTTCTCCCACTCTGTTCCTGATCCAGCTGGGACCTCCCACTCCCCTAAGCTCTCTTTACCCTGACCCTTGCCCTCCATTACCCCCCCCCCATGTCCAGGTTGCTCATGTAGATCTCATCCATTTCTCCATCATTGTGTTCACAGGCAATGCATTTCCACTAGTTTGGCTATTTGTCCCTGTGGTCTCAATATCTCTTGCTCATATAATCCATCCTCTCTCTCGCCTATTGGACTCCCGGAGGAGCTCCACCTGGGTCTCGGCCCAACTGTCCAATTAAAAAATGGACTATAGAGCTAAGCAGAGAATTCTCAACAGAAGGAGCTCAAATGGCTGAAACATATATAAGGAAATGATCAATATCCTTAGTCATCAGGGAAATGCAAATCAAAATGACTCTGTGATACCATCTTATACCTGTCAGAATGGCTAAGATAAAAATCATTGAAGACAACTTATGTTGGAGAGGATGTGGAGCAAGGGGAACACTCCTACACTGCTGGTGGGAATGCAAACTTATA
This sequence comes from Peromyscus maniculatus bairdii, assembly GCF_049852395.1. NCBI lineage: Eukaryota > Metazoa > Chordata > Mammalia > Rodentia > Cricetidae > Peromyscus > Peromyscus maniculatus. Next base: position 59,842,115 of record NC_134875.1, on the reverse strand, counting down.
CAGCCACTTTGGAAATCAATATGGTGCTTCCTTAGAAAATTGGGAATCAACCTCCCTCAAGACCCAGCTATATCATTCTTGGGCATATACCGAAGGAATGCTCAATCATACCACAAGGACACATGCTCAACTATGTTCATAGCAGCATTATTTATAATAGCCAGAACCTGGAAACAACCTGGATGCCCTTCAACTGAAGAATGGATAAATAAAATGTGGTATATATATACAACCAGCAGAGAAAAACAATGACATCATGAGGTTTGCAGGCAAATGGATGGAACTAGAAAAAAATCATCCTGAGTGAGGTTACCCAGACTCAGAAAAACAAACAAGGTATATACTCACTCATAAGTGGATACTAGATGTAAAGCAAAGGATAACTAGAGTGCAACTCACAACTGCAGGGAGGCTACCTAGTAAAGAAGACCCTAAGAAAGACATAGGGATTGCCCAACGACAGAGAAGTGGATGAGATCTACATGAGCAAACTAGGGGTGGGATGGTAATGGAGGGCAAGGGTCAGGGGAAAGAGAGCTTAGGGTAGTGGGAAGTCCCAGCTGCATCAGGAGCTGAGTGGGATAATGGGGAGGGAAATATTCTCATGAATATTTCTTAAAATGGATTTGTACAACTGAACATCACCAAAAGGATTTCATTTGACAAATAAAATATGTTTGCTTCCCCTCTAGAATCTAAGCAGAGAAGAATGAAGGTGATTTTATATTCATATTTTGGAAAAATTTGGACCAAGATCATAACATGTTTCTGTTTTTGATATAGTCTCAGGTAAGGGCAGATCCTGACTATACTTTGCTCCCCTTCTAGGTCTGTCTTGTTCATTTAACAATATAGAAACTAAAGTTATTACCTTCTATCAGGCTGTTCATGAATTGTAACTCTAAGAAGTAGGAAATTTTGTGAAGAGAGAACTGCAGTACTTGTGCATGAACCAGTTAGTAAATGCACAATGATGTAGCATGGCATGTTTATTGGATTGGGGAGAAGGGAAATGTCCTAATGTGAAGAGAGCTAGTTCTTATTAAAGGGACATTTTGGCTCAAATTTAATAAATATTTATTGAAATCTTATTATGGGCTAGACATGAACACCAACATTTTCTCATCTAATCTTGTTTGATCTCATTTGATCTTAGTAAATATATGAAGTAGGTAATATTTATTTTCATGATTAAAAGGGTGCAACTGCAAGTTTAGAAAGTTGAAGCAACCTGAATAAAGGATGCTTGATTCTAGAACTATTTTTTTCTGTGATTATGGTATGCTTCATCCCAGTCAATAAAATCACATATTTGGTATTTCTGTTTTCCCTCAATATGATATAAGCCACAGAAGACAGTGTTAAAAGTGTAAAGCCCGATCCCTGGGCACCAGCCACTCTGGGGAAGACCTACCCACCTTGGCCTCAGGTTCTGGCCACCAGGCAGGTTTCCTTCTAGCCACACCGGGAAGGATTCCCTTCTCCAAGACCCCCCTGCCCCCGACAGACCCTGCAATCTCCATGCCCTGTCCCCACACCCATCTGCCCGAGACCCCAGCCACTTCCTGAGACTTAGAGACCGGCCCCCAGCTCCCATCCTGCCCTGGGTGTCCCTTCTGGACCAGAGAGAGAGCTCCCATCCTGCCCCAGACTTCCCTTCTGGACCAGAGAGAGCTCCCATCCTACTCCGGACTTCCCTTCTGGACAAGAGCTACCATCCTGCCCTGGAGGTCCCATTTGGACAAGAGAGCTCCCATCTGGACAAGAGAGAGAGAGATTTCCTGAATCTGTCAGCTCTGTCTGAACCAAGTATGCTGATAAGACCAAGAACAAACCACAAGGAGATGGGCAGACATCAAGACAAAAGTACATACAACAAAATGAAGAGCAGTACATCATCACCACAACCTAGCCCTCCTCCAACATCTAGACCTGAACATCAAATATTGGAAAAAGCAGAAGAAAGCAGCCTTATGAATAATATCATGAAGAAGGTAGAGGCTTGTGTAGAGGAAAAGACCAAAAAAATGGGAAGAATGCTGTAAACAACTAGAGGAAAGGGCAAACAAATTAGAAGAAAACAATAAAGTCCTGGAGGAAAACAATAAAGTCCTGAAAGAAAACAATAAAGCACTGAAAGAAAATCATGAAAAAGCAATGAAACAAATGAAGGAAACAGTACAAGGTCTGAAAAGGGAAGTAGAAAAAATGAAGAAGACAAAAAAAGAGGGAATGCTGGAAACAGAAAATCTGAGTAAATGATCAGGAACTTCAGATGTAAGTATAACCAACAGAATACAAGAGATGGAAGAGAGGATCTCTGGTGTTGAAGATACAGTAGAAGAAATAGATTCATCAAAGAAAACACAAAAGCCAACAAAGTCATGAACCAAAATATCCAAGAAATTTGGGACACCATGAAAAGACCAAACCTATGAATAATAGGGATAGAAGAAGGAGAAGAATACCAACTCAAAGGCACAGAAAATATATTCAACAAGATCATAGAAGAAAACTTTTCCAACTTAAAGAAGGAAATGCCTATGAAGATACAGGAAGGCTATAGAACACCAAACAGACAAGACCCCCCAAAAAAGTCCCCTCGCCACATAATAATTAAACAACCAAATGTACAGAATAAAGAAAGAATATTAAGAACAGCAAAGGAAAAAGGCCAAGTGACTTATAAAGGCAAACCCATCAAAATAACACCTGATTTCTCAATGGAGACTTTGAAATCCAGAAAAACCTGGACAGATGTAATCCAGACACTAAAAGACCATGGATGCCAGCCCAGACTAATATACTCAGCAAAACTTTCAATCATCATAGACGGAATGAACAAGACATTCCAAGACAAAGCCAGATTTAAACAATACTTATCCACAAATCCAGCCCTACAGAAAGCACTAGAAGGAAAATTCCACCCTAAGGACATCAGATACACCCTCGAAAACACAGGCAATAGATAGGGCCACAGCAGAAAACCCTGAAGAAGAGAAGTACACAGACACTACCAACAAAAAATAACAGGGATGAACAATCACTGGTTATTAATATCCCTTAATATCAATGGACTTAATTCACCTATAAGAAGACATAGGCTTCAGAATGGATACAAAAGAAGGACCCATCTTTCTGCTGCATACAAGAAACATATCTCAAATTCAAAGACAGACACTACCTAAGAATAAAAGGCTGGGAAAAGACTTTCCAATCAAACGGTCTTAAGAAACAAGTGGGTGTAGCCATCCTGATATCCAGCAAAATAGACTTCAAACTAAAATCAATCAAAAGAGCTCAAGAAGGACAGAAGGACATTACATACTCATCATAGGAAAGATCTACCAAGATGAAGTTTCAGTTGTGAACATTTATGCCCCAAACACAAGGGCACCCACATATGTAAAAGAAACATTGCTAAAGCTTAAACCACATACAAAACCCCACACATTAATAGTGGGAGATCTCAACACCCCACTTTCACCACTGGACAGATCTCCCAAATCGAAACTTCACAGAGAAATAAAGGACTTAACTGATGTCATGACCCAAATGGACCTAATAGATATCTACAGAACATTCCATCCTAAAAAAAAAAAAAAAGAATATACCTTCTTCTCAGCACCCCATGGAACTTTCTCTAAAATCGACCACATACTTGGCCACGAAGCAAATCTCAACAGATACAAAACAATTAGAATAACCTCCTGTGTTCTATCAGACCACCATGGTTTAAAGTTAGATTTCAACAACAACAAAAACTACAGAAAACCTACAATCTCATGGAAACTGAATAATGCTTAACTGAATCACCAATGGGTTAAGGAAGAAATAAAGGAAGAAATTACAGACTTCCTAGAGTTCAACGAAAATGAAGACACCACATACCCAAACTTATGGGACACTATGAAAGCAGTGCTAAGAGGGAAATTCATAGCACTAAATGCCCTCATAAAGAAGTTGGAGAAATCTCACTAGTGACTTAACAGCATACCTGAAAGCTCTAGAACAAGTAGAAGCAAAGTCTCCCAGGAAGAATAGATGCCAGGAAATTATCAAAGAGAGAGGTGAAATGAATAAAATAGAAACAAAGAGAAAAATACAAAAAATTAATGAAAAAAAGAGTTGGTTCTTTGAGAAAATCAACAAGATAGACAAGCCAAACTAACCAAAAGACAGAAAGAGAGAATCCAAATCAACAAAATCAGAAATGAAAAGGGGGACATAACAACAGACATTGAGGAAATCCAGAGAATTATCAGGTCATATTTCAAAAACTTCTACTCCACAAAACTGGAAAACCTAAAAGAAATGGATAATTTTCTGCATACGTACCACATACCTAAGTTAAATCAAGACCAGATATACTATTTAAATAGTCCAATAACCCGTAAGGAAATAGAAACAGACATTAAAAGTCTCCCAACCAAAAAAAGCCCAGGACCAGATGGTTTCAGTGCAGAATTCTACCAGATCTTCAAAGAAGAGTTAATAGCAATACTCTCTAAATTGTTCCATACAATAGAAACAGAAGGAACATTACCAAACTCCTCCTATGAGGCTACAATTACTCTGATTCCTAAACCAAACAAGGATACAACAAAGAAAGAGAACTACAGACCAGACCGATCTCCCTCATGAACATTGATGCAAAAATACTCAATAAAATACTGGCAAACAGACTCCAAGAACACATCAGAACAATTATCCACCATGATCAAGTAGGCTTCATCCCAGGGATGTAAGGGTGGTTCAACATACAAAAGTCCGTCAATGTAATACACCATATAAATAAACTCAAAGAAAAAAAACACACATGATCATCTCACTAGATGCAGAAAAGGCATTTAACAAAATCCAACACCCCTTCATGATAAAGGTCTTGGAGCGATCAGGAATACAGGGAACATACCTAACCATAATAAAGGCAATTTACAGCAAGCCAACAGCCAACATCAAATTAAATGGAGAGAAACTCAAAGCAATTCCACTAAAATCATGAAAGAGGCAAGGCTGTCCGCTCTCTCCATACTTATTCAATATAGTACTTGAAGTTCTAGCCAGAGCAATAAGACAACATAAGGAGATTAAGGGGGATGAAAATTGGAAAGGAAGAAGTCAAGCTTTCCCTATTTGCAGATGACATGATAATATACTTGAGTGACCCCAAAGATGCCACCGAGGAACTGATAAAGCTTATAAACACTTTCAGCAACATAGCAGGATACATGATCAACTCAAAAAAATCAGTAGCCCTCATATATACAATGGACAAAGAAGCTGAGAAAGAAATCAGAGATACATCACCCTTTATAATAGCCACAAATGACATAAAATACCTTGGGGTAACACTAACCAAGTGAGTGAAGGACCTATATGACAAAAACTTTAAGTCCCTGAATAAAGAAATTGAAGAAGATGTCAGAAAATGGAAAGATCTCCCATGCTCATGGATAGGCAGGACCAACATAGTAAAAATGGCAATTTTACCAAAAGCAATCTACAGATTCAATGCAATCCTCATCAAAATACCAAAACAATTTTTCACAGACCTGGAAAGAATAGTACTCAACTTCATATGGAAAAACAAAAAACCCAGGATAGCTAAAAGAAACCTGTACAATAAAACAACTTCTGGAGGCATCATGATCCCTGACTTCAAGCTCTACTATAGAGCTACAGTAATAAAAACAGCTTGGTACTGGCATAAAAACCGACATGTGGACCAATGGAATCGAATTGAAGACCCTGACATTAATCTGCACACCTATGAACATAAAATTTTTGACAAAGAAGCCAAAAGTGTACAATGGAAAAAAGAAAGCATCTTCAACAAATGGTGCCGGCATAACTGGATATCAATGTGTAGAAGGCTGCAAAATACATCCCTATCTGTCACCGTGCACAAAACTTAAGTCCAAGTGGATCAAGGACCTCAACATAAATCCAGTTACTCTGAACCTGCTAGAAGAGAAAGTAGGAAGTAGTCTTAAACGCATTGGCATAGGAGATCACTTCTTAAATATAACACCAGTAGCACAGACACTGAGAGAAACAATCAATCAATGGGACCTCTTGAAACTGAGAATCTTTTGTAGAGCAAAGGATACGGTCAACAAGGCAAAGCGACAGCCTACAGAATGGGAAAAGGTCTGCACCAACCCCACATCTGACAGAGGACTGATATCCAGAATATATAAGGAACTCAAGAAATTAGACATCAAAATGACCAACAGTCCAATTAAGAAATGGGCTTTAGAACTAAACAGAGAATTCTCAACAGAGGAAACTCAAATGGCTGAAAGATATTTAAGTAATTGCTCAACATCCCTAATCATCAGTGAAATGCAAATCAAAACAACTCTGAGATACTTTCTTATGCCTGTCAGAATGGCTAAGATCAAAAACATGGAAGACACCTTATGCTGGAGAGGATGTGGAACTAGGAGAACTCTCCTCCACTGCTGGTGGGGATGCAAGTTTGTACAACCACTTTGGAAATCAATATGGAGCTTTCTTAGAAAATTGGGAATCAATCTCCTGCAAGATCCAGGGATACCAGCTCTGCCTCTTGAGTGCTGGGATTAAAGTTGTGGGCCACCGCTGCCAAGATTTTTTTTATTATTATTATTAATTACACAGGTCAAACAATTTTCCTATAAATTCTACTCATTGGTGATATATTTCTTTTATGGATCAATGCATATGTCCTTGTATAGACATGAGATGTAGCCTTGTATACATTTTAAATACTCTCCCTGTATCCTGCTTTTAATAATCTACCGTCTTCCAAAGTGGTTGTACAAGTTTACATTCCCACCAGCAGTGGAGGAGAGTTCCCCTAGTTCCACATCCTCTCCAGCATAAAGTGTCTTTAATGTTTTGGATCTTTGGGAAACAATCTCCCCCAAGATCCAGCTATACCACTCTTGGGCATATACCCAAGAAATGCTCAATCATACCACAAGAGCACTTGCTCAGCTATGTTCATATCAACATTGTTTGTAATAGCCAAAACCTGGAAACAACCTAGATGCCCTTCAACTGAAGAATGGATAAATAAATTGTGGCACATATACAAAATGGAATACTACTCAGCAGAGAAAAACAATGACATCATGAGGTTTGCAGGTAAATGGATGGATCTAGAAAAAATCATCCTGAGTGAGGTAACCCAGACTCAGAAAGACAAATATGGTATGTACTCACTCATAGGAGGATACTAGAGGTGGAACAAGGATGACTGGACTGCTACTCACATCACCAGGGAGGCTACTTGGAAAACAGGACACCAAGAAAGACATGGAGATTGCCCAATGATGGAGAAATGGCTGAGATCTACATGAACAACCTGGACATGAGTGGGAGTAATGAAGGGCAAGGGTCAAGGGAAAGAGAGCCTGTGGGAGCGGGAGATCCCAGCTGGATCAAGAACAGAGAGGGAGAACAAGGAATAGGAGACCATGTTAAATGAAGACCACATGAGAAAAGGAAGAAACAAAGTGCTAGAGAGGCCCACAGAAATCCACAAAGATACCCCCACAATAGACTGCTGACAATGGTTGAGAGAAAGCCTGAACTGACCTACTCTGGTGATGGGATGGCCAAACACCCTAATAGTCGTGCCAGAGACTCCATCCAATGACTGAGGAATCTGGATGCAGAGATCCACGGCCAGGCCCCAGGTGGAGCTCTGGGAGTCTAATTAGTGAGAAAGAGGAGGGTTTATATGAGCGAGAATTGTTGAAACCAAGGGACAAATAGCCAAACAAATGGAAACACAGGAACTATGAACCAAAGGCTGAGGGGCCCCCAACTGGATCAGGCCCTCTGAATAGGTGAGACAGTTGATTGGCTTGATCTGTTTGGGAGGCATCTAGGCAGTGGTACTCAGTCCTGTGCTCACTGCATCAGTTGGCTGTTTGAAACCTGGGGCTTATGCAGGGATGCTTGGCTCAGTCTGGGAGGAGGGGACTGGACCTGCCTGGACTGAGTCTACCAGGTTGATCTCAGACCTCAGGGGAGGCTTTGCCGTGGAGGAGGTGGGAATGGGAGGTGGGCTGGGGGGAAGGGGAGGGGGCAGGAGGGGGGAGGACAAGGGAATCTGTGGCTGTTATGTAGAACTGAATGGTATTGTAAAATAAAATAAAAGGAAAAAAAGTGTAAAGCCCTCTCTCCTATGACCCAAACTTTCAGATATGTTCTAAATGAAGTAGCTTGGTAATAAGTATGCTAAGAATAGAATTATCTGAATAACACAGTGTCATTACCAGAAGAGTTTTAAAGATAACTCCACCATCATCAGTTTTGTGCCTTACCTCGCTGGAAGTTCAAGTTAGAGCATCATCTCCACAATAACCCTTCAAGAATTCATCAGGAATACTTGGCTAGCCAGTCTCTGAAGAAAACTAGGCAAGTCTGCTTGGATCATAGTTATGTGCAATTGATTAACCCCTCTTTTACTTTTAGTTTCCTTGAGATGATAGGTCTATTATTTTCAACTTTTCCCATTTCAAGCATTCTATGAAAATTCTTAAAAGTAAACACTCATTGCTGTATTCTAATTTTTATAATTCCCAGCTGTTCATTCAGTTCTGCCAATCAGCCATAGATTCCAGTGATATATTAGACACTCTTGTAAACAAGCAAATTTGACTCATGATATGGTATTGAAAATGATTGTGTTCAGGTTTCACAGCATCCTATCTTTTTTTTCTGGAATGGTTAATGAAATGTTAATATTTCACATAATAGTAAATGGAAATGAATATTCATAACCATTCTTTACTTTTGTCGGATTTTTAGTTTGTATTTTCAGCTCTTTCACATTTAAGTAGAGTGTTGATTCATGACAACCCTTGAGTATTACCTGGGCTAGCAAACACATGACTAAAATAAAAAATTATTCCATGTAAAATTCTTGTAAGAGTTTTCTTTACTGATTTCTTGTCTCTAACTACCTAATTAGCAATATCTCTTTGCTTCTGGTGCAAAGTGTTCAAGCCCTCAAAGCTACCTTCATCATTTGATATTATTGTTTCTTTTCGTATTGACAGAAACAAAAACAGCTTTAAGGTATGCTTTCAGCCTCTATCATTATGCCTAATTAGTTTTTTCCCCTCAGACTCATATTACTTGTAGCACTTTCTGCTGATTAAAAAGAGCTAAGAAAATTCACTGCATAATAATATCAAATTTGAAGATGAAGCATTTTTGCTTTTCTATGTTTAGATATTCTATAACTTCCATATATTAATAACATAGATTACAAAACAGATATTTTGAATGTAAATGATAGAAAGATTATGATGTAAGCCATACAACTCTGCTTTTAAAAATTATAATATGGTATATATTAGAATACCATAAATAATTAAAAGAATGGAAATAAGAGGCGAACATATATATATATATATATATATATATATATTATCATAAAGATATTAAGGCTATTTTGGATTGAAAAGAATAATTTATATTTTGAAAAACTTTAAAATACTTAAAAACTTGAATTAAAAGAACAGTTATTGTGGTTAGTATTCAAAAACTAGGAGAAAGACTTAACCCTAAATCATTAGTCATTGGCTATTAGCAATTAGTAACTGATGAGTCACCCATATTGCTATCCACTTAAACCACTTGTTGACATGGGAAACCAAATATCTGAGAAAAAAAGTGAATTTACAAAATTGAAATGTCAAATATTAAAATAATTTGGGTGTAATATATCACAAAAGACAACCTTGGCTTTTCTGTACATATCCTTAGAGAATACATTATCATTCTGAAGGTAACTCATTGGCACTTATTCCTAAAGTTCTCAAAAGTCACAGCTCACAAGACAGTCCACAGAAGTCATTGTTGTCCATCCAGAAGTAATTCAGTCATTGACAATGATCATTTTGTTGTAGTGGTTTAGGAAACATGCACAATGATATCAAATTATCTATACTCTGGGTTTAATTCTCAAAATTACTGTGTCACTCTCAACAATCTGCTTTTGTAAATATAAGGTCAGGTTCATATATTTAATTCTGTGATGATTGAATATGGTTTAAAGAAAAAAAACCTAATTTGTTGATAGAGACTAAGTTTTGTTTTGTTGATAATTATTTTGCCCCCTTAAATAGTTGTTTATTGGCAGTGAGCTGGAAGGTATGGCATAATTAGCATTTACAAACAACACCACATGCCAGTCACCAGGGCAGCAAGAGTGAGAGGAAAGAGACTGACAACCCCCTCCTCAATATCAAGTTGGTAGGCAGGGGTCTGGATTGTTGATGGGGCAAACTTTGGTTAGTAGGCATGGTTAGAGAAGAAGGAGTCACTAGCTGCGGCCTGGACTGACCACTTGGGGTATAATTTCCTTGACACGTAAGGCTGTTGTCTATGGCTCATTCGATGTACTCCTCCTGGGCAGCCTTCAGGTTCTCTTTCCCCTTCCCCAAGGCTTTAGAGGAGAGGCCTGCAGGACTTAGCCATAAGAGAATATCTATGGATTAAGCAGCGGATACTTCATAGCATTGAGGTTGATGGATTCCTCTTCCTCACTCTGCCCTCAAGACCCCAGGAACAGCAGGAGGCACTGTTCAACAAAGTGTTGTGACAGTTGCAATGGAAATCTCCTCATTGAAAAATCTCTGGGTAAAAGAATGACCTGGGGTGACCATGTTGGGCTTCAGGAATGTGCTTTTCAGATAGATATGGTTGCCACCCAAAGCCTTGTAGATAGTAGCCAGTACCTTCCTAATTACATACTGATTGTACTTCAAGCCATGGTCCAGATCAAGGAGGATTTCAGGCTCCATAATGGGTATATTGCCATTCTGCTGGCAGATGCTGGTGTAACAAACCAGCACATTGGCATTTTCAATGAATTCAAGGGCTGAGGCTATATGTTCCCCAATCTTTAGCACAAAACGCTACTTGGCAAAGTCAGCTCCATTCTTCTTATCCTGGGCATAGCATTCAAACAGTCCAACCAGTCTTAGGTGGTGGTCTCACTATTCATTCTTGCCAGAGGCAGCACACTCTTATCTAACTTAATGCTTACAACACTGCACATGATCTTGATAACTTGGGTGAAGGGACATCCATCATCTGCCTTCTGGTACAGTGTCTCCTGGAAGAGGATCACCCCATCCCTGCACCCAGTTCAAGGATTCTCATGGTCATCAGAAGTCAGCAGCAGCTGGCAGTAGAAGCGCCTAGTCTCCCTGATGTTCTCAGTGCCAATGGACTGCAGCCACTTGACAATGATTCCTGTAGACACACCTACAGACAGGGTGCCCTTGCCTAGAGCTACAATTCGGTGAGCAGTGGATGTCAGCACCTTCTCCTCCAGGGTTATTGTTGGGTATGAGTAGGGCAAAGTGTCAGGGGCAGCATGTTCCTGGCACGGGAGAGGGTGGGTCTGCTGGGTATGGCAGTGGGTAGGCGAAAGGATTGTGGGGCAAATGTGTCTAGGATAATTAGAATCCCATTCTTCCATGCTTTCTAAGAGAATGCAATCTATTCAGCTGGAGGGGGGTTGTTTTGACTATTATTAGAAGGAAAAAATAACATACAAGTGGGGATCTATTCCTTTACATTCCAAATGGATCAAAGTCCAGTCAGAAGAGATAAATGCTTACTAGAATGTTGTTGTTATCATATTTATTATCATATTGCAGTGTCTCGGTTGATGTGCTACTTAGGGATCAGAATGTACTCACAATATTACTGAGAGGAAAAGTGAAACCAAGTGTAATTTATTTGAGGCCTATTGAAGATGATCAAGGAACATTATGTATATACAGCATATGTTTTACCCATGCAAAATAACTAAATATCTCACAGAAATCAAAATTATTGATTTGGCTATCAAGGATCACTGAAGAAATGGTTATCAATAATTTCATCAAAGTTTCAGATTCTGTCTTTTTCTCCCCCAGAGACTGAATAGAGAAAAAAAGAAATACTAAAATAGTATCCTGAATGAAATGATTATGGGCTTAGCCAGTGGTTTTCAAGAGAGCTAAAAAGACCAAAAAATATCCTTTGTAGATCCTTATTCTAACAGAAAATGAAAAGTAGACAAGACATTGAAAGAACTGATTATTAGTCCAAAAAGTGAAAATTGAAATAATAAATAAAGAATATTCCTATTGTAAAGATGAGAAATGAAAATACTGGAAGTCTCCTGGGATGTCTTTTTTCACAATACAAAGAAGGAAGAAATAAAGAATGAATGGTTGAGTCTTTACTGCAGCAAATATGAATATACTTGCAACTCTTTTTTAAAAAGTGGTTGTGGATATCCCTATGGATTAGTGTAATGTTCTGATTTTCAGGGTTATACTTGTAAAAAGGACATACTTATCATTGTAAATAGAAGTGCTAGAATAATGGTCATGAGAATTAGAAATGCAAAAGCCCAATTGCTCTCTCTATCACTCCTCTAGATTCTGTGAATGATTATGCCCTCTGTGTATTCCCTAGTGCTTTGTCCAGGCCGATTTTAAATAGCTCCAGCAATAAATTTCTGCCATCTCTTCTGGGAAGCTATTCCACTACCTAATTAAATTTTTGAGTTGACAACTTTTCCTGACATTCAGACTAAATTTTCCCATGTTCAATTTCAACCTGCTATTCCCATTTCTGCAGCACATGCTTGTATCTGCCTATGTAATCCCCCTGCTTCCTCACTACCTACAATTCACAAGACTGCCCCTAAATTTTACCAGCCTGTGGAAGTGAGTTCTTTTGAGAAAAATAATCATTACAAGATCAGTGGCTATACATGGCTTATTATGGACTTAAAAGCAGGTTTGTTTTTAAAACAAAGAGGTGGGGTAGTGAGTAGAGATGTAGGATATTAATAGAATCCCAAGCCATTAAAAAATTGAATCTCAGGACAGAAAAATAATGGTGAACATTCTTCTCTTCTTCAGGGCTGATGAAGTATTCTACATATTATAAAAGGAGAGGCACCCTCCCACCCCGACTTCTCTGGGCTTGCTTATCATACAGAGTTGTACTTTTCCCACAACTGTCAGAGGCAGAGAAAACATACCTAACCTTAAAACCATTGTTATTTGTGAATGAGGTTACTCAGGTTCTCTGTGTTCCTCTCACATCCGCTTCTTTTCTTTGTCATGATTGGACAGGGATCTAGGAAGTTCAGTCTGTGTTTTTCTTTAGGTTAGAATCAGTCCAATTTTAGGTAGGAACTCTGTCTCTGAGTTGTCATTGCTTCAATCAAGAGATGAGCTTTCAGTATTTCAACATTGCTTATAAGCATGTAAAGATATATTGATGTTGTTTAGTTGTGATTTGTTATTTTCAGAGTAAACCAGTTTTGATGTGATTCATCTATGAGTTACACTCTAGGAATGAGTCAATAATTACACAGTAGAGTATTTTGGGTAATTTTTAAGCAAATAGGATAATTTCGGAGAAAATATATGCAAACTCCAGCGTGTTTTGGCAGAATGTGGGCAGAGAGATTTCTTACCATTATGGAAAATTGCCTGGTGGCAAGACTCATATTAAACTTAGAATGTGTGAAATTTTAGCTAGAACATAGTTGTTGAATTCTTAAAATATGAGAGAGAGTATGCAAGAAATTGATTCTAAATAATAATTTTTTGAAGAACCACTATTTGGCTGTTTTTTCCCCAATACTAGCCATTAGTACGTGCCAAACAGTATAAATAGTACAAAGAAAAATGTTGTAACACATATTATTGCTAACATTTCAGAAAATGTTTTACATCCAAACGAGATGTACCTCAGGCAATATCTATTTTTATTTATTATCTTACAGCAGTATGATTCATAACAGAGTTAATCTGTATGTCCTGCACAAAATACTCACAATTCTTGTCCTCTTGAATTTTCTATTGAGGATATAGCAAAAGTCGACATTAAAACTTTTAAGAAAAATTGTAATTGATATTCTAATGTCATATTGCTCTTAATGTTCCTAACTCTACATCACATGACTTTCACAGTTATTTAAAATATTGAAGAATACAAAAACAAGGAAATACAGAACTCAGGCGAAATACACAGAAAAAATGTCAGAATAATAAAGATAAGTATTGAAGATGAGAATATTTAATATGCAAAATAAAAATAGCACAAATATTGTAATTGGCACACAAGAACATAGGGTATAATGAGAACATTACTGTTCAGCTAGTAAAGCTATAAGTCTGCAAAAGTAGATCAGGAAGTATTTTTATTCATAAAAGAAGCACACTGTTGGTTAGTAGTTAAATCTCAAGGACTGTAATCACTCAGACATTGGTGTTATTAGTAATATAAATGTCCACTATACAAAAAGAGATGAGTGTCCTGCTCCTCAATTATATGAGATGACAACAGTTCCAAACTGGGTAGGTGAGTGGAAGAACGAAGCAGTTGTGATTAATATGTTGAATTTGACATTATACTTTCTGCAGGGTTTTGTGGTCTTAAAAATGCCCTGCAGCATCCTATGATTGAGACCATTGAAAAGATCTTGGGCAGTCTTTAGGACTTTCAATAAATTGTGTAATTATTTATGTAATCATATGCAAACAAATTTTAAATATTTAAATAACAAAGATTTTGATAAAACCTAACATAAACCTAAAAATGGAAAATGCAAAATAGAACAATGTGAACAAAAAAGCAGTTGTATAAATAATACATGCATGGTTTTTAAAGATATACCCATTAAAAAGGAAAATTGAGATTGAGAGATCTATAAAAAGCAAAAAGAACTGAAGACAGAGAGAAGAAATACACACACACACATACATATATAAACACATTATTAGATATGATATTCAAGGATATGTAAACATTAATCAAATATATTTTAATGTTGATATTTGTCAAAAATAAAAATGAAACATTACTTGCACAAGGTCAATCCAATTAGAAATTCCATCATGGGTTGTAGAGGGGGGCGTTTACCTGGCACTATCACTAGCTGAGAAGCTGTTGGTAGTTTATGGCTACCGGTGGAAGGAGTCATTCATCTTTGGGGTGTGGCCACTGATAGGTCATTAATATCCCAGATGGTCCAATATCTATGTGCATATGGGTAGCACTAATTGGATTCAATGGGTTATAAGAAATAAAAAAAAGAGAGAGGGCTTGAAGTAGGTAAGGAGAAGTGTTGGGAGTGTATGAACCTATATATATTTAATGTGTGTGTGTGTGTGTGTGTGTGTGTGTGAAAATTTCAAAGAATACATTCATTTTTTAAAAGTCAGGATCAATATAATATCAATAAATCTATGTATATTGGCCCATGCATGTAATCTCTGTACTTTGGAGGTGGAAGGAAGGAGATTAGGAGTTCAAAGAAGACAAAGAAGGGCATCAGATCCCCTAGGACTAGAGTTACAAGCAATTGTGATCTGCCCTGTGGGTGATGAAAATCAAACCTGGGTCTTTTAGAAGAGCATCCATTGCTCTTAACCACTGAGCAGTATCTCCAGTCACCAATGAAGTTTTTCTTAAGGCATATCTAAACATTATTCAAAATCAAACACTCAAAATTCTCTTCAAAGTTAATAAGTTAAGGGAGGGTGGATGAGTGACAAGGACCAAGCCTGGCAACCTGAGTTCATTCCTTGGAACCACCATGGTGCAAGGAATGAAACTGCATGGGAAACTGTCCTTTTGCTTCCACGTGTGCACTGTGGTAGCAGACACACATGCACACATGCACATGCCCGTAGGGAGCCGCTATTCAAAGATGGCGCTGGCTTCCTGGTAGCCTAGCTGTAAACAACTCCATATTTGGCTATGCTCTCGGGACTACGTGTCCTGTGACCTGCACATGCACGGGTATGGTAATCGACCTTATGTCCTCAGCCTATGCCGTGGCTCCCCGTGCTTGCATTCTGGCGGGACCCAATCACAGTACGGCACATTTGCCTGATTCCCTATATAAGCAGCTGCAATTTAGTTCTTGGGGCCCCTCACCTCCCACTCTCCCTTAACCAAGAGGCGCTCCAATAAAGTGTGATCTGAGAAGAATCCTCGCGTAGTGGTCGTTCTTCCTCGCTGGCCGAGGAGCGTGCCGCACATGCCCATGCACACATAAACACACAAATAAATATTAGAAAGTTAAAAAGTTGGAAAAAAGATATATCATGTTAAGATTATGCCTAGCAAGGCTGTAATGATGGTATTAATAACAAATGAGACCTAATTAAAAGGATAAGATCAGGAAGTATATTATATACTGTCAAAATAGTGATTGTAATCACAAAGCAAGTAGAAATGAGTATGCATCAAGCAATAAGATTTCAAAACACATTAAATAAAAAATTAAGAGATAGGTAGATTCATATTAATGGTCAAAGACTTGAAATTCCTCTTTTAAATGATATAACTGACAAACAGAAAATTAGGAAGCACAGACGAATTAATACTTCCAACTAACAGAATCCAATTGACTTTTTATAGAGAAATCTACTTTTGAAGGGCCAAATAAGTGTTGTTTTCAAGTATACTTGAGACAGTCACCGCTGTAGATCATGTTATGGTATATAAACTAGACCTTAATAATATAAAAGAAATGAAATAATCTAAAGTATGTTAGAATTGTAATGAAATATGTCAATAACAAAATTCAAGGATTTCAAAAGTAATGGAAATTACAAAGCATATAACTGACTAACCCATTTGTCAATAAAATGCTCAAGAAAATTTAAAACAAAAAGAAAATAAAAGCAAAAAAATGTCAAGAATTGAAAGATAACCAAAACAAGGCTTAGAAAAAAAGTTCTAGTGATGACATTTTAAGGGATTCCTATGTGTCAGAACATATTAGTTTCTGAGTCTATATGTATTTCTTGGACCTTTTTTTTATTCTTTTTTTATGTCTGTTTATTTTGTCCTATTCCAATATGCGTGTTTTGGTTTTATCCTATCTTATTTTATTATCATTCTTTAGAGGGCTGTTTTTATCCCTAAGGAGAAACAGAAAGGATCTGGATCCAGACGGGAGGGAAGATGGGGAGGAATTAGGACTAGGGACATGACAAACCATAACCAGAACATATTGTATGAAAAAAATTCAATATTCAATTTAAAAAAGGTAGCCCTGAAAGCAACAATACCTTTTGGTTTCATTTCATGAATCCTGCAGAATTTATTTCCCTTTCCTGGAGGACCAAAAGTTTCTAATCATCTCTGCAAAGATTCTGCATGCAGTAGAACATAGTTTCTAGTCTTCAAATAAGAAAGCTGCTACAGTACAGAAGCAAGAAGTGAGTCATGGCATGGTTGTAGTATCAAAGAGAGTAAATGTTGAGGAGTGAGTCAGGAATGATTTCATTTCCCAAAGCAAAGCACTTACCAGGGACATTCCATTTTTTATACTGGTGTGGTTACACCTAAGAGTTTTTACAAGGTTGAGAGGCAGTGCACATGCACACCCTACCCTCAACCCTCTGCACACATACACACAAACAAAGAGAACATGTTTGGAGTTCGAAATTGATGCCTTCTCTATTCATAGTACTTCCTAATTTTTAATGAAATGGAATTTTTATATTTTAAAATAAACCCAAGTAATGTAAGTAATTATAACAAAATTGGTTTTGTTTTTTAAAATATTATAAATAAAATGTTCAAAGTGGAAAAGGCATATTCTTACTAAAAGAAATAAGCCTAATGTAGACAAAGAAATATACAAATCACAGACCGTGAAAGCTCCCACTGGGTGAAGTCAGGTGCTCCTGTCTCTTCGAAGTTGATGTTATGTAGTGTTTCTACAAGCCTACAAGCCTGGGTTTTCCAGGATGGTCTTATTCCATTCCAATAGCTTCAATCAGCCCCATTGTGTGTGTGTGTGTGTGTGTGTGTGTGTGTGTGTGTGTGTGTGTGTGTGTGTGTGTGTGTGTGGTCTGGGGGAGTTTTGGCATGTCTCAAACTTGTTTCAACATTTCTGTTAGATGTCTAGTAAGAATACTCTGTAGTAGTTCCTTTTCTGTTACAAGTATTTTTCTTGGTTCTGAAATGTTTTTTTTTTTAATACATCCTTGAAACCTCACAGAGTTAGCCATGCTACCACATCTTGCAGCCCACTGTTTACTTGAAAAGTTAGTTAGCTCCCTATAGACACCACCAATATTCACATGTTGAGTTTTGTGGAGCAACGGCTTGTGCAAAACATGTCCTTGATTGAGCCATAGCCAAATTGGCTGCAGAGTGCTATAAGAGAATGTTGGGGTGACCCAGGATTGAAAGCCTTTAGGTCCCATAAGTCACTAAATCTCTTAGTTTTAAGGGTTTGTCCTTCAGTGCCGTATCACTCTGAGTGTTTTAAATGACAACTTGTTTTTCTTGCTATACAAATTAATCTCCATTTCCTTGGTCACACTGTTTTCTTTCATAGACATGCTATTTAAATATTCCCACATGGTTTTCCATTTAGTTGTGAATATTGTACTTAAAATGCTTATGTCTTATAGCACTTTACTATATGCAGTAATTAAAGGCTGTGAATCATTCCAAATGTTGTCTGCAAAATTTATCATTACTGAATTGTACAATCCATAAAGTCTTAGGACATTGAAAAAATTCAGACATGTTTTAGGGAGCTTTATAATAATAATAATAGACTTTCCCAAGTTGTCAATAAGCTAATATTCATTTTTAACAAGACTTAATTAGCATTTCCTTTACAACCGTATTTGTTCCAACATAGTGTTCATGACTACTTCAGTATTATCTAAGAAGTACAAGTTTATCTCTATAGCTTTCTTCTCCTATGCCCTTATCAGAATTGCTCAAAGGATCAATTGATGGTTTCATTGTTTTGGTTGAGAATGTCCCCTAAATTCTAATGTATTGAGTAGCAGTGAT
The DNA here is from genome assembly GCF_049852395.1 of Peromyscus maniculatus bairdii. NCBI lineage: Eukaryota > Metazoa > Chordata > Mammalia > Rodentia > Cricetidae > Peromyscus > Peromyscus maniculatus. Next base: position 59,823,254 of record NC_134875.1, on the reverse strand, counting down.
GTTCAGATGTGGGCAATCTTAGGAACTAATTGAATGTTCTCACTGATTGCATTATTGTGTTTATTAATTGATATATTTATAATTTAATAGGGTATTGGGATGTTACTGTGGTGGGATCTGGTTGAAGGAAGACACTTCTTTAGGGTGTGCTTTTAGGTATTGTGTCACATTTCCAGACCTTCTTTTTCTTGGCTACAATGAATGAGACAAAAACAAACCTTTCCTTCTATAAGTAGTTTTTCTCAGGTATTTGGCCATAGTGACAGAAAACTGACTTACACACATACTGATAAGTGCATTTTCTACCATTCTCCTAAACAATGTTTCAGCTTCTATCCATGGATCATTTCCAAGTGTTTCTATTAGGTATTTGTTATAGCAATAACTTTAATCTTCTGTTTCACTTTTGAAATATGAATTGTCCTTCCATAATATATATTTGTTTCACACACTGTTGGAGGCTGTGAGCATATGACTAAAGCATTGGAATATTTATTGTGTAGGGAGGGTCTGGTTTCTACTTTTATATTGAGGCTGAGTGCTGCATTTGCTAGAGGAAAGGAATGTTTTGTTTAAACAAAGGTGGAATTGTAAGAGGATCAAGCTTTTGTAGCTAGCCTTTTTGTATGGGTATCATCTTGTCTACATTTTTCCTTAGCATATATGAATTATAAAAAATAATTGTTTCATTATGATATTTTCATATGTAAGCACAGTGTATTTTGATCTTATTTACCATCCATTACTTGTTTAAGGCAGGACTAAGTGTATTTCAAAAGGATATAGTTCCTAACATTGTTGCATTGAGAATAAAAATTTCAACACATTTTTGTAAGGCATAGTCATTCATTAACAAACCTGTACCCCTAACCCTATAATACAGTTATACAGTTACCAGGAAATGAGTGTGAAAATAAATGTTAAAATGTGTCCATATATTAAAGCCTTCTAAATATTTAAGCTTATTTTATAACACTGGGTTGTTTTTAACCTTAGTCAGAGAGGCTTCTCTCTTTTACAATAGACAACAGTCAATGTAGATATATAACTGATCAATGCACAGAGAAAGAAGACTCAGTGCTCAGTTTTAAATGGGACATCTATATTAACCACCTTTACCACCAAGACATAGAAACATTGCAGAAGGAGGTGGAAACAATGTAAGAGGTCAAGAATGAGGAAGGGTGCTGTGAAATGCTGCTGTCTGGACATGGCATGGGTGTGCCACTCATGAATTCATAGTGGCTGTGGCTGCCTGATCAAAAACTGCAGAAGATCAAAACAGCCAAAATTCTAGTGTAGATGGGGTGGATAATCTTCAAGATTGATCCCACACAGAGAAGTTATTGACAGTGGATAGTTTATAGAGAATAGAGAATCTTTCTTTATTTAAGGTATTGCTACTAGTATGTTTCACATGATCCAATGGGTGACTCCATATCTATGGACATATGAATGAAATTAACTGGATTTATTCATTTTTCAAAAAAGGGATGGAATAAGTTGGGAGGGAAGCCTGTTGGGGGAAACATGGAGAGAACTGGAAAAGGGAAATATAAGGTAATATAAAGTAGATATATGATCATAATCATGTATGTAATTCTCAAATATAAAGTAAAAATAAATGTGTTTAAAAATTTGAAGACTTGATACTTTAAAGATAATGTGTCCCATACTAAACTACAGACTTCCCATATTTGCATTCAAACTGCCCCAAATTATGTGCAGAGAAAATTTGATTATAACATGCATACAGAATTGTAAATGAACTAGTGTATGCAAAATAACAAAACAAGATTGAAGTCATAGCACACTATGCAGGGTTTTATGTAAAGAAAAAAAGGAAGTATATTAATTGTTACAAAGACCACTTTCCAATCAAATAATTGACAAAAGACATATCTGGAAAGCATAAAAATCTTACAAGCATAAACTGTAAAGAGGCAATCTATTTTACCAATGGTTAAATAAGACCTCAAATACTATTTCAAAGCTTCACCAAAGATGGTTTATGGATAGCAAATGGGACTATTAAGAGATATTCAATATTATGCATAATTAAAATGGATATTATATAAATAAGAACAATTTTATGTCCTATCAGGGAAACAAAGTGATAGAAACTATTCTATGTCACTAGTTGATGATAAAATTATGAAATTACATTGGAAATGAAGATTTAGCAGTTTCTTACAAACTTAAATACTACATGACCTGGTAATTCTTCTCATGGTTACTTACATGTAGTAATTGACAATTTATCTTTACACAAACAATATGCATTAATGATTATAGAGATTCATCCATGATAGAGTAAACTTAGATTTCCTTAAGCAGAAAAGTAAATCAAACTGACAATTGTTCCAATAGACTATAACTTAGAAAAAAAGCAATAAACTAATGACATAAACAACTTTGGAAAACCTACATATTATTACAGTAAAAGAAGAAAAAAATCATCAATTTCAAATGGTTATGTGTTATCTGATTCAACTTATATGAGTTTGAAAGAAAAAATATCATAACTGATTATTAAATATCATAAATTTTCTGATTGATGTCCTCTAGTATAACTGGGAAGATACCAAATATAATCATGCACTTTCTAGTCAAATTAGTTTTTTCTGCTACTAATAAGAACTAAGGTGATTGTTTTGAACAGTACACTTGAAATAAACAACTTAAAAATCTGAAAGTTTTATTTGATCATGTTTGTACTCCATTCTCAGTTCAGTAGGGTCTATAGTGAAGAGGAACATCATGTTCAGTCCATGCCATGCTGAGTGCTAGTCATCCTGTCACAGGTGGGACATGATAAGAGAAGAGGTCCAGGTTCCTAAGAGCATGTCTTTATGATGTAATTTATCCCACTTGTTAATACATTATCAAGGTCCCACCATATCCCATCTCTCAATTTTACTGTAGGTTAGTGATCAGCCTATTAGCATATGGATCCTTTGGGTTCATGTAAGATGAAAACCATAACAAGGTGAGGATGAAGCACACATGTTATTTTTTAATACTCGAGTCCCGTTTCCCAGTTGTCTACTATGAATATGTAAATATTATAAATCCTAATATAAATGAAATGCAAAATTCTTCTGATCTCAACCATTCAAACAAGGAGTACTTATTCTGCTCAATGTTAAGAATAGAGGATTCTGAAATTATAGAATTAATACATTATTAGTTCTTTTGTTAATAAAATGAAAATCAGTTCAATGAGCACATTGCACAACAGGGTCTATGCAACTCAACAGAAAAAGAGATTTAAAAATGTTTGTGTAGTTCATCATCACCTTTGACATTATCTTTCTTATTTAGATAAATTTGTAAGCTAATAAGTAGCATTGCAGAGTGGAGGCTCTAGTTATATAGAAATTATAAAGTAAAACACAGGCATGGTTTCTCAAATGTTTAAATAATTATTAAGTTGATCTGTTAACCAGTTTGTCAGAAACTACTAACTGCACTGTTATTTATTGTTGATTTTGTATAATGTTCCTAATAAGACACTGAAATTGGAAAAACATATATATTTTAATGATCAAGTACAGTCTTTTATAAATACTATAAGTTAATTTAATTACAATATAGCTACACACTGGCATTAGAAATAGTTTCTTGCTTTTTTTACACTTTAAAACAAAAATTTTTGAGCAAAAATACACTTAAAACTGAAATGAAAAATTCTAAGCACAATGCAGATTTTAAGATATCTTGAAAATAATTTCTTCCTATTTATTCCATTCTCAAGAACAAAAATAAATGTGAAAATTGTCAAAACTTCGACACTTAAAATCAGATCACTGTGGATTCATGAATAATTTTAAATTATTTTTTCTTGCAAAACATTTCTATTTATTCTTTGTCAACATCTGAAATCACACTTTCCTCCACCCTTTAAGCAGACATTTTGTAAATAAGGACTCATTCTGTTCTATTTCTAACCTTTTTTGAACTATCTTCACTACCGTGTATTAGAAACATTTCTATATATGAGATTGTAAATGTGGCATTTACAAAATGTGACAAAGTTCATGGCCTTTTAAAGAAAGAGGGCAATTAGACGTATTCTGCTGTTCAAATTTATGATCTTTTCAGACAGACTTTTTTCCATTCTTTCCATAGTTTAACAAGTGTTTGTTCACTATTACTACGATTACAACTACTTTGAACTATTGAATTGACCTTTTATCTTATAAACATCAGTGTATCAGCTATTAAAATGCAATGAAAATTTGTCACTGCAATTCATCATGAAATTTACGGAAAATGTCTACAGAGAAATATGTTATTAATCACAATGGCAATTAGAGGTCTTCATGGAATCAAGCCTACTGACAGTGGCAAGTGCTTTGAAACTACTATAGCAAAAAGGAAAAGGAGTTCAGAGTACTAGGCTCACCAGGAAAAAATAGGAAAGCACAGTTATAACCAGAAAGAAGTATAAAATAAATAAGTTTGCTGTTTATATTAAAAGATCAATTTTATCATACTTAAATGAGTTTGGAAGGAACTGAATATTACTGATTTGTTAATATGTGTCTAAATTTGATACAATTCACTTTTCTTCCAATTTTAATCTATGTCAGAACTATGCATTCAATTTCTCAAAGTAAACTTCAGTTGTTCACTTCTTTCATATTTATCTTAGATAACTATAACAAGGAGAACTTATTAATTTACACTATCATATCAATAGTTCTCAGTATGGGAGACACACACACACACACACATACACATACACACACACTATCAGATTTAGAATAGTAAGAAAAAGCTTCATATTCTAGTTTCTTTTTTGTTGGTATGATAAAAATTTTGGAGGAAAAGGTTTATTTCAGTGCACAGCTTCTAGGTCACAGTCTATCACTAATGGAAGTCAAGATAACTCAAAGCAGGAATTTTAAGCAGAATCCAAGGAGTAATATTGCTTCCTACCTTGCTCATTGGCTTTCTGATGCAGCTCAAGACCACTTGCCTAGGGATGGTGTTGGCCACTGTAGTCTGGGCCCTCCCATATCACTCATCAAACAAGACAATCTCTCACAAACTTGGTTACAGACCAGTCTGCTTAGTTGCTTCAATTAAGGTTCTTTCTTCCCATGTGAGTTTAAGTTGTGCAAACCTCAAAATAAAAATGTAATCGTTCTAGGGGTGTCAGATGTGCTGTTATGTTGCTAGTGTGAGATTTCTCCAAATTCTTTATGTAGGCATTTAGTGCTATGAACTTTCCTCTTAGCACTGCTTTCATAATGTCTCATAAGATTGGGTAGGTTATACATTCATTTTCATTGAATTCTAGGAAGTCTTTAATTTCTTTCTTTATTTCTACCATGACCCAGTAGTAATTCAGACTGTTCAGTTTCCATGAGTTTGTAGGCTTTCTGTAGATTTTGCTGTTGTTGAATTTTAACTTTACCCTGTGGTGCTCTGATAAGACACATTTGTTTTGTGATTAAGTGATCAATTTTAGAGAAGGTTTCATAGGTACTGAGAAGAAGGTATATTCTTTTGAGCTTGTGTGAAATTCTATAGATGTCTATTAAGTTCATTTGAGTCATAACATCTTTTAGTTCCCTTATTTCTCTGTTAAGTTTCTGTCTGGTGAGAGTGGGATGTTGAAGTCTCCCACTATTAATGTGCGGGGTTTGATGTGCGATATAAGCTTAAATAATATTTCTTTTACAAATGTTAGTGCCTTTGTATTTGGGGCATAAATGTTCAGAATTGGGACTTCATCTTGGTGGACTTTTCCTGTGATGAATAGGAAATGTCCTTCTCCTTCTCTTTTGATTAATTTAATTTGAATTCTATTTTGTTAGACAGTAGTATATCTACACCAACTTGTTTCTTGGGTCCATTTTATTGGAAAATCTTTTCCCAACTCTTTACAGGTAATGCCTGTCTTTGAAGTTGAGGTTTGTCTCTTGTATGCATCAGAAGGATGGATCCTATTTTTCCATCCATTCTGTTAGTCTGTGTCTTTTTATAGGTGAATTGAGTGCATTGGTATTAAGGGATATTGGAGAAATTATTTTGGCCACTCCACGTAGTTAAAAGGATATTTATTTAGTGGCGTAACTCACAAATTAGTAATGGGTAGGTCGCAGGGTCTGGGGAAGGTGTATTGCAATCCAGTGATGTTCTCCGGAGCTCTGCACAATCCACCTTTCACCGTTCAGCGTCCCAGCACCAAGAGAGTGCACAGAGAGAGCGCTGGCCCATCCAGCTCTCAGGTCCCCAGGCTCCTCCCCTCGCCCCGCCTCGTAGGTGTGACAGTTGCCAGAGTCTCAATGGGGGTTGGAACTTCCAGATCCAAGCTGGAATGGCTACCCACTACAAAGGGATATTAATGACCAGCGATTGTTAATTATTGTTATTTTTGGTTTTGGTGGTGGTGGCGGTAGTGTGTTTTTGTTTCCCTTCTTCAGGTTTTGCTGGTGTGAGATTATCTATTGCCTTTGGTTTCATGGGTACAGATAACTTCCTTGGGTGGGAGTTGTTTTTCTAGTACTTTCTGTAGGGTTGGATTTCTGGATAGGTATTGTTTAAATCTGGCTTTGTCATGGAATATCTTATTTTCTCTGACTATGGTGATTGAATGTTTTGCTGGGTATAGTCGTCTGGACTGGCATCTGTGGTTTCTTAGTGACAGCAAAACATCTGTCCAGGACCTCTTGCTTTTAGAGTCCCCATTGAGAAGACAGGTATAATTCTGATAGGTCTGCTTTTATATGTTACTCGGCCTTTTTCCTTTGCAACAACAACAAAGCAAACTCTCCCAGGAGCAATAGACTACAGGAAATAATCAGATTCAGGGCTGAAATCAACAAAATAGAAACAAAGAGAAAAATACAAAGAATCAATGAAACAAATAGTTGGTTCTTTTAGAAAATCAACATGATAGACAAATCCTTATCCAAAATAAACAAAAAACAGAGAGAGAGAGAGAATATCCTAATAAACAAAATCAGAATGATAAGGTGGATACAACATCAGACACTGAGGAAACCATTAGGTCATATTTCAAATTCCTGTATTCCACAAAATTGGAAAATCTAAAAGAAATGGACAATTTTTTGGATGGTTATCACATACCAAAATTGAATCAAGACCAGATAAACAATTTTAATAGACTTATAACCCCTAAGGAAATAGAGGTAGACATTAAAAGTCTCCCAACCCCAAAAAGAACAGGGAGAGATGGTTTCAGTGCAGAATTCTACAATAACTTCAAAGAAGAGCTAACACCAATACTCCTCAAATTGTTCCAAACAAAAATACTGAAGGAACATGGCCAAATTCTTTTTTTTTTTGTTTTGTTTTGTTTTTCAAGACGGTGGCCAAATTCTTTTTATGAGGCTAGAGTGACCCTGATACCCAAACCACATAAGGATGTAGCAAAGAAAGATAATTACAGACCAAACTCTCTCATGAACATTGATGCAAAAGTAATAAAATATTGGCAAACCAAATCCAAAAACATATATAAAAACATCATCCACCATGATCAAGTAGGCTTCATACCAGAGGTGCAGGGATGGTTCAATATATGAAAATCTGTCAATGTAATCCACCATATAAATGAACTGAAAGAAAAACCACATGATAATCTCATTATGCTGAAAAAGCCTTTGACAAAATCCAACACCCCTTCATGATTAAGGTGTTAGAGCGATCAGGGATAAAAAGAACATACCTAAATATAATAAAAGCAACATACAGCAAGCTGACAGCCAACATTCAATTAAATGGAGAGAAACTCAAAATCATTCCACTAAAATCAGGAATAAGACAAGGCTGTCCACTGTCTCCATGTCTATTCAATATAGTACATATAGTACACAAAGTTCTAGCTAGAGCAGTAAGACAACAAAAGGAGATCAACGTGATATAAATTGGAAAGGAAAATGTCAGACTTTTACTATTTGTAGATAATGTGATTGTATGTATAAGTAACCCCAAAATTCCACCAGGGAACTCCTACAGCTGATAAACACCTTCTGTAATGTGGCAGGATACAAGATTAACTAAAAAAAATTAGTAGCCCTCTTCTATATAAACAATAAATGGACTGAGAAAGAAATCAGAGAAACAACACCCTTCACAATAGTCACAATTAATATAAAATACATGGGGTAACTCTAACTAAACAAGTGAAAGATCTATATCACAAGAACTTTAAGTCTTGGAAGGAAGAAATTGAGGAAGATACCAGAAAATGAAAAGATCTCCCATATTTGAGGATTGGTGGATTAACATAGCAAAAATGGCAACAGTACCAAAAGCAACCTACAGGTTCAATGCAATCCCCATCAAAATCTCAACACAATTCATCACAGACCTGGAAAGAACAATACTCAATTTCATACTGAAAAATAATAAAAAAAAAAAAACCCAGGATAGCTTGTAGCTAGAGTTTTCCTGCCTTGCCCACAGTCAGGACAAATCTTTGTCACCTGCCAGTCCCACAGTTGCTCAGACCCAACCATGTAAACACAGAGACTTATATTGCTTACAAACTGTATGGCCATGGCAGGCTTCTTGCTAACTGTTCTTATATCTAAAATTAATCCATTTCCATAAATCTATACCTTGCCACGAGGCTGGTGTCTTACTGGCGTCTTCACATGCTGCTGGTCATGGCAGTGGCTGGCAGTGTCTCTCTGCCTCAGCCTTCTGCTTCCCAGAATTCTCCTCTCTCCTTGTCCCACCTACTTCCTGCCTGGCCACTGGCCAATCAGTGTTTTGTTTATTGACCAATGAGAGCAATTTGACATACAGACCATCCCACAACAATAGCTAAAACAATACTGTAGATGAAATTCTAAACAGTCTTAGTAAATAAGAAACACAGAGCCAAATACAGTGGAAATAGCCAAAGAGATCAGAGCAATAGCCATGACTAGCTTTAGCTTACCACCATCAGTAGCTTCCCGAGAGAGAGAGAGAGAGAGAGAGAGAGAGAGAGAGAGAGAGAGAGAGAGAGAGAGCTTTTTGCTGCCTGACTTGTGTTTTTATTGCCTTTCTGTTCTGCCTTCTCATTGGCTCTAAGCCCAGCCACATGACTTCATCACTGCCTGTCTATACAGACCTCCAGGTATCTATGGTTGGTACTAGGGTTAAAGGCTTCCTGTCATTATGCTTGGCTGTGTCCTTGACCACACAGAGACTCTGCCTGCCATGTGCTAAGATTAAGGGTGTGTGCTACCACCGCCGGACTTCTGCTTAATGGCTATTTGACCTCTGATCTCCAGGCAACTTTATTAACATACAAATAAAATCACATTTCAGTATAAATAAAATATCACCATACAATACTGTAAAATAAAGGAATCTCTGGAGGTTTCACCATCCCTGACATCAAACTCTACTATAGAGCTATAGTCATAAAACAGCTTGGTGTTGGCATAAAGATAGACATGTGGATCAATGGAATAGAACTGAAGAATCTGACGTAAAGCCACACACCTGTGACAAAGAAGCCAAAATTATACAGTGGAAAAAAGAAAGCATCTTCAACAAATGAATGCTTTTGTTGGATAACTGGATGTCAGCATGTAGAAAAATGCAAATGGATCAATATCTATCACCCTGCACAAAATACAATTCCAAGTGGATCACAGTCCTCAATGTAAATCCAGTTACACTGAACCTGATAGAAGAGAAAGTGGGAACTATCCTTGAACACATTGGCACAGGAGACTATTTCCTAAATATAACACCAGTAGCAGAGACACTGAGATTGGCAATTAATAAATTGCCGATAATAAATTGCCTCTTGAAACTGAAAAGCTTCTCTAAGGCAAAGGACATGGTAAATAAGATAAAATAGCAGCCTGCAGAATGGGAAATAATCCTACATCTGACAGAGGGCTGATCTCCAAAATATATAAAGAACTCAAGAACCTAGACATCAAAATACCAAATAATCCAATTAAAAAGTGGGGTACAGATCTAAACAGAGAATTATCAACAGAAGAAACTGAAATGGCTGAAATACACTTAAAGAATTGTTCAACATCCTTATTAATCATATAAATGCAAATCAAAACAACTCTGAGATACTATCTTACACCTGTCAGAATGGCTAAGACCAAAACCACTGCAGATACTTATGTTGGAGAGGATGTGGAGTAAGGAGAACTCTCCTCCATTGCTTCTGGTGGGAGTGCAAATTGATACAGCCACTTTGGAAATAAATATGGTGGTTTCTCAGAAAAATGAGTATCAATTTACCTGAAGAAAAAGCTATACCAATCTTGGGTATATACCCAAAGTATGCTCAATCATACCACAAGGATACTTGCTATGTTCATAAGTTCATAGCCGCATTATTCATAATAGCCAGAATTTGGAAACAACCTAGACGCTCCTCAACAGAAGAATGGATAAGGAAAATGTGGTACATGTATACAGTGGAATATTGCTCAGCTGTAAAATCATCATGAAATTTGCAGGCAAATGGATGGAACTAGAAAAAAATCCTTCTGAGTGAAGTAACCCAAACCCCCAAAGACAAACATGGTATGCACTCAGACATAAGTGGATATTAGGAGTAAAGTACAGGATAACCAACCTACAATCTATAGCCCCAGAGAGGCTAGATAACAAAGAGTTCCCAAAGAGGGATGCATAGATTTCCCTGGGAAAAAATAGATCTCCTGGGTAAACTGGGGAAAGCAGTGTGGGGGATAGAGGAATGAGAATTTAAGGGAACAGGTTGGGCAAGCTCTGCAAGGAAGGCAAGGAAGTGCAGGATTGAGAGGGAGAGTAACAAAAGGGAATCTTTATGGGGGGCACTTGGGAGTTAGGGAGAATCTTGGTGCCAGGGAAACATCCAGGAATCCACAAGGATAACTCCAGCTAAGACTCCTAGCAATAGTGGAGAGGGTGCCTGAACTGGCCAACTACTGTAATCAGATTGGTGACTACCCTAATTGTTATCAAAGAGTCTTTATCCAGCAACTGAAGGAAGGAGATGCAGAGATCCACAGCCAAGCCCCAGACAGAACTCTGGGAGTATACCTGAAGAAATGGAGGAGAGATTGTATGAGCCAAAGGTGTCAAGGTCATATTGGGGGAACCCACAGAGACAGCTAACCTGAGCCTGTGGGAGCACTTGGACTCTGGACCAACAGTTAGGGAGCCTGCATGGGACTGACCTAGACCCTTTGCATTCCTGTAACAGGTGTGTAGCTTGGTCTGTTTGTAAGGTGAGATCAGGACCTGTCCCTGATGCTTAGCTGGCTTTTGGGAACCTGTTCCCCATGCCAGATTACTTTGCCTAGCCTTGATGCAAGGGAGGAGCTAGGGCCTATCCCAACTTGATGTGCCATGCTTTGTTCAAGCCCATAGGAGGCCTGCCCTTTCTGAATGGAGAGGGAAGAGGAATGGATGGGGAAGGGGGTAGATGGTAGTCGGTGGTAGGGAATGGGATGAGAGGAAGGAAGGGAAACAGTGGTGGGTATGTAAAATAAATGAAGAAATGTTAATTAAATAAAATTAAATTAAGAAAGCAAAATAGCACACTTGCCTAAAATATATTATTTTATGAGCATTATAAAACCAACCACTTAAGTATATTATAAATCTTGGACAGTGGTACCCAGTGCTGTCTTAAATCCTTTAATAACTAGATTTCCAATTTCTGGAAATGATACCAGGTTTCTGTCCATTTATTAGCCCTCATTGTGCCTTTGCTCTCATCCTACTCATATCTACTTAGAAAGATGACCCAGTCCCAGTTAGTCAATGGGTATTGAAACAATCGCTACTATATATGCTGCATCAGACACTAAATGGGATCTTTCACTCGTTGTGTCATTTGACATGGATAACGTATTGTGAGATGTAATTATTCTAATTTTTACAGATAAGTAAAAGAAATTTCAGAAAAGAGCTGTTTTTTGTCTAAAGATTCATATTGTAATAGACATTTTCTTAAATCAGTGCATTTTGTATCATAGTGTGTTTCTTGATGTGTGAAACAATTTTTCTCTTTTCTATTTTTTAAAGTATTTGTGTTTTGTTGCCATCCAACATGGGTTCCACTGGAAATTAGGAAATATGAAAAACAATTTTTTATCAAATAGACACAGCATATTTTTGTTTATGGAGACATTATACTTAGCATGTTTATGTCTGCTTAAAAATATGTTTAGGCACTCTAGCCAGGGAAGCAGGTCCTTTGTGTACATATAATGGCTTCCAGTTTAGTGTTTTTTTATGGGATTCCTGAGTGTGCAAACAAGTAAGTCTCTGTTTCTCATGTGTTCTCTTGGACTCTTTTCCTTGTTTTTGTTTGTTTTGCATAATTCTGATGTGTTAGATTTTATTGTATCTCATTATATTTAATTTTATTGTTATCCTTAGAAGCCTGTTTGTTTTCTAATGAGAGACAGAAAGGGTATGGATCTGGATGGGAGGAGATGTGGGGAGGAATTGGTGGGAGTAGAGGGAGAAGAAACCACCATCAAGATATATTATGTGAGAAAAATATAAGTAAAAGGAAAATATGTTTAGATAAATTCTGAAAGGTTAGTGTTCTGAGACATAGTCTGATATATAATTTAAATGAGGATAGAAGTATAAATCAAAATTTCATGGAAATATCTACTAATTTATCATAATGGCATAAAAGATAGAAAGCTATTATGCATGCCACTTTATTCTTTAAGTGTCTTTTATCACAGAAGTTCTGAACACACACACAAACCACTTACACTCGCTCTGCATCCCCATGTAGAAAATCAGGAATGCTCTTACTCTTCCTAGTTACAAGTTCCATTATGGTGTAATTTAAATGAACTAGCTGTGACTAGTTAGATAATTAGTCTAATAATTCTTCTGACATCATGTTCACTTATTTGACCAATATCCAAATAATGGTCTTTTATGTCTATCCCTTTCTCCTTCAGATACTGCCACTTCAGGTAAGGCTTGATGAAGGCAGGCATGAGATCCTCTAAAATATCTCTGTGTTTGCAGTTTCCATAATGTGGTGTTTTCATGAGATCAGATGTGATTTCTTACAGTATGATCATGTTTCTTCAGATAACCATTAATGACCAAACACATTCTTATTTTCATTTTTTGTCATAGTTGTTCTTAAAGGCTTTTTCCATTGTACTTGAACTTGTGTATCACAGGGTAATTTTACACTTGTGAGCTCATGTCTCAGCCTCCTTGCTCCTGAGGTTGCAGGCTCACCACGACTAACTCTATACTTTTCATCGTTTTTGATTTTGCGTTACTTTGATACCATCCTAAAGATAATACCCAGTCCTCTCACTAGTGAGTTAGAAAAACTGAAAACCAGTCCTCTCACTAGTGAGTTAGAAAAACTGAAAATGCAATGAAAAACATTTACGTGAATAATTTATTTTCAAAAATTCTTTTCTGTACACCATATAGTATCCAATGCTATCTCCTCTCATAAATATAATAATAGATTTTTCAGTGTATATAATACAGTTCATATCGATGTTCTTAATGTTATACATCAATATCTTCCCCCAAGAGTCTAATCATTTATGAATGTACATGGAATTTCCCTGCACATGTTTCTTGCTTATATATTTCATAGGGTTTTCCTAGTCATTATATATTACAAAATTCTCCAACTCATAGATTAAACACCATACTTCCATTCAACTTGGAAGTCTATTTCATTTTTTAATGATTATAGAAATATTTAGGCTTTTACATTGCACATTTCTTCTCTTCTATATACTATAAACTTTTGAAACACAGATTAAAAAATCATGTGCCCTTTACAACATTTAATACAACACTGCATAAAGCAGAATCAAATAACTATTTGTAGAATGATGTCTCAGTTGGGGTTTCTATTGCTGTTATAAGACACCATGATCAAAAGCAGCTTGAACAGGAAAGGGTTTGTTTCAACTTATACATCCATAACACAGTCCATCACTGATGGAAGTCAAGACAGGAATACAAGGCAGGAACCTGGAGGCAGGAACTGAAAAAGATACTGTGAAAGAATTCTGCTTAGGGTTTGCTCACTGATTGCTTGGTCAATTGGCTTTGTTACACCCTGGGCAATCAGCCCTGGTGATGGCATCACCCACAGTAAGTTGAGTCCTCCTACATCATTCATTAATCAAGAAAATACCCTATAAACTTGCCTACAGATCAGTCCTATGGAAGTATTATTTTTTATTAAGATACTTTATACATTATTTTTTGATGTAATTCCTCCCTACTCCAGGGTGGCCTCATGTTCAGGAGTAGCTGACAAACATATCAATGGACTCTACAGTTTTTTGTATGTGCACTTTTATTTGGCAACAGTTTGGTGGTTCTTTATAATCTGTGATGATATTTTATTTTGCTTACTTGATTTTGTTGTTGTATTTGGTTTTTTTATGTTTCTTTCTCAAAAAAGAACTTTAAGTTAGGTGGGTGTGGAGGGGGATAGGATCTGAAGGGACTTGGGAGAGGGGAAAATATGATCAAAATATTTTCAAATTTGAAAATAATTTTAAATAATTAAAATATAATAATAATAATAATAAACCATATTTAAGAAATAAAAACAAGATTCCTTCTTCCCATATGACCCTAGCTTGTGATAAGTTAATTTAAAACGAATCATCAGAAATAAATTAATGTACAAATAACTTAAATATCAGGAACTAGTTATCTGGGGTATTTCTATTTATTTGGTGTGACATCATCTACAAACTTAGAATGTCTGCATGATTGTCATCAAATAACAAAAGATACACAAGTACCAGAAACTTATTATGTAGACTGATGCTTGAGTTTTGTTGAGGAATTTAAACTTTCTCAAATCCCATACAACTGTGTAGGTATTGATTGATGTATTTTTGTCATTGTTTAAACTGAAACATTAAAGAACTATTGTATGGTATTCAAAATCAAGTCTTTTTTAAAACAAAGGATGTTAAAATTAAGTAATGAAAATGGTTGTGTGTGTGCATGTGTGAATACTGTCTTCCTGTCTATTGAAAGTTTTTGGCACTCAATCCTATGAAGCCCTATGCACATTTTGTGATATTTTCTTTTTTATTGCAATGCTCAGATGGATTATACATCAACCATCAACAGTCTGTTTATGAAAGAGGGAACACTCTGGGAATTGTCAGTAAGATCGTCTTCATATCAGTGCATACTAATGAACATTTGCTGTTCAATGAAATTGCTGGGATCTGCAAAAGTAGATGCTTGATAATATATTTATTTTCCTATTTTAAAAGGATTTGTATTTACAGGAAATGGTAGAGGGAATAGATAATCATATTTTATACTACTCTGGGTAAATATTTGGCAAGAAAAAAGCACATAAAAGGAAAAGAAAGAATGCACATCAAAAGCATACACTAATAATACATAAAATATTATGATATGTTGGAAAAGTAAAATGTTAACAACTTTTCATATTTCAGGGGATAAAACCCTTCAGTAACTCTCTTTATGCAAAACTGCATTTTTTTATGTCTTCTTAAGCTTACAGGTTGCTATGCTTTCTTCTAAATATATTTGTGATCTTGTGTTTCTTTCCTGAGATATTTATAAAACACTTCACCACACTAAAATATAATAAGAATTTACCATGCATTTATACTTTACCATGAGGGAGACTTTAAGCTAAAGTCACAGTGATTGAAACTTATACAAAAGAAAAAAATATGAATTTTTTTTGTGTGTATGTGTTTGAGAGAGAGAGAGAGGGAGGGAGGGAGCAAGGGAGGGAGGGAGGAAGGGAGGGAAGTGGGGGAGGGAGAAACCACATATGTACAAAGAAGGGGTAAAGCAATATTTGCTTCTGATCCTCCCAAATCTTGTTTTTTAAAATAAAGGTTGACCTTTTCTCTAAGATTCAATCCATAAATAGATCTAAAGGGACATAAAATTTGTGTTTGTTTTCAATGGCTAAACAAGTTTGAGACTGAAAAAAAATGGAGGAGGAAGCCTCAACAGGTTTTGTAGGTGTACCACAATGCTAATCTTCTTGAAACTATATAATTATAGATAGCTCTAAGATTTTGAAATATAGTTATCACAAGATATAAATAAATTTTAAAAGATAATATATACCCCAAGGTATAATTTTCCTGTTGCTCTTTATAAATTTTAGGAGCCACATTGATTTCTTTTGTTCATTTCTTTTTATGATTAACATGAAATCATCTTTCTAGTTTCTGGTCCTCACATCTTATATATCTTTCTGCTTTCTGCCTCACTCCCTGGGATTAAAGGCTCGCTTTCTGGGATTAAAGGCGTGAGTCACCATGCTTGGCTGTATCCTTTCCTTAAAGAGATGGATTTTTGCCTCTGGAATGCTAGGGTTAAAGGCATGTGCTACCACTGCCTATCCTCTGTGTTTAATATTGTGGCTGTTCTGTCTCTGACCCCAGGTAAGTTTATTAGGGTGCACAATATTTTGGGGAACACAATACCACCACACTATTTCTGAAGACACCACACACATTGGTCACATGACTTGGAGACATGAAGATGGTAGCAATGTGGAATCTCCAAAATTCATAAATCTGGCAAAGCTAATATTTTCTTTTTTCATTTCATTGTATTTTTTTCATCCCATGGAAATAAACCATATTTTATTTCTGAGATAATATACTCTTCGTTTTGTTTATATTTTTTCTAAGAGAGAAGTTATACATAAAAGTGTATCTTAAAGATTGTTTTAATGAGGTGCTGTCTTAGTTAGGGTTTACTATTGCTGTGAAGAGACACCGTGATCATGGCAACTCTTATAAAGAAAACATTTAATGGAGGGTAGCTGGCTTACAGTTTCAGAGGTTCAGTTCATTAATGATCATGAAGGGGAGCATGGCAGCATGTAGGTGCTGGATCTGAGAGTGCTACATCTTGTAGGCAACAGGAAGTCACCTGACTGTCACACTAAGAGAAGCTTGAGAACAAAACCTCAAAGCCTGCCCCCTCGCCCTGCCCCAGTGACACACTTCCTCCAATAAAACCACACTTCCTCCAACAATGCCACTCCTCTTAATACTGCCACTCCCTTTGGGGGCCATTTTCATTCAAACTACCACAGGTGCTATTGTTTTACACATACATGTAAGAAACACTCAGAAAAAGTCTTTCCCAGAAAATTCCCTCCTCCAGTCACTACTCTACCCCCTCAAAGGAAATTACTTTTAAATTTTCACCATTGTAGTTTTCCCTGTGCTTGGACTTATATAAGAAAAATCATATATCACAAATTCCCTTGTGTTTGAGTTATTTATTCAGGAAATATCCTAAAAACATGTAATATGAGATTTACTTTGTAATAATATTCATATGTATAATACAGTTTTTTAATATATGCTATGTATTTTACCATATAGCATATATTAGTCAGAGTTCCATAGAGGAATAGGATATACATATATATCCAATTATAAAAGTGGGTTTGTTGGATTATTTCCATAGTTGGAATTTTTTTTTGACCTTAATGACTATCGGAAGGCTCCTCTGTCAGATAACACTGTATGTGTATAGTCCAAGAAATAGAAACCTAAAAATAAAGAGGAATAAACATATGGTTCCAGTCTCTGACTGAAATTTTTGAAGGTTCTTGGAGACTCAGTCATGTGAGGCAGTGTTGAAAATCTGAAGAAACTGTAGCCCATACATGCAGAATGGGAACATGCTAGCTTAGAAAGAATTGGACTTGCAGACATTCAAAATTTTCCTCTATCATTTTCCTTTATTCTTCTAGGCCTCCATTATTTGGGATGTTTTCATTCATATTCTGAGTGAGTCTTTACTCTTCAGTTGATCTCTCATATGGCAATCCTCTCTAGAAATTCCCACAAATATGGTATTCCTCTCTTGGATATATTCCCAGGAAATGGAAATAATCCAGATATCTACCAACTGATGGACAGATAATGAAAATATTATATATATATATATATATATATATATATATATATATATATATATATATATCACAGATATTTAACTGTAAGGGAAATAATTAAATTCACATGTTATGGATAAAGCAAGAAGTAACAATTCTGAAGGAGATTATCCAGACTCGTAAAGATATAATTCATGTTCTTTCTTGCATATGGATGCTAGCTGTGAATATTTGGATATGTGTGTTTTAATTAGAAAACCCATAGGATGCAGGCAACTAGAAGGGACCATGGAGGGGATTTCAAGGGATATGGGATAGAACCCAGGTAATAAGAAGAGGAAAAGAGGAACAATGGAACAGGAGGGTTGTGATGGGGTAAATGATGAGATAGTAAGGTAGAAGAGGGAGAATAGGGAAGGGCCACTAATAAAAAAGTCATATGGAAACCTAGTATTGCAGAAGCTTCCTAAGACATATAATATATAATATGTGCATATATATTTATATATAGCATGAGTATAAATAATGTCATCCTACAATGTGGGTGACACTGACTTTCACAGCTATTACAGGCCATCAAATAAAAAGCTATTTGCTGTAGCTCTTGGTGATCCTCCAAAACTTGATGTTAAGGCCCTATTGCAAAAGACATCAAATAATTGAGCTGTAGGACATGGAGAAATCAAATTGTTATTGACCTGTAAGCTTCATCCTCACTGGCTAGCTTTCATAGTGCTAAAAGTTTCTATGCATGCTACCAGAGGAAAAATTAATCAGTGTTATCAAGCTGTGATTGCTATGAGCTATAACAAGGATTATTTGGGAAGCCCTGTTCATTGCTTCAATAGGAGCGTTAATGTCATGGCAGTAACTACCTACTTTCTAAATGGATTTAAATCCTGCCTAATTAGATGGAACTGCTGCCTGGTACCATGAACTGGGCCAAAACCCAGTATTTGGATAGGTCATAGTCCATAGGGGAGAACTATATATTACTAGTTTGCTAAATTGGCATAGTAATAAACATCTCCAAATTTCTTATCTTTATACCTATAGATTATTGCATCTTTCAACCTTAATCATAGAAGTTCCTTTTTACAGTAGCTGGTGATTGATACAGGATTTTTTTATTTATTAATGATGAATAATATTTTACTGTACATACTTGGAGGTGGTGGCACACACCTTTCATCTCAGACTCAAGAGGTGGAGTCATGTGGATCTTTCAGTTTGAGTCCAGCCTGGTCTACAGAGTTAGTTCCAGGACAGCCAGGGGTACACAGAGAAAACTTGTCTTGAAAAACAAAAAACAAACAAACAGATATTCCACTGTATCTATACCAAATCCTAAAATCTCATTACATATTCAACTCAGGATGGGAGTTGAAAGTGTTTGCATGACTTGGCTGTATACAGATGAAGAAGCTCTACTCAATATGAGAGTGTAAGCATCTCTGCTGGATCTTGTTTTAATAATGTCATGTAAGTTTCTAGGAGCTAGTTCCAGTTCTGCTTTGTGAGGTTACTCCACACTGTTGACCAAAAGAGTTAACACATTCATGTTCCTAGATTAATGCACATTTTCTCATTTTTCTTCACCATTACTGTGCTGTCTGGATTTTGTTGTTGTTGTTTGTCTTGTTTTGTTTTAATTGTCAATTAAAAAAAAACAGAGTCATCAGAAAAAGAAACATCAATTGAGACAATGTCTCCAGAAAACTGGCCCAGAGGCAAGCCTGTAAGGCATTTTCTTGATTACCAGTTGAAACTGGAGGATTTAGCAAACTATGAGTGGTGCTACCCCTGGGTAGGTAGTCCTGGACTGTAAACGAAACCAGTCTGAGCAAGCCATGGAGAACATGCCAGTGTATGGCTTTCAATCCCTACCTCCAGATTCCTATTTTAAATTCCTGCCCTGCCTTTTTTGATGGTAGTCTGTAATGTTTGATATGAATATAGTATAAGCTGAAATAAAACTTTACCTCCCAAAGTTGCTCTGGTCATGATATTTTATCACCTCAAAAGAATCCTAGGACATTCAGACATTCACCAACACAACTATTCTCTCTTTCTTTCCCCCCCCCCCCGCGTCTCTCTCTCTCTCTCTCTCTCTCTCTCTATATATATATATATATATATATATATATATATGTGTGTGTGTGTGTGTGTGTGTGTGTGTGTGTGTGTGTGTGTCTGTCTCTGTGTGTCTGTCTGTGTGTCTCTTTCTACATGTGTGTATAGATAGATAAGAAGTTAGATATATGACATCCTAAAACAACTAAGCTAGTAGATTACTGTGGTTTAGATTTGTATTTATCCCTTGATTAGGGACATTGAATACCTTTTCAGATACATTGTTGTATTTTTATGTAGTCATTGAATAAATTGTATGTTCATCTCCTCTGTTCATTTTTAGTCACATTCATTTATTTGCTGTTTGGTTCTAACAGTGTTACATATTATCTTTTTAATATAAAACTTTTGTCCTATCAGTAATTTGGCTCTTCAATATGTTGAGAACTGATGGACAATGCCAGTACTGATTGGGTCAAGAATGGTTCCCTGAGACACAGATACTACCAGAACTGATTGGACCAAGAGGAGAGTAACTGTTCTCCAAGCTGGACACCTTAGTCTCTAGATCCTAGGCTCCAAGTCATACCCCTTGTCCCTCCATCCCCCACCCATCACAGCCCCATTAGCTGGCCAGGAGGCAAAGCTCTTGTGGGTAGGACTTCTCACCATCCCCCATCATTGGACCCTGTAATCTACAAGTCCCACAATGCCCCCCAAACCCACCTATACCCCATGATCTCAGTGACTCTCTGAGACACAGACACTACCAACACTGATTGGACCAAGAGGTAAGTGACTATTTTCCCAGGTGAACAGCCCAGTCTCTAGGCCTTAGGCCCTAGGACACACCCAATGCCTCTCCACCCCCATTCATTGAAGTCCCCTATGCTGGCCAGTAGGCAAGGCTCCTGGGGGCAAGCCTTGCAATACCACCCCACATGGGATTCTATAATCTACAAGCCCCATTCTGCCCCCCCAAACCCACATATTCCCTGTGACCTCAGTTGCTTCCTGGGACACAGACACTTGCATCAGATGCATGAACAGTGGCCCCCAGAGGCACTGACATTGCCTGCACTGATTGGAGGAAGAGATGAGTAGATGCCAGTGCAAAAATACATTCAACAGCATAAAGAGCAGTATGGCACCACCAGAACTTCACAATTTTACAACATGAAGACCTGAACATCCCAATGTAGAAGAAACTGAATAAAACAACCTTAAAAGTAATTTTATGAAGATGATAGAGGTCTTTAAATAGGTAATAAAAAATTCCCATAAATAAATCGAGGAAATGACGTATAAAAATTTGGAAGAAATCAATAAATCCCTTAAAGAATGTCAAGAAAACTAAGAAAAAGAATCAAACAGGAGAAGAAACCAGTTCAAAACTTGAAAAGTGAAATAGATACAATAAAGAAAAAACAAACTGTGGGAATTCTGGAATAGAAAATTTGGGTAAACAAACAGGAAATACAGATGCAAGCATAACCAACAGGTGGAAGAAAGAATATCTGGGATTGAAGATACAATAGAGGAAATATATTCATCTGTCCAAGAAACCATTAAAGCCAGTGAAATCATAATACAAAACATCTAGGAAATCTGGGATACCATGAAAAGACCAAACCTAAGAATGAAAGGGATAGAAGAAGGAGAATACCAGATCAAAGGCACAGAAAATATATTTAACAAAATCATAGAAGAAAACTTTCCCAACCTTAAGAAGAAAATGCCTATGAAGGTACAAGAAGGTTATAGAACACCAAATAGACTGGATGCCCCAAAAAAAGCCCTCTTGCCAGATAATAATCAAACTACTAAACATACAGAATAAAGAAAGAATGTTAAGAGTTGCAAAGGAAAAGGTCAAGTAACTGTAAAAGCAGGCCCATCAGAATAACATCCAAATTCTGAGTGGAGACTCTGAAAGCCAGAAGGTCCTGGACAGATGTTGTATAGATACTAAGAGACCATGGATGCCAGCTGAGACTACTATAGCCAGCAAAACTTTCAACCACCATAGATAGAGTAAACAATATATTACTTGTCAAAAGCAGGTTTAAACAATACCTATCCACAAATTCAGGCCTACAGAAAGTACTAGAAGGAAAATTCCAACCCAAGGAAGTTAGATGCACCCACAAAACACAGGCATTAGATAGTCACACACAAGCAAATCCCAAAGAAGGGAAATACAGACATACATACTCTCACTGAAAACAAAATAAATTAACAATCACTGATCATTTATATCCTTTATTATCAATGGATTCAATTTGCTTATAAAAAGACACAAGCTAACAGAATGGATGAAAAAACAGGATTCATCCTTCTCTTACATACAAGAAACACACCTTAGCTTCAAAGACAGACTTTACCTCAGAGGAAAAGGTCGGGAAAAGAGTTTCCAGTCAAATGAACTTAAAAAGCAAGCTGGTGCAACTATCCTAATATCTAACAAAAAAGACTTCAAACTGAAATTAATCAAAAGAGAAGGAGAAGGACATATTTCATATTGATCGCAGGAAAAATCCACCAAGATGAAGTCTCAATTCTGAACATTTAGGCCCCAAATACAAGGGCACCCACATAAGTAATAGAAACATTACTTGAGCTTAAATGAGACTTCAGACCCCACACACTAATAGTGGGAGACTTCAACACCCCACTTTCAACAAAGACAGGTCTGCCAGACAGAAACATAGCAGGGAAATAAGGGATCTAACAGCTGTTACAACTCAAAAGGACTTAATAGGTATCTACAGAACATTCCAGCCAAACACAAAGGAATATACCTTCTTCTCAGCACCTCATGGGACCGTCTCTAAAACTGACCACATACTTGGTCACAAAGCAAATCTCAACAGATACAAAACAATTGGAATAATCACCATGGCTTAAAGTTAGAATTCAACAACAAAACAAATTACAGAAAGCCTACAAACTCATGGAAATTGAATAATGCTCACCTAAATCACCAACAGGTCAAGGAAGACATAAAGAAAAAAAATTAAAGAGTTCCTAGAATTCAATGTAAGTGAATGTACAACATACCCAAACTTATGGGACACTATGAAAGCAGTGCTAAGAGGGAAATTCATAGCACTAAATGCCCATATAAAGAAGTTGGAGAAATCTCACACTAGTGACTTAATAGTACAACTGAAAGCTATAGAAGAAAAAGAAGCAAACTCACTCAGGAAGAATAGAAACCAGGAGATAATCAAATTGATGTCTGAAATTATTAAAATAGAAACAAAGAGAATAATATAAAGAATCAATGAAAGAAAGAATTGGTTATTTGAGAAAATCAATAAGATAGACAAACTCAAAATATCCAAAAGGCAGAGAGAGAGAATATCCAAATTAAGAAAATAAGAAATGAAAAGGGAGCCATTAAACAGATACTGAGGAAATTGAGAGAAACATCAGATCATACTTCAAAAACCTGTGCTCCACAAAATTGGAAAATCTAAAAGAAATGGACAAGTTTCTGGATAGATACTACATACCAAAATTAAATCAAGACCAGATAAACAATTTAAATAGACTTATAACCTCTAAGGAAATAGAAGCAGTCATTAAAATCTCCCAAACAAAATGTGCCCAGGATCACATTGCTTCAGTGCAGAATTCTACCAGAATTTCAAAGAAAAGCTAATAGTAATACTCTCAGATTGTTCCACACAATATAAACAGAAGTAACATTGTCAAACTCCTTTTATGAGTTTATCGTTACCCTGATCCACAAACCACACAAAGATACAACAAAGAAAGAGAATTAAAGACCAAGCTCCCATATGGACATTGATGCAAAAATACTCAATAAAATACTGACAAACCAAATCCAAGAACATGTCAAAAAAATCATCCATCATGATCAAGTAGGCTTCATCCTACTTGAGATGCAGGGATGCTTCAACATATGAAAATCTGTCAATGCAATACAACATACAAACAAACTGAAAAAAAAAACATGATCATGTCATTAGATGCTAGAAAAGCCTTTGAAAAAATCCAACACCCCTTCATGATAAAGGTCTTGAAGAAAACAGGAATGCAAAGAAGATACCTAAACATAATAATAGCAATTTACAGCAATCCAACAGCCAACAGCCAATTAAATGGAGAGAAACTCAAAATGATTCCACTAAAATCAGGAACAACACAAGGCTGTCAGCTCTCTCCATATCTACTCAATATAGTATTCAAAGTTCTAGCTAGAGCAATAAGACAACAAAAGGAGATCAAGGGGATCCATTTTGGAAAGGAAGAAGTTAAATTTTCACTATTTGCAGATGATATCACAGTATACATAAGTGACCCCAAAAATTCTACCAGGGAACTCCTACAGCTGATAAACACCCTCAGAAATGTGGTGGGATACAAGATAAACTCAAAAAAAAATCTGTAGCCCTGCTATTTACAAGTAACAAATGGGCTGAGAAAGAAATCAGAGAAACATCACCCTTTAAAATAGCCACAAAAATTATAAAATTCCTTGGGGTAACTCTAAACAAACAAGTGAAAGACCTGTATGACAAGAATTTTAAGTGTTTAAAGGAAGAAATTGAAGAAGATATCAGAAAATGGAAAGATCTCCCATGATCATGGATAGGTAGAATCAACATAATAAAAATGACAATCTTACCAAAAGCAATCTACAGATTCAATGCAATCCCCATCAAAATCCCAACACAATTCTTCACAGATGTCAAAAGAACAATACTAAACTTCATACAGAAAAACAAAATACCCAGGATAAGTAATACAATTTTTTACAATAAAGGAACTTATGGAGACATCATCATCCCTGACTTCAAGCTCTACTATAGATCCATAGGAGTAAAAACAGCTTGGTATTGGCATAAAAACAGACATGTGGACCAATGGAATCAAATTGAAGACCCTGACATTAATCCGCACACATATGAACACCTGATTTTTGACAAAGAAGCCTAATCTGTACAATGGAAAAAAGAAAGCATCTTCAGCAAATGGTGCTGGCATAACTGAATGTCAACATGTAAAATATTGCAAATAGATCCATATCTATAGCCATGCACAAAACTCAAGTTCAAGTGGATGAAAGACCTCAACATAAACCCAGTTACACTCAACCTGGTGGAAGAGAAAGTAGGAAGTAGCCTTGAACACATGGGCACAGGAGACCATTTCTTAAATATAACAGCAGCAGCACAGACACTAAGAGCAACAATCAAAAAATGGGACATGCTGATGATACAGAAAAGCTTCTCTAAGGCAAAGGACATGGTAAATAAGACAAAATGACAGCCTACAGAATGGGAAAAGATTTTCACCAACTGCACATCTGACAGAGACCTAATCTCCAAAATAAATAATGAACTCAAGAAACTAGACATCTAAATACCAAATAATCCTATTGAAAATGATCTAAACAGAATTCTCAACAAAAGAATCTGAAACAGCCAAAAGACATTTAAGGAATTGTTCAAAATCTTTAGTCATCTGGGAAATGCAAATCAAAAAGACTCTGAGATACTATCTTACACCATCAGAATGCCTAAGATCTAAAGCACTGATGACAGCTTCTGTTGGAGAGGATATGGAATAAGAGTAACACTCCTTCACTATTGGTGGGAGTGCAAACTTCTATAGCCACTGTGTAAACCAGCATGGTGACTTCTCACAAAATTGGGAATACATCTACCTCAAGACCCAATGATACTGTTTTGGGGCATATACCCAAAGGATGTTAAATCATACCACAAGGACACTTCCTCAATTATGTTCATGGCAGTATTATTCATAATACCCAGAACTTGGAAACAACCTAGATGCCCTTCAACCGAAAAATGGATGAAGAAAATGTGGTAAATTTACACAATGGAGTATTACACAACTGTGAAAAACAATGACATGAAATTTGCAGGCAAATAGATGGAACTAGAAAATATCATCCTGAGTGAAGTAACCCAAATTCAGAAAGAAAAACATGTTATATATTCACTCATAAGTGGATGCTGGATATAATGCAAAGGATAACCAGACTATAACCCACAGCTCCAGTGAAGCTAGGTAACAAGGAGGACCCTAAGAGGGATGCATGAACCCTGGGAAGGGGAAATGGATAAGATCTCCTGGGTAAAACAGGGGCAGAGGGTGGTAAAGATAATGGATGGGGGATGAGAACATGAAGGAAAGGGATGGCCTATCTGGGGGAGGGATGGAATGGGAGAGCAATGAAAGAGACATCTTGATAGAGGGAGCCATTTTGAGGTTAGGGAGAAATCTGGTACTAGGGAAATGCCCAGGAATCCACAAGAATGACCCCAGCTTAGACTATTAGTAATGGTGTTGAGGGTGCCTTTACTAGCCTTCCCCTATAATCAGATCGGTGAATACCTGTCATCGTAGAGCCTTCATCTGGTAACTGACAGAAGCAGATGCAGAGATCCACAGCCAAGCACCAGGCCAAGCTCTGGGAGACCAGTTGAAGAGAGGGAAGAGGTATTATATGAGCAAGGCGGGTGGGTCAAGATCATGATGGGGAAATCTACAGAGACAACTTTGTCAAGCTTGTGGGAACCCTCAAACTGTAGACTTCAGCTGTGGCACCTACATGGAAGTGAACTAGGCCCTCTTAATGTGGGAGACAGTTGTGTAGCTTTGTCTGTTTGAGAGGTTCCTGGCATTGGGATCAAGATCTATTCCTGGTGCATCAGCTGGGTTTTGGAGTCCATTCCCTATGGTGGGATTCCTTTCTCACCCTTGCTACATGGGGGTGAGGCTTGGTCCTGCCTCAACTGAATGTGTCAGGCTTTGCTGACTCCCCATGGGAGGCCTCACCCTTTTGGAGGAGTGGATGGGAATGGATCAGGGGAATGCAGGTAGTTGAGAGAGAATAGGGAAGGAAGTGGGAACTATGATTGGTATGTAAAATGAAAAAAAAACATTTAAATAAATAAAAAATTTAAAAAATATGTTGATAGTTTCTGTTACTATATACCAACGCTTTTATTTTGATATCAAATTATGTGCTTTTTTCATTTTTTAATACTTTACAAGGAATAATTGCTAAAACCAAAGTTGTTAGGCTTGCCTATCTTTTATAGATCAGCAGTTCTCAACCTTGCTTGAGGTAGGACTTTCTGTCCATTACACCTTCTACATGCTAAGCTTTAGTTGCACCATTTGTTCTCTCCCTTTCCTGTCTCCTACCCCTCTTGAATCTGTCCATATCTTTCTCAAAATCACTGTGTCTTATTCTTAAATCATTGTTGTTCAACATACATACAATTGTATGAACATATAAATACAGCCTGCCACATTTCATTCTCATATACCTTACTTTAATTTATATTTGATGGCTTCCAAAAATTCTTATGTCTTTTATTGAGTCATACTTGCCTCTTTGTAATACTTATCACCATTGTGTTGGAAATTTACCATTTGACTTTCTTTGTCTTTCCAGAGTGCTGCATACATGGAAAGATCTTCACCAGTCATTTGCTGTGGGATGTTCTGTATGTTAAATGTGTTGCTCTGATTGGTTAATAAATAAAACACTGACTGGCCAGTAGCCAGGCAGGAAGTATAGGTGGGACAAGCAGAGAGGAAAATCCAGGGAGGTGGAAGGGAGTGAGAGACGCTGCCAGCCACCGCCATGATTATCAAGATGTAAGGTACTGGTAAGCTACAAGCCACGTGGCAACTTATAGACTAATAGAAATGGGTTAATTTAAGATATAAGAACTAGATAACAAGATGCCTACTGTGGCCATACAGTTTGTAAGGAATATGTCTCTGTGTGTTTGCTCAGTTGGGTCTGAGCAGCTGTGGGAGTGGCGGGTGAGAGAGATTTGTCCTAAGTGTGGGCCAGCCAGAAAAACTCTAGCTACAGTCATTAGTTAGGTACTCTGAAATACTCATACATCCTTTGTCTTAGTTAGGGTTTCTATTGCTGCAACAAAACACTGTGCCCAAAGAAACTTAGAGAGGAAAGGTTTTATTTGACTTACACTTCTGTAGCACTGTTCATTATAAAAAGGAAGCCAGGACAGGAACTAAAACAGGGCAGAAACCTGGAGGCAGGAACTGACACAGAGTTCATGGAGGAGTGCTGTTTATTGACTTGCTCTCCATGGCTTGCTCCCTGCTTTCTTATAGAACCCAGGACCACCAGCCCAGTGACAGCACCATCCACAATGAGTTGGGCCTTCTCATATAATCACTAATTAAGAAAATGCTCTATAGTCTTGGCTACAACCTGATTTTATGGAGACATTTTCCTAGTTAAGGGTCCCTTCTCTCAGATGACTTTAAATTGTGCCAAGTTGACATGAAACTAGTCAGGACACATTTTCTCTATATGCATGTTCTCTGGTCTTGTATGTATACCTTCCAAGTTGGAGGTACTTGTTATTTCTGATTTTACTCTTGGGCAGTCATAAACTCCTTTTTCTTGATATCAGTACTATAGATTCTTAAAGCTCCCATGTTGTGGAATATTTGTTTACACTGTGTCTGTGTTAAGATGTGTAACTGCAATTGGTTTAATAAAGAGCTGAATGGCCAATAGGTAGGCTGGAGAGAATAGGCAGTACTTCCAGGGACAGAGAAGAACTCAGGAAGTATCAAGTCAGACATATGATACAGAGGAGAAGTAGTAAAGCCATGGGGCAGAATTTAGATGAATAGAAACAGGTTAATTTAAGTTATAAGAGCTAGGCCAAGCTTTCACAATTAATAATAAGTCTCCATGTCATTATTTGTAAGCTGGGGCCCCCTGCAAAAAGTCTGAGTCTTGTACACTTTTCTTTTAATCTCAAATTATCCTTGGCTTCTAGAATATGTTGTTCCTATCAAAATTCCAAACCAGTTAAGACAGAAATCAGTACCTTAGATAGATGCAGCTAAATCAGGAATTTTGGGAGTATGTTTTTCTGTTCTTGTCTACAAACCCTCAGCATGTGCCTCTGTCTACTAAAACAGCAATTCTAATGTATCAGCAATCATCTCATCTCTCTCTAGTTTCATGCTACTTCCAAATATTTAGGGTATTCAAAATTCTATCAGGGCTGTGTGATAGGTAAGGAAAAATCCCTTCTTCCCACTGAGTCCTTTTAAAATCTAAAATACTAGATGCATACTGCATTTTATTCCTCCACCAGGAGCCTCTGAGAATGGGAGTTTTCTCTAACTTGTTTCACATTGAACTTAGATGAGTAACTGTGACATAGAGCACATCTTTATCTAAACAAATTTTCTCCTTCTCACTGACCTCTAACATGGTGCTTAGATATAGGTAATTAGGAAGTGGTCCTTCAGGTAACACTCTTAAAATTCTAGTGAAGGAATTCATGTTTCAGGCTTCTATGTCATCTGCAACAAGACATTCAGAGCTATTGGTCATCTCACTATCACACTGCATTTAGCGATGGGTAGTGGTAATAGTAAGGTGTTACTATGCCATCTTATAGCAGATGTGAGGTACCTGATTATTATATTTTCTTTGGAGTACAGGAGCATTTTTAATCATTTGTATGTTTCCCATAATATTAATTGCTCTTCATACTTATGTTAAATCAATCTTCATAGGAAGAATGAAGTTCTGGAATTTTTGATTTTTCAGTCTTGCTGATATTTTTCCAGTGACTTTTACAATTTATATGTGGTATTGTATGCTTCAGAATAATGTATTCATTTTTATTGCTCAACCGTGTTCTTTTTATGAATATATTTTATTTATTTATTATATATCTTTTATATATACAAATATTTTCATTGCATTTTTCTTCAAATTTAACATATTAAATTGTTTATCCAATTTATATCTTCTAATCTGAAATATGAAGTGTCCCCAGATAGTATTTGATTAGAAATTCTCTACTAGATCAAGATTTCAGATTTTAAGGTAAAATATCAATTTCATTTCCTGCTATAATATGCCAAACTAAATATGTCTATAGATAGCTCATTAAAATAGCATGAATTATGCTATCTTCCTCCCATTCTCTGGACAAAAAATAGTTTTACAGTAATTCAATCTAGAGTAACAAAAGAAATACATCTTCATTGATTGATTTTAAAATGTGGATGCATACTATGTTTAATTTCTTACATGGATCAATATGAAATAATACACAAGT
Organism: Peromyscus maniculatus bairdii; assembly: GCF_049852395.1. Classification (NCBI taxonomy): domain Eukaryota; kingdom Metazoa; phylum Chordata; class Mammalia; order Rodentia; family Cricetidae; genus Peromyscus; species Peromyscus maniculatus. The sequence goes on along the minus strand of NC_134875.1, from coordinate 59,793,152 downwards.
TAAGAACACACTGAGAAGCCGGGTAGTGGTGGCACACGCCTTTAATCCCAGCACTCAGGAGGCAGAAGCAGGTGGATCTCTGTGAGTTCGAGGCCAGCCTGGACTACAGAGTGAGTTCCAGGAAAGGCACAAAGCTACACAGAGAAACCCTGTCTCTAAAAACCAAAAAAAAAAAAAAGATCATTCTGAGAATTTGGTGTTGAAATATCAAATACCAGGTAAAGTATTAGAATGTGTCCACAATGAAAAAATATCATAATAAAGTCTACTTATCCATTGACTCTGATGAGAATATCATATAGTTTTAAGATTTTGTAAATATAAATTTTATCTAGTTGTAAATATGAGTATGAACAATTTAATAAGATAAAATTTAAAATTTATATTTTCTAAAGTTAATGGAAGAAGCATTGAAAAAATATTAACCTTAAGTGTTTTTCTGCTGCTTGCAAATGTAAATAGGAATTATACCAAACATGGAAATTATGGAAATTTACAAATTAATAGTAGTAAAATACATAGGGACAAGAAAAAATTACTGATCAGAAATGTTCCCCCGTAAGAAATATTTAAAAACAGTGATGACTTTTATTTTATTGATCCTCACATGCATACCTGATTAAGAAGAGCAGAAATAATGATGATTCTTTCATGTACTTGACAAAATTTTCAGAGTAATAATATTTTAAGTTTATACCATTCATTACAGATTATTTAAATATTTATTGTTATTTAAGTATATATGTATATGAGTGTATGTACACATCTGTGCATATTCAGAGGCCAGAGATGGATGTCAGGTGCCCTCCCCTAACAGGTTCTTCCTTATTCCTCTGAGATATTTTCTCTCTATAGACCTTGAGTTTCAGTTTTCTGGCTAAGGTGACAGCCACCAAGGCCCAGTAATCCTCCAGGCTCTCACCACCTCAGTGTCTGAGCTACAGTCTCTCATGGGACCATGTCCAGGTTTTTACATGGGTGTTGAAATTAAAGTTCTGCTACTTATGCTTGTGCAGCAAGTACTCTTATCAATTGTTCCGTCTTCCTAGAATATACAATTATATTTATTATTTGTAATACTTAACAATATTTAATGGTAAATAATTTAAATTACACTTCAATTGAAAATGAAACTATTATTAGCACGGAGTTCAATTAAGTATTGCTTGCTTCTGTGACTTTATGGTGGGCACAGACAAACTGGCCAAATTTAAGTTTGTAGCATGACTGCATTCTAGAAGATCAAGTTATACTTTTAGCTACTAGCTACTGTGGCAGAAATAAATATGATCTCAAAGTCTCAGATTATAATTAGAGTTTCTAATGGCTACATTAGATGCAGAAAACACAAGACAGAACAAGATACAAACGGCAAATTTCAAATTAAAAACTGCTTCTTAATTCAATATAGATGGCTCAGAACATAAAGATAGGCAGATGAAAGGGAGAGAGCTAACTAAATACTATATCCAACTCCATGGAAGTTGGTGTAGCTTTAGGGGAAAAAAAAATCACATCACACAATGGCAGATTTCCAAAATAGGATTGCCCATTCTTGCTGCAATTTACTAAACTCTCTGTCTTCCACAAATTTCTATTAAAAGTTACAAGTATAACAGCAATAATCTCATGGTAACATACTGGCTCTTAGTTCTTTATTTATCAATAAGCCTACTCTTAAAATAACAAATATTTGTAACTATAAACTATTTCTAATTAATATAACACCCACTTCTTTTCTCAAGTACTTCATTTCCAGTGCTGCAGATTAAGTTGAAAAGGAATTGACCCCTACTTTTCCTAATGAAACTCAAGCTGGTGTGGAAATTTAAGGGGCATTCCTGAACTTTCTGCCTAAAAGTAATAAAGAATCTTCTGTGAAGCACAGAAAGACCTTTTAACCTAAGGTTCTCCCTGACAAACACATCCCTAATATATTTATCACATACGCAATTTATATCCATAGAAAAAAGTGAAAACACAATAAAATGTTTTCTTCACAAAATACAGAAGTATTTTTATGTATCAGGGTTATTCATCATAAATAATCAGGTGCCTCCAAGGACAACATAATGACTAAAGTTTGAAATATGGTATTCATGCAAAATATCAAAATATGGTTTTATTTTCATTCAAACCTAGGAAAGTAGTTCTACCATTTATTTCCTTACCAGTAATTGATGAACAATAAAGAACCTATAGATGAAATAGAATGCATTGAGAACATGAGAACATGTTTTTGTTTTAATTGTACTAATAGTTGACTAATTGATACACATTGCTATAAAGCCTTCATGGATTAAGTAGCTGTCAAGAAAATAAGTCTGTAATATCCAAGCTACAGAAAGCGCAAATACTCACAGTATTTGTAGTGAGGTTATATCTTAAAACACAATTGTTAATTTAAAAACAGAAAAAGTGAAATACACCTAACATCATAGCTTAGCAGTGTAGGATGCTGTTCTGTATCACACATTTACCATAAGATTATGTTGATGATCTGAAACTGTAGCCTGCTGCTACTCAGAATTGCAAGATAGTGTCATAGAGCCTTTCACTAGTACTAAGAAAGAATCAAAATGAAATCACAATTTCTACTGAATGTAAACTTTCACAATATTATAAAAAATAGCAAGCGAGATAGCTGGAAATCAGAAAAGTCCTCTTTACTTTTCTCCATTTGAGTTCCACATATTTCAACCAATCACATCAGACAAGCAGCAATAAGTACAGTTTTTAAGGCATTCCTCTTAAATAACAAATTTATGTCAGGGCATCCCATATTACATTTTGCCATTAATTTATTCCAATCAGAATAATAATTTTCTTCTGGAATGGAAATTACATTCATGGGTAATGTTATGCTGGTTATATAGTGGTGGTGTGTTTTTATTACTTGTTTTAGCAACCTATCATAAAACCTGAAAGGAGATTCTTAATTTATGGGCAAAGATATAAATAAGATGATGCTCTGAGGTGTTTGATGGAAATTTTTACTCTCTCGTCTTATTTTAATCTATACATTAGTGAATAGTGTATTTCCCAAGACAACTTTTATTGTTGTGAGACCTAGACAATTTTGATCAAAAAATATTTTCACAGAGCTAAAAGATTTCCATAGGTGATAGGCCTACAAATTTAATTTTGAAACTACTCAGTTTTCTTAAATGTATCTTTACAAAACATTTGAAGATTTTTATTCACTAGTCAAGGTACACTGATTTTTTTTTTTTTTTTTTTTGGTTTTTCGAGACAGGGTTTCTTTGTGTAGCTTTGCGCCTTTCCGGGAACAATCCAAATGGAAAAAAGCATACATCCATATTTTTGTATGTGGATTTTTAATTATAAAGTTTAACATAAAAATAATTACAAAGATAATTTGTATTGTGCAGCTATTTATGAAATTCATTTATTTATTCATTGAATATAGGTTCTTCTCTTGTACAATATATCCCAACCACAGTTTTCCCTTTCTTCCACTCTTCCTAGCTCCCCCTGATATTCCCTCTCACCCAGATCCACTCCCCATCTGTTTCCTCTTCAGAAAACAACAGTCCTCCAATTGATGACAACAAGATGCAATAGGACAAGGTGAAAACCCTCATACTAAGGCTAAACAAGGCAACTCAATAGGAGGAAAATAGTCTCAAGAGCAGGCAAAAGAGTCAGAGACACATCTGCTCCCACTGTTAGGAGTCTCACAAAAGCACCAATCTAGTAAGCATAACATATACAAATAAAGTTTAAAATAAAAACAATTCAAAAGAAAACATGTATTTTGCAACAATTTATAAAAATCTTAATCATGCCCTTTCATTATTTCAATGATTTATTTTGTAAAGCAGAGTATTTTAGTTTAAATAAGTGCTAATTAAATAAATTTTATTTATCAGTATTTACACCACTGATTTCACCTTTAATTTTCATATTTAAAAAGTCAAAATGGCCAGGCGATGGTGGCGCAAGCCTTTAATCCCAGCACTTGGGAGGCAGAGCCAGGCAGATCTCTGTGAGTTTGAGGCCAGCCTGGGCTACCAAATGAGTTCCAGGAAAGTCACAAAGCTACACAGAGAAACCCTATCTCGAAAAACCAAAAAAAAAAAAAAAAAAGTCAAAATGGATGTGTGGTTGAACTTCTGGAGGAACAATTCAGTAAGATTTTAGATTATCCGATTATCCACAGGAAGCCATCTCTTTAGACTATTTCCATCTATCAGACTTGACCATATTGAACCTCTATATCTTTGTTACTTTTCTATTACTGTGAAGAGTCACCATGATCACGGGAACTTATAAAGGGAAGCATTTAACTGCTTAAAATTTTGAAGGGTAGACCTATAAACATTATGGTGTGGAGTATGGCTACAGATGGGCAAGCATGGAGCTGAGAGAGAGAGAGAGAGAAGAGAGAGAGAGAGAGAGAGAGAGAGAGAGAGAGAGAGAGAGAGAGAGAGAGAGAGAGTAGGCCTGGGCCAGGGCTTTTGAAAATTGAAAGCCTATCCCCAATGATACACTTTCTCCAACAAGGCCATACCTCCTAGTTCTTCACAAAACAATCAACAAAGTAGGTATCAAGCTTCACATATATGACCTATGTGGACAATTCTCATTCAAACAACTACATTATATTTTTATTGTTCACTATAGACAAGTTTTTTTTTTTTTAACCTTAGCACCGATTTCCATGAAAGCTTTTGGTAAGAGTGGGTTTCAGCTCAGATAATATGTCATTCTCTGTATTTGTTTTTCTATCTCAACTTTGGGAACAATAGTTAGCTTTTCAGTCTTCTGTATTTGATATAAGCTGCTCAGTTTTCATAATGCTAAGTTTTTTTGTTGTTGTTGCTTTTGAGTTTGAATGGTGATTTTTTACTTCTATCCATTTTAGATTAGAAGACATAGATAATTTCTATAAACTAGGTGCCAGGTTCACGATTTTCTTAGGTGTAAGCAAATGAGGCAAAAGGTAGTTGTGTGAATTTTGGAAGATCTCACAGTTACTAATGTTAGAAATAAAAGTGGGGACTGTCTATCTAGCTCCAAATTCTGTACATGCAACATATTAATGTTATTTGTTTAGAAAGAAAGCCCTCTCCCCCAAAAAAGTCCAATTTGAAGTTCATTCTCACATTCTTACTTCCATTCAAATCTCTATTCAATATTTATGCTTTTCAGAGACATACTACTGACTTCTCTAGTATCTTAATGTGTGACTGATAGGATGGATCGAATGATGGCTCCCATTCCTCCACTTTCTATTCTCTGAAACCTGTGATTAAATTAGGTAAAATGACAGAGAGAAATTATGGTTGCTATACACTTAAAGTCATTAATCATCTGACTTTAAACCTGAGATCTCTAATATAATTGTATGTGGATCATTAAGAGTAAAAGAGAAAGTTATGCATAGGAAGATTTGAGTGTTAGTGAAATACAAGAAATAGAATATTGCTGTCATTGAAAACAGAAGAAACATAAAATACTAGAAGTTGGAAAATTCAACTATAATACCCTCTCTAAGGCTCATGGAAGAAGGGGTTGAGGCATTGTGGGATCCAGTGGAAGAGGGAATAATAGTGTGGAACACTGTCTTCTAGATACAACACGGTTGTTACATACTTCAACTCACAGCAGCTATGGTTACTTGTAAAATATATGCTTAAGATTTGGTCAGTCAAAATCTTATCATGGAAAAGGAAGGAGCTCATGGGTCCTTGCATTCCCCAAGAACATATACACTAAGACGGTAGTTGATGGGGAGGAAGAGTCATTGTCCCCATTGCTATAGCCAATGGTAAGAAACACATTGTGTAAATGACTCACACCCATTGTTCTTATAAACAGCCCTGTGAAACTTGTTAGTTGACCCCAAATTAAAGTAATAAAACTCAAGGTGGAGTAGAAAATGATTATTAAGTGTTGGAGGGAAGTGGAACCACAGAGGATAGGTATAGATTTAGGGACTGAGGGGTACAGATAGATCTCCCCAGGAAAGGGAAATAGAATAGAGAATTATGGATATGTGGGACAGAGGGGCTAGAACAGGGGGACCAAGTAGGAGGAAGAAGGAAGAAGGAGGAAAAGGAGGGGACATAGGGAAAGAAAACTAAATTTAAAACCCATTTGAGGGATAGTATGGAAACCTAATACAGTAGAAGCTTCCTAAAATATATACATGAATGAACATAATCTAAATGAAATTACCAAATAATGAGGTAGACAAAACCCAAATTGGCCATCTTCTCTTTTCACCAAATGAAGCTTTCAGTCCCCAAAGTAAGTGACATCTAATTGAGTAGGGGTCCCAGGGCTGTTGCCAAGACTATAGATTTCTCTCTACAAACTGAAGGCAAGACCCTATTGCTGAGGACAATACCTACACAACTCATGAACATGGGAAAGTCAAGCTGGTGCCTACATAGAGCATTCTGCTTTAAGTCCTAGTGTCTTTGTTACAGGGAGGTACTCTGAATGCTATCAAAAGAGAAACATAAGCACTAAGCCATTCATCAACTATTTGACAAACAAGGATGTCCTGCCTGCAATATATATTAGGGCAGTAGTGGCGCAAAGCTTGTGGAAGTAACTACCAATATCTTATTTACCTTAAGGCACACTCCAAGAGAAGAAATCCATATTATTTGGGTGACCAAGAATCTGAAATCAGATAGTCCAGGGAACTAGGGTAAAAACAACTGCTACTTACTGTTCAAATAAAAACAGTAGCAATAAAATAACCCTTGCTATAGTCATGGCTCAGTGCCTTGCTTAGCTATCATCAGAAAAGTTTTTTTTTCTACAGTGGATGTATACAAGTGCATAAATCCATAGAAAAACAATATGCAAAGAGTGACAGACCTCAGAAGAGCCAGCCTTAGAGGAGTTGCCTCCACCAAATCCCTAACCTTAGGGATCAGTGAACCCAAAAGGAAAGGAGACAAAAAGAGCCAAAGAGCCAGAGGGAATGGAAGACACCAAGACAACAAAGCCCTCTAAATCAACATGAACAAAGTTCATATGAACTCATGGAGACCAAAGCAGCCTGCACAGGACCTGCATGGGTTTGCACTAGGTCATCTGTGTATATAACTTTCAGTTTAGTGACTTTATGGGATTCCTGAATGTGTAAATGAGAGGGTGTAGCTGGAGTTTTCTCTTCGGGTTCCACCAAGCCCTGGCAGTCCCACAGCCCACTTATAAAATAAACACACAGACACCTATATTATTTAAACTGTTTGTCCTAATGGCTCAGGCTTCTTGCTAGCTGGTCTTATATCTTAAATTAACCCATTTCTATTAGTCTATAAGTTGCCACGTGGCTTGTGGCTTACCAGTACCTTACAATTCACTTGTCATGGCGGTGGCTAGCAGGGTCTCTCTGCCTCAGCCTTACACTCCCTAGACTTCTCCTCTCTCTTTGTCCTGCTTACCCTATCCTTCCTGCCTGGCTACTGACCAGAGTTTTATTTATTTATCAATCATCCACACAGCAAGTAGGTCTGTTTCTTGTACCTTGTTTTGGACTCTTTCCTTTGTTGGTTTATTTTTTCCAATTCTGATGTATTAGTTTTGCTGTATCTTATCTTTTATGTTATTATTATCCCTTAAAAGCCTGTTTATTTTCTGAAGACAGACAGAAAGGAAGTGGATCTGAATGGGAGGGGAGGTGGGGAGAAACTGAAAGGAATAGAAAAAGGGGAAACTCTAATCGAGACAAATTATAAAAAAAAAATACCTATTTTCAATAAAAGGAAAAAAATTCGGAGGGAAACTAGGGAGAGTACTGGGGTATAGTATAATTGAAATGAATTATATACAGGAATGAAAATATAAAAAAACGAAACCCATTATTATGTATGATTATTATATTAATTTATTAATGTATGCTGAATAACACATTAAAATAAAAATGTAAAAATTAAAAATACAAGGAAGCAGATTATCTATTGATTTCTCCAGAAAGGGTTACTATCCTTCCAGCATCTTGATTTTAGCCTAGTAAAATTGTATCAAACTCATAACTGAAATAACTACAAGATAATTAACTTGATTCATTTACAGGAGCAACTTTATGTTGATTTGTTAGAGACATCATAGGAAAGAGTGTACATTCTTCATCCATGTGAACTTTTGTTTCAGAACTGACACTCTTAATGGTACCTCCTCAAGATTTTAATGCAGCAGCCTTCTATTGATACTGAACTATTAAAACACATGTTCTTTTCCCCACAGTCACAATGTACATTTTTCTAGAGCAAAGATCAGGCCATATCTTTTAGTATCCTTTGAATACATACAATGTTTTGCAACATAAGTGTTCAATGATCCCTTTTATTGGACCACCTGTATGGTGGTGACTCTTCACACAGATAAAGAATGTATTTTTTCAGCTTCTACCAAAATATCACTGCCACCTTCCATTGTAAAATGGTGTGAAAAGTTATGCCAGAAAGTCTTCTTGCTTAAAGTTTCCCTCTCTGCATCAATGCTGAGGTAGGAGCATGGCTTTGCTGTGTCCTCTCTTTCTCATAGTTCCATTGGAGATCAGCTGTTGAAAACATTAACACAAAATTTTAAATGCCAGATTACTTTCCAGTTTATTAAAACAACAGCCATACTTTGGAATGTTTTGCCAAAGTACAACTGATAATTGGCTCACTGAAAAAGAAAAGTGCAATTTTCCTGATTTTCAGGTAGCTTTTTTTAATGTATAATACTGTCTTTGGAAGACATTTTGAATTAAGAGAAAGTTGTTTCAACAAAACAATTACCAAGCATAACCAGTAATTACTTGTCAGAATTTTAAGTTTCTTTTACAATGCTGATTTCCTGTGCAATTTAATTTGTAGTTGCCATGATGTTAACTGTCTTATAATAACCTCAATGAAAGTCTGCAGTGACCTAGTTATGATGACTTTATAACAAGAGAATAGAATGAGGATATGCATAAAAATACAAGTCCAAAGGGACTAATTTTGATGCCAATTTGATGTCACAATGAATATGATGGTAGAATAATTACAGTGCCATCTTTGGAGGACCCACACTGAGAAATATCACTATAAAAACATAAAAATACATACTGTAGTACATATGTGAGAGTATATCAACTAATAAAAAAAGCAAATAATGGTTCTTACATCAATCATGTTGCTACAGAAATGCCTAAGGCAGGCTCACTCTAATGACATTAGTCATATTCAGTTAAAAGTAAAACCTGTTCCACAGAGAGTGGAATGTGAGTTGATCAGCATTGCTACCAAGCTTAATTACTTGTTAACGTGGGTTGACAAATACTTTAATGTGGCATATCTCTGCTCGACATGGACAGTATGTGAAGGTCAAAGTCCTTTCCCTCAGCATTAAAGATGAAGAAATAATTCCAGCATTTAGATTGTGAATTAGTACATCAATTAACATCATGCTACTTCCTATCTCTTCTTGATCTGTCAGTTACAACTCTTTCCTTGATATGGACAATACATAAGTTAATTTTAAAAACCATGAATGGTTCATTTAAACATTTTAAAGGAGGCTGAATAGTGGATAAAGAATAGCACTGTGGTTAATAACCTGAAGTTAAAATATTGTTTCAAAAATTCTAAAATATTTTTAAAATTTCATACTGGATTATTTGTGGAAGTGTATGCTCCACGTGGGACTACTATTGATGAACATCTCTGTAAATTTCATAAGATTCACTCTCCAATGGTCTATAATCTGAAAAGAGTGGGAGTAATGCTTCATGATATTTTGTTTGTATCAGAAAAAAGTGACAGAATTCCTAATGATCTCTAGCAGGAAGAATTAACATTAATTTATGCAAATATCTAAAAGAAGAATGTATTATTATAATAAAGGGGAAAGTCAAGATAGGATCAGAATTGAAATAACAACATATCATAATTTTTCATGTAACACTATATCAATGACATTTTAAATGTAAAATATAGAGTACTACTTACCTTAATAATGCTTTCCAGTTTGCTATATAGGTTCAAGACTCAAAACATTAGCCATGTCACTAATGGCAAATAAGACCAGCTGGAATACTAGTAAAAATAAGGGCTGGTTAGGAATAACCAGAAGTCATATAAGCAATAAAATATAATAATGAATAAATCCCACAGGTCAAGGTAATCAACATTCATGTATACAGTCAACAGTTCAGAGATTATAAAGAGATTAAGCAACAGGATAAAGTAAATGATTGATTGTCCATACAAACAACAAACATAAAACCTAAATGAAATGAAGGATAAACTGTATCAGGCCACTTTAACATTACAAGCAGTGTTGCATGGCAAGAAGAGTTGCTATTATTGAATACCAGTTAAGCGCTCCATATCCATCATATCTACTGTTTCCTACAACCCCTCAAGGTAGGATTTTATATCTATTTGAAGATTTTATATCTATTTTAGAGATAAGGAAATGGAAGCTGTGTTAGTTCATTCCAGCAATCTATGCCAAACACCATAAACTGAGGAGTGTTAACAACACTCGTATTTCTGGACCCTCAGAGGGTCTAAGATCAAGATGTCGACCTGATTATGGTTCACACTGCGTCTTCTCCTTCAAGTAAAGAGTTTTGTTGCTTTTTCTGCTTCAAATAAAATGATTTGTTGCAAGTATTGCCCCTGCTCATGATTTGTGACTTTAGGCCAACAACTAAGTGAAGCAGATCCAGCCTGTCACAGGGCTTCTTCATCAGTTATTGTAACTGCATAGCATCCAGCACCTATGACAAAGGCTTCATTTCATGTCACTCAAAGAGGACATTTTCTTGGCCCAATTCGAGGTCATAGGCTCTGCATACCTTCTCAGCCCCTTCACAGCCACTTTCTCCTCAGCTCCTCAGCAGATCTTTCTGCACCACTTAAATTTTGATGCCTGCCACAGGAAGACTGAATTATCAGGTTGCTTCTTTGTTCTTCCCCCTTTTAATGACCTTTGCTAATCATTCATTGGTTGTTTTGGCAGCCATGAACTCCTTTAACCACACCCCCTTCAGGTTCATGGGACTATAATCAAGTTCAGCAAAATGGGATTCTATCTTACAGCTTCTACTTACACAGATGCTTAAAATTTAACCTCTCTGTTGGGGCTATATGTAAATCAGCAAATCATTTCAAGGGAAACAAAGCAAAATATTTAGCACGCATAGGATATATTTACTCTTTTTTTCTTAAAATTTCCTTTTAACTTATTTGCATTCTGCCCCCCCCCCCAGGGATGGTAGTCAAAGCCTAACACATAGTAGGCAAGTTAAGAGGTCTTAATTCTGTTTATTAAATTTCTCTTTCTAAGGCTGGAGAATTGGCTCAACTGTACATGTTAAGAGCATGTACTGCTGTTACAAAGAACCCAAGTTTGGTTACAAGTACCCAAGTTGGCTGGCTCAAAACCACTTGTAGATCTACCTCCAGGGGATTTGATGCCCAGTTCTGGTCATCACAGGCATGCGACTCCTGTGCACCAGCCCCTACTGTTACATATACACATAATTAAATATACAAGCAAAAAATAAATCTTTAAAAAATACTGTCTTCCTCAGTACCTCCTTTTTTCTTTTACCTTTAAAACATTTTCAGCATTTCTAATTGTTCTCTTTCTTTTTTTGTTCAAGGTTTTGCTCAGATAACCTTTCTCTAGTCAAACTTCCTTTTCAGAATCTCTGGGCAGAGAGGAACTCTGTTGTTACTGTATCAATAGCACCTCACCAGATCCCTTGCCATTTATGTCACTTCTATTGTTATTATCTATTAGAATTCCAGTATCTTCCACAGGAATGTGAGTTGCTTGCAAATGAATATGATAGCTGGTTCAATTACATCTCTGATCCCCACTCATCCAGTCTGGCATGCACTAGACACTCATTGTTTCACAAAAGAATGTGCGAATTGTTCATACCTTTATAACAAATGCTTGCTCACTGTCTCCAGTAGTTCTAAAATTAATTTTTGAGGTGGATAATTACACTTGGCAGATATTTTTAAAATATATGGGTGCTTGATGGAATCAACGCCTAAAATTATTACTTTTTTTCTTTATTCCAACACTACATGGGTATATGAGGCAAGTAATCAGCCTCTAGGCTCTACATAGAGCCATGAGTTTTTGAGACAGGTAGAATCCTACTCTATAGACCAAACGTTGTTTGAACTCACAATACTCCTTCCTCTGCTTCTTGAGAGTTGGGATTAGAGGCCAGTGCCACTATTCTAGATTTTGAAACTAGTATTCAAACCTAATGTCTGTGTTCTCCATTGTGGTTTATAGAGTTTTGAAATTAATTTACACAAAATGGAATTTAAGGTGAATTATAAGATTGTGAGAATAAAATAGTAATTTAATGAAAAACTTCTTGTTATTGACAATACTCAAAGGAAAAAGCATGGGAGAATCATATAATAATAGATATTAGCTACCTATTACTTCCTTCATAGTCTCATAGTCTCTCTTTTCTCTCTGCATCTCTAAACTAATGGATGGGGCATTCTAGTCAGTTAACTATGACAATGAACATTTCAGTCAATCATTTGAAATTTTTGTCTAACCAACACAAAGCATCTGGCTATTTAGAAACCTCTAGTTTCATATTACATCCATATGTCTTGGTATCATGTAGACACAGACTACTGCTCAAGAAAATGTGATTTTTTTTTTGGGTTTTTGAGACAGGGTTTCTCTGTGTAGCTTTGTGCCTTTCCTGGGACTCACTTGGTTGCCCAGGCTGGCCTCGAACTCACAGAGATCCGCCTGCCTCTGCCTCCCGAGTGCTGGGATTAAAGGCGTGCGCCACCACCGCCCGGCGAAAATGTGATTTTTAAACATTAACACAAGGTCTTTCCTCAGAGTTATGAATTATATTACTTTCATTTTCTTAAGCACAAACTTGAATTTATGTTTGTTTCTAGAACTGGCCAAGCATTAGTAAGTCCAAACCATCCTATGTACAAAAAAATTACTTCCTGATTTGAAATGAAATTTTGTTTCCTGTAAACCTTTGCATGAGCAAGCAGACTGTATATCTGCTAGTTTATGTCCTTGCCACATACATATTGCCAAATATTGAGCCTGCCCCAAATATAGAAAACACAGTATGTTATACAAAGCTCACTGTAAAGACTAAGACATATTCCAATGAGGATTAAATGACTTTGACTTCAAGTAGTAAGGATCTATAGTAATTTCAGGTTTATGAAAAATTCTGTTAACACGTTCTGAAATATTATACTCCTATTTTTCAAATTATAAGTGAAGATACTGAAGCATTTTGAAGGAAAACCTTTGAGGTATTCATGAGGCTGGAGACTTGTACAAACTAACATGCTGTCTATATTTAATACATGTAAATTTATAAGAGCAGCAACCCTTCCAATTTATTTTTTGGTTCTTGGAACCAATCACATAACCTGTGATAAATCTGATTTCCAATTTTGTAACCTTTCCTGAGGCTGAACTTACTGTTAAAGTACTTACAGTAAGTCTGACCAAATCTGTCACACAGGCACTAGTAATAGCTGCATATAATGAAGTCTGCTCATTCAAGTGCTTAGGTGTATAAATTCTTCTTCAATCATATGAAAAATCATCTCATAATTTACACTGTGTGTGCAATATACCATTATAGATTAATTTTATAATTTTACATTGTTTAAAGGTCCTTTGTTCCCTGCTATTATGTATCTACCTAGTGGAAATCTATAACATATGACTTAATTCTGCAAACCATTAATTTATAATCATTTGACATATGTCAGCTCTAATAATTACAGTGCTGTCCAATCTGCATCAACTGATGGTATGTTAGCAGAAGCACTCATGTTTACTATTATTATTTATATTGCATTTTCACTTCTGTTTTTATTTTGATTACATTCCAAATCATCTACATTGGTTATCTTCATAACACTGAATAATGGCCATTCCTACTTTCATGATCTTTTCAATACCTGTGAACCACTGAAGCTGATGTCCTTTACACATTTAACTTTTTAAGCTGAAATTAGTTTTAATCCTCACTGAGTGTTAAGAACTGAACTTGGAGATGAGGAAGTTAAATTCACCCAAAAAAGCCTATTTAATATCTCATTATGACCTTAGTCATATATGACATGAACTATTTTTCAGAGTTTTCTGAGTAGAAAATTCATTGGAAAACCTCATTGGAATGATTGTGAGATATAAAAGAAAAGAAAGAAAAAACAGGATCAACAAGATATTTGCCCATTGTTTCCTTTACATCCACATCCTGCTGTTGAAATTTCATGCATTTTAATGCTCATCATTACCTAAAGCATGTTTTTAAGTGTCAGATTATTACTGATTATTATGTATATAGCACAGTTTACTGAATTCAGGGAGAAGTGGAGGTCATTATAGATTGAATACATAATTATATTTTGTTTAGCATAGATGAATTATTTTACATGTGCCATTGTCATGCACAGCAGTGAAAGTTAGATGCATTAGTCCTTTAGGCAGTAAAAGCTTCCTGTATGCCCTCCAAATTTTGATTATAACTTAGAAGTGCCAGTAATTTGGGTGTAGTTACCTACTTATAGGAAAAAGTGGAATTATGACATCTTTAAACACATGAAATAATGAAAGTCAGAATTTTCCCTAAGAACAATTGAACCATGACACAAATCTCAGCTGCCAAATAGTTAACCAGCAAACAAAATAGCAAGTCTCTTAAGTATTGATATTTTTCCACATGGATTAATTGTGCTTATGGAGATGCTCTCTGGGTCATAGGACACAGAGGATTCTACTGATAATAATTATGTCTTAAATACATGCACATACACAGGCACACATACACACTTGTGCATAGACAGAGTTCTGGCTGACCATTACTTATTGATACACTGGAGCAGTGTGCTCAAGACTAGACATAGTAGATATTGGCTGTGTTTCTCCAATTGCTATTTTTTACTGCTACATCTAAAGCTGATGTATTGAGCTGACACAGAAGAATGTTTATCATGATCCAGCCCACGGACATCTTGGTTACACTAGTGGTTAGCAAAGTACTTCATGATCTTTATGCCTAAATGATGCCCGACAGCTCAGGTTTCACTGTCATCCAAGGAAGTAACGTCTTCCTCCTATTTCTTTGACCTTGGATGATAAAAGGACACAAAGGGGAGTCTAACAACCTTCTGCATCTAAAATAAAATGACATCTTTAAAAAATGATATCATCTCTTTCTACAGAAAATAGAGTCATTATCCTCCCTTCTCCTCCCTTCAGCTGCTCTAGTTTCTGCCCTCCAATATGTGAGGCCACCCATGACATGAAAAAATGTTGTGAAGGTAAATCCAACTCACTTCAGGAATGACCACAGAAGAGACAAAAGAAGCTGAATAAGTCTGCTGAATAAGTCACTGGTGCATTCAAGCTAAATCAGCTAAGAGTAAGGAAATCAAACATAGTGCAGTCCCACGAAAGTTAACAATGAGGGATGAGTCTGATCAGTGGACAGGAGGGGAAAGGAAGAAGTGACTTGTAGGTGACATCTTCTCAGAGAAAGAGCTATTAAAAGTTAACTGTAGAATAAACAAAAGGAAATGGAAATTTACTCCCAACTTAAGCTAAACTGAATTAGTTTAAGAGGAAGAATGTTCGAGGGGAGGTGATGCCTGGTCAGTAGTGGTCAGCAGTGGTACCTTACATTTGTAGCTCTCCTACAGTCTCTACTAAATCATTTTGTCACTTAGTTCTTAGCAGAGATAATGACAACTGGCTATCTTTTGTTCCAAA
This sequence comes from Peromyscus maniculatus bairdii, assembly GCF_049852395.1. NCBI lineage: Eukaryota > Metazoa > Chordata > Mammalia > Rodentia > Cricetidae > Peromyscus > Peromyscus maniculatus. Next base: position 59,777,381 of record NC_134875.1, on the reverse strand, counting down.
TGACATATTAAAGATGGGAGTTAATGTCCATCATGTGTTGGGTATTCTACAGAGAAATATATCAAAATTAAATATGTGATTCATTTATAATTAGGCACCTATTTTCAAGATATTGCTTTAAATTTTCTTTTATTGAAAATTGCTTTTTTCATAAAATATATTCTGATTATGGTTTCTCTTTCCATAAGTCTCCAGAGATCCTACCAATCTCCCCTTCCATCTAGATCCACATCTTTTCTGTCTCTCCTTAGAAAACAAGCAGGCATCTAAGTAATAATAATAATAATAATAATAATAATAATAATAATATAAAATAAGATAGGATAAAACAAAAGCAAACAAATCAGAATAGAACAAAGTAAACAGAAGAAAGAGAGCCAAAGAATCAGCACAAGGAATGCATGCATATTCAGAGGCGTATATGTTCACAGACACAGAAATGCTCTAAAAATGCAAAACCTGAAGCCATAATATACAATGTAAAGGACCTATAATGAAGAGGGGTGGGAGCGCTAGCTTCTGGGTTAGGTATGGGGGCTTATGTCCATTTCTCTCAGTGCTGGGAACATCTTCTAGCTTGAATCTATGTAGGATCTCTACATGCAGCCACAGTCTCGGTGGGTTCATATGTACACCAGTCCTGTTGAGGCCAGAAGTCCTTATTTTATTGATGTTCTCTATCTCCTCTGGCTCTTGCAATCCTTCTGCCTCCTCTTCCATTGGGTTCTCTGAGCACTAAGGGGTGAGGTTTGAAGCAATTACTAAACTTACTATCTTGTATTTGGTATTATAGTGATATAAGAGATAAGTAAGCCTAGATTTGTATATTCATGGAGCTGACATTTTTGTGTCAGGGGCACTCATGAACAATAATAATTATTTTTGTTTAATATAGAAAACATGGTTGGCAAATACAAGTAGAATAAAATTATATTCTATGGCCCTATGTGAGGAAGCAATTACTTTCTGCCAAGAAGAAAGATTTATAGAAACTTCACATTCAACTTGAAGGTTAACAATGGTGTCATGATATGAGAAGGGTTTCTGAGAAGAAATTAAAGTCAGAAAAGTAGTATGTAATTGGAGAAATAGTAAATGATGTGTTTTGGATGTAACAAAGAATATGCACATATATAAACAACAAAAATAAAATTAGGAATATAATTTAGATTTAGAATACAATAATTTCTGTATTAAGCTAAGGATGTTGGACATCCTTTGGTAAGAGAAAAGATATCTAAGAGATCTTATAGCATTTAGCAGATTGGAATAGGACACATTAGGTAGGGTACAGGTGTCTGAAGTATTGAAATTAGACCACATGACTACATGTGACAGAGAGAGAGAGAGAGAGAAAAAGAGAGAGAGAGAGAGAGAGAGAGAGAGAGAGAGAGAGAATTTGTGGGGGTCAGAATATATATATAATGAAAAAAGAGGGATATATGGGAGGCTTTAGAGGAAGGAAAGGGAGGAGAAATAACATATTAATCTTAAAAACTAAAAGCAATAATAAAACAAGTACTGATTAGTTGTCTTATCTGGGGAACATTGGAGATGTTAAGAATGACTCATGACTTGATGAATCTTAAAAATTTGGAAAGAGAAATTAAGTAACTGGAGAAAAATCTAAAGTTAAAAATGGTAAGCCAAGTTGTATTATGTGAGTTTTATGAATAAAGATTTGTCTATGTTAAAATATTCAAATGGCCATTCAACATTTAGCTGAAGTGAAGTTAATTCTGAAAATGCAAATTAGGAGAAATTATGTGCACACAATTGATATTTGAAATCATACATATGAATTAGAGTGGAGATTATTAAAACTGAATCAAACAAAACCCAAGATCAAACCTTAGGTAATAATTCTAGTATAGGATGCAGAAAGAAGTCATGAGGTCAGCGGGAGAAGTCAGAAGTATCCACAAGGCAGAGGACCCACGTAAGCCAAGAAAGCAGAAAATTGTAGCATAGGTCAGTACAAGGAGTTATATTAAATGCTATAGAGAATGGAAGCAGACTGAGGGATAAGAAAAGATGGCCACTAAAAATCAGGAGGCAAACAATGAGCTTCAGAAACAGATATATGGAAGGATAGGGAGAACTTGCTGTTTTGCAAATGGGTAAATATGTATGTGGAAACAAATAGGAAAAAATACTATATGTTATACAGATTTTTTTAAAAAATTAGAGACTATAATTATCATTAACACTTCTCTTTCTTCCCTCTAAACCCTCCAAGTATTGCCTATTCATTGGTCTTTTTCAAATCCATGGTCTCTTTTTCTGTAATTGTTGTCACACACATACACACACACACACACACACACACACACACACACACACACACACACACACCCCACAGATGTAGGAATTCCTAAATATATAAACACAACCTGCTCACTCTGTGCCACATTACTATTATGTATAGGACTTTAGGTGTTTGATACTGGAAAACCAATTGATATGCCCTTCTCTGAGGAAGACCATTTTATTTAACTCTCAGCATTCCTAAGCTGCTTGCAGTTCTTTGTTCAGGCTAAATGGCTTACAAGCTTCTCCTCATCCACATTAGCATGTTCATTGGTGTCATCCGTGTTCAGCTCCTGTTTAGGCATTCATGTTGGTATAGAGTCCAACAATTCTAGGAGCAACAATCTCACAGAAAACTTCCTGGTCCATTTCCTCTGACAATCTTTCTGTCCAATCTTTGGCAATGATCCCTGAGCCTTGGGCATGGGAGGTGTTTTGTAGTTGTATCAGTTAAGATTGGGCCCTGCAACTCAGCATGTTGATCAATGGCAGTTTCCTGTAATTGTCCTCATCTATTGCAAAAAGAATTAGAATTATATTTGTTTCTGAAGATTTAGAGCTAGGAAACTCAGATAAGAAAAAACATGACATGTGGCATTTGTCTTTCTGGGTCTGGGTTATCTCAGTCAAGATGATATTTTCATATTTCACCCTTTTACCAGGCTAGATTCTGTATATGTTATGTTTTCAAGATTGCTGGTGGTTAAAAAGGACTACATATATGAAAATTTTCAGTGAATAGCATTTCACACAGAAAATGTTATTTGAATAATTACTATGTGTCTTTTTTTTTTTTTGTCTTTCCTGGGCCAAGGATACAAGCTACCACAGGGAAGTACAAAAGATTCAAGAGTGAAGGGTCTTGTCCAATAGTAGTACAAGAAGTTAATCTAATTGACTTTGAAAAAGAAGAGGGATATGTCTCATGCTTTCCTTGTAGAAAAAACTAAAGGAAAAATTAAGATGAGGAGAAACTCAGAGAGGTGAAGAGTGGGATGTCAATGGAGTTCCCTCAGGGTGGTCTTCTCTCAATACATAAGAAATGAAGTTAACTACTAAACAGAGAACTACAATTACAGCCAAAGGCTTAAGTAGGGAGGAAATGATTTAGAATAACTGTTCCAGATATTACAGAATTACATTAAGAAAAGATAAATGAAAGAATTGCTGAGCGGCAGGCAGCCAAGAACCAAATATAGGAAAACTAATCATTACAGTTTCTTGATTTCATGAGCATTTCTCAGCAACCTATATAAAGATGTGGAGAAACTGACATTTGCTATTGATTAAAGATTTTGGATTGGGTGCTACAAGTATGCAGAAGCCAAGGGGCCTAGAAATTCTGAGATGCTATACAAAATGTCATGCAAATGTTTGTCCATGGCTTCTAGAACAACTACAGAAGCAAATAAAACCAGAAGTGGATTATTACCTACAGAAATATAAAGGATTTAAAGGACATAGAATCATAATTATGCTGAAATGTGAGTTTAGTAAATATGAGAAAGTGACATTTAATGAGGTCTTTTCTTTTCTTTTTTTTTGTGGTTTTTCGAGACAGGGTTTCTCTGTGTATCTGTGTAGTTTTGCATCTTTCCTGGAACTCATACTGTAGACCAGGCTGTCCTCAAATTCACAGAGATCCTCCTGCCTCTGCCTCCCGAGTGCTGGGATTAAAGGCGTGTGCCATCAACGCCCCGGCTATGAGATCTCAATTTAAAGGAGAAAGTACAGAAATTATTTAGAAGTCATGCCATAAGTTTTAAGTACATGAATCTATTATTACTATTTCAAAATGCAGAATTTCTTAGCTATAAGTCCAGTGAAGCTACAGACTTGAAATTTGTACTCAGACAAGTAAAAGAATTAGATGAGAAAGAAATAATTCATGGAAATTTGTAGTGTGTTGCACACTCCCAAAATCCCTTCCATTTTAAAAAATAAATTAATTTATACAATTGTTCAAAGCTTTAGATTTAAGAAATAAATGTGTAAAGCCATTTTTTACAGGATCAAAGATGGAGACACTAACTTTCCAGATTTCAGACTATATTACAAATCTATTGCAATTTAAGGTTGTGTTATTGCAGCACAGAATGAACATGAACCAATAGGATAGAAAACAGACACATAAATCCACATGTATATTGTCATATAAATAGTAGAAAAAGGATAATCTCTCCAATAATGTATGTTGGAAAAAATGCAGAAGACTGATGCTGAACACTTATGTTATACTAAAAATTAACAGATTGTCATTGTCATGTGATATGAGCTTCATTCATTATATCCTGGGATGTGTGTGGCCAATATGACACAGGTTAAACATTGCAGGAATTAAGACTTAAATTTAAGATATGAAACCATAAAACTTATGGAAGAAAAAATATCTCAACAAAGAAAACAGAAAATTGAAATTTTTTTGTAAAGTATAAAAATGAGTGTGATACAGATATTATATAAAAAATATTTTTCTCAAATAAATTATGTATTTATTTGTTTATTAAACCATTATTCAGAATATCTGAGATATGAGAAATAAGACCTATGTCCATCAACAGATGAGTCAACAAATATGATCTATAAATGGACTGTAATTAATTATTCAATTTTAAAAATGGAATCAGATTCTGTTTGTGACACATGATGAATCTAAAGCATACTATGCAAAGTGAAATGTCAGTGGAAAAGGAAAATATTGCATGATGAGTAATGCATGAGTCTTATAAAATATATTGAAATGGAAAAATAAAATAGTTCTGAAAGGAGTTGGTGGTAGTAAGTATAAAGTTAAAGTTATATCCACAGTGAATATGTTCTAAAGATCTGCTCTTCTGTTGTAGAACATATTGCCTATAATTACCTTGAAACAATTTTGAACTAAAATTTTCTTGTGTATCAATTAAATATTAAATGGTCATATCACATGCACTCATATGTGCCCCTTGCAGGACACACACACACACACACACACACACACACACACACACACACACCCTAAAAAAAACAAAATAAAACTGACAAGAACAAGAAATAATAACAAAATTCAAAAGACAAAAGCAAACCTTTCAAGATGTTGGATATATTTTTTCTTGTTTATTGTAGCAAGAACACAAATGTACTTTTATTTCCAAATATCAAATTGGGTCAAGATTTGTGAATATTTATCATATCCAAATAAACCCAGATAAAGAACTAGGCAGAAGTAAAACAAATTTATAACTTGATGAAAATATTATGACTAAAAATGGATGATATTAAAAACCAGGATGGAACTTATATCATTCTCTAGTTACTAAGTCATGTGTTCTAAAATAATTCAGTCTGGTAAGAACTGATTATACACAGTTCAATGAAGCAAGCAAGGTTTCTGTTCCAAATGCCCATGGTTTATACAGTGGCTGAAGATTGCTTGCTCAGTGAACATGTTGTTTCCTTGCTTGGCTTAGAGGTACTTGATACCCAGTGGGATGTGTAAGTGAATTTTGCTCTGTTTGCAGCTCATGAAGATGGATACTGGTTCATCAAACCTGCCAAATAAGTAAGTCTTCTGAGAATCTCTTGAACTTTGAAAATAGATTTAAATTAGGCTTAGCTAGATGTTCACTTTCATTTTTTACCTCACTCAATCTCTACAGCCCCAGAAATAAGAGGGGATTGAAAAGACTTTGAAGCATAGTATTTTATAACCTGAGCAGCACTGTCTGTCAACATGATAGCATAACAGAAAAAGCAAATATTCCTGGATAGTTTTCAGCTGACCTTGCACATTGGAGATAGAACATGCTGATTGATTGGATAAAATGATCTGATCAAAAAATCCTAAATCTAATATGCTTTATCACTGCACACACAGTGAAAATTTTAACTCCACTTTCACACACTATTGTTGTTGCCTTAATTTGAAGCCACAATTTTATGGAATTGCTATAAATAAAATGAATATATATGTACTAATTATCACAAATAAAATTGGTTCAATTGCAGCCTTGTTCTTTTTAATTAGAAGGAATCACAGCAATTCTACTCTATCTTAAGCTTCTGAAGTAACATCTTTGGCACAATTAACTGGTCAATTCATTCACACATTTAGTCATTACAGTCAAACTATTGTTTTAATGATGGTTTCTTTGCCCAGTTAGCTGACTAGAGTCACTAAATCAATTGGTATTTTCACATTGCTTGGACAAATCTGTAATGATTATCTAGGTCAAACAGTCAAACTATGTTGGTATTTATGTAGAAAACGTTATGCAACAGACAAAGCTAGATAAACAAATTAAATCTTTAAATATATCATCATAGAACCAGCCTTTCTTTCAGAGCATTCTATTTTAATTCATTACCACCTTTAACTTTTGTAAGTTTACATTTTTCCAACCATACTTTTGGCAGCCAACAGAGGTGAAATATTTTATGAGCATTTACACACTCATAAATTATGGATATTAAGCACATGTAATGATGCCAAATTATAGAAAGTCAAAGAACACCACAATTTGCATATTTATCTAATGTGTCTACAACCAATGTTAAAAAGCAAAGATATTAGATAAGTTATTTGCACACATGAAAGATTTATCTTAAACTTAGGAATGAAGCAGTGAATTTATTGATTCTGGTGACTGTTCCATTCATTAAATGCTTCCTAAATGGTCTGTGTTCTGGTTTCAAAGTCATCATGTGCCATTAAGCATTATGGAAAATGTCAGCATGCTATGACTCAACAACATTAAAAATACTAAAAACCAGGACAAATGGAAAGATAAATTCAAAAGAAAAAGGCTTTAGTAGCTTGAGGTTTTGATTTTAATGAACTTCAGTCAAATGACTTGAAGAAAATTGTATTTGTGTGCACTATGGTAGGATTCTAGTCTATGACAAGATACATTGACTCTCTCTGAATATGCCCATTCTTAAAAACATTTTGAGCACAAAGATGTTGAAATACTAATAATCTCCATCCAGGACCATAGTATATAATACAGCTTCTGGAAGTACCACAATTAAGTATTTCCTGATTCAACTCATCCCTGAATGAAACCGGAGTGGTAAGTATAGCATGGCAATCTTCTGAGTCTGGCCATCACTCAAATCTCCCTTTCTCTTTTTGAAATCTTCTGTCTTTTCTAGATTTTCTTTGTACCACATATTTGCTACTAGCTACATGTGACTAGTTGTGCTAAATTTAAATTTAAGTAAATTTAAAAACCCATTTTCTCAGTTGCATAAGTTATACAACTATTACTACAAAACTTCCAATGAACAACTCTGCCCTGAAATGTCCTCTTACATGTTCCACTGCTCAGAACACCATATCTCTGCAAATAAAGGGTGTAAACAAGTACACAATACCAAACCTAAACGGCTTAATGGAATCTCAGATGGACTTCACAAGAACTCTGGAACTGTGGATCATAAGCAGTGTAAATTCAGATCCCCTCAAAAGTAGGTAGGCAATTATTTTGGTCATTTGTTTTAGCACCACTCAAATCACATGCAAATGGTTTGAGTACAACATGAAACAAACATTTCTGAATATTATCTATCTTGCTTCTACCTATGTACTTAAGTGCATTTTCTTTTCTGTGTTATGGGAATGCAATGGTGACCAAAATACACATACATTTGTTATCATTGAGTTTACACTCCAGTAAGACAGGAAATTTTTACATTAAGAGAATGAACCCAGCCGGGCGGTGGTGGCGCACGCCTTTAATCCCAGCACTTTGGAGGCAGAGCCAGGCAGATCTTTGTGAGTTCAAGGCCAGCCTGGTCTACAGAGTGAGATCCAGGAAATGCACAAAGCTACACAGAGAAACCCTGTCTCTAAAGAAAACCAGAGAGACAGAGACAGACAGAGAGAGAGAGAGAGAGAGAGAGAGAGAGAGAGAGAGAGAGAGAGAGAGAGAGAGAGAGAGAGAAAGCCCAATACAGCCCAGCAGAGACATGAAGCCACAGGAAGCTGTGGGAAGCCAAAGAAATAATTTTGTCACTGTTATTACTGTTATCACTGTTAAAAGTAATACCTAACATGAGAATTGAGATATGTGCATGCATTAGTAATAAATATGATAGGGCAAATGGTCTTTCAGAGAGTATATCCAAAACTTAATGGCAGGCCACTCCTCCATCTGTCAAGTTGTGGATAAACTGTGATGAGAATGTACTTGAAAGTGTAGGGGGAAAGACGGTAGGTATGGCCTTATCTTATTCTACCTGATAGAAAGGTGCAATATTTCTTTGCATTAGTTTGACATGTAAGAACACTGTCTAACAAGCTTCAGAGGCGATAATTATTATTTTTGTCAAACATACATTATTCTTATAATAGGTGCTATGTTTTCTGTGATGCAAATTGTTTCTCAGACCTCACTGCCAAAGACGAGGACATTTTACATGTTGAAAACAGCTTCTTCTAATGCCAGCCTCTCATCCTTGCATGGAGCCATGCTGCCTTTACAGCATGATGAAATATGAGACAACTTCTCAAACCCCTTTCTTTGCATTCCTTTTGGTTAGATATTTGTTTTGTGAAATGAGCCAAACATTATTCAGCTTGAGCCATTTTATGACATACCTCTACAAAATGAAACAAGGGAAGTGAACTTTCTTTCAAGGAAAGATATGCAATAGCAAATTATTTTCAGTTACTTTCCCCATTCTTTCCCACTTCAGTTTGTCTTTTTTCCTTCCCAGAAAATACATTTTTTCTTATAGCTTTCTAGGTTTAACATATTAGAACCATGCAGGGCTACTATCTTAGATTTTGCCAAACTATTTTTTTTAATCTGATAGCTTTTCTCTACATTTCAGACTACTGTATTGTTTCATGGGTCTGTTCTAGAATAGTTATTTAATAAAATTATTGATAGAGGAATGGAAAGCAGAGAAATAAATTATGTATCCATTAAAACATGCATTTAAGGTGCTTCCTGTGTAACAGATTAATAAGGAACTGTATAATGGAGCTTTATGAAAACCATCTTTGTACCAGACTTTCAGTGACATTTTAAATGAGGGTCAGGGCCTCAGGAGATGGCTCAACAGTGAAGAACACGTGCTGTTCTTCCAGAAGACATGGGTTTCATTCACAGCACCCACATGGCCTCTCACAATTACCTGTAACTCCAGTTTCATTGAATCTGATTCTCTCTTCTGACTTCTATAGGTACTAGTCACTTTTGGTGCATAGACATACATCTAGGCAAAACACCCATACACATAAAATTTTTAAAAAGATAAAACAGCATCAATACAGGTACTGATGGGCAGCATGAGATGGGTGAAGGAGAGCAGTACATTGAATATATATATATATACACACACACATACACTCTGGTGTTCTTTTATTATTATTATCTGAGAAGCTCCTGGGTTTATATAATTCACAAAGCACTAGATTATGGTAATGTACAAACTTTCTTTTCATATCAAGTTCTCTGTCCACATTACTACAGTGTCTTGAAGATTGCATATATTCAAGAAACATATATGGAAAGAATGAGTAAACATTTGAAGTTAATGTAAGGGTACTTATATCCCTTTTAAATGTCTATTAAGTACTATATGTACTATGGTGTACTAGAATGTAGCAAGAATCTTAAAAGGTCTTATTAATAAAAACAAACCTGGAGCCAGATATTGGAGTGAATGCTGAAAGATCAGAGAAAAAGAACCAGCCACAGCTAACCTCGCCTCACCAATTCCTCAGGTGATCTCATTTCCTCAAACTAGAAGCCTCTGTGTGTCCTCACTCAAATGGATCTCAGCTGAACTGCTACTCAAAAGCTGAAAAGCTTAACAGACTCTAGTTTCTAGTTTTCATGACTTAAATACTTTTTTGCTTCCTGCCATCACTTCCTGGGATTAAAGGTGTGTGTCACCATGCCTGGCTGTTTTCAGTGTGGCTTTGAACTCATGGATCTCTGTCTCAAGAATGTGAGGATTAAAGGTGTGTGTGCCACACCTTTAATTTTCTGGCCTCCATGTCTATCTAGCGGCTGTTCTGTTCTCTAACCCCAGATAAGTTTATTAAGGTGCACAATATATTGAGGGACACAATATCACCACACTAGAACCTTACATATTAAGTGTATCATTTGAATTAATTTGGGGGAGTTTTGTTTTCCTATAATTTTAGTGACCCTACGATTTTTATAGCATTTCAGAGCTTTGCGAATTGCCATCAATATAATTATCATAAATGCTAATCTACATGTATTACTGCTTATTTTACACACATTATCTTCTTTTATCCTTACTAGAAATCTATAAATTAGGTGATGTTCTATTTATTTGTAGTGTTGTGAAACAAATCCAGGGCCTTATGAATATTAGAAACTACTTTACTTTTCTGTTATTTTCCCAATCTATATGTCTCCGCTTTTACAGAGATAAACAGAAACAAAATAACCTGCCCCAAAGTACACATGATTGGTGAAAGAAAGAATTTGAATAAAAGTTCAGGTTGTTTTGATTCCACAATGAATGTCCTCTAATATTACAGTAAATGAACAAGTTTCTTCAACACTATGTTGCTTTTAAAATATATTTTCCTCATTGCTCTTTTAAATTATATCTACATAATCAATAACTACATTCACAAATCTCTTTCTGTAAGAAGAAATCTGTACTTAGTGTCATGGTGCCTAATATCTAGGTGAAGGAAGAACATTTTCAGCTCTAAATGCTTGTATTTCTTCACAGTAAGCTACATTTTTGCAAGTTAACTGGGTACTAATTTGTAGAAGGAATCTTAAAAGTCCTAATTAATAAAATCAAACCTTAGCCAGGTATTGGGGTGAACTGGAAGATCAGAGAACCAGAACAAGCCACAGCTACCTCACCTTGCCAGATCCTCAGTTGGCCTTGTTTCCTCAGACTGGAGGCCTCTGAGTCCTCATCTGGAATGAATCTCAGCTGAACTGTGAAAGCTTAACCAGCCAAATGCTTTACCAGCCAAATGCTTCTAGTTTCTGGTCGTCACGCCTTATATACCTTTCTGCTTTCTACCATCACTCCCTGAGATTAAAGACTCACTCCCTGGGATTAAAGGCGTGCGTCACCATGCCTGGCTCTTTTCAATGTCGCCTTGAACTTACAGAGATCCCAGATGGATTTCTCCCTCTGGAATGCTAGGATTAAAGGTGTGAGTGCCACCATTTTCTAGTCTCTGTATCTAGTGGCTATCTGTTCTCTGACCCCAGATAAATTTATTAGGGTGTACAATATTTTGGGGAACACAATACCCCCTCACCAATTTAAATAAACAGTAGTTCAGTTAAGTTAGTCTATGGCACATACAGCTATGCATGCAATATAATGGGTGGAACAATGTCCTTTTATGGTTCCACCCACTAGTAACCATTTGACTTTAAAATATTTTATGAATATTAAATGAGATATTCATTTACATAGGACCTGATGAAACAAACCTGATAACAGAAATTATTAGGTCATTTATTCACTGAGAACTCTAGTAGCATTGTTACAGACCTGCAGTTAGTAAGGGAGATTGAGTACACAGTTTAAATGAAGCATTCATAGCAGTTTCAGTCAACTAAGATCCTACAAACTTAAATAATTCTATAGCGTTGGAGGGCAAGCCTATATTCTTCCAAAAAGTTCTCATGAAATGAAAAGCTTGGTAAATTTAGATTTAAAAAATAGCAATAAGAAAAAATATACCCAAACAATGAGAGGCATCCATGTACAAAGGAAAAGTAACTAGAAAGCTATTGAGTGAAACCAGAAGGCATTGTCATTTTGTGAATCAAAACTGGTAGAATATTGACAATTTCCTATGGTTCAAAATAATAACAGTTTCCTCAGAGACACAGAAGGGGAACGGAAACACAGTAGAAACTTGCAAGTCTTCAATATGTGAAACTGAAAACTACAGGAGGGAAGGAGAACAAAGAGTCCATAATTTCTTTTTAGACCCTTAGGCCTGTTCTCAACATTACATTCTTTTCCCAAGTGTAAGATCCTGATGGTTTCTGATAAAGACTCTCTTCCTGCCATATCTGTGGTCATAGCACTGGATATATAACAAACTGCAATGGAAACTGTTCCCAGTAACTGCAGTATTGTTCTGAAGGTCACTTTGGTTTTGCTTAGCTGTCCTATGTGTGTGGTCTCAGTGTTTTAATAATGTATTAGCAAATGTTTCCTGGAAAAGGCCAGATAATAAATACTGTATGTTTTATGCACCTAGTGTCACATAGTCTTTTTTTTTTTCCAAATGACTCTAGAAATTAAAAAGTCATTCTTAGCTTGAGGGCTGTACAAAAACAAGCTACATGCTGAACAGGGGCAGTGGGTATAGTTTACCATCTCCTTTTTCATATGAAGATTTGTGAAGTTTGTATATTTTATTGAAATTGGCTACTCCTTTCCATTTGTTTTTCTAATTTTCATTCTTCCCTGTCAGACTCTTTTTCTCATACTTGTTTGTTGATTAAAATTGCAAAGGATTAATTAATCTGTAGACAGAATTGTTCATATGGAAAATGAACAGGTTATGTTTTGATCCCTAAAGTTTCTCCCAACTCTAACAACCTTTGAGTATATTCTTTAATCAACAAAGAGAAAAAAATAAATATTAAGATATTTTCAAACACATGATGGGATAGTCAAAATCTCTAAAGGAGAATTATGTTCCACTAAAGATTTCATACCTAGATTCTATTTCTTGCTTTATATATGGGAATAAGAAATATTTACCAAATCCAAAGGAGGATAATAAATTATTTTTAACTCATAAAACAAAAGGTGAAAACCAGTTCCTACAAGTTATCCTTTGACTGCCACCTGTACATGTCCTCTTCAAAACACAAATTAAATAAATGCAATTAAAATACTTGTAAGGTTTCATTAGGCACCGGCTCTCAACTTCTCCATGTTTGATGAGTTGTGTGGGTGTTGTCCTCTCAGCAATGGGGACTAGCTGTCAGTTTGTGGAGAGAAACCCATTGTCTTGGCAGCAGGCTGGGTTGTTTGAGGATTTCCATGAGACTCCCTTGGCCAACAACTCAACTGAATGCAACCCAGTCCTGGTACTGGAAGCCTCCTTCAGTGACAAGTATGGCTAGTCAAAACTCTGTATCTCTCATTAAAAGGAGACTTCAATAGAATCTCTTTCCTATATTTTAGGAAGTTTCCACTGCACTAAGTTTCCATACCATTCCTCATATGGCTCCCAATTTTACCTGTCTTTTTCCTCATTTCCTCCCATTTCTATCTCCTTCTCCACTCATAAAATCTGTTTTGTTTCCCACTCCCAAGGTGATTCATGTGTGCCCCCCAGTCCTTATCTGTATATGCAGATTGTAGGTTGGTTATCATTCATTTAATAGTTAATATTTACATGTAAATGAATACATACATTTTTTATGTCTCTGAGTCAGGGTTACCTCACTCAGGATGATTTTTCTCTGGTTCCATACATTTTCCTGCAAATTCATGATGTAATTTTTAAGTGCTGTGTAATACTCCATTTTGTAAACTTACCACATTTCTTTATTCATTCTTCTATTGAGGCACATCTAGGTTGTTTCTAGTTTGTAGCATTATGAATTGAGCAGCAATTAACATGTTTGAGCAAGTGTCCTTATAGTAGAATAAAGTGCATTTTGGGTATATGCCCAAGACTGGTATAGGTGGATTTGGAGGTAGATTGGTTTCTAGTGTCTTTGTGCACAAAGATAATCTACAGAATACCAAATCAGCAATGTAAACACCAACCTAGTCACAAAAATTTTGATCTACAATCCATCCTGCCTGCAAGATATGCTGGGTTGATGGTAGTACAGAACTTCTGTGTAACATGAATTGCTAACCGGTCTTATTAACAACAACAAAAAATGGAGACAGATATTGGGGTGAATGCTGAAAGATCAGAGAAACAGAACAAGCCATAGCCAACCTCACCTCGCCAACTCCTCAGAGGATCCTGGTTCCTTAGACTAGTAGCCTCTGAGTCCTCAGCCGAAATTGTCTCCACTGAACTGATGCTAAAAAGCCTCTAATTCCTGGTCCTCGCACCTTATATACCTTTCTGCTTCTTGCCATCACTTACTGAGATTAAAGGCATGTGTCCTTCCTAAGCAAAGACATGAGATCTCAATTGCTGGGATTAAAGATGTGTATCACCATGCCTGGCTCTGTTCCCAGTGTGGCCTTAAACTCACAGAGATTCACATAAATCTCTGCCTCTCAAGTGATAGGATTAAGGGTGTGTGCCACCACTATCTGGCCTCTATGTCTAATCTAGGGGCTGGCTCTGTCCTCTGATCCCCAGATAAGTTTTATTTGTTAGAGCACAAATAAAATATCACCACATTTGTGGGAGTAGTCAACCAATGTCTGATATGACTTATGGCCCATAGTACAAGATGGAACCCATATTCAACACTTCTTGGTTGACAAAATACCAGAAACTAGATAGCTCAGAGGCCCAGGGTAGAAACAGATATTACTGGTCTGAAAATAAGTATTAATAATAACTTTCAATGATATTTTCTTATACACATATATTCAGTACTCATCAGACAGGAACAGATGTAAAGACTCACAGCAAGACATTATGTAGAGAAAAAGTGTCCTTGGAACACAGAGCTCTAAATGCGATGTCTTCATCAAATTGCTCCCCTCGTAGCTCAGGAAACTCCATAGAAGAGGACATGGGAAGAGTTTAAGAACAGAGAAGATTGAGGACAGGAGAACAAGGCCCTCTGAATCATCTAAGCGAAGTTCATATGAACTCACAGAGACTAAAATTGCAAGTACAGGACTGACTTGTGTCTGCAGCAGGTCTTCTGCATATATATGATAGCTTTCAGCTTATTATTTTTATGGGACTCCTGAGTGTGTGAATGTCTTCACATGCTGCTTGTCATGGTGGCAGCTGGCAGTGACTCCTCTGCTCATAAATTCTGATAAGCTTGTTCATGTACATATTTATATTCCTTAGCTTTGGATTCAGAATGATAACCTGCACCTATAATAGAAAAATAAAAAATAATGTGTTAGTTACTATTAAATAACTAGGGATCCCACCAAATAGAAAAGCAGTCCATAAAGACACAATTTCAATATCTTAGTGGTATGGGATTCTAGAATCAAGCAGTTTATATAATGCTTAGCTTCTTACTCAAAAACTTACTGTCAGAGCCATATATAACAAAATAAAATACAATGAGATAAAATGAAAACCATCACATTGAGGCTGGATCAGGCAACCCAACAGAATGTAGAGTACCAAGAGTAGGCACAAGACTAAGAGACCCATTCATTCCCACACTCAGGAGTCCCCATAAAAATACTAAGCAGAAATCTATCATATATATGCAGAAAACCTGTTAAAGACCCATGTCTGCTTTTGTTTCTACAGAAAGCCAGAGGCTATGGATTTGTTCCAGATTAAGATACATCAGGTTTGACCAGCCAAGACCACCTGAAAGGTCTCCGATGACACCATGGCCCAGATGATCCAACATCCAGAATTGTTTCAAGGCAACTGGCTCAGACGATACAGCCTCACGGACTACTCCATGATCCTTAAATATTCTTTGTGTCCCCATAAGATACAGCGCCCCCCTCCAGCAGGAAGTAGTAAGAGAAGCTACGCCCAAATTCCCAAATATACCAAGCTGACTTTGGAGATGTGTAAAAGTTAAAACCTTCCTTTTTAAAAAAAAGAAAAGGGGAAGTGCTGTGGGATGTTCTGTATGTCCTGTGGGAGCCCTTCTTGGGTTCCTTGTGGCGTTGCCCAGCAGGTTTGCATAGAGGATGATTAGGACCATGGGCCTGAGTACAGGTGTCTGAGATGGTCTGCACTTGGCTGTACTGGGGGATGGTCTGTATGTCAAGTTGCTCTGATTGGTCAATAAATAAAAACTGATTGGTCGTGGCTAGGCAGGAAGTATAGGCGGGACTAACAGAGGAGAAATAAAAGAACAGGAAGGCAGAAGGAGACGCTGCCAGCCACTGCCAGGACAAGCAGCATGTGAAGATGCTGGTAAGCCACGAGCCGTGTGGCAAGGTATAGATTTGTAGAAATGTGTTACTTTAAGATGTAAGAACAGTTAACAAGAAGCCTGCCATGGCCATACAGTTTGTAAGCAATATAAGTCTCTGTGTTTACTTGGTTGGGTCTGAGCGGCTGTGGGACTGGCGGGTGACAGAGATTTGTCCTGACTGTGGGCAAGGCAGGAAAACTCTAGCTACACATGTCAGCCCTGTACTTGCTGATTCAGTCTCTATGAGTAGCCTAAAAATAGCTCATTTCTGCAAAGGGCCATTGCAGGATCATTCCCCATACCCTCCCATGAACTTCTTCCAGACAATGTAAGTTGTATTCCATAGACCTATATGGTAAATAGAGAGCTGATCCTTCAAGTTGTCCTCTCATCTCCATACATGTACTGATCTCTATAAATGTATTGTGTTGCAGCCCCTCCTCCACCAACACTACTACACAATTAAATACATAAATAAATAATAAATAATAATAATAAATAAATGTAATTAACACAGATAAAAAGATGCGAAATAGCACAAAATCTCTGTCTTCTGGCGGTTACAGGAGCCAAGAGAATGTACCAGGAGTACAGCCATACCAGGTAACTACCGTGGCTTTAGATCCCTTTTTGCCACCACAAAGAAAGCAAGATAAAGGATTGCAGCACCAGAAAATACACTGAACACTGCTGAAAATCCCAGCTGAAGGATCAATTGTCTCTTCAGGAAATTGACAGACGAGGGATTAGAGAATTTGAAATTGAAAATTTTCCAGCCCCCACAGTCTGCCTTCCCTACCACACTCCACAGAAGCAAACTACCCAACTGAAGTACCATACACATGGAAAGGAATACTAGAGGAGCTCAGTGCTCAGAACTGTTGTGGGATATTTTTATCACACTCTGACACTCCCAAGACTGACAATAAAGTTGACCTTGAATCAAAGGGTGGAGCTAGCTACTAGCTGATCAAAATTAGTGATTTTGGAGGTTTTGGATGACCCAGGAAATATAGAAAGACACAGGAAGTAGTAGGGAGGGGCATAGAAAGATTCACAGGCCTTTTAGATCAAGGAATGAGAGAAACAGGAAGGTCTCTGGTTGCTTCTCTGCCACTTCTCTGATCAATCAGGTGTTTACCACTGTATCTGACTCTCTACTTTTATTTAATGATAGAACCATATAAGTAATTGCTTCACAGAAGGAACTGAAACTAACTCATGAGATTTCACCAGCAAAAGAGAACCACCATGGACACAGCTCTACAAACAGGATACGAGACCTTTAAATTGCAAAACTCACTTTACCCTTGTTCCTGCTATTACCTCACAGAACTCTGGGATGTATGAGATAATAATGAAAAATGTGATGCAGCATTCAGTTGGGAGCAACAGACTTCAAACTTCCTCACAGACGCTAGAGACAATGGGCAGGAAAAATATCTTGCTTAGGTCTAATACCTTGACTGTCCTTTATTCTTAATATCTTGTGCAGCCATGGGTCTTTACTTTTATCTCGATGTACTACAGAAGGCAAGAGGAGGGTAAAATAAAAAGGTTGTCAGAAAACGACATAAGTTATCATACTATTTACCTAAAAATAACTATAATACATGAAAGTTTGTATATACATTTATGTGTATAGTTTAAGTAAAAATGTCTCATCTGGGATGGCAATTTTCCCTCCAAAAGTTATAGACTAGCAAATGCACTAACACTGAGTATAGATTGATTTTTCTTGGTCTCCAGTTCCCAGAAATTGGTACTTATGAAAGGTTGGCCTAGAGCTTAGGCTTGTCCCACTAGCTCTTATAACTTAAATAAACCCATTTCCAATCATCTACCTGTTGCCACGTTATTCATGGCTTTTATCTCTTCTCTTGCATGTCTTTGCTCACTCTGTGTCCAACTTGTGACTCACTCTTACTTCTTCCCTGAGCCTTCTCTGTCCCCAGAAGTCCTGTCTAACCTCTTCCTGCCTAGCTACTGACCTTTCATCTCTTTATTAAACCAACCACAGTGACACACCTTCATACAATAAAAAGGAATATTCGCAACAATCAAAATGAAAATCTCTCTGAGTTGTTGGGCAGGATTGTCCAAGCGAACCTCAAAACATTGTTGTACTTAGTTACCTACCAGAAGTAGAAGGTAAATCCCTAATTCTCAAGACATCATACCGTTTGGTAACACAGCCCACAGGCCCCCGAGCTAGATCTGACCTGAAAACCTCATCCTTGAGTACTACTTTTCACTCTACCAGAAGGAGCCATACATACAAGCTTTCAAGGGAAGGAAGTCCTACTCAGCTCTCACACTTAGGAAGTACAACAACTACAACATGACAAGACAATCCTAAGGGTGAAGTAGTGCTATGGAATAATCCTTCTTTACACTGTGAATATATTTTACTCTGATTGGTTTAATGAAGAAGCTGATTAATCAATAGTTAAATAAGATAAGGTGAGGTGGAAGAGCCAAACTGAGAATGCTGGGAAGAAGAAGGGCAAAGTCTGGAGGTGCCAACAGAGACAAAGAGAAATAAGATGGGCATGCCATACTGAGAAAAGGCACTAAGCCATGTGGCAAAGCATAGATAAGAAATATGGGTAAATTGAAAACATAAGAGCTAACTAGTAACAAGTCTGAACTATTGGCTGAGCATTTGAAATTATTATAAGCCTCAGTGTGTTCATTTTGGAGCTGTTGCTGGGACAGAAACTTCTGCCTACAAATGATGCCTAACATGGGGCAGAATTTCCACATAAAACATGATAAATCTTTAAAAAAAAGTATTCTAAACACACAAAAAAAAACCAGAGTCAAACTCAGCTTCTTGGTAACTGTTTTTTCTTGGGTAGGCTCTGTTTGCTAGAAGCAAGCAGAAGTGCAGTTCCTTTAAGAGATGGCTTCCTTGACTCAATGCTAGCAGGAAAAAACATGTGGCTCTTTCAAGAGGCCTTGCTGCCAATCCCTTAAATAGGGTTTATGAGCAGCAGGTGGCACACTACCCAGTGGCAGCAAGGACCCAAAAACTCCCCAGAGTTGGGGCAGTAAATGTGTCTGTTATGCAAGTACCTCCACCATGAATCTGGGCTCTCAGGGAACTAAGTGGGGCACAGCCAGCCAGCAAAGCAGAGGCTTTAGTCCTAGCCAATCTACTTGAAAGTTTAAAGGCTCATGCAGTCAGAAATAGATTACAGATATGAAGTAAATACAGATTCAGATGGAAAAACCTTTAAACAGGTTACAGTGTGTTTTAAAATGTACAAAGTTTTGGGAGAGGAAAGAAAGGGGGTATAGAGAGTCATAAAAAAGAAATATATGGTTTTAAAATAATAAAATAAATTCCTTAAAAATAGAGTAAAGAGCCGGGCAGTGATGGCGCATGCCTTTTAATCCCAGCATTCGGGAAGCAGAGGCAGGCGGATCTCTGTTGAGTTCGAGGCCAGCCTGGGCTACCAAGTGAGTTCCAGGAAAAGTGCCAAGCTACACAGAGAAACCCTGCTGTGGGACGGTCTGTATGTCAAATTGCTCTGATTGGTCAATAAATAAAACACTGGTTGGCCAGTGGCCAGGCAGGAAGTAGGTGGGACAAGGAGAGAGGAGAATTCTGGGAAGTGGAAGGCTGACGCGGAGAGACACTGCAGCCGCCGCCATGACCAGCAGCATGTGAAGACGCCGGTTAGCCACCAGCCACGTGGCAAGGTATAGATTTATGGAAATTGATTAATTTAAGCTAAAAGAACAGTTAGCAAGAAGCCTGGCACAGCCATACAGTTTGTAAGCAATATAAGTCTCTGTGTTTACTTGGTTGGGTCTGAGCGGCTGTGGGACTGGTGGGTGACAAAGATTTGTCCTGACTGTGGGCAAGGCAGGAAAACTCTAGCTACAAATGGCGCCCAACGTGTTGGCAAAAGTTTCTACCTAAAACCTGAGAAAAGATTCTAAAACTGAGCTAAAAACAGCTTCCTAATTGTCTCTCTCAAATGAGCGGCAGCTGCCGGTTTGAGCTACTGGCGGGTTCCTAGCGTGAGAGCGTGGTCTG
Organism: Peromyscus maniculatus bairdii; assembly: GCF_049852395.1. Lineage (NCBI taxonomy): Eukaryota > Metazoa > Chordata > Mammalia > Rodentia > Cricetidae > Peromyscus > Peromyscus maniculatus. The sequence continues at coordinate 59,756,999 of NC_134875.1, read as the reverse complement.
CAGTATGGCGGGAATGAGGCCTCTGTAAGTGGCACATTAAGCTTCGTGGTGGATTTAGCCTTTGCTAGTACAAAACAAAAAAAAAAAAGAGGTTTCTGGGCTACATGCTGCTTTGATAAAAGCATAGACCCAGGAGGGCTCCCAGAGCTGGCGGTAAATGTACCACCGCCATGTTGGGAAGCTGAAGTGGGAGGAGCCAGCAGCCACAGCACCGTTTCAGGCTTCAAAGGCTGCTGTTTAAAGCAATAGGCTCAAGGCAATATAAAAAATAAGCCACATAAAGATGGCTATCACACAGAGAATCTGGATTATGTTCTCTTTGATATTTGTAACTGAAGAAAAACATTTGATTGCAAAAGCTGTTAAGTTATGCAAAATGTATATTTTAAAGGTACCTTGACTTCAAAATTTGGATGTAAGGATATGTTGCTTTGGAAAAGAGGCTCTTCTTTTATTTCTACAGAAAGCCAGAGGCTATGGATTTGTTCCAGATTAAGATACATCAGGTTTGACCAGCCAAGACCACCTGAAAGGTCTCCGATGACACCATGGCCCAGATGATCAACATCCAGAATCGTTTCAAGGCAACTGGCTCAGACAATACGGTCTCACGGACTACTCCATGATCCTTAAATTTTCTTTGTGTCCCCATAAGATACAGCGCCCCCCTCCAGCAGGAAGTAGTAAGAGAAGCTATGCCCAAATTCCCAAATATACCAAGCTGACTTTGGAGATGTGTAAAAGTTAAAACCTTCCTTTTAAAAAAAAGAAAGGGGAAGTGCTGTGGGACGGTCTGTATGTCAAATTGCTCTGATTGGTCAATAAATAAAACACTGGTTGGCCAGTGGCCAGGCAGGAAGTAGGTGGGACAAGGAGAGAGGAGAATTCTGGGAAGTGGAAGGCTGACGCGGAGAGACACTGCAGCCGCCGCCATGACCAGCAGCATGTGAAGACGCCGGTTAGCCACCAGCCACGTGGCAAGGTATAGATTTATGGAAATGGATTAATTTAAGCTAAAAGAACAGTTAGCAAGAAGCCTGGCACAGCCATACAGTTTGTAAGCAATATAAGTCTCTGTGTTTACTTGGTTGGGTCTGAGCGGCTGTGGGACTGGTGGGTGACAAAGATTTGTCCTGACTGTGGGCAAGGCAGGAAAACTCTAGCTATAAAACCCTGTCTCAAAAAACCAAAAAAAAAAAATAGAGTAAAGAATTATAAAGGAAAAAAAGTCACATAAACATGGTAAATACACACTGAATCTGGATTCTTTATGTTATTGTGTTGTCTTTAAACTTTTTGGCTGATAAGAGACACTGAATTATAAAAGGTCCTAGATTATGCTAACCTGTATATTTTAAAAATATATTGACTTCAATATTTAAGTCAAAAGATATGTTACTTTGGGGAAGATGTTATGCTTTTAATTCCACAGAAAATGAGAGGCTATTGATTTGATCAAGGTTGAAGATGATCAGGTTTGATCAAGAAAGACCACTTGAGATCCTGACTATAGACCTAAAAAAATAAGCCTAGACATATGACAAAGCATGGATGAGAAATATGGGTTGACTGAAAATATAAGAGTTAGCTAGTAACAAGCTTGAGTTATTGGCCAAGCATTTGTAATTAATGTAAGCCTCAGTGTGTATATCTGGGAGCTGGTAGGCAGCAGGACAGAAACTTCTGCCTACACAGTAGTGGCAGGCATAGTTTGTTGGTAACTAACAGTTCTCTACTTGGGCATAAGGCCTGCGTGACAAGAAGAAAATCATGTTATACTGGAATTTTACACAACTACCTGTGGCTAGTGAAGTCATGGATCTTGGAAAAGAATGTGTAATTTACCATTTCCTAGACTAGTCTAATCCCTAACTGCATTCTAAGCATGTATCCTTATGTCAATAGACACAATTAATTCTTACTTATTATCAAAGAAATATCTCTTTACAACAGAGAAATTACAGAAAACCACAATGGATCAATATGTAGAGTTGTAGAGTTCAGTTCCAACTGATACATTTACAGCACAACACCTGATTCACAGCCCTGGGACCATTGCTGGAGATGGGGCCAGAAGAGCAAGCAGAAAGATTTTAAGAGTCAGAGGAATAGGAATTTTTGCTATGAGATTCTTTTACATAGATATCTTGGAAGTTTCATGCATGAATTCTCATCAACATGGGTGCTTAATCAGGACTTCAACTTGAACAAGGCTGACACCAAAAGACATGGTAAGATAGATGGGGAAAACCCCACAAGCCCTTAACACTATACAAAGAATTACAGCTAACTAAGAAATGCAGAGTTGGAAAAATCATCTTCCTTAGGAAAGAGCACACCAGTGGTTATCTAATGACAAATGGTCAGCCCTGAAAACACACATGCATGAAATATTATACAGACTGAACAGGTTGTATTTATATTTTTAGGAACACACACACACACACACACACACACACACACACGTAAGTAACAACAATTTTAAAAAAGGAGGCTATGAAATAAAAAGAGAGCAAGGGAAGATTTATGGTAGGGGATAGAACAGGGGAAATGATACAATTGTATTATATTCTCAAAATTGTTTAAAAATAGTAATAAATAAATTGGAAATTTAGTTCAAGTCTAGATAAGAAAGTTAATTCAAGACCCAGATAAGAAAGTTAATAAATCTGAGATGTATAAAAGGAAGTTTTAAAATAAATAATAATAGTGTTTTCTAAGAAAAATTTAAAGACATGGAAGAATATTTCAGCTAGAAAATGACAATGAAAACAAGAAATTAAAGAAATGAAACAATCAATCAAATACATAACACACATGTATATATATATATATATATATATATATATATATATATATCTCAAATGATTTAGTGAATCTAATGAAATTATGGCTGGAGAATTTCTAAAACAAAGAAAAACATTCAAACAGAAGAAACAATTGACTTTTATGTTTATTTATTCTTTGAATATTTCATATATATATATATATATATATATATATATATATATATATATATATAAAATCACCTCCATTTCCTCCTTCACTCTCCTCATAATGCTCCCCTAAACACATCTCTATCCCATCTTGATGTTTTCTTTTTTAATAACTCACTGAGCACAATTCACAGGCTCATGAATATGGAGCTCATAGGTGCAATAGCTATATTATGTTCAAAAGACAGCAGCATTTTAAGCATTCTTTCTCCTATCCTTTACCTCTAATATTCTTTCTATGCCATCTTCAGTGATGTTGAATGACATTTGGAGAAAGGCATAATAATATAGATATTCCATTTGAGGCAGAACAATCAAATTCATTCATTCTCAATCCTTTGACCAGTTCTGAGTCTCTGGATTAATTACTAGAAAAAGCAAGCAAGCAAAATCCAGCTTCATTGACCAAGGTTGAGGGTAGTAAACATTTATGTTTATAAACATGAATATTTATAACACAATTTTATGTTATGTTCACTTGATCATTTAGCTCAAACAATAGTATCACGTCTCTCCCAGTACCAGGGTCTGTGATCTCCTCAAGCATTTCCTACTGTGGAATAGGCTTTAGAGCAAATCATAAAAGTGTTGGTTACCAAACATAACAGCTTTGCTACTGTTGTACCAGTGAGTGTATCTTGCTGGTCAGGTCTATATTTGAACATACAAGTAGTTAAGTTCTCATACTAGCTAAGTTCACTGGTACATTTCTTTGTTACTCCCATGGTCTATATGGCACTGTCCAGCACTGTAAAAGTCAGAAAGTAGGAAGTTTCCTAGTCATTCTGAAATTGATTTCTCTACATCCTGTAACCTACAGGTGGGAGCATGCACTAGCATAGTGATTTTGCAAATCAGTCTGAAGAGCTTTCAAGAAATACAAACAGATGCTGTGGGATGGTCTATATGTCAAATTACTCTGATTGGTCAATAAATAAAACACTGATTGGCCAGTAGCTGGGCAGGAAGTATAGGTAGGACTAACAGAGTGGAGAAAAGAAAGAACAGGAAGGCAGAAGGAGTCACTGCCAGCCGCTGCCATGACAAGCAGCATGTGAAGATGGTGGTAAGCCATGAGCCACGTGAAAAGGTATAGATTTATGGAAATGGATTAATTTAAGCTATAAGAACAGTTAGCAAGAAGCTTGCTACGGCCATATAGTTTGTATGCAATATAAGTCTCTGTGTTTACTTGGTTGGGTCTTAGCGGCTGTGAGACTGGTGGGTGACAAAGATTTGTCCTGACTGTGGGCAAGGCAGGAAAACTCTAGCTACAAACAGAAGTATCATATGATCCATATATACTACTTCTTGCTTTATACGCAAAGGATTTTTAAATGTACTGCGGAGACTTTTGGCATCCATCATGATTGTTGCTCTCTTCACAACAGCTAGCAATCAACCTAGATGTCCATCAACTGATGAATGAATAATGAAAATATGGTACACTTACTCAATAGATTTTTATTGAGCCATAAAAATTTAAATTACAAAATCTTCAGAAAAATGTATGAAAATTGAAAATATTATGAGAAGTAACCCCAGCTCAGAAAGACAAATTCCACATATTATTTTTCATATGTGGATCCTAGCTCCTATTGTTAAATATATGTTTTAAGTGAGAGTAAATATAGGTAAAACATAGGGAACTTGAAAACAGCTGATATTAAAGAAATAAAAATGAATATTAAAATATAGTAAAAAATAACTACATTGCATCTAAATAGTTTAATTCAATTGTTATCCCTACACCACAGATTTTTAAAGCTGGGCACAGTGACGAACAATTGTAATCACAGCACTTGGGAAGCTGAGAATGGATGATTGCTTCAAGATCAAAGGCAGCAAGGGCAACATAACAGATATAAGGCAGACAAGCCTAAAAATCAGGTCTATGTCTCAAATAACAGAAAGAAGGGCTGGAGGAATGGTTCCATGAATAAAAGCCCTTACCAAGAAACGATGGCCACGTGAGTCAAGCTCCAGAACAAATGTTAGAGGCAGAGAACTTATTTCTGAGAATTTTCCTAATGTCTTTGCACTCATGCACCTACACTCATAATTTCAAACTTGTGACAATAAAGAACATATAATTTTATTACTTAGTTTGTATTGATGACTGTGGATAATATGCAAATAAAAAATTGTCAAGCAATCTGCTCTAGCCCACCTAAAAGATGGATAGTCTCTTCATTCACATGCTGATAGTAAGCAGAAAAAAACCCCAGAACTTTAGTTAAAGCCTGGGGGACGTGGACCCTTTCATAAATAATTACAAGTAGATATGTGCAAAGAGCTATTTTTGCTTTTCTCAGGCAAACACATAAAGAAAAACCTCAATAACCCATTCTTGAGGGGAAAACATACAAGCTTCATGATCTGATTTTGCCCTTTTAAGCACTCTGCTACAGCATTTGAATTGAAGGAAGATGTAAATTGGCAGATAGCAAGGGCTACATCTATTTAATTTCTATATTGTGTATAGTACTTAGTATGGCGCCATGTACATATGGGCACTTGATAAATATCACTCAGGGAGAAGTGCCTTCCAAATGCATTTGCTGGCAATAGGTAGAATTTTCATCCCTTCAGTGGCTGGATAGCTAACTGCCACATTCATTCCACTTTATGCCTCCTATACAAAGAATTCACTCTTCTCCTTGTTTCAAGATAAAAATTTTGAGAAGTAGATCTATCTGACAAGTGAGAGAGCAATCCAGATATGGTGGCAAGTGCCTACTATTTGGAAAAGTACACAGAAAGATCAGGAGTTCAAGATCATCTTTGGCTACATAGTGAGTTTAGGGATGTCTGGGCTATAGGAAACTCTGTCTTAAAAATTTAAAAAAAAGGAAAAGAGGTAATGAAATGAGTGTGAAGTGTTTTAGTATTTTACAGAGAGTAAGAATGAGAATCAATGCTGAAGAATCTTTTCCAAGTACAGCCCATCTAGAACTGAAAATTTGATGTTACATCTCAGATAGCAGTAACATTCCACGCTCACTTTTTTCTCAACAGTGGTAAAGATGTTCATCAGTTTCAATGTCTAGAATATCATTTACTGAATCAAATCATATTGTTAAGGGATGGACTCTCCAATTCTCCTTAGCTCCATTCTTTCTCACCTGTATCTACTTATATTCATTTTAAGGGAACTCTGAATGGCAAACAAGGCAGAATCAGTTATACACATGAATAGAATGTTTTTTTTTCATTATATTTTATTCTTAAACCAACCTCAAAAAAGCCAGTGAGGGTCACTGTGGCGAACCTAATTGTAATAGCATCAGACTAAGTGGATTCTGAAATCAAAAAGGAAAAGATCAAAGTAAAATAATCAATTTCATTTTATTATCCAACCTAAAAGAAGAGAAACTAGTAAAAAGTTATTTTGATTTAAAGTACATCCAGGTTAGCAATAACATCAGAGAAACTTATAAATCTAGACATTTCATCTTACTTGTGTCTCTTTGAGTTGCTTTTAAAATTTTCATTGAAATAACTATCATCTGTTTGAGTAGATAGCCCCAACCCTAATCCCTCCCATTCAGAGGCCCAACAATAACAGTGATTGCTATTATTTCATGGGAATATTCTACGTTTATATGACAGTATCACAAATTCCGTAATATTTATTTATTCATAATTATTTTAATGTTTTGGCAGTTAGCATCTGATACAGAAATTGTCTATTTTATATTAAACACAAGCCAGAAGTTCTAACTGATAGCTATACCAGTTTCTCAATCATTATCACTGATGTGGGAAGAGTTTATAGGTAAAGAAAAGTAGAAGATAGGCTTTCCTACAGAAGAATTTCTCTTATTATTCAGTTGGTGGAATTCAGGGGCAGTTTTTAAAGTTTTTTCTCACCATCATTCATTTGTCAGCGCATCATAGGGGTGAAATGCATCTCCACATCCCATTTCATAAATGAGCTAACTTCACTCATCACATATCTAGAAATAAACCATGTGGGTGATGTCATTAATCAAAGCATTTTTCCTCTGGGAACAAACAGTGAAGTTGTCTTTGCCACCCACAAGGAAAATGAATCCAAAAGAGAAGCATAGACCAATTAACAGACTAAGGGAAACAGTGAAATGTGGCAAAAGTCCAAATAGAAAGGTATGGAAGCGAAATGTATGTGGCTGAGCGCAGAGCTCTAATTGGCAATTTGAGACTAATATTGCCCACTAAGAATGTGATCAAAGACTGTGGCAGCATGGACAGGGCTTACACAGGTTCAAGCCAAATTGGGTCCCAGTGTTGAGATGGGGAGGGAGACACAGGCTCCCACCCCCAACCAAGAATCTATCTGCAATTGGTATCCAGTTGCAAACGAAAAACTAGTTTCCAGTGAAATCAAATGGGGTATATTTAACACTCCATGTTTAGCAGTAGATGGTCAACACAAAACTAACTGAATGGAATTTTTGTAGACTTTTTGTGTCATATTGATTTGGGCATTTTTTTCATCTTACTGGTCTCCTGCTTGTAAATTATGGCTTCCAGTTTTGTGTTTCTATGGGTTTTTTGTTTGTTTGTTTTGTTTTGTGTGTGTATGTGTGTGTGTTTCTTGTCCCTTTTCCCCCTGTTTTTTAGCTTTCTAAGAGAGATAAAGAAAACTATTGTAGGTGGATGGATAGGGACTTGAGAAGGACCAGGGAGAAGGAAAACTGTGATCAGAATATATTATGTAAAAAATAATTTTATTTTAAATAAAAAATGAAAAAAATGTGAGCATCCTAGCAATTTGGCACAAATTACAGCCACATAATGTACTCTCAAGCTACATTTCTAGCACTGAGCGTTTCCATATCTGCAGTTCAGTCTCTAGGTTCAAGTTCCCAGTGTCAACAGAGTAATGTTGGAAAAGCTACAACTCCAAATAGCCAACTATCTTAGAGGCGGACACACAGGACAAAACACTTTGGTTCTATTTCTCTGCAGAAGTTCACTTAAAAGAATACTTCATAGATTGCCTTTGCAGCTTCTAGGTAATTATCAGATTACTAAAAGTTATAAACCTTCCCCTGAGTCTCTCGTTTTTTATTTATGCTTCAGTTAATCATTTTTGCTATTTTTCCTGTTTTCTTAAACTTAGTTTGTTCTATCAACACTTTTATTTCACAGTCTTGTTAGAGCATCCCTGAGTCAATAAAGCAGCTTTTAGATGTCTTCTCTGACTAAACTCTCCTCATCATAACAACTTGCCCCAATCTTTATCTTATGCCTCACTATGAAATTGATGTCCGTAAAAACAGTTACTGTCCATCATTCTATTTTCTTGTCAAAATATTTTGATAATTTTGGAGCTAGAGAGATGTCCCGGGGGCTTTTTATGAGCATTTGCTGGTCTTGCAGAATACTTGGGTTTGGTTCCCATCATCTACATCGGGCAACTCACAACAGCCTGTGACTCCAGTTCCAATTAGATCCAATACCCTTTTCTGGCCTCCTGGAGCACCTGCACTCTGTTGTTGCACCTATGCACACTAAGATAAACAAATTCATAGAAATAGACAAACATGTCATTAAAAATATTCAATAATTTCAAAAGGCAAACCCTCATCTTACTGTTTGACTTTTAAGGTTGACAATAATATATTTCTGGACCATCTTTTTCTCACTAACATGTGCATGATGCATTGAGTTAGGCTTGCACATATAACTATGATATTAATAAAGTCACTTTCCACATTGGTCTGCAATAAATCTACCACCTAGAGATTTTCTGTCCAGTTTTCTCAAATGTAAAATGGGGATGCTCAGATTATTACAATTTTTTTGATTAGATTATTACCTAGTATGCAATATGTACTGTATAAATGGTTATTGTTTATATAAATTAAATGAATGAGCATGTTTTCTAGTCTTCCTTCTTCTTAAAATGTTACCAATGAACTCACATCCCACCTGTTACACAATTAAATCTTCACTTGGCATATTCTAAGTTACAAAGTGTAGGCTTCTTGGAAGGGTATCTATATTCTGTACTACCAGATTTAATACCCAATTACATGCTATTTTATATTGTTCACAGTTGTTTCAGCACATATATTCCAGTCAATTATGACTTATTTGAGGTTAATGACTTTTACTTTCCAGTTTTATGTACTTGATTCAGGAGGTACTAACATATATCATGATTATTAGAATAGAAAAATCATACAGATCTCTTAACCATGATGTACCAAGCAAGATACAACCTGTGTCATTCACTTTACATTCTGCTTTTAAATTTTTGCATGTGTGAGAACCATCTGTTATTTAATGAAATTGTATGTTTCTCAGTGTCTTCATTTCCATAGAAGAGAATTCTAGAACATACAGGACAGCAATCTTTGAACTAATTCACCATATAGGATTTGGGCAAAGCTTCTGGTAGCTATTTAATTTTTCATTGGTAAGGACCAGGCAAATGCTATTGGCTAAGCATTCAAAGTGATTTTGCTTGTATTTATAAACTGGTATCTGTCTATGAATTGACTTATTATCTTGGAAACCTTAATCAGTTTAATCTTACAGTCCAGGAAGCATCTAGGTCTTTCACACTGTGATCATATAGAAGCAAATTAAGTTGACATTAAATAACTGCATGATGAAAGTATAGCCAAAGGGATAATCATGTGGCACATGAAGTCAGTCAAGGAGGAGCTCATCAACTGTTTTCAAATTCTACTTTGTCATATAAGTCAGTTTATTTCATGTTTTTACCAACATGTCCCATAATCAGTATATATGATTATGGGAGTTGAGTGCTCCAAAATAGAAAGAAGTCACATGAAGGCACTATACTATGTCACACAGCAAGTATAATTGGACTTTTATACTGTGGTAAATTTCTTCTCTTAAAATTTATGTATTTATGTATTTATTTGTGTGTGTGTGTGTGTGTGTGTGTGTGTGTGCGTGCGTGTGTGCGTGCGCGCCTACGTGTATTTATACCACATAAGTATAGTGCCCACAGAGGCCAGAAGAGGACATTGGATCCTCTGAAACTAGAGTCATCAGTGGTTGTGGCCTGTGATAAGGGTACTGAAGACTGAACCTGTATCCTCTGCAAGAGAGGAAACTGTTACTAACTTTTGAGCCATGTCTCAAGTCCCTATACTGAAGTAATTCTTGATAGCAACTGTGACTATTTCTCAGGAACTTACTATGTACCAGGCACAATAGCTATGCTAATTAATTTATGTGTACTCTCTGCTTAACTTCAACCATATTTTATCTAATTGCTGCAACACACTGCATTCTTTTGTATTACTAGAAAACCCTAGAGTAAGATGTGTTGAGTAGGATATTTTGTGAAAATTAATTTTATTGAATTTTAACAATTATATACAGAATTGTACAGCAGTATAACTGACTAGAATTATGCAATGATAATTGACAATGACTTCACAATAACATATGAAAGTGTTACACAGTTTGCAAATAGAGACTTATTTGTCTAACACTGATTGCTATCGAGAACTCTAAGAATCTGATCAGCATTCAAACACAGAACTGGGACAACAGATCACAGCAAATTGGCAAAGGAGGAAGGATAGCTTAGACAGAGGTAGGACAGAAATGGTTTCCTCAGTGAGGCTAAATCCATTAATGTCTTAGTGAGGAAAAAGGAATTCGTTGTTATTTATTTTTAATTCACACTATAGCTGTTTTTATTTTAATACTGCCTTAATTAGAAATAAACTATATCATGAGTAATAAATTACACATACTTTACTCAATATTTTGGAGTGTATTTTGCTATAAAAATACCAGTCTTTTATACTAAATTCTGAGTTAAAAAGTATTTAATGTGAAAACAATAGAGATGATAACAAATGAAATACAGAAAAGTGGTAATTGTCCTCTGGATTATAGCAGCCTGAGGATTCTGTCCAGGTAAGCATTCCACCATCAGAATAGGGCTTGTAGCTAGCCTATGCTTCTTGGATGAACCACAAGTGACATCAGCACAGAATTTTTCTCTATCTTACACCTTTAGAATAACAAAGAAATCAGTTTTATTCTAAGTTATTTGATCACTTACAAAAGCAATGAGCACTTATTCATCATTAAAAGTATTGTATCAGGTTGTGGAAAGCAAATTTAAAAAGCTTGCTCATAAGCTATTTGCTTATTTTAACAAATAGTCTTGGCTGATCTTTTTCTAAAGGAGCTCATTTTGTTTCCACATGTGTTTTTGTATAGGTAATTTTTTTAAAGTAAAATGAAATAGAATCAGAAAAAATGCCCCCTTACACACATTTCTTACCCTTATTTTAGTCTCAATTGTACACCGTGGTTATTACTGAATAGCAGACAAAAATCACATTGATGAGCTGCAATGTTTTGAGAGAGAGCTGGGAGTATATTTCTCCATGTTGTTAAAGGGAAAGTAATCCAATGATCAGTAATAGGTAGCGATTGTTCAGGAGCTATGCATTTAAAATGGACATATACTGAACATTATGTGACCCATATTTACTATGCATTGGTTTCATTGTTAACAGGCTGCACAGCATTTTCAGAGTAAATTTCAGACATATTTCAGCCCGATCATAATATTTATTCATTATGTTAATTAAATGTTGTGAAATGCCTACCAAGAACAATAACGTTTACAACAGTAGACATCAAATCAGCTTTTCTGAATGCAATTTTTCCTGAGATAAGTCAGTTCCAGCCGCAAGTAAATTATTCCATCTACATATTGGATCATATTTGTATTTTACAGGCTAAAGAAAATATACATCTGGACATTATGAGAAAGTAAACTTTGTAAGTCTAACATGCATTTTGATTGGTGGTAAGCATGCAACAATGTTTTATGTAATTAAGCTTATAAGATGGTGGAAAGGATCACTTACTTCTTTAAAAGATGGATTTCTCTATTTGAAATATTTGTAAATATCAGGTTGGTTCCTTCATTTACCTTGTATCTACAGAAAGAAAATATACTGGCATCTTCTTACACCAGTCAGCATCTTCTGACCCATAATTAGAAGAACTACTTGATGCAATAATAAGATGAAGAGGGTATGTCTCTCCTAGCATCAGAAAGCAGTGAACAAATATTTGCACAAATGGTATCACTTACACCATAAGGTATATCATGAACATTCCTGCTTGCTTCTTCACAAAGGATTTTCTCATTACCAAGAACTGTATGTATTTGGTGCAGAATTTTTTTCTTCTTTCCATACATTTTGAAAATTGTGAGCTAAGGCATGAATAGCATAGCAGGATAAAACATTATAAACTAAATCTTTTTATACTTCATTTTGACCAATTCTATAAGAAAAAATGTTTAATAATAATGACTTCTAAAAAATTATCTTTCCCCTTTAGCGTCCAGAATAAAAATCATTTCACTTATCACTTAATCAGAACAGCAGTCTCATATATTCATTTTCTTCAGTGTAGTAAAATGTTTAATGATGATTCTTATTGAACATGTCTCATGCAATTCACATGACAGTTTAAACACTGTTGCAGGTCTTTCTACAACTTGTATTCACTCAGATATTTTTGGACTGTAATGGGAGACACATATACAGTAAGATGTTAAATAGTGTCATCATTTGTCACAGCAAAAACATACTTATTGATCAGTGAGTTAGTGTAATATACCTAGTGATTCAGAAAATGAGATGTTAAGAAAAATAGCAGAATATGATGGGACATAGAGAGAAAAAAAGCTTAGATATTTTCAGATAAACTGATAAAATTCCTTTTTTTTTTTCAGAAATAAAGTCTACATAGAAATAGAAGCACAATTGGCAAGATCAGAGTCTTTAAGTGAGAGCATTCCTGAGGGAGAAAACCAAAGAAGATACAAATTATGTGGATGATGTATGATGTTAGTTCCTGTGGTTACAATAAATGAAAAAGGCTTAAAAATTAGAGGAAGACATAGAATATGATAAATAATTGCATCTCAATACAGTTAGCACAATGATAGACTCTCAAAACTTAGAGGAGAGCCAACAACAGGGGTAAGGTTAAGGAAAGTTTCATGAAGAAGGCTTCTGAATGCTTTCAAAGAATTGATAGACATGCATTGTTTGGGAAAGGACATAACTTCTAGCTCTGTAACCAGGAATACGTGGTGTATACATATATCATCCAAACATTGTCAGAATAGTACACAAACACTTCTAAATTTTGAGAGTGGTAAAGATTAATAACAGGTTAGTTGAAACGTTTCAGATGATGGTGTGAACCTTGCCTTGGGCCTCTGGTGTTTAGATATATTAGTACATTATAATTATAGTATATTATAATTATTAATACATTTTTATTATTATGTGTTATTATTATTTACAACAAATATGTCTTATATTGCTTCCTATGAGAAAATGACTACATTTTCTCTTCCCCTCTCTTTCAAGACTTTTTTGTACTTTTTTCTCTTGGTAGAATTTTCTATTCATCTTTTTTCTCTGAATTCTTTTCTATCAACTGTGGTAGTCTTGTATTTTTTCTTGTACATTGTTAAATTCTTCCTTCTGATAGTGTGGGAATATGCATTCTTATTTGCATTAATTTTCTTTCTCCAGACAAATTAATACTTTATAAAGACAGGTCAAGAGGTCAATCTGGCTCCACGCATTATGGAGAGTCATACAGACAGCATCCTCATAGAGATTAATGCAACAAGAAAAATCCAGAGCAGTGCAGACACAACACAAAAGGAAACACTTTCTACCTGAGCTTCACTACTATGTAAAATTATCTAGGTAAGTGGAACTGTCCTTAACTGTATGTAAGCATCTTTGATTTAAGATACACTTGATTCAACACCTCATCATCATCCTGTGCTCCTTTCTCCTTCTGTTTTTCTATCTTGCTTGATGAAGCTATAAATTTGTCTTCTTACCTTATTCATTTGCTGGCCCTCAAACAATCAAGAAACATTGTAAAAAACTTCATATAATGTTGAGAAAGACAGATGCTATAATCCTTATTCTGGTGTTGCATATGCCTAGAGGAAACAGGAAAGTGCTTAAAATGGTTCCAGCTAATTTCAAAGAGAAAGGCATAAACTGCTGCCTGAAGCAGAAGGCTGGAGAAGACTGTCGATGTCATCACAAGCAGCTGTTCTCATCCAAAACAGGAGAGTGAGGAAGAACTTGGCTTCCAGCTGGGGAGCGGAAGTGGAAAGATTCAATACATATTTCTGATTAAAATCTTTCTTTTGCAACTCTCCCACATATTTCTCCTAAGCACTTTCCATTTTTAGCCTTAAATAAGTCAGTGTAGTTTGATAAGGAAACATGCACACACACACACACACACACACACACACACACACACACACAAATAATAACTGGAAGTATCAGTTTTAGATATATGCAAGATGTTTTTAATGATCTTGGGCAAAAATTATCCCTTCCGTGTGTTATAGGATGCTCATTTGAGAGGAAAGTGCAAATTCTGAAGCAATTTTGGAATTTCTTTTTGAAAAGAAAACATAATTTCCTTATCTCTGATCCATGTGTGTTATATAAATTTATAAAGAACATTACATGTTTTCTTTTAAATAAACAAAGATTATTAACAGAAGTACAGAAGGAACAGATGGCACATATTAGTAAAAATACAGTTTGAAGAAAAATGCTTGCAAAGTTAAATTTTCACAGTAGGAAACATGTAGTTGCAAACTACTACCAAAATGATAAGTTTTAAAGCACAATATAGAGAATTTTTTAAGAAATTAAGATAGTATATAAGTAAACAAAGTTTGAATAGTGAAAGCATCATATGAAAGACAGAAAAAATGTAAAGTCCCTACTGGAAAATGATGAGTAATTTTAGTGTAAACGTTTAAGCTTACTATCATAGCTCAATGATACATTGCATAATTGGAAATGATATTAAATAATATACAAAAAAGAAACTAATATTTCTGTGAGCATAAAGAGATTTTAGGATTCAACCTGGCAGAAAATGTACTATGTATAAGAAGTGAAAATTAATAGAAAACTATAGAGTAAAAAATGTGACAATATAATCTATATCACCAATAATCAGGAAGCTACAATAAAAACAAGATAGGAACCGGGCATGGTGGCGCACGCCTTTAATCCCAGCACTTGGGAGGCAGAGGCAGGCGGATCTCTGTGAGTTCGAGGCCAGCCTGGACTACCAAGTGAGCTCCAGGAAAGGCGCAAAGCTACGCAGAGAAACCCTGTCTCGAAAAAAACCAAAAAAAAAAAAAAAAAAAAAAAAAAAAAAAAAAAAAACAAGATAGACATTAACTATTGTACAGCATATTTTCATGAAGTATTTATAGAAGTGTAAGTGGTAACAGTTTTAGTTGACATAAATGACTTTAAATAAAAAGCTATCATGACCAGGTGTGATGAGACATGTATAATCTCAAGCCATCAGGAAGCTGAATCAGGAAGACAAGAAATTTGAGGCCACTCAGTTACCTAGAGAGTTTCAAGCCACTCTGGGCTATTTCATGAGACCTTGTCTCTATCTATATAAGTAAATAGGCATTTATTTCTATTATGTAAATTACTCTCTCCTAAAGAAACAGCCTCACATACAGTCATAGATACCGTGCTACAGGTATTTGTTGCACCATATGTAGGACAAAGTATGTGAAACATCTTATTTGTTCATAGACAAAAAGATGATGACTTCTAGGAGACATAATCTCATAGCAAACTATCTGTTCCTCTGGCTCTTAAAACCTTTCTGTCCCCTTCTGAATAATCCCTGTGAGGTGCTACACCCATAAATTCTCATCTACATGGCTGCCTAAACAAGACACAAACAACTTCTGTGTGTATGTATGTGTGTGTGTGTGTGTGTGGGGGGGGGTGTCTGACCAGCTCATCTGCCCAAGAGTGATTCTTCTACAACTTGTGGACAGAGCTCCAGGGATACAGCATTTCTGAGCCATCCTTTCTTTCCCTTGAGGGCATGACACTTTTGGAGATGCAATTGCTTTTAGTAATCCATGCTCCTGTAAGTAACCCCTAACCCATATTCCTCATACTTACCATGAATTTAAGTTTAAGTATTGTGTATTGTCTTTGTTTCTGCGTGAGGGTATATGCATGTAACTGCAGATGCCTGTGGAGACCAGATGCTTCCTATTTCCCCGGGAGTTAGAGTTACAGGTGGTTTGTGAGCCACCCCACACAAGGGCTGGGAACTGAACTCAGGTCTCTGGAAAGAGCAGTACATGCTATTAATCACTGAGCCATCTCTCTACCTCTATGTGCTTCTGTTAAACCCAATTTAAAACACATTGTTTTTCAAAGTTGGACATTTTTTTCTGTCATTATTTTGCTATGTCATGGGAACCCTTTCTGGGGTGAGCAGATATATTTGTCACATCACCCCTATCAAAGTTTATCATGCGACATATACAAATACATGCAATAAAAATATAAAATGACTATGCTGGCAAGTCTTGACACAAACTATAGACATCTGAGAGGAGGGAATATCAACTGAGAAAATGCATACATAAGATCAGGCTGTAGGCAAGCTTATATGGCATTTTCTTAATTAGTGATTGGTGGGGGAGGGCCCAACCCATTGTAGGTGGTGCCGTCCTTGGGGTAGTGGTCCTGGGTCCTATAAGAAAGAGGGCTAAGCAAGCTTGATGAGCAAGCCAGCAATCAGCACCCTTTAGCAGACTCTGCATCAGCTCCTGCCTCCAAGTTCTATTCCTCTTTGAGTTCCTGTTCTGAGTTCCTTCAGTGGTGGATTATTGTGTTAGTCAGAAATCTCTAGAGTCAGAACTTATGGAATTGGAATTAACACCCCCTCTCCATATATATATATATATATATATATATATATATATATATATATATATATCTTATAGGCTGCAGCACAACAATGGCTACCTGTGAATGGAAAGTATAAGAATCTAGATTTGCCCTGTTCCACAAGGCTAGGTGCCTCAGCTGGTATTCAGTATATGCTTGAATCCTAAAGAAGCATGCTTGAAGCCATTGAATGAATGGATGTGTTGACAAAGTTAGGGCAAGCAGGCAAAGAATGAACACATCCCCTTCCTTCTTCCACTGTACCCATATAGGCTTCCAGAAGATGGTGTGGCCCAGATTAAAGGTGTGCCTTCTAGCCTCATGATCTGTATCAAAGGCTTGTGTCATACAGCCTCAAGATCGAAGCCAAAGGCATGTTGTCTTCTTGCCTCAAGGTCCAGATCACAAGTGTGCCCTCCATTTCTGGATTACAATTCATTCTAAATATAATCAAGTTGACAACCAAGAATAGCCATCATAATCCACCCCATTGTCAACTTGACACACAATCATATCTCCCTATATCATAGTTAATTTCCAAATGAAAAACAATAGTCAAGTCATAATAATACCTAAACATAACTATGCCACATACAATATCAAACACACTATATATTTAACCAGGTAATTATTACACCTAATGTGATATAACTATCCCTCATATAACCACAAACACATAACTTTAGAATAGTGGCAATGTCCCTTGGGAAATATCGTTCTAGTATCTCAGACTTACATATGATAACCATTAATATCCTCTAAATTGTTGTTAAAACATATAAGGAAATGGAAAGAAAATACAAATATCTGTACAAATACATTCTTACAAAATAAAACTGAAGGATTCATGTTAGTTATAATCCTTGTTTCTGTAACTGGTCACATGGCTTTAGATGGTATTTAGAACTACATTCCTCTACTACTCACTCTATATTTCTTCCACCCTCTTCAAGCACCTCAGCAGGTCTTGGCTCTTTTCCTGGAGAAGTGACCCATACCTTCATTCTTGATGAATCTGTGCCCTTTGTCATCCTGTCTGGATTATACTGCTGTGTTTTCCCATTAACTTTAATCACAGGGCATGGTAGCACCAAGAGATGCTCTAAAGGATCTCCAGACATAATCCTTCTTACCTCTATTGTGGAGAGGCAATCCGATTTCCCATTGGTAATCTGGATCTACCACCCCTCCTAACAATGTTATTCCTTTCTTAGCCTGGTGATGACCAAAGGAAATCTGAGTTTCCAGGTCAAATGAATGTTTGTTGTGGCTCTGGGAAGGAGAGTTCCCCATCTGGAACCAAAATTTCTAGGCCACCAGAACACAGGGTTGTGGGAACAAGGAGCAAAAACTTTCCTAGTGGGTTACTAGGGTGGTAGTGAGTGGAACTATTCCATTTTCTACCCCTTGATACCTGGACCCATGGATCTTGGCTATAGGATAAACTGTACATATGGGATGTTGATTCAGAGCATATATTGCCTTCTGGAGAACCCTGCCTAAGCCCTCCTTGCAGCTACTTTCTAAGTGGTTCTGTAGCTTTGTCTCGTGGTGAGAAGGGCCAGGTGCAATGATGTATCATTCACCTTAAAAGGAATATCCCTCCATGCCCCACACCAATGAACTCCTAAAACTTTCACCGAGGGAGAAAGTTCTTGTATTTTGGTTGGATTTATTTCTGAATTCATATGTGTTATTAATGAGTTCAAAGTGGTTGCTAACTCCTGCTCACTTGGCCCAATCACCATAATGTCATCCATATAGTGCACCAGTGTGATACTTTGTGGAAGAGACAGATGATAATGATCCCTTCTAAATTATGACACTGGGCAGGAGACTTAATATATTCCTGATACAAAACTGTGAAGATATATTACTAGCCTTGCCAACTGAAAGCAAATTGCTTCTGGTGGTCCTTATGGACAGGTATCATGAAAAAAGTCATTTGCTAAATCAATAGCTGCAAACCATGTACCAGGAGATGTGTTAATTTCCTCAAGTAAGACACTACATCTGGTACAGCAACTACAATCGAGTTACTACCTGATTGAGTTTTCAATAGTCAACTGTCAACTGTCTTTCTTCACAATCCATATGTCTTCTTCACTGGCCAGCCAGGAGAGTTAAAGGGAGATGTGGTGGGAACCACCACCATATCTTTCAAGTCCTTGATGGTGGCACTAATGTATGCTATGCCATTCTTCCGGGGATACTGTTTTGGATTCACTATTTTCTTCGGCAGGCAACTTTAAAGGCTTCCATTTAACCTTTCCAACCAAATAATCCTTACTCCACAAGTTATGGAACCAATGTGAGAATTATGCCAACTTCTAAGTATTCATCTCAATTATACATTCTGGAACTGGGAAAATAACCACGGGATGAGTTTGGGAACCTACTGGACACACTGTGAGTTGAACCTCAGTCAAACCTCCATAAATAATCTGGCCTCCAGTTAAAGCCCTCTACTTTAACTGGAGGGCCACTATGTTTCTTGGAATCTCCTAAAATCAGCCATTAATTCCGAAACACTATCCAACACTCCCTGGAAAGTCTGATTGTTTCCTTTCTCCAGGTGTACAATCACCCTTGTAAAAGGCTGTAGGTCCTTCTGGGGAAGAATTGGAGAAATGCTAATTGCAAAACTTTTAGGTATCTTATCAGGATCTTTCCTCAGAGAAACTGGGCCACTCCTTCATTCAAGGGGTCCCAAAGTCTGCAAATGGGTTCAAGTCTGGAAATTGATTTACTGACAGAGATTGCCTTTTGCTATGATATAATTTTGTCTTTCTTTCATGTGTTTGAGAATTTTTCTGCTTATACCGATCAAACAGAAATGCCATAAGCATCTTATCTATTTCATGCCTAGAAACATCATGATTGATTAAACAGTATCAAATGTCCATATGTGTCATACCATTATAAAATTCACCTTGCCTATGCTGACCATTATGGGTTAGGCCCTTTTGAACAGTGTTTAGTCTACATTGTCCATTATGATAACTATTACCACCCTGCCTCTGCTCATTCAATGCTGCCACCTGGCCCCCGCTACATTGAGACTGAATTAAAACCATTGTATTTAATTTATCCAATTGAATAGCAGCATCTCCAACTGTAAGGAAAAGGGCAACAAGAAAACTCTTCAAATGTGTTGGTTCCCCACCACATAGTGAAGGAGGAAGGACATGTCTCCTGGGACTTCCCATTGTGGAGGATTAGGTTTCACACAGTGTACCCATTGTAGCACTGCAATTTCCCTGAGTCTTAAAAACCCTTCATCAACACTAACCAGGGGGATATCAGGCATCTCCAACTCCTTTTCATCATTTGATACACACTTCAGCCATCCATTCAAACAAATGTTTGATGCCCTTCTTAACTGTGCAAGCTTCCATGTTAAACCTAGAATCTCCACTCAGAGGTCCCATATAAATAAACTCAGCCTGATCTAGTTTTATGTTCCTTTCACCATCATCCCACGCCCTTAAAATCCATTCCCATACATCTTCCCCAGACTTCTGCTTCAATGAATTAGCAAAATTATTAAGATCCTTAGTAATGTAGCATACTTCCTCATGGAAGTATTTACACTTTTTACCTCCCCCTCTAGGAGCCTGGCTCATCTTGAGTCTGGTTATAGTTCTAAAGTCAATTATTTATGGGCCTTGAGGGACACTGATATTGTATTACCTGGCATTTTCTTCAGAAAAAGTCACTACTGATTTAGCAGACACTGAAGGATGAATTTCCTCAGTAGCAGTATTTCAAGGGGTGGGGCTGGGGTACTATTTCCTCAGGTGAGATAAATCCTTAAGAATCTGAGGGTTCAAAATTCTCAGCTTCAATAGGGTCCTCCCACACATCATCATCCCAGGTTATAGAATCCCATTCTTTATCAATTAACAAATACCCTTACTTTAACCGCTGACAACTTCTGAGGCTGACTTGAATTTTCACTATAGTTCAGTCAACCTTAAAATGAGGACTTGATTTTCTGCAACTCATGCTCTGTGGCTGCTGGAGAGCAGATTCTCTTCCAGGGCACACTTAGACTGTTTATTTGCTTCTGGAGCCCACCAACTTTGTCACTAATTTCACTGTTTTCCTTCTCCATATTCTGAAGTTGGTTAATTTTTTCATGGAGCTCATTCCTATCCTGTATCAATTTATCTAGAGATATCAGGAGAAACTAGCTAACAAGATCATTTTCCTTATTTTCTTCCAAACTGTCAAAAGTTTCATATATAGGATCATTAAATCCATTGCCACTCACTACTGATGAACCAAGATAATCAAAGTCATTATCTCTTTACGTTTGAAATACAGTTTACTGTAGCTGAAATTTTCTCTGGTCCTGCCCAGCCCCACAGACCCCACATCTGCTTATAAAATAATCACTCAGAAGCTTCACATCTTTCTTCCTCTGTGTCTGGCTAGCAACTCCTGACTCAGCCTTCCTCTTCCCAGAATTTTCTTCTCTGCTTGTCCCGCCTGTACTTCCTGCCTGGCTATTGGCCAATCAGCACTTTATTTATTAACCAATCATAGCAACACATTCACAGCATAAAGAGCACTATCCACAGAAGTTTACATCATGGGCTTTCAGTACTCTCTGAGTTGCCAGGAGAAAGAGAGTGACTGGAGAGGCGTCTATAGATGAAGGTGCTGTTGAATTTAAAGGTGCTGGAAATTAAAAAAGCCTATCCCAGATACTTAAGACTCATCTTTATATTTATGTTTCCTTAGAACTACTTCTGGTATCAAAATCTATACTATTCAGGGTTCTCGAGTCACAGAACCTATGGAATGAATCTCTCTCTCTCTATATATATATATATAGAAATGGAAATTTCCATATATATATATATATATATATATATATATATATATATGGAAATTTATTGAATGGAAAGTCCAAGAATCTAGATTTACTCAGTCCCATGAGGCTAGATGTCTCAGCTGGTTTTCTATATATGCTGGAATCCTGAAGGAGTAGATTTTAATGCCACTGAATAAATGGATATACTGACAAGTTGAGATCAAGCAGGCAAAGAATGAACACATCCCCTTCCTTCTTCCATTGTCCTTATATAGCCTTCCAGCAGAAGGCTTGTGATAGATTAAAAGTATGTCTTCCAGCTTCAATGTCTGTGTTAAAGGTGTGTGTCATCCAGCCTCAAGATCTGGATAAAAGTCATAATGTCTTCTTGCTTTATGGTCTGGATCACAAGTGTGACCTCCATTTCTGGATTATAATTCATTCCACATATAGTCAAGCTGACAAACAGGAATAGTCATCACAACTACAGATGTGGAAGTGTAATCCTTTCCTCCACAAATTGCTTTTGGTCATGGCGTTTCGTCATAGCAGTAAGACAAAAGTGATAACAGAATTGGGTTATTGCTGTGACAGACGTGTTCATGTTGTTTTTGGAAGGATTGTGGAAGAACTTAGCAATTTTGGTCAATAAAAGCCATTGGATATTCAGAGCTCAGTGAGCTGGTCTGTGAGAGCTTGGAAGATAATGTTGAGAGCAATGCAGAAGATTGAGGCCTGGCTGGTGTATTTCAGAGGGAAACTGATAGTTCCTTAAAGACGCTATCAGAGCTGTTAGCTATTTTTAGTTAAGAACCTATGGTTAGCTATGCTTAGTTTAAAGAATCCAGTTAGCTATGACTGAAGAATCAGCTGTGATTAAAAAGGTATCAGACCCAATAAGGGAAAAACCTTTATTTTACTGTGACAATTGATGCTAGCTGGTCAATTGGAGCTGAGAAATTAATGGTGATTAAGAAAAAGTCAGGATCATTGAAGTAAACTCTTCTGTGAAGAGTCTCTTCAGAGCCATCACTTACAGGCTTTATGCAGAGGAGACCACAGTTGTACCTTGTGTTGGCAGCCAAACATGGTAACATGTAAGAGTCTTCCAGGTCTTACTGACTTTGAAGGCATGAATGAATCATGGACAGCAGCAGAGGGTTGGCGTTACAATAGGCCATGAGAGGCCATTGGTGAAGGTGTGCCTGGAGTAACCGTGGAAGTCCTGGGACTGAAAGGGTCATGGAGAAAAGTCGAGGCTTTGCAGCATGAAGAGAGCTCAGGAATGGCTTTTGGCAAAAGTGCAGCCAAGTTGAAGCAGAATATCCAAGCACATTGGAGATGCTATTACCATGGGATGACCACCAAAAGCAGCAACAGCTATGGAGTGTAGCTAGGCTGAGTCTAGAAGACAAGCTGTGTGTATTGCAGAGAGTGAAGCCTGAGAATTGATCCAGACCATCTGGAGGAACCCAAAAGAAAGTGAGTGGATCCCAGACATTGGACATTGAGTTATTTACACGGTTAGAGTTAGGATTTGCTTTGTTCAGATTGTGATTATTCCCTGATTCTTCTCTTTTGAAGTATGAAAGTATTTAATTTATTTTTTATTTTATAGGAGCCCAGAGTTGAGAGACTTTAAATTTTTTAGAAAGAGATTTTGGAGTTTTACAGAAACCTTGGATTTTAAAAGCTATTGGATATTTTTAAAGACACAGCTTTTCAAGTGTATTTGTAAGGTCGTGGGGCCTTTAAAGTTTGCAAAATGTTTCATACTCTAATTTGTTAATGTGTAATGCTGGAGATGAACACAAAAGGGAAGGTTGTGGCTTAGCACTGATGTCTTTGTGTATTGCTAGGCATCAGTTGTGCTGGTTACTTTTACATCAACTTGACACAAGCTAGAGTCATCCAAGAGGATGAAGCCTCAATTAAGAAAATGCCTCTCCTGTCATTATAGAGCCTTTGTCCACTGACTGGTGGAGGCAGATGCAGAGATCCACAGCCAGTCACCAGGCTGAGCTCCAGAAATCCAATTGATGAGAGAGAGGAGAGATTCCGCAGGAGAGAGACATTGAGATCATGATGGGAGGATGTGCAAAGATGACCAGCCACACTAGTGGAAGCCCAACTGTGGACTGGTGACTGTGGAGACCCCATGGGACTGGACTAGGCCCTCTAGATATGGAAGAGGGTTGTTTGGCTCGAAATGTTTTGGGGGCACTCAGGCAGGGGGATCTGGATCCATCCCTGGTGCACGGGCAGGCTTCTGGGAATCTGGTGCCTATGGTGTGATGCCTTACACAGCCTTGGTGCAGTGGGAAGGGGCTTGGATCTGCCTAGGCTCAGTGTGCTGGGCTCTGCTGACTCCCCATGGGAGACATCTATTTGGGGGAATGTGGGAATGTGGGGTGGCTTGGGAAGAGGACTGGGAAGTGGGAGGAGGGAGGAGGGGGGATCTGTGGTTGGTATGTGGAATGAGTAGAAAATTGCTTAATAAAAAAAAAGAAGAAAGAAAACAAAAACAACAACAAAAAAGAAAATACCTCTCCCTCTTAGGGTCCTCCTTTTTCCTATTCCTGGTACATGAGCTGGCTTTCTGGATCCCATTACCTATGGTCAAACAAGTTGTTCACCCTTGAGGTGGGGAGAGGGTCTCGGTCCTGCCTCAACTGAATGTACCAGGCTTTGCTGTTCCTCCATGGAAAAACTTACCCTTTTGGAGGAGGGAAGGAGGGGTGGGTCGGGGATGTTAGGTGGGGATGGGGCAAGTGGGAGGAGGAATGAGAGGGGGATCTGTGGATGGTATGTAAAATGAATAATTCTTTAATAAAAATAAAAGAAATTCCTCCATAAGATCTGACTGTAGCAAACCTGTAGGACACTTTCTTACTTAGTAATTCATGGGGGAGGTCCTAATTCAATGTGGGTGGTTCCATTCCTGGGCTGGTGGTCCCAGGTTCTATAAGAAAGCAGGCTGAGCAAGCCATGAGGAGCAAGCCAGTAAGCAATATCCCTTCATGATCTCTGCAACAGCTCCTGCCTCCAGGTTCCTCCCCTGTTTGAGTTCCCATCCTGACTTCCTTCTGTGATGGACTATAGATGTAAAAGCTATAGCCAAATAAACCCTTTTGGTCATAGTGTTTCATCATAGAAATATTAACCTAAGTAAGAAAATAATATACAGATACACAATATGCATTAGAAGAAAGAAATCATTGTTTTGTATCAATATGAGTAGACTGGGAAGTCATCAATAAGTCAGATATTGAAATGCAAATATTGTTTTATTTCTTTCAAAAATTATTTTGAAGTTCTTATATTTCTAGATTTTTAAAATTGTATGTGTATGAAGGTTTCTCCTGCATGTATATATGTATACCATGTGCATACGTGATGCATGAAGTGGTTGAAACCCTTATTACTGGAGTTATACATGGTTTTGAGCTACCATGTGTGCTGGAAACTGAATACAGGTGCTCTGCAAGAGCAATAATTACTCTTAACTGCTGAGCCATCTCTCTAGTCCTTATGTTGTTTCTTCTATGTAAATAAATTAATAAGTGGTCACTCAGAATTTGAAGATGTATTACTGGAGACTGAATGTTGTGAAAGAAGTTTATAGAACAAGGGTAGAAGAAAAGAGACTAGTTCAATTCACCATATATTTATATTAGAAATATCAGTGTGTCCAATTAATCTGTGTAATTAACATCTCTTAAAATTATAGTAACATGAATGATAACTAAATAGGCTGTAATAGTCTGAAAACATACTCTGCATTCAGTGATTAATTAACCTGCACAGTTTCATGGAATCTCATGAGAGGTAGACTACAGTCTCAGAAACAATGAATTTCAATACTCATAACATAGCAAACATTATGAACTTCATATTCATATACATTTTTTAGCTTTACTGCAGATGTCGTGTAGATAAGCCTATTCAATACTGTGCTCATCATAGGCTTATATTAAAGCTTAGAATCCTGACGTCTTTTTAAACAAAGATGCTTGAATTTTGACTTGAAAGGTGAAACTATCAATTCTATTGTATGTCTAGACTAGAAATAAACTTCACTTGCTCTGGGGAGAGACATTTCCATCTTCTAAGACTATTTCCTTTAAATATATCCTTGACAAAGAATTCTCAACCAAAAGCTCACTACAGTCTCACTGCTTCTGAGTTATATATAGAAGTAGACTGGTGGAAAATTATCCCTGAGCATTAGCCATTTCTACACCATTTTGGTCTTTACCAAATTTTACCATAGTTGTTTCATGAAAGAAGCTTATCTGATTCATGTATTTAAAAGGGATTTTATTATTTATTTTACATATAGCATTGAATTAAGGCTACTTTACTGTCAGAGGGCTGCAAACGTCAACAACCTATTGTTTTGACCTCAACTATCCTCCTCAGTCTTCCCACCAACCCCCACAAAATTACAGAATCTAACCAGCTGAAATACCATTAACCATTAGCACTTAAATTATAAAGTATCTAATCCTCTTCAGGTGCTATAACAAAATAGTCACACTAGATTAAATAACATGTTATTATACATTAGCCTTTAAATAAATGTGGAGAATTAAATAAAGAGAAAAATAGCATATCAGAAATGACACATTTTAATATAATAATTGCAAAGTTATGTTTTCATGTGGAAGCTATTTTCATTTTTTAGTTTTTTATTGTTAATTAAATTTAGTAACTTATTTTACTTCTCAACCACAGTTTTCCTCCCCCCTCTCCTCCTATTCATTCCCTCCTCCTACCTCACTCCACCCTGATCTGCTCCTCCTGTTTCTGCTCTTAAAGGGGCAGACCTCCCATGTGTGTCAACATAGCATGGCATATCAAGTTGAGGTATTAAGGCTTGGCGAGGCAATCCAGTATGAAGAATAGGTCCCTGGAAGCCAGCTTAAGCCTTCAGGACAGGCCCTGCTCCCACCACTATGAGTCTCACAAGTAGAACAATCTACACAACTGTCAAACATATGTAGAGGGCCCAGTCAGTCCCATGCAGGCTCTCTAGCTGTTGGTCCAGTGTGTGTGAGCTCCTATGAAGCCAGGTTTGTTGTTTCTGTGGATTCCCTTGTGATGACCTTGACCACCACCACCACCACCCCTGCCCCCATTCATACACTCCTTCCTCCCTCTCTTCATTGGGCTTTCCCTGAGCTCAGCCCAGTGCTTGGCTGAGGATTTTTGCATCTGTTTCCATCAGTCACTGGATGAAGGTTCTCTTGTGACAATTGGAGCAGTTACCAATCTGATCACAGAAGATGGCCAGCTCAGCCTACCTATCAACCATTGCTAAGAGACTTAGCTGCGGTCATCCTTGTAGATTTGTGCACCAGGTTTCTACCCAATTCCAAAATGCCTTTCCCATCAAGACATCTCTTTCATTACTCTCCCTATCCATCTACCCCTAAACCTAATCCCTCATGTTCCAATCCCTGCTTGTCCCCAGTCTACCCAGAAGATCTCTTCTGTTTCCCCTTCCCAGGGAAATTCATGTATCACTATCTCCCTTTGGGCCCTCCTTGTTACCTAGCCTCTCTACGACTGTGGATTGTAGCATGATTATCCTTTACTTTACAATTAATATCCACTTATGAGTGAGTACATACCTTTGTCTTTCTGAGTCTGGGTTACCTCAATCAGGATGATTTTTTCTAGTTGCATCCATTTGCCTTCAAATTTCCTAATGTCATTGTTTTTAACAAGTGAGTAGTCTATTGTGCAAGTGTACCACATTTTCTCTTATCCATTCTTTAGTTGAGGTGCATCTAGGTTGTTTCCAGGTTCTAGCAATTACAAATAATGCTGCTATGAACATAGCTCATTAACTATCCTTGTGGAATGATTGAACAACATTTGGGTATATGGTCTTAGAATCCCAAGATCAAGTTTCTAGAACACCTGCCTAACAAAAGCCATCAAGGTCCAGTCTCAAAGACTTTCTGCCACAGTTTAAAGGAGACTCTACAACCAACAAAGGAACTAATCTGAGGGATGTTGAATAAGTCTACTCACATCATGTTATTTCTTTCCATGTCCTTTATTGTTCTGCCTCTCAACTCTTTGCTGTTCTCTCTTTGTTCTACAACGAGTCTCTGAAGTTTCCAATTTTTATACACATACAATCAGCAATTCTCTGCCCAAAACAAGGACACGAGGCACAAATTCTTTCAGGGTCATAAAAGGCCGATAAGAGTTTATACCAGGTAGTGTCTGTCAGACTTTCTTTATGACTCAAGGAGGGGTGACTAGTAAAATCTTCAGTGAACTCTTAAAGAGAATGGGGTCAGTTGAGAGGGAGAGAGACCTTAAGTCAATTAGGGAAATCTAAGAAGGGAAAAAGGGGAACTCATGTGTAATACTGCATTCCTAAGTGTGGTTACATAATAAGTTACTTAATAAACCAAAGTGAATGTAAGTACAAGGAGTTAAGAATTTGTGTGAGGTTAGCTTGGGGTAGAACTTTCCTATCTGCTGGTGGGATGAGCCAATGGCACGCTTGTTCCCTCTCTCTCTCCAAGACTGTGAATCAACAATTTTGGACATGTTGTAATTCTATGTCCTTGGGTATCTGAGAATGTCTCAAATGAGATACTTTTGCCTGGACACTTAACATTGACCAAATGCCTGCCAATGAAATTAGTTGCAGGAAGGCAGATCTCTAGGTCTACACTGGAGAAAAGAACAAGGATCTGGGAATGCATGACTGTTTTCACACATACCTGGGGGATGTTATCAATACACCCCAAATACATAAGAGAAATTGTGCCCAATAAATGATCACAACATCGCTGAACTGTGGGAAATGAATCCCAAATTTGTAACAGATGGGAAAAGGCTACAGCAAGAATCTACAGCAAGAAAACAGCCAATTCATTCAAAAGACAGTAATTCCAAAATGCCTTGTGTAATGGTTTCCTCCAGCAGAATCCTTAATTCTGATAGGTGGACCTTGTTAAATGACAGCTATATCCCTACTGCATAATCCTGTGGCCTGTAATAGTTCATGATAAAGTGTTCTGACGCTTGCTTTTTGGTGAGTTATCTCCTTGATTTTCATGTTTACATAGAAACTCAAGAGTGAAGACACTCTTTCCATACCAGAAAAACAGGTGAATTTATATGTTTAATCCTTTTTTAAACTAATAAATAACATTGCAGTGATTTATTATGTATAAAATGATGTTTTGGAGTACGTATGTATATGATTATATTTATAAATAACAATGCTGTTTTAGTTACTATTCTATTGCTGTCATAAAACACCATGACCTTATAAAACGATGACTTTAATTAAGGTTACAGTTTGTCTTAGAAAGAGTTCCTATTGCTGCAACGAAACACCATGACCAAACAGCAAGTCTGGGAGGAAAGGGTTTATTTGGTTTACACTTTCCACATTGTAGTTCATCATTAAAGAAGTCAAGCAAGGGCAGGGACCTAGAGGCCAGAGCTGATGCAAAGGCCATGGAGGGGTGTTGCTTACTGGTTTGCTCATCATTGCTTACTCAGCCCACTTTCCTACAGAACCCAGGACTACCAGCCCAGGAATAGTTCTACCCACAATAGGTTGGACCCTCCCCCAAAAACCACTAATTAAGAAAATGACCCACAGCTAGATCTTATGAAGGCATTTTTTAAACTGAGGTTCCCTCCTTTCTGATAGCTCTATCTTGTGCCAAGTTGACACAAAACTATCCAACATACAGTTCTAGAGTGCATCATTATGTCAAAGCATGGCAGCAAGCAGCAGGCATGTTGGCTGGAGCAGCAGCTGATAGCTGATGCCACAAAACTGCAAACAGGAAGAAAAGTGCCACTTCCAACCTTGCTAATCCATTGACTGCAAGTTCAGTGAAAGATCCTGTAAAAAAGAAGATGGAGAAACATTGGGGAAGATAACCTGATGTGAACTTCAGACATTCACGCATGTTTGTGTGCTGCACAGACATGTGCACATGCATATACAAACAGAGTATCTTTAAGACCCATTTTCTTCTACCTAAAACTGTCTCAGAAAATGGAGGTAACATGAGGCCCAAGTTTCTTTATCCTTCTGAGACAGATAATGGAAAGGCAGAAAACAAACTCTAGAACATATGTAAAATTTAAGTGTTGGACATATCCTTCCATTATTTATAGCATTGACTCACAAATAGTGGAGAAGAAATTAACCACATCCCCACTCACAAACACACAAGTCTGGCCAAAGTATAAATAAATTTATTTTTCTTTAACATTTTATATATTTGGAATATAGGGAGAGTAAGGTGGTGGGCTTAATGGACTTATGTAACAAATAACACTGTGGTAGTTAGGGATAATATTGTGATAAAACAGCATTACCAAAAGCAACTTGGAGAAGAAATGGAATATTTGCCTTAAATATTCCGAATTACAGTCTTCTGAGGGAAGCCAAAGCAAGAACTCAAACAGGGAAGGAACCTGGAGGCAGGAGCTGTTGTAGAGGCCAAATAGGAAAGCTGCTTATTGGCTTGTTCCATATAGCTTTCTCAACCTGCTTTGTTATAGAACTCAGAGCCACCAGCTCAGATATATTACCACCCACAATTTTCTTGACCCTACCCCATCAATCACTAATTAAAATATGCCCTACAGCTTTCTTTGCCTACAGCATAATCTTATGAAGGCTTATTCTCAATTGGGGTTCCCTCTTGTCACATGATTCTAGCTTCTGTCAAGTTCACATAAAACTACCTAGTCCAAATACCATCAAAGGGCATGTGTTTAGTGTCTACAATATGGCCTCTTGACAAGGTGGTAAACCCTGTCATTCTGTATTCAATGTTATAATTGCACACAGCCCAAGTTTTTAGAGATATCAAAGCAGGCATTTATGCCTATGTTATTTGTTCTGCTTCAACACGGAGTCTCCAACCATCACACAGAATAAATTAGGTGAGAGGTGAGAATGGGAAAAAATCTAATGGTAATGCTTAGTTTATCAATAGCTGTCTCCTGTGATTTTGTTTTTTTTTCTTTTTTGTTTATTTGTTTCTTTTTATTCTAATGTAATTCTTAGGTTAAAGGGAATAGTATTTTACAGTTGGAACTTTGATAGTAAGTTGAAATTAAGTTACTGGAAAGAGTACTGGAGAGTATTAGAAAGACATACTTTAGAATTTTCAGTAAGAAAATAGTTTGGAGGTGGTCCTAATACAAAATTATCACTAATATTTTCCCTTTCCTACATGCTATGTTCAAAATATCGGTATATTCAATCCAGTAGTGACTTCTTCACCATTTCTTATAGATAGAATTTTGTGTCCCACCAGCCAGCTCCCAAATAACCACAGAGAGACTTATTATTAATTCCAAATGATTGGCCTATAGCTTAGGCTTGTTAAACTAGTTCTTACAACTTAAATATACCAATATTTTATATCTATGTACTACCATGTGGCTCAGTAACTTTTTCAGACTGACAAGTTCATCTCTATTCTCTTTGCATTTCCTCATGACTCCACCCTCTTCATCCCAGCAAGCTCTCTCTCTGTCTGCGAGTCTTGCCCATCCCTTTTCTGCCTAGGTTTTAGACATTTTGCTCTTTATTAAATTCATGAGAGCAGCAACTTCACAGTGTACAAAAAGATTGTACCACAACAATTCCTCCCCTAAATCTCAGGTTCATTTATCAACTTCCAACAGGTAAGTGTCAGGTCAGGAAAAATTGGTGACAGGTGACTTAAATCATATTTTCAATTAAATTTCAATTTTCATACCTCATCTTAAATTTTTAATTTTAGTAACCAGGTCATTTGCTGTTGGAAATGATACATCATATACAGAACATGTGGAGGGCTGTGGTTAGTGAAAATTCTGAATATTCAGTACAGGCATTCTAATTACCCTACTCTTCTTATACATAAAGTTGGTAAGATGACATGTTCACTTTTCATGACTGACAAAATACCAAACACAAGAAAAAGAAGATATATCTTTGGCTCTCATTTTCAGTACTTTCATAATAAGGTTGTCTGACTTGAATTTGGAGGCCTGTAAATGAGGCATAATATTAGGGAATAAAGGTACATCACAGGGAAGCTGTTCACCTCATTGCTGTTAGGATGCCGACAGGAGAATAAGCTCCATGGGGAAAATATTATTTCAAGGGCTTATATCCAGTGAGCTACTTATCCAACTAGGCCAGAGTTTCTACTTTTTGCTACCATCCACTAGCACCAGGCCACTATGAATCTTGATAGAGTAAGATGATTTTCTGCAGACAAACAGTATCCAATACCTACAAGTGAAGATGTTTGTAAAATATCAGAAATATTAATCCAGGATTAGATCACTTTTGTGAGAAAAGCTATACCCTTGTTAGTCTACAAGTGATCTAGAATGCTGAACACATGATGACACTGAGTTTTCTGGGCCATGCTAGGTGAATGGAAGCTCATCAGATTCAGACAGAAACTCTGTAACTTGAAAGTGTCAACATAAGTCAGGCAAATGTGCTCATTCTGTCAGTACTCGATAGGGCACTGTCACCTGTGCTCTATGGCTTGCCCTATCATAAGAAAATCATGTCAGATTTTGACAGTAATCAATTAGGTATGCAATGCTTGTTTCTGAAAAAGATAGAGACCTGTACTATTGTACTCAGTTTACTATGATGGCACCATCTCTTCAGACCCCTTATTAATCTTCTTATAGGGAAGTGACCATCAGTTGTGGAGGATAATCGCTCAAAGGGATCAATAGGGTTTGGAGCCATAAGAATGCTAATGCTGATTTCCATGCAGCTTCTTTCCAAATGAGGTAATTACCTCTATTATGAGTAGGTTATGAATTAGAACCACACAACATCAATTTTTATTGTATATTCAAGTGTAGGAATGAGAGCACTATTTACTAAGCCAAAATATGCAATATCAAATTGTGTTAACTTTGCTCCCCTACTACAAAATAAGTCCAAAGTAGATCAGTTTATGTTAGTCCCCTTCTCTCAATGGGATCAGCTAGGATAGTGATTTGGGTAGCTACATCCAACAATGTCATCATAGTTTTAATCGTTCCCATCCTAAGTGTTCCCAAACTTACTGATGGGACAACTATAGGACCCAGTTTCCCTTGTGGAGACACTTCATTCATTGTCAACTTAGCATTTAAAAGTAACTAATGTCATATCAAAAGTAAAGATGAATTTAAACAAGATATAGCAAAAGTGATTCAATCCCAGTAAACAAGACATTATCAAACTCGGAGTGCCTGATAACTGCTCCTGGCATAGCTAAATGAATGATTGAGACCATCCAAAAGTTTTATAACTTCTCATTGACAACACTTATTTTATTTTCTGGAACAGCTTTGATCCATTTGCTCCAGAAACATTGCATTTTGGTAGAAACCTAATGTCTACTGTTGTACTATCACACCCTTCATGCTTCTTTCTAAAGGATAGTAGAAACCTTTAGAGTGGCCTTTTTCAAATATTGATAGTACTCAACTGTGGTGGTATTGTGTTCCCAAAAATATTGTACACCCTAATAAACTTATCTGGGGTCAGAGACAGCCACTAGATACAAAGGCTAGAAAATGGTGCCACTCACACATTTAATCCTAGCATTCCAGAGGTAGAAATTCATGTGTTCAAGGATACAGCCAAACATGGTGACTCATGCCTTTAATCGCAGAAAGCGAGCCTTTAATCCCAGGGGTTGGTGGTAGAAAGGAAAGATATATAAAGCGTGAAGACCAGAAACTAGAAGCATTTGGTTGGTTAAGCTTTTAGGCATTGAGCAGCACAGGTCAGCTGAGAGCCATTTGGATATGAGGACACAGAGGTTCCAGTCTGAGGAAACAAGATCAGCTGAGAAGTTGGCCAGGTGAGGTTAGCTTTGGCTTTTTCTGTCTCTCTGATCTTCCAGTATTCACCCCAATAACTGGCCTCAGGTTTGATTTTATTAATAAGAACTTTTAAGATTCATGCTACACTCAACTTTCTGTTTCTAACCAGTAACAGGCAAGAGGAGGAGTGACCGTTCCCTCTTGGTACCCATCATTTTGCACTAGTATGCACTAATAGGTTTGATAGTCACCTCATATACTTAGCTCACTTGCAATGCCCTTATAGGTATTTTCTCTTCTAAAGAGCCATGTCTCTGTCAGCATCATATTTTCTTCATTATAAACTCTTAAGAATTGTAAAATTAGAATGTTTTTTCCTACTGACAAACTTTTGGTTGCTATAGTTTCATGGATGATAGTAGCAGGCATGCAATTCCTGGACTTTATTATTCACAGCACAGCAAATTGAAGGAGCTTTATGTTTTTTCCGTTTCCTTTAACCATGGTCTCATAGTGGTGATAGAATGGCATAAGTAGATGCTGGGCCCAGTAGGTTTATGTCACACTTGAGGAAGCTCACGTTCAGGGAAATACAATCTTTCTAAATGGACAGCAATCAAATCTCTTTAAAATTTGCAGACTGTAAGAGGGCTGCCTGTCCTTTCTTTTCAAAGGAGACAGTATCACTGTCTTCCTAGATTGTTTGTACTATAACATCCTGGAAAGATAGCACATAGCAAAATGATTATGTCTCTTCATTGAAACATTAGAGACCCCTGTTGTATTAGTACATTTCCCAACATTATAACAAAATACCTTAAGATGAATGATGAACAAACAAAAGATATATCTGTCTAACAGATTTAGAGACAAATTATATCAGCTGGCTCCCACAGTTTATCCTCTGTTGAGGCCTTCAGGTTCATGGAATCCTGGAGAAAAGGATATCATGACAATAAATGAAACAAAAAAGTAGGCATTTACCAGATTTGCTCCTTCATAGCAACTTTGCATGAGAATAAACTAGGTTCCTATAAGGTACATTACTTCCTTCAGAGGGTTTCTTCTAAGGACCTGATTAATTTGGATTAAATACTATCACAAAAGATCCCACCAAGTCCCACCACCAAAGAGTATAGACTTAGCTTATCGCTTAATGAGCCATTGAGGAAAAGCCATAGGGAAATTTATCTCCTAAGAAGTATATATGTGGTCATTGTATACAATCCATAATGTAACTTATCCTGAAAGATAGACCACCCACAGTGTGATATTGAGGAAACTGAAAAGATAATACAATTGTCTGTCACCATTAAGAGCAGGTTTTGGTTCTCTTCTTTGAAGTACATGTCCTTCTGATTGAAAAAAAAATGTGTGCATGTGTGTTACAGGTATAAATACATGAACGTGTGTGTTTACATATTTGCATAAGTTTAGATTCTGTTTTATGTGAAAAGTAAGAACATTGCTAAACTAGACATGCTTATAAAATGACTCAAATATTCATTCTTCTACCTATTTATCAAATATTCAATGCCAAACTTTCTGAATGTGAGCTATTCAGAAGTTAACATAACACAGTCTCTTATGAAAGCTCCTGATAGTAGAAAACCAAAGCCACCAAACAAATATACTTTCTAATGTGCTACAACTAATAAAAACTACAGTAAGAAGCATCTTTATAGATACATTCCTTTTGAAAAAATGGTAAAAATGTCATGCACATGTGAACACACACACACACAAACAATGGTATCTTAAATTATCACTACTGGCAGTGTGAAAAACCAACAAACTTTTAAGAGTTCAATGATCTTACAAATCGTGAATAGCATCAGCTTGAAATAGCTCTTTCCAAAAGACGATTGAGAGTGTTAGAAAATAGTAATTCACTTAACACTAAATACAAAAACAACAGTGTTGTTTAGAAATGACAATTTGAAATAAAATGGATTTATAATAAGTGATTTACTCTTTCAACCACACCTGAATATTTTGAAGGTTTATATTATAATAATTCATATTCAGTACTCTATATATTATAATAAATATTCGTCTATTTACATCAAAGATTTCTCAAATCTTAAAATTTTATTTGGTTCTGATCTGAATTAAAAACAAAGCATCACTAATACAGTTGTTATTCCTATTCCTGTATGCTTTCTAACTCCCTTTAACATATTTTGCAAATGTAATTACTATCCTGTGTTTGATATGAATCAAATGGGGCTACATCAGATATTTGTTAAACATATCCTCAGTTTCTTTAGACATCACCCTTCTCTTATTCCTCAAAATGTTATGGATAGTAAGAATTCATTCAAATTTTATGCAAGTACAGTTTGGGAGTACAAAACAGTAAATGCCTCATTAAGCAAAACTTTCAACATCAGCGTGGAAATTCGGAAAATAAGTCTCAGTTTTGGTTTTTTTTTTTTTTTTTTTTTTTTTTTTACCTCAGAGTACTGAAATAAAATTCCATATGGCAAACCAATGGACCTGTTAGATAAAGCAACCAGGGATATGTTGTTTTCCCTCAACTTTCCTGCTTTTTTGCTTTATTTTCCTTATTCTTCATTACTTCTTTCAAAGTCAGACACACAATACAAACAGTTATGTAGCAGGAATCTTAAAAGCTCTTATTAATAAAATCAAACCTGAGCCAGGTATTGGGGTAAACTGGAAGATCAGAGAACCAGAACAAGCCACAGCTAACCTCACCTGGCCAACTTCTCAGCTGGTCTTATTTCTTCAGACAGGATGCTTCTGTGTCCTCATCCCAATGATTCTCAGCTGAACTGCTACTTGAAAGCCTGAATGCTTAACCAGGCCAAATGCTTAACCAGGCCAAATGCTTAACCAGCCAAATGCTTCTAGTTTCTGGTCTCCACGCCTTATATATCTTTCTGTTTTTGCCATCACTCCCTGGGATTAAAGACTCACTTCTTGGAATTAAAGGCATGTGTCACCATGCCTGGCTGTTTCCAATGTGGCCTTGAACTCACAGAGATCCAGAGGGATTTCTACCTCTAGAATGCTAGGATTAAAGGTGTGAGTGCCACCATTTTCTGGCCTCTGTGTCTGTGTAGTAGCTATTCCATCTCTGACCCCAGATAAGTTTATTAGGGTGCACAATATTTTGGGGAATAAAATACCACCACATTTTCCCTCTTTTGTCTAAAATTAAAAAAAGCTTATAACTAATACAAGAAAAATTATATCCAATAAGTATATACAATATACACAGTCAAGATTACATTAATGACGTCTAGTCAATTAACATTTGACAAATTCAGATAAAAATTCCATTATATATATATATATATATATATATATATATATATATATATATATATATATATTAAAAATGTCCAGTCCAGTAACATCTGGTAAACTCAGACCAAAAAACTTTTCATTACTTATCTTATTTAAAATAAGTAGTTCCTTTTTAAAAGTAGATTCCATAGTCTCCCTTTTTATCTTATCATAACCATATTCTCTCTTTTTTATTTTCATAATACATTCAGTACTCTACCTTTTGTCATTTTTATATCTTCCCCCCTTTCTTTTCAGTGTAGATTCAGTGATCTACCTATTTATCCTATTATTTCTTTATCTTTTTTCTCAGAGTAGATTCGATGATCTATCTCATATCTATTTTCTTTTTCTTTTTGCTTTCTAGGCATGAAGATATCTTTAGGGAATCTTGAAAAGAAAATTTTTGGATTAATTGTCAAGTCCTGTGTCATTTGTCCAGTCTCTGCATAATAGGAAAGTTCAGGGCTTGTCATAAGTCCTTGTTCAAGTAGTCTGTCAGGCTGGATCATCTCAGCTAGTCATCTCGAAATTGTCCTGACCAGTTTGTAGTCCAAAGTCAATCTTTCTGTAGTGTTAATCAGCTTAATGGCTTTATCATAGTCCAATTAGAATCATCTTTGTGGGATCCTGTCAACCTTTTGAAGATTTCAATGTTGCTATTAGGTGTGGTCATAGTTCCCTGAAGACTTTTTTTTTTTTTTTTTTTTTTTTTTGCCTCCTCTGTGGTCTGGAGCAATCACAGTCTGATAAATGTCTGTCTCTCAGAACCATGAATGTTCTTCCCTAGAAGAGAAATTCTTCACAGCAAAAGATGTCCAAACTGACCTTTGCCAATGCTTTCTTGTAACATTATGGTCCTGGAAATTCTTCTCTGAACAAGCATCAGTAAACCCTTTGTCCTAGGTAGCAGCATCACTGCAGTCACCAACACGATGAGAAGGAGCTGGCAACTCAGAGCAGTACCAATGCTTCCATGGCCCCACCACTGTTTGTGGCTCAGTCTGGGCCAAAGCTTCTCTTTAGCAAGCCTCATAGGCTGGCCTCAAACTCGGGATTCTCCTGCCTCTGCCTCCTTCAGTAAATCCTACCGGTGTACACCACCACAACCTGCCAAGTGTAGGATGGGCCTGAGCTGGGGCCCACAAGGCCCACAGGTAAGTAGATTTTTCAAGAATTCATACCATGAACATTGGGCGCCAGATGTAGCAGGAATCCTAACAGTTGTTATTAATAAAATCAAACCCGGAGCCAAGTATTGGGATGAATGCTGGAAGGTCAGAGAGACAGAACAAGCCACAGCTTCTTTTTTTTTCTTTCAAAGAAGAAAGCCAAGAAGTCAGAGGTAAGAGCCTTACCCGTCTGCTGCAGCTAGCCTCTTCAGCCAAGAGACCTACTTTCTGTGTTTTTGTCTTTATACAGACTTTCTGTTCTGCCTTCTCTGGTTGTAAACCCAACCACATGACTGTCACTACCTGTCTGTACAGACCTCCAGGTCTTCTATGGTATTGAGATTAAAGGCATGTGTCTCCAATGCTGGCTATATCCTTGATCACACAGAGATCTACCTAGTTCTGCCTACTAAGTGCTGGGATTAAAGGAGTGCACCACGAACGCCCAGCTCCGCTATGGCTTACTATTAGCTCTGACCCCCAGGAAACTTTATTTATTAACATACAAATAAATCATATTTCAGTACAAATAAAATATCACTATATTTCCCCTTTTCTATTTTAATAAAAAGAAAAAAGGAAAAAGGTTATAACTAACATAAAAACTATATACAAAAGTACAATAACTATATACAATATATACAAGTAATAAATACCTAAACAATGTCTAGTGCATTTGTATTTGACAAATTCAGAGAAAATAATCCCATTATATATCCTATTTTGGTAAGTCCAAAATGTACCTAATTCACTTTCTATCCTAACTAATCTTCAACTACAACTAACTAATCTTCAACTATAACTAACTAAGTCTTAAACACTACTTGAATAAGGACTTGAGATAAACCCTGAACTTTGGCATTATACACAGACTGGAGAACGAAGGATATAGTTGCCTTTCCTAGAATTTGACAATTAACCTAAAATTTTTATTTTCAGGATAAAGATACCGTCGCCCATACCCAGCAGGAAGCAATTTTAAGAATATGATGCCCACATTCCCAAAGAGGTGGTGTCGGGGAGGTGGTTTTTTGGTCTTTTAATGGGTTTTGGGTCTGGGATAATTTTCATTGTTTACGGGGGTTGGTTACAAGTTGTTGTCAAGGGTTAGGAAAAAGGCTAAGCAAAGGAGATTAGATTTAAGGTTCTTAAAAAAAAAGAAAACGACAATTACTAGTTTTAAATACTTTACATTGGATTGGATTGTTTTATATAATATATACAAATTATATATATTAAAATTGATATTGTTAAAAAATGCTATATATATATTTCTAATTGTACTTATACCGTTCATTTAACAATGTAATGCAATTTTCTGATCCTTGAATGTTATTATTACCAACTATTAGGATAAAAAGAAATGAAAGTTAGTAGTTAGACATTAGAATAGAACTTGTAGTCATATTAAGTATGTTTTCAAGATTAAGCAGATATATTTTAGATAGACAGGTCATCTTCACACCCTTCAGAGATCTACAGAATATGGCATTTAAAATATTTTAATAACTTAGAAAAACTTTCTTTTTGTTATGACTATGAGACATGTCGGCTCCTGGCAGTACCAATCTACTTCAGAGAGAATATGGGCATTGATGAAACTGCATATGGCGTTAACGTTCATTGTGGCAAAAGTTAGCCACTGGACAACAAAGTATCCTCGAATCAACTGCTGACAAACAGGACAGACAGGACATGAAACAAAGGACTACCGATTCTTGCCAAAACAAGTGTTGTTATGGCTTTATCAAAAGGCATCTTCTGAAGCCAGGACAATATGGCCCCATCCCTGAAGTGGCCTTCACAATCCGGAAAAGGTACAGTGCCCTTTTCTTCGAAGGCAGCTGAACAGGCAGTGGGTCGATGGCTTCTGATGTGCAATGGAACAGCAGCTGAAACAGTTATTTTTGAAGAGTAACTAAGCTCATGCCTCTCAATAGTAGACTGGCATTTAATAGAGGGATGTGGAGAAGAATGGGATGCTGAGATGAAGCCATATATACACAGCCAAGAAGAATGGACAGCTGAATTGAAAAACCATCAACAAATTCCAGAATTTAAAATCCTGAATCATGACAGGACACTAGTGAAATTCAGGTGTTTCTGGTACATGGACTGCTCTCACCCAATGTGAGGTTGAACTGTTGACCTTGTGTACATCCTACTTCACAAATGAGACTGTCAGATACACTAAGCCTATAGGCTGAAGATGATGCCCCAACACTGCGGAGAAACCTCAGGTGACTGCCCAGGCAGCTGGCTGTTTCTGTCAACTCACAAATTTTTTGGAAGTTGCTTGCATGCACTTCCTGTTTTTATTTTTGTTAGCTAATATTATTCCCTTCTTGGGTCTCTGAAGGAGTTGAAGATTAGTTAGTTATGGTTGAAGATTAGTTAGTTATAGTTGAAAATTAATTAGGATAGAAAGTGCATTAGATACATCTTGGATTTACCAAAATAGGATAAATAATGGAATTATTTCCTCTGATTTATCAAATACCTGTTTAGGTATTTATTACTTGCATATATTGTATATAGTTATTGTACTCTTATTTATAGTTTTTCTTATGTTAGTTATAACCTTTTGCTTTTTTTCTTTTTATTAAAATAGAAAAGGGGAAATGTGGTGGTATTCTAATTGTACTGAAATGTGATTTTGATTGTATGTTAATAAATAAATAATGTTGCCTGGGGGTCAGAGCTATTAGAGCCATAGAAAGAGCATGGCGGTGGAGGCACATGCCTTTAACCCCATAGATCTCTGTGTTATATAAAGAAATAGTTTTAAAAAAATAAAGTCTTTAAAGTGACAGTAAAGGTAATATAAAAAACAAGCTATGGGGGATGGATATTACACAGAGAATCTGGATTGTGTTGTCATTGGTATTTTTACTGCAGAGAGATATTTGATTGCAAAAGCTGCTGAGTTAAATCAATATGTATATTTTAAAGATATCCGGACTTCAAAGTTTATGTCTAAGGATATGTTGCTTTGGAGATAAGGTTCTGCTTTTGTTTCCACAGAAGATGAAAACC
Organism: Peromyscus maniculatus bairdii; assembly: GCF_049852395.1. Lineage (NCBI taxonomy): Eukaryota > Metazoa > Chordata > Mammalia > Rodentia > Cricetidae > Peromyscus > Peromyscus maniculatus. The sequence goes on along the minus strand of NC_134875.1, from coordinate 59,716,024 downwards.
TACAGATTGCTTCCAGGCTAATATGGTTTGACCAGCTAAAACCATATTAGTTTCCAATGACACCATGGCCCAGATGATCCAACATCCAGAATGGTTTCAAGGCAACTGACCCAGAGAATACAGTGTCACAGACTACTCCAGTCGAGACTTGACAGTAATCCTAAAATTTTCTTTGTTTGCCTATAAGATTACCAGCACCCTCTATCAGCAGGAAGTAGCATGGAAAACTATGCCCACATTCCAAAAAAAAAATGGATGTTTGTCTTTGTTGTTTAGGTTGTTGGGTAAATATTGTTAGTGGTCACAGTAAATTTCTTTCTAAAAGAAGAAAAGAGGATATGATATAGAAATATAGGATATAGATATGACAGGATGAAAGGGTAGATTATTGAATCTATTTTTAAAGAGCAACAACTTGTTTGTAATGCTTACATTGCTATGGATTTTAGTTTATTGATACAAATTTAAAGTTAATTTTGTTATACTGTATGTATATTTCTACTCTTGTTTAAAATATTTTGTTTGTTCAATTTATTTGAAATTGTAGTGTATATTTGAGAAATACAGATTAATAATTAGTCATCTATGATAATCAAACTTAGAGTCATGTTGGTTAAGTTTTCTAGGTATACATAGATATATTTCAATTGGATAATCTTGAAACACTGCAAAGACCTACAGAATATGGCATTTAAAATATTTTTAAAAATCAGACTTTCTAGACAGTGAGTCATGTCTGCTCCTGGCAGCACCGATTTACTTCAAAAAGAAAGATGGATGTCAAAGACACTCCATATGAAATTTTGTCTTCTTCTTGGCAAAAAATGGCCATTTGGGCAAGAAAGTGTTTTTGCCTGGACTGCTTAATGAAATGTTGTATAGACTGGACATGCAGGCCCCATTGGAAGGTGACCACTGAAATCTGAAATGCAAAATGGTACTTCAGGTTCCTGCTTCACAGAGACTACCAGACATTCTACAGGACAGAGCAAAAAGTGACTGAAAGACTCTAGGTCTATGGGCTAAAAATGGATGCTAATGGCAAAGCAGTTTTAATTAATATAAACCTCTGTGTCTTTACTTGGGTCTGAGCAGCTATGGACTGGGTAGGACACAGGAAAACGTTTAGCTACAACTATTGAACTCATTTTGTGGTGCCCATCTAACTTGCACACAGGGCCTACCATGAAGCATGGTAAATAGTTTTTTTGTTGTTGTTGGTTGTTTATTTGTTTGTTTTTTACTCTTTAGGGGGACTGTCATTCAGCACTCAAATAATCACACATGAAGATTTATTCTTTCTTATGAATGCCTGACCTTAGCTTGTCTTATTTTTAGCCAGCTTTTCTTAAATTATCATATTTATCTTCTGCCTCTGGGCTTTTACTTTACTATATACTTTTCTTTACTTCTTACTCCAAGGCTTGTTGTATAGCTGGGTGTCCTCCTTTCCTTTGCCTTTTCTTACCTGGCAACACCTCGATCTTCTTTTCTCTCTATTTATACTTTCTGCCTGTCAGCCCTGCCTATCCTTTCTCTTGCCTTTATATTAGCCATTTGGATCTTTATTAAATCAATCAGGTGTTTTAGAGAGGCAAAGTAACACAGCTTCACAGAGTTAAACAAATGCAACATAAAAAATGCAACACATCTTTGCATCATTAAACAAATATTCAATAGCATAAAAAATGTAACACATCTTCAACTAATATTCCACAACAACCAAGGGGAGATTTGGGAAGGAAAATGGAAGGGGGAAATTATGCAATTATGTTATAATGTCAAAAATCAAAGACACTCTAAGGAAAAGAGAATTGTGTCTTTGGCAGTTCTAGTAAAAACTGAGTGACAGAATGTGGGACTAAGAATAGCTAAATACTGATGGAAAATTACTTAAATTGATGAACTAAATTTGTAGGCAGTTGAGCTGATTAAAGGTGATTGCCACCAAGCCTGATGACCTGAATTCAATTCTAGAACTTATATGGTTGAAGGAGAGAACTGAATCCCACAAGTTGTTCTCTGATCTCCACACATTACTATGGCATGTTTAACACTCCTCTCCCCACATATAAACAAGTAGAAATTTGAAAAGAAAGAAAGAAAACATAATTATGTCAGATATGTATTATAGAGGAAAATTAAGCCAACTCTTTTATAGCTATAACACAGATATTTAAATATATTGAGAGAAATAGTATTCTATGTTTTAGTTAATAATTATGTTAGCTGAGATTATTAAATTGATTTAGTAAGGTTTCCTCCTGGTACAAAATGAAGAGAGGAGAGAGTTGGGGAGAGAGGGAAATCCAGAAGGAAAAAGAGGGAAAGGCCAGGCAGTGGTGGCACGCTCTTTTAATCCCAAAACTTGGGAAGCAGAAGCAGGCAGATCTCTGAGGTCTTGGCCAGACTGGACTACAAAGTGAGTTCCCAGACAGCCAGGAATACACAGAGAAACCTTATCTGGAAAAGCAGAGAGAGGAGAGAGAGAGAGAGAGAGAGAGAGAGAGAGAGAGAGAGAGAGAGAGAGAGAGAGAGAGAGAGAGAGAGAGAGATTGGCTCTACACACTTGAAAGGCATGTGACTTGTAAATTTAAGAGAAAGAATATAGACCATTTCCCTATCTATCTATCTATCTATCTATCTATCTATCTATCTATCTATCTATCTATCTATCTATCTACTTCTAATTTATTTTCTCCTTAGCCATTATGTGAGGATGAATGCAATTTGCATTAGAATAAGCTATTTGGATGAATGTGCTTTGGATTTTTAGATTTTGCAAAAATATACGTAGAAGATGTCAACTGTCAACAGATTCATGCCAACTTTAGGTGTAGAAGATGCTCCAGAATAGATGGGTAAATATCTATCCCATATCATTTTTGAAATCTGGAAAAATTTATGTAGAATAAAAACAAACTGTAAAACCACTCTTCTATATATATTCATGATTCCTTTCTTCCCCTGGTTGTAATATCAGGAAGACATTTTCAATCTTCCTGATCAAGTAAATCTCTTCCAATTATGCTGTTATGGTGTGACATACTTTTTTATTTTTTTACCACCAATCACATTTTAACACATTATTGTCATTATATTAGTACTTCTAATAGCTAACTAGAGCTTTGATTTCAGAAATTTTGCCTTCCTCATCTCATTCTTTCTTTCCTTGCTTGCCCTCCTTCCTTCTGTCTTTCGTTCCTCCATTGATTTATTACTCAATTTTTGATTCTCTTTATAGCTAATTAGCATAGCACTTGTTTATTTTCATTTAGTGAACACTATTTTCTGAGTGAATGAATATTTGTGAGCCTTATATGCCTCTCTTCTCTTATATAGTCACAAATAAGCAAGAGTGATAATCACAAAGAATTATGAAGAGCCAGGCCAGCAGCTGGAACACCTACAACAATCATTCAGGTTAAGTGATTACAATGTTTGTAGATAATATGATTTTTATCAGTAATTGGTCAGTTTTCTAGATGTTCAGTTTTTCTTTGCAAAAATTAGGTACATGTTAATGTTTTCTGTATTGAAACTTCAAAATGTAGAGAATAAGTACTTCCTTTGGCATAGAAATATCATACTCAACTCAGCAGTCAAATGCAAGTTATTTTCAAGTACTTAATACTTACTTTCTGAAGTCTCATGCAGGTGTTAACATATCTGATGCTAAAGCACAGATAATAATGTTCTCAGTAGAAATGTGTGGATCCCCTTTGGGATTCTATTCCAGTATCCTAAATGCATTGTTGATATAGGCTTGGAATAAGCCAAAAGATAAATCAGTAAAATAGAAGCCTGTCAAGAATTCTAGGCCCCTTGTTCTTTTGATATAACACAGTTTCTTTCTATCTCAGATCTTGATATTCTCTTTGCTGCCCAGGAATCACTTACCTAGAGAGCAAATTTCCCAATTATTTTGCAAAAAAAATATTATTTCTTTTACCCAACAGAAAAGAGTACCAGCCAATCCTTAATCATCTTTTGTGATCATCCAGGCCTCTTTTTTCCTTTGAAAGAAACCTTTGCTGAGAAAACAAGACCGAACAAAATATCTTCTGTGGCAATGGGGAACACAAGGAGGAGAGTCTTTGTGCTTCTATGTGAAGAAATAAATCAATATAAGGTCAAATAAAAACAGAGACCTTTCGGTTCCAGAAAACTAATGGATGACACCAATGTAATCTTTACTCCTTTGTTCTCCTTATTGAACTTAAGGAAAATATAACAAAACCTAGGTTAGATATTAAAAGGATTTGTTTTACTCATTTATCTCCTCTCAGGAGCTATTTCACAGTAAGAACATGTTCATGTCATAATTAAGTAGGACTTCATCACCTTCTTACTTTTTCTTTTGTACGATGGATTGTCTGTGATCAGTCACATATATATAGGTTTTCAGAATAAAACCCAGTTCTTGTGATTCACCTGGGATACACAGCCTCGTCGCTGCTTAATTAGGTCATACTTTAGAAGTAAGCACAGATGCTGCAAGAGTATTCAAAGTGCTTTTGCTATTAAGTTTATTTCATACAGATGAGATCCACATGTTATTAAATTTAAAAATGAAGTCTGAAAATATTGTACAGCTCTGCTTGAGTTGCTCTAGGTTCTGGTTTGTGGTGCATTTTAAAGGCTCACGTAGTTCCATAGGCTTCTTCTTTGAGCCACATTTTCACAGCAATTAACTGCCTCTCATTGGCACTTCACAGAACCCAACTGATATGTTTTCTCTTACCCGTCTATTTATTCAGTATGGTAGTCAGGGTGAAAAGACTTCAACAGAGTAAAGAAAGGTGAGGCAACTGCAAGTCTCTGATACATTTTGTTGTTTGGTTTTGTTTTCATTTTAGAATTTATACTATTAAATAATGTTTCCTATAGACTCTGACATTTGAATATTTGGTCCCTCGTTAGTGGCACTATTCGGGGACTCTTAGGTGATGTGATTTGGCTGGAAGGAGTACTTCACAGAGGTCAGACTTTGATAGTTTAAAGACACTAACCATTTTACATTTGCTCTCTGCTTCTTGTTTGGGATTTAAGATGCAAGCTCCCAATTTGCTGCTCCAGCCTCCAAGCATGACTCCTGTTGGCCTTCCCCATCATGATGGTGACAGACTTAGACTCACATGCCTCTGGAAACAGAAGTCCCAGATAAACCCCTCTATATTTTTTCTTTATAATAATGTTTTGTAAAGCAATAAAAAAGCAGATAATATGCCCTGCAACCATCCTTTAATCAGAAATCCTGTTATTAATGAATGTAGACCAGCTTAAATATTTTCTTGAAAAGGGCATAACACTTAATTATAATTAACCTGATACCTTCATTTGTCAAAATTGTTTTGTTTTTCTGAGACCCATTGCTACTTGCTAGTAAAGAACTTGAAAATGTAGATGTCAGATCAGAATGGGGCTTTGGATGTGTACAGAGAAAATTAGTATCTCACCTCTTCCTTGAGACTGATCTCTGGCCCACTGTACTTTAAACCATTTTGTTGGCCTCTAAATTTTAGATACTGCTCTGGCTAATAAAGGAGACTTAGGTAAATCATTTTGCCATTTTATTTCATTCTAAGAAACAAAGATCACATTCTCCAGTATAAAATTAAGCCAAGAGGTAGAACATAGGGTGTTTTAGTCTATTTCAAAAAAATGCATCTAGTCCACAAATACAATCTATGTGATTTTTGATGAGCTGCTGTGATCATCCTCATTTCCAATTTCAGTTCTTCAAAAGTTAAGAGATCTTATTATCAATAATAATTTTCTGTTTATTTACACAAAGCATTCATCATAAAAAGCATGACACTTCATCTAAGATATTGTGTCCAATATTTAGCAAACACATAAACAACTTAGAACTTCCTTGCTCCTTTTGGATTTATAAGAATATTCTCAATGAGAACACTAAATATTTCTTATAATACTTAGTTTTAGGAGCAGCTTTCAGTGAGTGTCTGTCATAAATGGTAGTACTCCTTAATCTGTCACATATTGCAGAAATTCTGAGTACTACTGTCCACACAAACAAATGAGGTTTTATATTTGTATAGGCAGAATGTAAAATTATGTTTGTTTATCTAAACAGACTTGCCACACACACACTTTGGTATCTTCATAAAAGACTTAGTCTAATCCTGAATATCTAAAAACAATGGAACTAGCCGAGGTTATAAATAATGTTGATAGAATATATTTATGGCCTTAAGGAAAGGCAGAAAACAAAAACAATAGGCTGAATGTAAAAGAGACTGAAAAGTAAGAAGAGAGAAGGAAGAAAAATAAGTGTGTATGTATGATGATCAGTAAAAGTTGTTTCAGGGACACCTAACATATATGGAAAACCAATTTCCCAATATACCTTTAGGTGCTAGAATTGTCTGATGCATTTTTTTGTTTCACTGAACACTAGCACAACAGATGGACTAAATTTCTATTAGGGAACTCGCCTCATTGACTAGCCCTATGCTATAACATGTATCCATTTTGCATTTCAAAGAGAGATTCAAAAGCTGAACAGCAGTGTACAGAACTGGGAAAACTTACGGAAATGCAATAAACATGTTTCACCTAAGGCATTTGCTGACCCATCAGTAACTTTCTAACAGAGAAGTTAACTTCTCACACCTGGACAAGCCTCTAGTGGAATGAAAATTTCCTGATAATGGCTGTAGGATTGCACTGATTATCTTAATAGCTGATGGAGATAAAAGAGCTAAGAGAATAAAATCTTTCAAAACAATTCCCTCTCCAGTGCTTTCTGTTAAAATAAAGTGACTCACAACATGATGACAGTGATCTTCTTTTGGAAAGCTAGCCACACATTTTAAAAAAAAATCAATAAGTAGTCCTACAGTCAGCACACAATCCTTCTCTGTACCAAGGTCAGGTGGAACTATTCTTAAACCATAACAAAGAGACCAGGTGTCAGGATTCTCATGCAAAGGTGGAGCACTGCCCACTGAGCAAGCTCTCTGAGCCTCACCACAGGGTGATAAATAGTATTTTCTGTCCACTAATAAGGAGGCTGAAACTGATCCAAACTTGAAATGAGAATGATACAAACTTTTGTATGGTAGAAAAATAAACCTCCATTGTTAACAAAGTAAAGCATAGTGAGATGATGGGGGAAATCCATTCTCAAAGCTTTAAGCAACAAATCAGCTATCCTTTCTAAGATAATCACAATCCCCATAGCAATGGTTTTCAAGTTATAGTGTGTGTTAGAATTATCTAGAGTTATCTTTTCATCATGCAGTTCATATTGGGATAATCTATAGAAAATGATGAGGGGATGGTGAAGCTAGTGCATCTATTTTTCCCCAAATTTACTAGGTAATTTTCAAGCAGACCCTTAGAATAATATACCATGGAAACACTGCAATATAGACAAAATCAACTTGACGATGGATATGTTTTATTTTTGTTCATTTTTTATGTTACTTTTTAATTTTGAAGGGATTACAATATAATTACATCATTTCTCACTTCCCTTGACTCACTCCAAGCTCTCTATGAAATCCTCTAATTTTCTTTTTCAAACTCATGGTCTTTTAAATTGTCAATCTCTATGTGTATAAACACATACACAAAGTAGGACTTTATAGAAGGACTAGTTGGGAACACGGAGAAGATCAGGGAAAGTTGCAGGAGTAGAAAAGAGAGTAATATGCATTGGTTCATTAAAATATGTACATATCTAAAGGTGACAAAATAAAACCTGTTTTTATGCATAATTAATATTAACTAGTTAAAATTTTTAAAAGATATCAAGTCCCTTTTACAAACAAAGAAGAAATATAGTGGTTTCACTCAAAAATATTTAATCTCCTTTTGTCTAACAGTTCAAGTCATAAAATAAGTTTTAGAATATATATACTTGAAAAATTTTCAGTTCTATATGAGAGTTAGAAAGCCATACTAGATAGTCAAAATATCACTAAGCACTGAGGTAATTATGTGAGTCTGTTTCAGGGATCAAATAATGCTAAATTATAGAAAGTTAACCTCTTATTCAACTGATGCATTAATTTATAATCATTTTTTAATGCCAGCCCAACATGATATTTTAGCATCCTAGTGACAAAAATATCACAAAGCCAAGAGTTTAGCTAGTAAAATAAAGCAAAGACATGCCATGTATTCTCAAGAAAGAACATCATATAGATGAAGATAACTCCAATTTCCACAAGACAAAATTCCTGTTAAGGTTTTCAGAAACATGAATTTTCTTACCAGCACTAAATCATGAAATGAAAAACAAAAGTTTTAAAAATAAAGGTTATCTATGTTCACTGTTCAATCCATGGTTTTCATAGAATGCCCCAGTTTTTCTATATGATATAGAAAGTTATATCTGGGTTGAGAATGTGGGAACAGATTATAAATCTCGCCCATAATGCATAAATAGTACATTGCTATAATTATTCCATGGAAGTGCAATGTTTAAGAGCTGCATACTATCAGTGAGTCCACCAAAGCCAATTTCCCTCTTGTGTTGAAATAGATTTTAGTGTCTTTCATTGAATAACGGATGAAATAATTGGATGCTATTTAGGGAACATACTGCATGATAATTACATATTATTTTTTTTTAAAAAAACAAGAAACACATTGAACATAAGGAGATGTTTACATTAAACTAGATGTACTGAAACTTGGAATAAGGGAGAGGACAGCAGAGTTATATGTAGTCACTCCAGGACATTATGTCCGTTAAGAAAAGTGGCAAGCAAGATTAATCATTCATTCAATTGAATATTCTATAAGCCTGGCTTCATAATAAGAAACTATATAATTACATTCCAATAAGTTAAATGTTTAAAAGATAAAGTTGCAGTATAGAGATGCAGTTGTAATTTGAAGAACTCTTTTAAGAAAGAACTCTTATCTAGTTGAAATTCCACACAATATGTAGTAGATGAGGGGTTATTTGATGAGGATCAGATAGTAGAAGCGCATGGATAATGGGGATGAAGAATGTTTACCAGGAGGTTTCTAATAGGGTTCTGCAAAGTATTGTCAATCAGAAAAAAATCAAATGTGGATATATATATATATATATATATATATATATATATATATATATATAATGGTTAACATGTGATATCATCAACAAATCAAGATTTAATGCAGATTCATGCCATGATTTTTGGATTGGGTGGGCAGAATTCAGCCATATGCTATCTAGCACCTGTGGTGCTGGGCGGTTGTGCATCATTATGATGAGTGAGTACAAGGTAGGGAAATGGGAGAAAGAGAAAGATAGGAAGATCGGTTCATGGGGTGAGGAGAGTGGTATATCTGAAGAGGTGAGGGTGGTAAGCAACAGGCTGACAAGAATGCCCAGCTCGCCACCTGGGGTCCAAGGTGATGTCAGGGCCTAGGCTGTTGCCAGGGGCCATGTCTTAGTCCAAAACCCTGACAAAGCTGGGGGTCGTTGTGTGGATGCTTGTGGCTCCAGTTGCCACTGGAAGCCATAAATAAGCCTGCAGTATGGGCCAACACCTGAAGCCATGTTGGAATTTGAGGGTCAGGCTGCCACTGGAGCCAAACAGAACTGGGTAGCTTGTGCTGCCACCTTGGGCCCATGGTATCATCTAAACCCAAACTGTGTCTGAGAACCATGTCTGGGTCCATGGCCCTACTTCAGCCACGATCTGTTTTGATACCTATGACTCCTGCTACCATTGAAGGCCAAGCAGATGCTGGGGTCTGGGCTGTATCCTGGGGACATGTTGATGTTTGGTGACTGTGCTGACACTGGGACCATGCTAATCTCAATGGCCTTTGATACCAATTAAGGCCACAATGACATCTCAGCTCCAAACTGTAGCTAAAGACCATGTCTAGATCCATGGTCCTACCACAGCCTAAGTCTGTGCTGATGTCTGTAGCCTATATTGCAACCAAAGGCAATACAGATTTCCCAGAGCTGGGCTGCCTCCTGTGGACATGTTGGTGTCTGACGGCTGGGCCCATACAGACCTGAGTGACATGTGATGCCAACATGAGCCTTGAATGGGTCCATGGTCCAACCGCAGCTGGGGTTGTGTTGATATCCATGGCCTAGGTTACCACCAAGGGCCATGCAGACATCAGGATCCTGGGCTACCACTTAGGGCCATGTTAGTGTCTGATAGCTCTACTTCAATTGGGGCCATACAGATAGGAGTGCTGTGAACTGCCACCTAGGGACATGGTGTCATCTGAGCTGCCTCCAAGGGCCATGTCTGGTTCTGTGGCCCTATCATAGCTGTGGACTGTGTTGATGTCCATGGCTCCTGTTACTACCTAAAACAATGAGGACAGGGATGCACAATTGGCCCCACACCTCACTGGTTGCAGCACTAAGGAGAACTGGCCCTGAACCTTGCCTAGGAAGCACAGTAGAGCTGTCCTTATGGGCAGAAGTGTGGGTGAGCAGGCCCTGAAGGCATGAGAGTGTGAGAGCTAACCCCACTGTCTGCTACGCAGTGGCAAGGACTAGGGAGAAACCCCCCCCCTTCCCCTTGCCACCTACTTCAGGTGGTAAAAGCTGGTCCTGGGGTCACAAGAATGGAAGAGCTGACTATGTCCCTCTTGGGCTGCAACAGTTGGGAGTGTGGGCCCTGCACCTCGCTGAGGCAGCACAATAGGGATGACCATTTGATGGGGACACAGGTGAATGTGCCAGCAAATGTCTGGAAGATCTGAACTACCCCTCATCTGCCACAATGTAGAAATGGCAAGGGAGAGACCTCTCTCTACCCCCACCTCTTACCACCTGTGGTGGGTGTGAGAGCCCGCCCTGAGGTCTTGAGACCTGGAGAGCTGGTTCTGCCCCTCATTAGCTATGGCACTCAGGAGAGCAGGCCCTGCACCTCACCTGGGAAGTTCAGTAGAGCTGACCCTGTTGGGTATGCAGGTGAACTGGTCCTGAAGGCATGAAAGCAGGAGTGATGACCATGCCTCCTTTCCTATGCCCTCTACAGCAATTGGGAGAGTGGGTCCTGAACTTTGCCTGGGAAAACAGTAGAACTGGCCCTGAAAGTGTGAGTGTGGGTGAGCTGGACCTGAGGGCCTGAGAGCATGGGCTGGCCCCACTCCTCAATGCAGACTGCATTGGGTGAGCTAGCCTGGGCAATGCTGGAATGATCAACCAGGTAATGACAATGACAGAAACCTGCCAGACTAACCAACCTAGCTACTACCCAGGCCTAGAACCAGGGATATGAAATAGTCCACCCCAACATTCACCTTTTCTGGGAACTGCTGGAGCTTGGCAAAGGGACAAACCTACAGGTTCAAAAGTGCAGAATCTATATGACACAGGATATTCAAGAGGATATTCCCAGTGAGAGCCCAGTATCAATAATGTAGCAGAAGCCAGAGGCTTCAAACCACACCAATGAATGACTCATAACAATGGACATTTACAAGTAATGATATATAGACTAAAGTGTAAACTGTGTGACATCCAGACCACATTACAGCTTTCATGCCAAGGTTCTTCTGTTTTTTTTGTATATTTGTTTGTTTGTTTGCTTGCTTGCTTTTTCTTTGGTTTTGGTTTTTCTTTTAAATGTTGTTTTGCTTTGGAGTGGAGGTTGCAAGGGCAGAGGGTGATTTGATGGCACAATAAGATAAGTAGGATCCAGATGGATGATGTGAAATCCACAAAGAATCAATAAAAATTTAAAACTAGAATAATGAGATTAATTTAGCAAGATATGTAAAAACAAAATCTAACATTTTTTTCTTAAAAATCAACTCAGAGAGGTATTGCTTTCACAATGATGAAGTAAAGACCTTTGGGAATCTATTGCTCCATAAAACTCACAAACACTGAAAGCATTGTAAAAGTCAACATCCCCAGAACCTGACAGATTAGCCAAAGCTTTCTCACAATCTGAAGGACATTGATACAAGTAAACTACTAGTCCCAATGTGGAAGGAGAGCTTATAGGAATTTTATATTGCCCTGCTCATATTTACGTACTCCAGATATATATTACCTATAAAAACCAAACATATTCTTTCAATGACTAAGTGAAAGGAAACAGATTTGATGTTCTATAAAGTCTCTTCCCCAGGCACTGTCACATTTTAACCTGTCTGTAAAAGCCCCATACAGAATATCCTCATTATCTGATTTGGCTCAGGGCTTGCTCCCTAGGAAAAATACCTCTCCCCAAGGTGAGTTTTTGAAAACAAGAGATGCAACTCTTTAATGTTTCAGCTGCCTAAAAGCTATGATATTAGTTGGTACATACATGCGTCCACCTAAATATCAAAGGGAAAATCTGATAACAACATGTTCATGTAGGCTTTCAAAAGTTCTGACATACACCTGGGGGCCCAGGAAGGTGTGAACATAGAGAAGTGTGTAAGCCCAGGAAACACCTGAAAGTACCATAACATTTTATCTCTGGCTCTTCTTGAGGCCCACAGTAAGAAGGAAGTAGAAGATAAGGTAAATTTTGTAAATTACCTAATAAATTTTGAAGATATAATACAATGCACACATCCTCAAGCAATATACAAGACTTACTGAGTCAAAACTTTTGGCATAATCCTGAGCAACTACTACATGTCTAATTACCTAACTGGACAGCAGTGGCACCAATATCTTAGATGTGACAAATACCAGTCTGATTAGAATTAATGTCTACTTAATAAGTAAGAGAACTCATGCATGGTACTGTAAACCCAGACCATTACCCCTAGCTTCAGGGGAATAGACCAAAGAGAAGAATCTACTACTACCATTTTGCTAAATTAATATAATTTCTTACTATTTTCCAAATACCCATTCTTATGTTCACAGATAAGTATAGCTCTTTTTCCTCATCAAAGAAACTTTTATTTTCAGCAGAAGAAGACTATTACAGAGAACCACAATTGGACAAAGTACAGAGAATATGTGATGGTGGAGTGCTCATCCCCAAATGTGATATCAATAATGTCCTGAGGCAATGAAAATATCCTGGCAAAGGGCCTGGACAGATTAAAAGAGGCTGATAAAGACTTCTACTAACTATTATCTTCTAGATGTGACAGGGATGCTACACCAGTGAACTCTCAATCACATGGATATCTGCCCAAGACTTATTACTCCATATTCAAGCACGGATAGGGGAAGGGCTCACAAGATCTAAAATCTACCTTAGAAGCTTCAGGGAATCTACTTCAACTGTGTGAAAGTCAGTTTTCTTTCTCTCTCTTTCTTTCTTTCTTTCTTTCTTTCTTTCTTTCTTTCTTTCTTTCTTTCTTTCTTTCTTTCTTTCTTTCAGGGGTGAACAAGCTCCCTTATAAGTTGTCAAAGGCAAAGTACTAACCCCTACAAACAAGTGCATACAGACAGCACTAACTGGATATATAACCAGATATACTAACTGAAGAGATAGAGACAGGTTGAGATAGGTGGATAGATAGACAGACAGACAAATAGACAGATGATAGACACATTCATTCATTCATACATACATACATACACACACACATACTTACAATGGATATATGGGGTATAGGAGGAATCTCAGGTGTAGGAGAGGTAGATTTCACTAAAATTCATCAATTAGTTCTATCTTCAAGATCTGAATCAAGAAATATTTTTAAATTTCATCAGTTATTTCTCTCGAGCAAAGAAGGAATACAACACATGCCCAACATATTTAGGCTTTCGATGTATTGCCTATAGAATTAGTTCTAATATTGCCTTACCTGAAACATTGATGAAATTGACATAGTTATGATGTCTACTATAGCTAACAATTAAAAGGAGGAAGATGGCATGATGAGCTAGTACAAGTCTAAAATTCGGAGAGAGTACACAACTTTAGATTATTGGTTCACACAAAATACATCTTTAGTCAAATACTACCACATGAGTCAATTCCTGGCAAGATGTGGGGGAAAAAGGAACAATTATTCATTGTTGGTTGGATTGCAAGTTGGTACAGCCACTCTAGAAAACTGCAATGAGTACTCAAAAAGCAAAAGATAAATCAACCATATGACCAAGCTGTACAATTGTTTGATAAACGCTGAAAAGAATCAACTCCACAGAATAGCTATGATTATGGTAGTTCAATTCACAATAGCTAGAAAATGGAACAACATAATATCTCTTAATTGATGAAAGGACAAAGAAAATGTGGTATACATGCAAAGTGGAATACTATTCAGCTCTAAAGAAAAATGAAATCACGAGATTTACAGGTAAACATGTGGAACTAGAAAATATTACACTGAGTGAAGTAACTCGGACCCAGCAAGATAAATGCTTCATGATATCTATTACTTGTGGATCCTTGCTCTGAATATATAGATGTGAATAAATCACCTGGAGTAGCAGAAAATGCCAGGAAATTTAAAAGACAACAGAGGTGAGTGGGAGAAAGAGTTTTAGAGAGGAAAATATTAGAATATGGGGTACTATGGGACCCTGCACCGTCATACTGGTCAAATAAAAATGTAGAATTCCGGTTGGTGTTCACCTGGATCATTTTTCAAGGTTATGTTTGCAACAAGTAACTCTAGATTGATGAGACAATGCCTTCTCCTAACCCAAGACAACTTTGTCATCAATGACTCTAAAAGTGACAGATTTTCCAAAACTGGCATTCCTCTCTCCAGCAATTATAAGTATCCACATAGGTCTACTGTATCATCCTTATAAGGACTTGGGACATGAAACTCACTACTGTGTTCTAAATGATGAATCCCTTTGTTTCTGGATCAAGAGTCCTCTCTGGGCTAATGATGCATTCAAGGACAGCAGGGACAAATTACTGAGGCCCTGTTCTGTGGCAGTCCACAGTGGTTTCCTAGTGAGATCTGAGCTTGCTTTACCCAGCAGGGCTGCATTAGAGGATTGCTTGACCACATGCATGGTTACCAGGCGACTAGACTGTGCTAGGGAAAGGTCTTTTGCTCCACCCCTTGGTATTTCTGTAAAAAGCCCTTTAGAAGAGACAGAAGGGGCTGGTGGATATTGATCCAGGCCCTCCCAAGGCTATCCTCTGTTTCTGTCTGTTTCTCTCCCCTTTATCTTTCTATCTAAATATTTCTCACTCCTTCCTCCTCAAGAATACCCTGGGGGAAAAGTGGGAACAGGCCTCCTACAGAGAAATAGGTAGGCCTCCCACACTGATCCCAAATAAAACATAAAACAAGAGCTTGAGATGTAGCTCAGGGCTACATTGCTTCCTAGGATATGCAAGCTTTTCCAAGATTATACACACACACACACACACACACACACACACACACACACACACACACACACACACACACTGAAAAAAATAAAGAAATGCAGGAATACCAAATTCATGTCTATTGACTGGAAAACTGAATATTGTAAGATACTTATGTTACACACAGGAAGTTTAGATTATTTTTATTGAAACAAAATTTAAAAAAGCAAACAACTTAATTCATATGGTACCAGAAAATATCCTAAAGAGTCAAAAATAATTTTGAGAAATAACAGAGGTGGCATCATAATACTTCTGAATCTCACATTATAAAGCTACAATGTTTAGATCTATTAATATAAGAACAAATATCAAGGGCAATATAACATAATAAAAAGCCAATAAATCCATTCATAAGGAGCTGGATGATTTTTAACGAGGGTACCTGCAATGGTAAATCATAATTTTTATCCTAACTCCACCTGGAATCAAGGAAAATAAAGTTACTGAGCATATCTCTGAGGACATTTAAGGAAGAATTAACTGGGGGAAAGACCTCCAATCAGAAGGTACAGAACTTGCTTGCCATACCTCAATTATAAAGACGTCCTAGAGAAAAACAGTTCTCCTTGCTGGTAACCTCTATGTCTTTTTTTTTATTAAGAGTTTTTTTTTTCATTCATTTTACACACCAGTCAAAGATCCCTCTTGTCCCTCCTTCTGCCTCCCTAAACTCACCCTCAATCCACCCCTGCTCCCCCCACCAAAAGGCAAGACCTCCCATGGGGAGGCATATCCAGTAGAGGCAAGTCCAAGCCCTTCCCCCTGCCTCAAGGCTACAAGAGGTGTCCCATCATAGGTAGTAGGGTTCAAAGAGCTCCCTCATGCACCAGGGATGGGTTCTGATTCTATTGCCAGGGAGCTCCTCAAGCAGATCAAGCTACAAATTGTCTTGCCATGCAGAAGGCCTCGTCCAGTTCCATGTAGGCTCCACAGCCATTGATCCAACTTTCCTAAGTTCCCACTCATTTGGTTTAGTCATCTCTGTGGGTTTCCTCATCGTGATCCTGATGCACTTGCTCATAGAATCCCTTCTCTCTCTCTTTGACTGTACTCCTGGAGCTCAGCCTGGTGTTTGACTGTGGATCTCTGCATCTGCCTCCATCAGTTATTGGAGAAAAGCTCTGTGATGATAGTTAGGGTATTCACTGATCTGATCACTGGGGTAAGCCAGTCCAGTTCAGGCAACCTCTCCACTATTTCTAGTAGTCCAAGCTGGGGTCATCCTTGGGGATTCCTGACAACTTCCCTAGCACTGGGTTTCTCTCTATCCCCATGTTATCTTCCTCCATCATGGTATCTCTCTCACTGCTTTCCCACTCCATCCCCGTTCCAGCTCAACCATCCCATTCCCTTATGTTCTCATCCTCCACCCCCTACCCTCCATTGCCTACCCCTCACCCCCAGTTCACTCATGGAAATCTCATCTATTTCCCCTTCCCAGGGCAATCCATGCATCCCTCTTTGCCTCATTAGCTAGCTTCTCTGGAGCTGTGGATTGCAGTCTGGTTTTCCTTTGCTCTACATCTAGTATCCACTTATGAGTGGGTACATATCATGTTTGTCCTTCTGAGCCTGATTACCTCACTCAGGATATTTTCTATTTATATTATATTATATATCCATCCATTTGCCTGCAAATTTCTTGATGTCATTGTTTTTCTCTACTGAGTAGTACTCCATTGAGAATGGGAAAAGATTTTCACCAACCCAGCATCTGACAGAGGACTGATCTCCAAAATGTATAAAGAACTCAAGAAACTAGACATCAGAATAACAAACAATCCAATTTAAAAGTGGGCTATAGAGCTAAACAGAGAATTCTCAAAGGAAGAATTTCAAATGGCCAAAAGACATTTAAGGAATTGCTCAGCATCCTTAGTCATCAGGGAGATGAAAATCAAAATGACTCTGATATACCATCTTACATCTGTCAGAATGGCTAAGATCAAAAGCACTGCAGACAGCTTAGGTTGGAGAGGATGTGGAGCAAGGAAAACACTCCTCCACTGTTGATGAGAGTGCAAACTTGTACAGCCAATTTGGAAATCGGTATGGTGGTTTCTCAGAAAATTAGAAATCAGTCTTTCTAAAGACACAGCTATACCACTCTTGGGCATATATGCAAGGAATGTTCAATCATACCGCAGGGACACATGCTCAACTATGTTCATAGCAGCATTATTTTATAGTTTATAGCCAGAACCTGGAAACAACCTAGATGCCCCTCAACTGAAGAATGAATTAAGGAAATGTGGTACATATACACCTTTACGTCTTAATAGTGAGTGTGCTTATCCTATTGCTGTTCATACTTAACTAACAGTAGAATCCAGCTTCTTCACCCTTCCAACATGTACTGAAGACCAGTGGTTCTCTAGGAATCCTGCAGAACATCATGAACAGATTGGGAATGTTAAGATATCCAGCCTTGTGGACTGAGTACATAGTTGGTTTTCAGCCTCAAGCATGCACACAGCTTTTCCACTGTGTAGAAAGCCACTGTTGGACTATCTATCTCATACTGTGTAAGCCAATTTACTAAATCCACTTTTGTAGAATATACTCATTCTATTTGTTCTTATCCTTTAAGAATCCCAACCAACAAAGTAGCCAAAATAAATTCTAGAAGAATGATACTCTCTTCAATAAATAGTGCTGAGCAAACTATTGGATAGTCACATGCAAAATAATAAAGGTGAGTACTTTTTAAATAATATACAGAATAAACTAAAAATAAATTTAAATTTTAAATGTGATATGAAAAATGAGACTCTTAGAAGAAGACACAATTGATGAATTTTTGTAATTCTTGAATATGAACCAGAAAAATATAATGAAAAAACAAAAACAAGGTTATATGCAAGATACAGTCAACATACTGAAGAAGCAAAATATGAAAAAACAACATATTGATATTTCTTTTCTTGTTATTTTCAAGTTCATTATTTAATTTTAAATACCTGAATTAAATAATATGCATGTATTTAAAATATTAACTTTGATGATTTTGGATATAGATAGTTAAAGGGAACAAGAAAATTAAAACAATACATTAAAAAACATTAACACAAAAGGTGAGAATGATCAACAGTCAGGAAAAAAGACACAATGTCTAAAGAAAATAAACTTCAAAATGACAAGAAACTTTCAAATAATTACATTAAATATACTCATTAAACATTTCTGTTCAAAGGTCAAGACTAGGGCAATAAATTCTTTTTTAAAAATGTACATGCTATATACAACAGACCATGATGGAAACATTAGTCTTCTAATTCTCAAACTTGCAATTTAGATTGAGTAACTCCACCAGATTTCCTGTTCTGAACATTGTGTGTGTGTGTGTGTGTGTGTGTGTGTGTGTGTGTGTGTGTTCATGTGTATGCATATTGACAATTTGTGGTGTTTAATTGAAGATTCTTGGTTAATAGAGTATTTGGAATATTGACTTGTTGTATAGAAACATTTTAATGATGTTATGAGTTGGTGGTGGAGTTTGTGCTATTGGTTCATTATTATGAATAATTTTAATGATAATAAGGCCCTATTTCCTTCAATAAAGTGAAAGCTGCTTAATCTGTTTGTGTGAGCTATTTATCAAGGTATAACAAAATAACCAAATACTGCTTAAAGTTTAGAAAGAGATTATTTGATTCACATTATTTGCCTGATTGGTTACCAATAAATAGCTTATGAGAAGCAAGGAGCTAAGTAACTCCATGTATGACAGTTTAAAATAATTTTGGAAAACGAAGGGGCATGACATTGCTTGGATGATCTTAATATATCTGAATATGTTTCTACACAACAGAATGTGTTCATGAATTTGAATTCTGAACACATTTATTACATAAAACAAACCAATTTTTTTTATTTTTCTTAAGAAATTTTCTACTCCTCATGTTATTCACAGACTCCCCTCCTCCATCCTCCCACCCCCAGCCCTCTCTCCCAAGCCACTCCACATCCCCACATCCTCCAAATTCAGATCTCCCATGGGGAGTCAGCAGAGCTTGGCACACTGAGCCTAGGCAGATCCAAGCCCCTTCCCACTGCACCAAGGCTGTGCAAGGCGTCACACCACAGGCACCAGATTCCCAAAAGCCTGCCCATGCACGAGGGACGGATTCTGATCCCCCTGCCTGGGTGCCCCCCAAACAGTTCGAGCCAAACAACCGTCTTCCTTATCCATTCCCATGGGGGCCCCACAGCCACTAGTCTATAGGTCATGGGCTTCCCATTATGATCTCAACGTCCCCCGCCTGCAGAATCCCCCCTCTCTCTCATCAGTTGAATTCCCGGAGCTCAGCCTGGTGCCTGGCCATGGATCTCTGCATCTTCCTCCATCTGTCACTGGACAAAGGCTCTATGATAACAGTTAGGTTATTTGTTAGACCTGTCACCAGAATAGACTAGTCCAAGCAACCTCTGGACCACTGTCAGCAGTCCAAAGTGGGGTCATCCTTGTGGATTCCTGAGAGCCTCCCAGAACCCTGTCTCTTTCTATTCCCTTGATAACCTCATCTATCATGGTATCTCCCTCCCTGCCCTCACACTCTGTCCCTGTTCCAGCTCGACCCTCCCATTTCCCTATGTTCTCATCTTCCACTCCTTGCCCTCTGCGACCCCCCCCCCCACATCCAGTCAGCTCATGTAGATCTCATCCACTTCTCCTTTGCTGGGTCATCCATGTGTCGTTCCTAGGGTCTTTCCGTGTTAGCTAGCTTCTGTGGAACTGTGGACTGCAGTCTGGACATCCCTTCCCTCACATCTAGTATCCACTTATGAGTAAGTACATACCATGTTGGTCCTTCTGAGTCTGAGTTACCTCACTCAGGATATTTTCTAGTTCCATCCACTTTCCTGCAAATTTCTAAGTATGATCTGAAGGAGATACTTATTGCATGAAGGCTTAGAACTGAAATTCCAAAAATAAAATGTAGTAATTTGTCCAATGGTTGCCTGAATTATGACACATGATGATCTCACAACCTCATAGAATATCTATCTACATTTAAAGTGAGGACATTGATACGCATTAAATTGAAAATCATTGGGATTAATTTGGGCTCTGGATGTATAAAAACAGTTTGATTAATGAATTCTCATGAATTCATTTATTATTTTTTGCTAGTAGAGAAAACTTAAATCTCCCAGTGGATAAGGTTTTTGCACAGCCAGTTGATTTGACACACTCATCTCTAGGAAAAGTGATCTCTTACACTTCAGTAACATCATCACCAACTGTAACTGAAGGGGTTAAACCAGTATTGCCTTATAAAGTGGTATTATATTACCTGTGGTAGTTGTTATGCAGCACAGTGATGATTCTACTCAAATCCGACCCTCACACTTCTCTTTACTTCTATATGTAATTGGTTTTAAGTACCATCAGGCCATAAAGGCAAAGTACAAACTGTAAATCATGAAGAGGTATGCAGCAATCTAAACAATATTTTTAGTTTTTAATTGAACTGAGCAGAAATGAAGGTAACATACATGCAATGGATATTATGAGTGTGCGATAACTGTTAAAAACTTATCAAGTATATCAAATGTAGTGTTTTTAACTTGGGGCTGTTAATCAGAGATGTAATATCTAATGCTGTGGCTCAAGTAATAAAAACATTCAGTTTGGCTGATTTATTGAAACATAACAAATGTGTATCATAATTAGAAAATCAGAAAGATCTGATGTTAATTTATTTATTATAAAGGAATAGTTTTAATGGTTTGGGGAGATTATACTGTGAGAGTATATTTAAAATTTTAGACGTATTCAATAGTGCATTGTTTAGTGTCCACAAGTATGTGTAGCTGGAAGTTTTCCTGTGTTCTGCCCAGGCCCTGCAGTTGGGACAAATCTCTCCCACCCATGTCCCATAGCCGCTTAGTCCCAAATAAACACACAGACACTTATATTATTTTCAAACTATATGGCCTAATGGCTCAGACTTATTGCTAGCCAACTCTTACATCTAAAATTAACCCATTTCTATTAATCAATAAGGCACCACGTGGCCATGCTTAGCGATATTTTCACATCTTGCTTCTCTTGCCAGTGGCTACCAGCATCTCCCCCCTTTCCTTTCTTTTCCCTCTATCACCCTTGGATTTTCCCACCTGGCTCCATCCTACCCTGCCATAGGCCAATGCAGGTTTATTTATCAACCAATCAGAGCAACACATATTCACAGCATACAGAAAGATATCCCACTGCAAGTTTCTTTACTTACTGTAGGTTCTCTGGCTGTTGATATTTAGCTTCATTCCATTGTGATCAGATAAACTACAGAATTTCATTTCAATTTTATCATATTTGTTGAAACTTGTTTTGTGTCCTAAGCTGTAGCTGGTCTTGGAGTAAGTTCTGATAGTCACTGAGAAGAATGTATATTCTTTAGTGTTTGTGTGGAATATCCTGTAGAATTTACTAGTATATCTGGTTTACTATGTCATTAACTCCAATGTTTCTCTGTTTATTTTTTGTCTGGCTGACCTGTCTATTGATGAGAGTTGGGTAATGAAGTCACCCACTACCACTGTGTTTGAGTTGATTTGTGATTTTTAGGTCTAGTAATATATCTTTTATGAAACTGGGTGCATATATAATTAGAAAAGTAATATCTTTGTGGTGGATTTTTCCTACAATGAGTATAAAATAATTTTTTTTAATCTGACCTCACTACCTTTGCTTTGAAGTCTGTTTTGTCAGATGTTAGAATAATCATGCCTGCTTATTTTTTAGTTTTTCTTACTACTTTTTTTTACATAAATGTGGTTTTATATAACCTGATATAACCTGCTAGTCTATGTCTTTTTAATTGAGGAACTGAGACCATTAATATTTTGTGCTATTGATGCTGGAAAGATGGCTCAGTAGTTAAGAATGCTTGCTGCTCTTCCAGAAGACCTGGGTTTGATTCCCAGCATCCAAATGATGAATCACAACCATTTGTAACTTCAGCCTCGGGGTATCTGACACCCTATTTTGACATCTGTGGACACCTGGCCCTGAATTTCTTTATATTTCTACATGTGATGAAAAAAAGCCATATACATAAAATAAAAATAAAGAAAAATTTGAAAATTCAGAATGATTAATTCTTGTTACTCTTTTTAATTTTAAGGTGTTTTCTTAGACCTATTTTGATTAGCAATCCTAGCATTGTTAAGTTATTCTCTATGAATTCCTGAATGTGTTATTTTTTCTATTGAATAATATTGGATTCATGAAGAAATCAAACAAAACTTAATGAAAATGAAAATACAGCTTATCCAAACTTATGAGATATAATGAATGCATTCCTCTTCAGAGGAGTATTTATAGTGCTGAATGACTATATAAAAATATTTGAGATATCATAAGTTCTTTACCTTAAGTCTTTAGAAAAATCGGAATCAACCAAACCCTCAAAGAGTAGATAGGAAGAGACAATTAAAATCAGAAAGAGTATTATTGGGATGTGGATTCTTGATAGGGTACTGACCTAGCATGTGTAAGGATCCAAAGTCAAATCCCAGCATTCCCCTCTTCCACAAAAGATCAGAATAGAAATTAATGAAATAGAATAAAAAATACACAATGAAAAGAAGAGGTGGTTCTTTGAAAAGATAAACAAGATTGTGAACCCCTAACATAATTCGCCAAAACTAATAGAGATAAGTCTCAAATTGATTAAATATCTCTCTTTTCACTTCTAATTTAACAGATACCAAAGAAATTAGGAAAAAATACCATAAAGACATGTTTTAAAATGTCTATTCCATTAAATTGGAAAATCTAAATGAAATGAACATATCTCTAGAGGAATAACATACTAAAATTAAACTAACAGGAAAAAATGAGTTAAACATACCCATAAACAGAAATTATATTGAAGCAGTAATAGAAAATCTCACAACTAACCAAAATTTCAGAGTCAAGTGACTTCACTGTAAAATTCTGCCAGAACTTCAAAGAATAATTAATAGCAGTACTACTTAAATTATTCTATAAGCTAGTAAATTAAACAAGGTATTCACTCTTTTGTAAAGCCAGCATTATCTTCATAGTAAAATCAAATAAATACACACACACACACACACACACACACACACAAATCAAAAAGTATTGATCAATTCTTTAATGAACACAAATGCAAACATTCTCACTAAAATGTTGGCAAACATAATCCAAGATCATATGAAAAGTAACATTCAACATACCCACATTGACTTCATTCCAGAAATTCATGGATTATTCAATATGTGTAAATCAGTAATTGTCATTCAGCACACAAATAACCTCAAAGACAGAAATCACATGATCATCTTATTAGATGCTCAAAATCTCTTTACCAAAAACTAGGAGGCTTCATGATAAAGTTATGAGGAGCCGATGGATTAAGAAGACATACCTCAGCATAAAAAGACTATAAAATTCAAACAGTCACTGTAATACTAAATAAAGAACATTTCAAAGAGTTTCCACTAAGATAAAGAACAAGACAAGGCTGTCCATTCTCTCCACTCTTATTCACTACAATACTTAAAGACTTATCTAGAACAATAAGACAAGAGAAGAAAACAAATGGATTTTTTTTTTTTTTTTTTGGTTTTTCGAGACAGGGTTTCTCTGTGTAGCTTTGCGCCTTTCCTGGAAGTTGCTTTGTAGACCATGCTGGCCTCAAACTCACAGAGATCCTCCTGGCTCTGCCTTCCAAGTGCTGGGATAAAAGGCATGCACCACCACCACCAGGCCAAATGGAATATTTATAAGAAAGGAAGTAGTCAATGTCCTTACTTGAAGATAATATAATTCTATAAATAAGAAACCCTAAAGACTCCACCAAAAAGCTCTAAGAGATGATAAAACACATTCAGAAGAGAAGAAAGATACAAAACTAACACACAGAAATCGGTAGCTTTACCATACTAATTATAAACATATAGAAAAAGAAGTCAGCAAACAATAAAATCACATTAACAAAAGCCAAAAAGTAAGTAAAGTGCAAGGTAATAAGCCTAACTAATAAAATAAAGTGTCTCTAGAATGAAAATTATAAGACACTAAAAAAGGGAAGAAGACAGACTCTCCCATGCTCATGGATTAACAGGATTAATATTGTGAAAATGTTTGTCTTAATAAAAGCATACTACATATTCAGTGCAAACTCAATCAAAACACTAGGATCTTTCTTCACAATCATAGAAGATTTAATATGGAGGCACAAAAGACTAAGGATAGCCAAAGCAAACCTGAAGAAAAAAAGTACTGCAAGAGGTATTACCATACCTGATTTCACATACTACCACAGATACACAGTAATCAGAACAGTTTGACATTGGCAAAAAACAAATAAAAACCATTTAATGGAATCAAAGGTACAGATATAAAGTCACATAACTACAGTTAACTGATTTATCTCCTTTTTAACTTATTGTAGTTGTTTTGCCTGCCTGTATGTCTGTGAATCACATGTGGTTCTGGTTCCCAGGGAAGCCAGAAGAGAACATCAAATTTCTTGGAATTGGAGTTACAGATGATTGTGGGCCACCATGTGGGTGCTAAAACTCAAATTCTGGCTCTCTGGAATAACATACAGTGTTCTTCACCACTGAGCTAGCTCTCCAGTTTCTACCTATTTCATCATTGACGAGGCAAAATTGTGTTGGAGAAAAGCCAACATCTTCAAAATATGTTTCTAGGAAACCAGGTTTACAGTGTCCAGAAAAATGAAACTAGATCCTTACTTTTCATTTTGCACAAAACTCAACTCCAAATAGATTAAGGATCTCACTGCAATACTTGATACCCTGAAACTACTAGAGGAAAAAGTAGCAAATACACTTGAACTTTAGGCACAGTTAAAAACTTTCTAAATATAAGTCCAGTTGCTCAGGAAAAAACCAACTGTTGATAAATGAGATCTCATGAAAAGAAAAAGCTTTTATCTTCCAGCAAAGGAAATGGTCAGTTGATTGAAGAGGCAGCACACAGAATGGGTGAAAATCTTTGCCAGTTGTATGTATTACAGGGGGTTGGCATCTAGAGTACACAAATAACTTAAGAAAAACTTAACACACTTAGAAAACAAACAGCTACATTAAGCGTTGAAGTGAACAGGAAAGTCTCAAAAGAAAGAAATACAAATTATTAGCAAGTATGTTAAAAATGTTCAAAACCTGTAACTTCTAAGAAATGTGTATTAAAACTATGTCATGATAGTCAGAATGACTAGCAACAGGAAGACAAATTCTTTTGGTGGGAGTATAAACTAGTGTAGCCACTCTGGAATTTTGTCTGGAGGTTACTCAAAACACTAGAAATAAATCTACCATAGGATTCAGCTCTATCACTCCCAAACATGTATCCAAAGTGCTTTATCACTTACTATAGAGGCATTTTCACATCCATGTTCATTGCCATCCTATTCCTAATAGCTGGGACACTTAATCAACTTATGCATTAATCAAATGACAAATAGATACAAAATATGGTACATAGACATAATGAAAATTATATCACTATAAAAAATAGAATCATGACTGTTGTTTGAAACTTAGTCTTTCTTATTATTAAGAAACTTTTATGTTACATATTAATCACAGATCTCCCTCTTTCCTCCTCTTTCCCAGCCTTCCCCCCTTAACCCACCCTCCCCATTCCCTCCTACAAGAAGATAAGGCCTCCCATGTGGAGTCAGCAGAGCCTAGTACATTCAGTAGAGGGAGGTCCAAGCCCCTCCCCTTTCCTCAAAACCTTGCAAGGTGTCCCACCATAGGTAGTGGGCTCTAAAATGACAGCTCATGCACCAGGGATGGATCCTGACCCTTTTGCCAGGGTTCCCCTTAAGCAGATCAAGCTGCACAACTGTCTGGCTTATGCAGCAGGCCTCGATGTTCTAAAACAAAACAAAACAAAACAAAACAAAACAAAAACAGAACCACATATCATAATGAAAGCTGAAAGGTCAGAGAAGCAGAGCAGCCAGCCACTAGTTCTTACTCCTAAGAAATCCTCAGCCTAAGGAGAGTGAGTTGCTGTTTTCTCACACCTTATATACCTTTCTCTGCCCTGCCATATTACTTCCTGGGTTTAAAGGCATGTGTGCTTCCCAAGCAAAGGTATGAGATCTCAAGTGCTGGGATTAAAGTTGTGTGCCATCACTGCCTGGCTCTGTGTCTAATCTAGTGGCTGTCTCTGTCCTCTGATACTCAGGCAAGTTTATTAGGGTACACACTATATAACCACACATGACATTTGGAAGTAAATGGATGTATTTATGCTGAGTGAAGAAGTCACATATGCCAAGAGAAACAAATGTCATATGTTTGCTCTCATTGGTCCTAGATTCAATTCTTTTGTTTGTTGTGTGTAACATGGAATACATATGGGAACTAGGAAATAAGAAATGGACCAGTGGTAAGGGGCATTTACTGTAGGGGCATGGATAGTAGATTATAAATGAAGTGAATATCAGAGGGCAGATATCCAGGCAAATAAAGGCTTAAGCAGGTAGTAGTGTAATGGAGCCAGATATATCAAGAGCCAAACTGAAATGTACATGAAGAAGCTACTTGGGAAACTATGTTCTTGACACAAATTTTTAAAAATATTAAGAGAAAAGAGTAGAACAAGTGTGGTATAAAAGAATAGTGAGCTAAATGTGTATGCAGACATTGAATCAGGAGGTGGTAGAAAGGAGGAGAAAAGAATGGGTTAAGTAAAAATTAGGACTTATGAAGAAGTCTTATGAAATCCCACTAGTTTTAAGCTAATTAACAATAGAACATTTAAAAAGGAACTTGAACAGTAGTATCTATATTGAGAAAAACACTACAGGTTGGTTGCAGGACACAGAGAAATCAACCTTGAACTAAGCAGTAAACACTTCTAGGTAGCTTTCACAATGCTGGAACATACTATACAAGCTGCTTGGGAAAAAAAAAAGACATGAATGGTCTTATCAAGTGCTAGATCTGCCAAGCAATATGTGTCCATTACTGCAATCATGTAAAACTATTCATGGGGTTAATTAACCACTTTCTTGATTGGATTTGAGGCATATTCCACAAGAGTTCATGTCTGGTACTGTCAACATGGTACAAAAGATATGTTGGGAGATAGGTCATAGGCTCTAGGGGAGAGCCTGTTGTGTTTCAAAATGGTCATGTTGTCAAACTGCCTTCAAATATTTATTTATGTTTATACCTATAGATCATAGATTTGTACTGTCCCTAAGGTTAGGTAGAGATGCTTCTTATTGCGGTGGGTAGTTGTAAATGTAGAAATTACATTACTGTTCAAAGTGTTGAAAATAAGTGAATATGAGTGCTCAGCTATAGATGGGACCTCTGCATCACATTCTCCCAGGAGCTAGGGAACATCACACAAGAGGTGGAAGACAGAATTGAAGATCCAGAAGGTGAAGAGAGTGGTATATAATGCTGTTTTATGGACACGGCATTGCTGCTGCACACATAGCTACTTGCACCAAATCCACACAATCACCTGAATATGATTACTGGCTCTATGTATAGTAAGTCAGCCTTTTTCTCCAGCCATCTCTGCCACTACTTAATGGGATCATAAACAAAGCAACCATAGTGGCAAAATAAAGGACCAAGCAATCAAAGTGACATAATTTCAGCAGCATGAACTCACACTGAACAAATCTGAATGGATATGACCACTGCTCACTGTACAATCTGCCTACCATAGAGGGAAACCAAGAACATTGAAGACCTAGATATGAGTTTATTCTAAGGATTATGTCAGCTAGTTGCAGACAGGGTGATTATATTGGATTGCTTCTCTCATGGAAGGAGAATAAGTTATTACATAGTATGTTATGCACTTTATCTGAATATGTATTTGGTTTTTTTCATGCAATACTTGTTAAAAATGTAGTCTGTGGAATTTAAGGAAGTCTTATTCATCATCAAGATATTTTACATAATATTAATTTTTATTTGGGAACTAACTTCAAAAACAGAATTGGGATACGGATTTTTGTTTGTGGTATTCACTGGTATTAGCATATTTCCCACCATTTTCTTGTAGATGTTTGATAGATTACTCATTCTTTTCGAGACTCAGTGCTAACAAACTGATAATAATTTGCAGAGGTAGGTTGTTTAGGTCAGTTCTGTGTATTATACACCAGCATATGTATATGATACTGCTGCTTCTGGTCATCAGGATTCACAGATCCAATAATCAAAAAAGTAAATACGAGAATAGCACTATTTACTATTACCCCTACTGACTTGCTAGCCAAATATTGTTTCCTGTTTCTGTGACTATGTTTAGATAACATTCAGGTCTTAGTTCCAGAATATAGAAACTTTCAATCAAAAGCCACATCCATAATCTCACTGAAATACCAATTAAGACTGGCATCAGGTCACTTTGAGTTCCTTTTGTATCTAAGTAAGTAGCTAAAGAATGGAATTGTAGTGTCGTCTATGTTGACAGAGCCAAACAAAGGAAAGTTAGAATATTATTCCACAGTGGAAGGGAAGCAAGGTTGACCCAGGGAAGGTTTGCCAATTTCCTATGGGTCTGGGGCATTGGCTTTGACATGATTATGCCCATGTCATCAATACACATTCACATAGAATTTCATTTGGTTTTAACACAATTACTTAGTTCTTTGTCAGTTTCCCCAAATTCATAATCAGTGAAGTTCTTTAGGAATTAAGGTTTAGTTTATCCTGTCAGGACAACTGGTTGTTGGTAAAGGGAAATAGAATTATGATGAGGTAGGAAAAGTAGCTAAAAATACCAAGTGAAATCATACGAACACTGGAGAGAAACAAAGTTAGTTAATGTCATAGTATTTCTTCAATTTTATGACTGAATTATATGTATATAAAATACAGATTATCTCTTGTCTTTTTATCCTGTGTACAATTATCATGTAATACTAGTTTTATTAAATTAACAATAGGGTTTAAATATTGTTAATATCATGTAACAGTATTTAATTATATGATATCAAGAAAATAATGAAATAATCATTCAGGGACTTTTTCTCTTCTAAAGAAGACTTTTGTGAATTTTTAATTATATACAAGATAATTTGATCAGATTAAGTGGGATTATATTTACATTTTTGGTGATGACATATGGTTTAAAGAGATGTGGTGTATGGATATCTAGTTGAAAGGAGAAGATACATAAAGGTTAATTTTAGAATCAATTTCAATAAGATAAAGGATATCTAAATAGTAATGCATTACTTTTGAGTATGTCTTATGAGAGTATTTGAATTGTAAACTGAGTAAAGAAAATCCTTGCCAGTGTGTGTACGTGGGTGGGGTATTCTTCAATATTTTAAAGGCTGTAATATAACAATAAAGGAAAGGTCCTTCTTTTCTTATTTGAACTGGAAACTATATTTTCTCCAGCTCTCACATGGTATTCTTGGTTCTCAGGTCCTCAAATTCAATCCAGAACTTCTGGCATCAACTATTCCTTCCTTTAGAGGTTTAGATACCAACAGTATTGAATCAGGTTTTTTGTTTGTTTGTTTGGTTGGTTGTGTTGTTGGCTTTTGTTTGGAGGTTTTGGTTTTTGTTCTTGTTTTACAGACTCTAACTTGCAAGCAGCAGATGATGAAACTTCTCAGACTCCATAATCATGTGATTCACCTCCCTAAATACAAATCTTGAGAGAGATGTTAGAATCCTATCTATCTAGGCCTATGTCTAGATCTGTATACATAGATAAGTACCCTTATAAAATGTCTTCTTAGTTCTGTATTTCTGGATAATACCAATTAATACATAGTGAAATAAATATCACAGTTCTGTTTTCTGTTTTAATGTGTGTCTACTTTTACTTACATACATACATACACACAGGAACACAAACATGTACACACAGCTTTTTAATTATTTTTAATATTGTGTACACTGATGCTTTGTGCTTCTATCTGAATATTTTGCTCTAGGAACGTCCAATAGTAAATAACATATGATGTTTGTCTTTCTGGATCTGGATTACTTCAATTAATATGATCTATTCTAGTTCTATTGATTTATACACAAAGTTTGTGATTTCATTTTTCTGTACAGCTGAATAATATTCCATACTTGCATGCAGTATTTGTGGAGGTCAGCAGAGGCCATCTGATTCTCTCCAACTGTGGTAACAGACAGTTGTGAGGTGGCACATGGGTCCTGGAAATTGAATCAGTTCCTCTGGAACAACAGCCAGTGCTCTTGTCTGCTGAGCCATCTCTCCAGTCCCAGCTTCTGTTGTAACATTTCAACTTATGGTTTTATGATCTTTGCATTTGAATGGTAATTTGTATTTCAATTTGGAGACATGGAAATAATTGCTTTAGAGGGAATTACTAGAAAGATACTCATTTCTTGAATTACAAGGAGTAACTGGTGCTGAAGTTCTCAGTGGAGGGCCATGATATATTGTGGAAGGACTTATGCAGGATAAACAGTAAATATTTGAAGCTTGTCACTCAGCACTAGCACATGTATTTTGCTAAGAGCTACAATAATCATGTGACCAAAATTTCTTCATTCTGGGAGAAACAATTTGTTTCTTTATAGTACTTTAATCACCCAGATGTTCGTTGATAGGGAAAGTTCATACACAATAATATAAGACAGATTCCAATGTATCACTGAAAGCCTAGATTTAAAATCATTGCTAATCTGCTGAAAATCTAATACATGTCAGCCATTCTGGGAAAATGGTACTCTCTCACTCACATGTAAATTAAAAGGAACCACAAAACTAAGAACCTCTTATGGGTTGTGATATCAGAAGTGCTGATAAAACCAAATATTTGGGCCGGGCGGTGGTGGCGCACGCCTTTAATCCCAGCACTCGGGAGGCAGAGGCAGGCGAATCTCTGTGAGTTCGAGGCCAGCCTGGACTACCAAGTGAGTTCCAGGAAAGGCACAAAGCTACACAGAGAAACCCTGTCTCGAAAAACCAAAAAAAAAAAAAACCAAATATTTGTTTCCATTCGTTTGGCTATTTGTCCCTGTACTTTATCCAACCTTGGTTTCAACAATTCTCACTCATATAAACCCTCCTCTTTCTCGCTAATTAGACTCCCAGCGCTCCACCCGGGGCCTAGCCAAGGCTGAGGGGCCCCCAACTGGATCAGGCCCTCTGAATAGGTGAGACAGTTGATTGGCTTGATCTGTTTGGGAGGCATCTAGGCAGTGGTACCAGGTCCTGGGCTCGCTGCATGAGATAGCTGTTAGAAACCTGGGACTTATACAGGAACGCTTGGCTCAATCTGGGGGGAGGGGACTGGACCTGCCTGGACTGAGTCTATCAGGTCAATCTCAGTCCTCGGGGGTGGCCTTGATCTGGAGGTGGTGGGAATGGGGGGTGGGCTGGGGGGAAAGGGAGGGGGCAGGAAGGGGGAGAACAAGGGAATCTGTGGCTGTTATGTAGAACTGAATAGTATTGTAAAATAAAATAAAATTTAAAAAAAATAAAAAAATAAAAAAAAACAAAAAAACCAAAATATTTGTTTGAATTTTAAATTAAGCACAATAGACATTTGTTTCGCATTTTGGTAAAGTTAAGATAGATAAGGAGAAGTTGTTCACTGATCCAAAGTGAAATATTCAAACTGCAAAACTCCTAAATTTACCAATTTGTAATCTAAATAAAAATAATAATACGCCAGGCAGTGGTGGCACACGCCTTTAATCCCAGCACTCGGGAGGCAGAGGCAGGCAGATCTTTGTGAGTTCGAGGCCAGCCTGGTCTACAGCACAAAGCTACACAGAGAAACTCTGTCTTGAGAAACCAAATAATAATAATAATAATAATAATAATAATAATAATAATAATACAATTATTTAAGGTTGGAGGGGGAAAAGGTATCAGAAGTCATTGATTTTCTCTATTCATATTCAGTTTTTAGTCTCAGAATGGATTAATAAATATCACTGAGGTGTTTTGTTAAATGCCATCCAACCCCAAAAGCTTCACATTAAGATGTGCTGACTCATTTGTTTCTGTTCTTACATAAGAATGTGAAGATTTAAATACAATTTGAAAAGTAATGCTGACATTCAGGTTCAACAGATGCTAATTTATATGATGATGAAATAACATATGACAGAACCAACTCCTTTTGAGTAGTGAGAAACTCTGTATAAATTAATGACTATAAAATTATACACAGATATGCATTGCCATGCTGATATCTGTGTGAGACAGCTGATGCAGTGACCAGAGGCTGGAGAAGATAAAATGCTAGAAAAAGGGAGGTCATACAGTGGTAACGTAACATGTTGAACCTGCATATTTTTCTTGAAGAAATTTTCAATTTCTGGACCTGAAAGACCCCCGAAGGCAGTCTTCCCTCTGGAGAGACCCTCGCCCAGAGATCACACGAGACCACAAGTCAGATGCAAACAGCAAGAGGCTTTATTCAGGAACACGGGTACCCGGGGCAACACAGTCCCTCAAGAAGCTCAAGAGACTGGCGCGCCCACGGGCTGGAGCGGAGGGTTTTTATAGGGTCGGGCAGCAGGAGCACGAGGAGGGCGGGTTCAAACTCAGGGCAGCCCATGGTTTACAGGGTTCTGATTGGACGATTCAAATGAGGCCGGGTTCAAACTCAGGGCAGCTCGTGGTTTTTCCCCGAGCTTGACACGCCTGCTGTCTGGCTCCAAGCTGTTTTTCTGACCTTTAGTACCCTTTTCTGGGGCCAGGAGGCCGGCTGTAGACACCCTGCGCTTTTTAGACCTTACTTGAAATGGCGTTAGGCTAAGCTAGTATGCTGGGATCTTTCAGACCCTTGGCAAGAAGAGTGACATTCTGGCTTTCCACTCCACTTCATATACTCAGATAGATGTCTTTTATTATGAGTTTAAAAAAGAACAACAGAAATATTCAACAATATAGTCTTACATTCAGGTTGTGGAGGGTTATCAATAGCACTGAAAATAGCAAAATAACAGTTGTACATGTACCGGTAAAGACTAGGCTCCATAACACTGCCTTTTGATTGATTATGGTTTTCTGTAATGGTCTCCATTTTTGCAAAGAATTTTCCTTGATGAGGGGTGGAAACTACATTTATCTGTGGGTATGAGGAAAATCACTAAAGTGTTGGTTAGGGATTATTCTGGTTTAGTAAACTGGTGGTGGTAGATTCTCCTCTAAGATCTGTGACTTCACTAGCCCCGGGCAGTTGGTTAAGTTTCCCCTACCAAGGAATATTTCCCTCCTGTTGAGCAGTTCATAAGTTCAATTAGAGGGCTCTTGGTTACTGCCAAGTTAAGCATGCACAACTGCACCCTTATAGTTGTCATGCCATGCTGGTCATTTTGTGGTTCATGTGCATCATAGCTGGGTAAACCTATTAGTTTTTAATCATATTTTTTAAAGAATTTTTTCAGTGGGTATTTTCATGCTACCTGATGATAAAAGGCATGCATTTGGAAATGGTGCATTTCATTTGCAGAGGCCCACAAAAAAAGCTAAAGAAGACTAAAGATCCTAATTATACACACATACCCAATTATTTCTGAAACATCATGTATATATTCTGACCACAAGGACCTTATTTTTTCACTTTTCTAAGTATTGCCTACCCTTGCCTTTGTTCTACTATCTTTAGTCTGCTTTTCAAAGAAAACATTACAAAGATTTTTTTCTTGCTAGAAAACCCATCAAAACTCAGCCTCATAATTTTGATGTTATAGTCATTTTCAATTAAAACCTTTGACTTTAGTACAATCTGCACATAGAAGATTCATATTCCAGATAACACCTGTTAAAAATGTTAGGCAAGTTTGTTAACCCACTATGGTGTAACAACATGAGGTGTGGAATTACTAAACATTCATTTATTTTCCTTCTGACTAATGCAACCTATAAAATATTAAATTCTTTTCGTGTCTCTCTTTATCTTTTCTCACCACAATTCACATTGAATTGTGATATTTGTCGAACTCTGGCAAAATACACTTCGTTTTTATGAGGGAATTTTAGGGACACTTTAATAGGGTCTGTATAAGTGGATTATCCTTGTAACTTAAGTGCTTACTGTATATATGGTCAATTTTTTTCCCTCAGAAGTATGTTCTTCTGTCTGAAAACTTTATATGGCCCTGAGCCAATTGTCTTCCTTTTCCCACTGTTACCTGGATTCTAGGTTTGAGAATACAAGTCCCTCTGATTCTCGTCCCACGAAGACCTTATTTTCTTAGAGAGGTTAACATTCTGTCTTCCTCAAGAGAGAAGAGGGTGTATATATATACATATATACACCCAGGTTTTAATTTTCATAATTTGTTTACATGAAGTGAAAGGAGACAGAGGTTGTCATATTGCAAGGAAGATGAACATTTGAGGCACAGGAAAATTAATCTGATCATTTTTATTTACATGAAGGATCTGCTTTGATCCAGATATTTTAGATTAACCTGCAGATTAACATGAGAAAATACAGATAATGGGGCTTTATCAATGTCTTCCTTACCACATGGCGATGGAAAGATGAAACAAAGAAATATTGGATATAAAAGGGCTTCCTAAAAGACCTTAGAAATCCCAAGAGATGGTTTCCTCACAGTTTATTTGGCTGTTACTCATTGTGAAGTATAGTATAATGCTGTTCAAAATGAAGTATTCTAGAAAAAAGAACCAATTACTTTGAAAATTTTAAATTGAATTACAAACCCAAAGTTAAAAATGCTCATGTATTTACTTATAAACTTTACCCATACTTGTTTTTGGCTTTTAATATTTTTGGTTTTGCAGAAATTTTTTTAAAGGAACTGTGAATATCCTATTTATTTATTTATGTATTAAGAAATTTTCTATTCATTTCACATACCAACCACATATTCCCCCCTCCTCTCTCTTCCCGCTCCCCAGTCTTCCACCCCACCAAACCCCCCACCTGTTCCCACCTCCTCCAAGTCAGGGTCTTCCATGGGGAGTCACCAGAGCCTGGTACATTCAGTAGAGGCAGGTCCAAGCCCCTCCCCACAGCATCAAGGTTGTGCAAGATGTCAGCCTTAGGCACTGGGCTCCAAAAAGCCCACTCATGCATCAAGCATGGATCCTGATCCCCCTGCCTGGGGGCCTTCCAAACACTTCAAGCTAAACAACTGTCTTACGTGTCCAAAGGGGCTAGTCCAGTCCCATGGGGGCTCCACATCTATTAATCCATAGTTCATGATCTCTGTAAGTTTTCCCATCATAATCTCCATGTCACTTGCTTATAGAATTCCTCCTCTCTCTCATTAATTGTACTCCTGAGGCTTGGCCTGGTGCCTAGCCGTGAATCTCTGTATCTGCTTCCATCAGTTACTAAATGAAGGCTCTATGATGACAGTTAGGGTATTCACTAATCTGGTTACCAGAGTAGACCAGTTCTGGCACCCTCTGGACTATTGCTAGTAGTCTAAGTTGGGATCATCTTTGTGGATTCCTGGGAACTTCCCTAGCGCCCTGATTCTTCCTATTCCTATGATGTCTTCATTTATCATATTTTAATCCCTAAATATTTCAGCCTGTAATATATTACTGAAAGAACAAAAAAAATATACTTAACCTCAATATAATTTGAATATACTTCAAATAACAGATATAAATTAATAACAACTAGTATGTAAATCATTTTTTATTTTCTTCAGTTATTTTTCCTTTTTAGTTTGGGTGGCAAACTAGGACAGCATATGTTGTATTATTTGGCTAGAATGTGTTTATTCTTCTCTAATTATTAATGATCCATACATCCCATATCCTTTTATTCATTTGAATTTTGAGGTATCTTACTATATATTGCCAATTGTAATATTAGCTCTTAATACGTTGTTAAGTGAGGACTACCTCAGTAAAAAGGGATGATAATTTATTCATAATTTGTAGCACATAAGGATAACATTGACATTATCAGCCTGAAATATTTTATGGAAATGAGAGTAAAAGAATAACACATTGAATAGTAACTTCTGTAAAAAATGGCATAACACTTTTTGATAGCATTATTTTAGATTTCCAAGCCTTTCCATATTTTTTCAAATATTTACTTAAAGTTTTTGCTTTACTTTTACATTTTGAAAAAAAATTATTTACACAGTGGTAAAAAATTGATACTCCAAAAGTTATTCATCTCATAACTTAGAATTTCTTAGTATATCTCTCCTCCAGTAGAAACAGTTCTAAAGTTAGAGGACACTCCAAAGAGGGAGCTGTGCTTTCAAGGTAATGACATATACGTTTATTCAATAAGGCGGCTTTCTCCAAATGTCAAAGTTTCAGCCTCAAGGCATTTTCCCTGGACATACTGTAGAAAATAAAACCATTTGAATAAATCTTCCATTTTTTTTATAATCCTTACCCAACCATGGGAGTTCTAATGATCTTATAGTGATGAGTTTATAGTAATGTGAATTCAAAACCTATACAATGTTGGCACAGTTCTCATCTATAATATTTTTCACTTGGTAAGCACTATTTTGAATACACACACACACACACACACACACACACACACACGTATGTGTGTGTGTGTGTGTGTGTGTGTGTGTGTATAACAGGGTTTCTCTGTGTAGCCTTGGCTGTCCTGGAATTCACTCTGTGAACCAGGCTGGCCTCAAACTCACAGAGGTCCCCTTTCTCTACCTGCCTAGTCCTGGGATTAAAGGTATGTGCTACTATGCCTAACTGTGATGTCCTTTTATATGTTAGTTCCTCAAATTCTTTCCATGCTGCTTTTGGCCTTTGCAGTTACCTTTATTTTATTTTATTTTTTTACCATCACTAGCAGAGAACTGAGAGGAAGATGAGTTGTGAATGTCCAGTTAAGTTGTTTTTTCCTTAATAATTGCAAGAAACTAAAAAAAAAAAAAAAACAAAAAACAAAGAATTACTTAAGGAGGCTCCAGACTCCAAACCATTCCCCGACCCTGTATACTTCTTCTCATATGAACTTTCAATGTACCTTATTGTTATTTCTCTTTTCCTAGATAAATGAACCTGTTACTGAAAGTGTTGTAGCATCAAATGCTAGGCACAGTGTCTCATACCACCTGGCAAATTATTATCTATTAATAGACAGATAATTCTTAAGCATATATATATATAAAAACACAGAATATACCCATATTTGTTTATAATATATTGTTTATCTAAATATATATTAATAATTCCCTATGCAGCCAGGTGATGGTAGCACACACCTTTAATCACAGCACTCAGGAGGCAAATAGACTGATCTCTGAGTCTGAGGCTAGACTGGTCTACAGAGTGAGTTCCAATCCAGCCAGGATTATACAGAGAAACTCTGTCTTAAAAAAAATATCTATGCACAGATTTATATGATATAGTATTATTTTCTTCATTCTCACAGGAAGATGATGAAAATAAAGAAATATTATTTATCAAGTATTAATAAGTGAAGAGCCATAACTTAAAATAGCTTTAGCTACCTCAAATACCCTGGCTATAGAAAACTGTATAATGAGCAAATAAACACACAAGAGGAATTCATTTATATTCTATACTATGGTCTCCAGATAACTATATTTAAAATGCTATGCTAAGTGATTTGGTCAAGATACATATTCTTATCCATAATATTTAATTGAGAGATAACATCAATAGTATGGAAAACACTGCATTTGTATTTGGATATAACTGAAAGAGTTTGTTAGTAAGACTTTGTATTGATGTGGTAAAATACCTTAGCAAACATTGAAAGGAAGGAAAGATTCATTTCAGTTCACAGTGTTATAGGTTCTCAACCATGGTTGGCTGGATCCACTGTATCTGTGCTAGTGATGAGGAAAATATCACTGTGATAAAAATGGGCTGCTTGCTCCATGATGACTAAGAAACAGAGTAAGAGCATACTTGTGCAAGCCTATTTCTTCTTTCTTTCCCTAAACCTACATTCAATCAATCTTCTCTGCAAACACTTTCACAGATATTCTCAGAGGTATGATTTGCTAATTCCCAATAGACATTTCTTAATTCAATCAAGTTGAACATCCAGATTAATCTTTACCTTGTAATGACACTAAGCATGTCTTCTCATGTGGTAGTTTTCAACTAACAACAACAAGAAGGTCTGCCCAACATAATATAACTATCTTGGCTACAACTGCAAACATACTAATTCTTTCCCTCAAAGTTTCCGCAGTTCCAGTATTGCTCAAGTGTTCAAGTCTAGTGTCTACTCTCAGCACAAGATACTTTGTCATAAGTCTCTATGGAATAAAAAAGGTAAACTATATACTACTAACTTTCAGTGACACAAGGTACACATTTCGATTCCAAAAGGAGGGCTAGGGACATAGAAGAATAGGATTAATTGAAATCTAGCAGGACAAACCAAATCTTTAACTACATGTGTAGGATTCTCCTACGTCACACTTTTACTTCAAAGGGAACGTTAGCCTATTGGATTACACCACCTGCATTCAGGCTCAATCTCTTCTTCAATAATCTATGGAAATGTCTTCACAGACACACGAGAAGTGTGCTTTACTGTTCTCCTTGTAGACGCTTCTTCCAATCAAATACACAAAATAAGCCTTTACAGTTTCTAACTTGTGTAACTTTGTCCACATTATTTGACATGTACATGGAAAGTTAATATATGGATTATCTTTAAAAGATAATTTGTATAAAATATATGTGCAGTAATTTTGAACCTTATTTGGTATATTGAAAAATCTTTGAGCTTTCTCCATGAAAACATAAACAGGTTACCTGTGGTACTTGGACCATCTTTTTACCTTCTAAGTTAATATAATACTGCAAAAACAATATGGAATCATTTTGATTCAAGGCCATGAGAATATTTCAATACTTTTATACTTAATATTGGAAGCCTACCAGCACTGCCTCTCCTGAATAAATGAGAACCATGTAGCCTTATTGTCCCTCCCTAAAGTGTAAACATGTCCCTCAAATCCCATGTGTTATAAAATTTATTCACAATGTAAAGTGTTGTGAAATAAGGATGAATGCAATGTAATTAGTACATGGAGCTCTACTTTCATGAATGGGAATTCTGTTATTGCCAGAATTGAACTGGTTATTTTTGATTCTTCAAAACCATAAGTCAAAGAAATTTCTGCTCACTATAAAATATCCAGAATGTGGCAGCCTGTTAAGGCAGCATAAAACAAACTAAGACATCTCTGCTGTACCCTATACCTTAATCTGATAGGAAAGCAACCTTACAAATATAAGTGGATAGTTGACTGACAGTTGATTGTATAGACATGATTGAGTCCAAAATAAATCAGAACTGCTCCTCAGCTGGGCCCAGCCCAAACTGCCAACAGACAAGATCATAAATTTTGGACTGATTTATCAAGCAAAAGTCAACTGATACAGTACTTTCGACATTCTCCTTTTTAATCCACCAAGTTGAGTTCTTACTGAATATTAATTTACATGTGCAACATTATGCTCTTAGTTAAAGAGAAGAACCATAAGCATGTTTTCTTTCCTTAGTATGGCAGCAAAGACAAATATTGAGGTGTAGTTGGAGTTTTCTCTAGTCCCACCCAGGCCCACAACCGCTCAGATCCAAATAAACACACAGACACTTACATTAATTAAAACTGTTTGTCCTAATGGCTCAGGCTTCTTGCTAGCTAGATCTTACACTTAAATTAACCCATAATTCTTATTTATGTTTAGCCATGTGGCTTGGTACCTTTTCCCAGTTCTGCCTTCACATCTTGCTCCCTCTGTGTCTGGCTGGCAACTTCTGACTCTGCCTTTCTGTTCCCAGAATTCTCCTCTCTCTTTGTCCCACCTATATTTCCTGCCTGGCCCCTGGCCAATCAGCACTTTATTAGCCAATCAGAGCAACACATTCAGAACATACAGACAGATATCCACAGCATTGAGGGATTATATACAAGGCACAAATTGGATGACTTAAGAGCTCTTCTGTGGGAACACATTAGATAATTCAAGATGCAAATTCATCTTTCCAGCATGCTTGATCCCTCCTTAATGTAAGTACCTCGAGACAGTATCATCATTTTCATATGTATGCTTCCATAGCAGTAAATTAATAGTGAAAACTGTTAACAGCTTATCTTAGAAAAATCTGGTGAGAGGGCACAAAATCTCTCATTTCCTCACTCTGTCTTTTGGAAGATGCTAACAAATTATCTTTATTTTAATGCCATCATCTATAAAAGGAGGTGTCATAATTGGGGTGTTGAATGTACTCTTCAGGCCTATTCATTAGAAGCTTAGTCCTTAGAGTAGTGTTATTAGAATATTGATAGAGTATTAGAGAGTTGCTACCTCCTGAAACATCACTGAATCTTTGAGGGTGTGTGTACTCCATAGTGATTGGAGTCTCTTTCCCTTTTTTCTTGGCTCATGATGTGAGCAGTTTGTTCTAGCACATGTTTCCTCTTACTGTACTATAGTACTGCTACCAAAATCAAAGTCCCAAAGGAGTGGCTCTATCTATCTGTTCTTCAACATTACCTGTAACTTGGTAATTCAAGGTAAACTTTCTCTTTTAGCAGTTAACAATTACCTGAAATTGTATAGTAACACAAAGCATACTATCAGAAGGGGAAATAATGAAAGCTCATAGGACTATTGTGATGATAAAGACAGACAGGTAGACACAACATGTAGCCCAATTTCTGACATATTTTATATACCTATTATTAGAATGTTCATGTGGCCGGGCGGTGGTGGCGCACGCCTTTAATCCCAGCACTCGGGAGGCAGAGCTAGGCGGATCTCTGTGAGTTCGAGGCCAGCCTGGGCTACCAAGTGAGCTCCAGGAAAGGCGCAAAGCTACGCAGAGAAACCCTGTCTCGAAAAACCAAAAAAAAAAAAAAAAAAAAAAAAAAAAAAAAAAAAAAAAAAAAAAAAAGAATGTTCATGTGACTTTTATTATTATTGATATAAGTTTAAGAAAATAATATCATTTAGATTGGAAGACTTTTACAATTTTGAACAATCTTCTCTCAGGAAAATGTGTTCACAGTAATCTTTTCACTCATTCAAAGTACTCAAATTAGTTTTCATTGTATTTAAATATTTGGAATGCTTAAAACGTTGTATGTCCTTTCTGTTGCTGCTTTCTCCATTTATTTTATGATTTTAACCTAAGAGAATGCAACATTTCCTCTGTAGCGATATTTGTTTCTCAACATTCTCAGTTTGAATGTCTAAAATACATAGTGTATAGAAATTGGGGGTGGGGAACTACCATGGTCAATTTTGCATTTAGCATGTGGGCTGTGGAAGAACTTCTAAAGCACACTGGGATGCTGTGAAAGGGCTCTCCATTATGTAAGCAGTAAGCTGTTCTAGTAAGCATGCCTGTGAAACAATTCTCTAGGTTGCACCACCCCATTCCCACTTTCTGTTCTCTATGAATTACTGGCTAGTAGTAGCATAATTAGTCCCTTTCCTCACACACTCTTATTATATCTTTACAAAGAAAGCTACAAATGGCTGCTAAATTTTTATTATATTTTTCTAAATGGATTACTCCATTTTTTTCCTGCTCTACTTTGCTTTCTTGTGTTCCTAAAATGATTTTCCTTCCTAAACAATCTTGCCTATGACCATGTTTTTATTCAAGCTGCAGCCACACTTCTGTAACTGGATGTG
Organism: Peromyscus maniculatus bairdii; assembly: GCF_049852395.1. NCBI lineage: Eukaryota > Metazoa > Chordata > Mammalia > Rodentia > Cricetidae > Peromyscus > Peromyscus maniculatus. The sequence goes on along the minus strand of NC_134875.1, from coordinate 59,674,156 downwards.
GTGGTATTGTGTTTCCCAAAAGTATTGTGCATGCTAATAAACTTATCTGGGGTCAGAGAACAGGATAGCCACAATATTAAACATAGAGGATAGGCAGTGGTAGCACACACCTTTAATCCTAGCATTCCAGAGGCAGAAATCCATGTGTTCAAGGATTCAGCTAGGCATGGTGACACATGCCTTTAATCCCAAGAAGTTAGCCTTTAATCCCAGGGAGTGATGGCAGATAGCAGAAAGGTATATAAGGCGTGTAGACCAGGAACTAGAAGCATTTGGCTGGTTAAGCTTTTGGCTGGTTAAGATTTTAGGCTTTTGAGCAGCAGTTCAGCTGAGAACCATTTTGGATAAGGACTTAGAGGCTTCCAGTCTGAGGAAACAAGATCAGCTGAGGAATTGTCAAGGTGAGGTAGCTGTGGCTTGTTCTGCTTCTCTGATCTTAGAGCATTCACTCAAATACCTGGCCTCAGGTTTGATTTTATTAATAAGAACTTTGAAGATTCCTGCTACAACTGGAATTCATCTTGTCCTCAAATGTAGAAGGGACAGGATTTGCAGCTCATCTAACTCAACTGAACTCAGGGGTTTTGTTGTTGTTATTGTTGGTCTTTAGTGGTTGTCAAATGGAAAACAGTTAAAATACGTTGATTGGCAGAACTTTAGATTTACACTTTATTTCTTGCATGTCATTTCTCTCCACTGCCTGTGTGGCTACCTCCTGACCTTCGTCCATGGCATGGCTTCTTCACACAATTGCATATGAAGGCACTTTTGAGAAAAAGCTAAGAGTTAAAGGTAATACATGAACTACATTAAGTTTTACATTCCCTCTTACATCAGCTTTACACATTTTTTATTTGTGTCTCAGGAAACATTCAGCAGAGATGGAAATGATTCATTTAAAATTTCTGACAAGGCTGCTATGAAATTATCTCTATTTTTGTAAATGACACACTGATGAAGTCACGAGGTCATAGTGCTTTCAGTCTCGCATCCCTTTAATTCTCTGTCTGTTGCTCTGGACATAATTAGCCTGGCTGCACATCAACACCTTTCAATGTTGTTGCCTTCTGCATGCTGCTGCAAGAAGTCCTACACAAAGTGAGCAGTGGAAAACAAAGCATCTCAATCTATATTCATTTACATTTGGAAAACTCTTATTATTTTATATTACTTGTATGTTTGGCTGATGAGAATGATCCAGACCTGGTTACATAAAAACCATAAAGCATGTACCTGAACTTTCTAATTAAACAGCTTGTCCTTTGTATAAGGATGGTATCCATCAATGATGCATCAACAGTAAGCATTTATATACCACTTAATATTTCTAAAGGAATTATATGTTACCTTAATTATTCCTCATTACAACCTGATGAGGTGAGTGCTAGCATCATCATCCCCATATTATGGATTAGGAAAGTGAGACTAAAGAGATTTATTCAAATTACATATTAGAAAATGTAATAAGTAACATAACTGTGAATTATACTCATTTCTAGTTGATACCAGTCAGAGTGCATAAAGACAATGAACAGTGACTAAAGTGAGTGTATTCTAACCATCTAGTCCTTTCTTTTTAAGTTATAACTTATTATCACACCCTGATTATGCATATTAACTACAAGTACACAATTTCAGAATATGCACAGGATGAGGAGTGATCAAGCCAGGATTATTAGCATTTTGATCTCATCATTTCTTTGGTCTTCTTATTTGTAGATTACATAAAATATATAATATACCAGGAAGAGTTTTCTTTATTTCATGTGTCTGTGTGTATGATATATTCATGTATATATATTTATTTGTGTTCACGTGTGTGGACATGAATGTGGAGGACAGAAATCAGTATTGGATATCTTCCTCTAGTTGATACCTACCTTATTTTTTTGAAACAAGGACTCTCACTGATTATGCAAAACTTGCCATCCAGAAAGCTCCAGAGATCCTCCTGCAGCACTAGGATTACATGTGAATGCGACCACCTGAGGACTTTTGGGTTAGTTAGTGCTGAGTGTTCAAACTCAGGGCTTCAATGAGGTATGCACCTACCTAGTCATCTTCCCAGGCCCATAGTACTTTCTATTTCAGTGTGTTTTCACACCAATTGTCCAAACACCTTTTATCCTCTTTGTACCTTTTCCAATCTCTAGTAACCGCTATTGGACATATCAGTTGACTTGCTCATGCTTCCATATATGAAAGAATGTATATGAAGTACTTCTGTTTCTGTGTCTAGTTTATTTCATATAATGATGGCTTCCAGTTATATTCATTTCATTGCAAATGAAAATTTCAGTCTTTTGTATTTCTGTGTAATATTGTATTATTTATATGTATTAGGTATTCTTTATTCATTCACCTATTGATGGGAACTGAGATTGCATCTATATCACAGCTATTGTGAACAGTGTTGTAATAAATCTGAGAAGATATCTCTTATTCATGCTGATTTCATTTCCTTTGACTAGAATATACATGCAGCCAGTGGATAGCTCAGTCATATGATAGATCTATTTCCATTTTCTTCAGGATACTTTATACTGTGTCTCAAAGCAGTTGGACTACTTTACATTCCTAACAACATTACAAAACAGTACCTCTTTGTTAATATCTTCATCAACATTTGTTTTTGTTTATTTCTTTGCCATTTTCATTTTGGTAAGTAGATATCTCATTGTTCTTTTGATCAACATTACCTGATGGTTAATGATATTTACCATATTTTGATACACTTTCAACTATTGATTTTATCCTTGTAATATACAAAGCTGAAGTATGCCAGGTAACTTAACTCACAAAACTATACTAGGGTAAGTAGTCTTTTATATAAAAAGGTTTATTTTTGAACATATTATACTTAAATGAATACAATGAAATATAATCATATATATGCAGATTCCCATTCCAACTTCTCTCATATTCCCCAAACTACATTACCAACTTCATGTCTTTTTTTTTAGATATCTCATTAAGTCCAATTAACTCTGCCTGAGTATGCATGAGTTATAGCTATCCACTAGAACATAGGAAATTTGTTAGAGGCCATGTCTTCAATAAAGAATGATTGTCCTTCCAGTAGCAACTATCCATTGTCAGTAGCTCCCCAGTAAGCCAAGGCAGGTGTGAGAGAGGAGATCATCCATACCATCTCTGCTAGGATTCTGGTAGTCTTGATCTTGTGCAGGTCTTTTGCAGGTAACCGAGCTGCTGTGAGTTGATGATTTTCATAGCCATGTCATGTCTAGCTTTTACATACTTTCTGCCTCATCTTCTTTAATGTTTTATGAGCTGTGGTGGAGAAGTGTGTTAATGTAGATGTTCTGATTATTAACAAACACTGAGTCTCTTACTCTTAGCATTTTGAGCACATATGCATCTGTCCATTGTAAAGACCACTTCAAAAATACATTGCTCTGACCAAGTCTGAGAGTAGCCCAGGCCTATGGATATAAAAATAAGTATTTAGAGGGCAATCAATTAGTGCTGCTATTTTCTAAGTTTGTCTTGAGGTTTCTCAAAAGGAAAGAAAGAAACCTAAAAATAGAACTGTCTTATGACCCAGCTGTATCACCCCTGGAGGTATATTCTGCAGGCTTCACACCCTACTCTAGTTACACTCACACATTCATGTTCTTTCCTGCTCTGTTCACAATAGCCAGTAAATGAAATATATTTTGTTGTTTATGAACAGATGAATGGGAAAGAAAAATGTGGCACAAACACACAATGGAATGCTAATAAACTGCAAAGAAAAAGAAATCATGAAATTTGGAGGTAAATGTATATAACTGGAAAATATTATACCAAGTAGAAAAAAACTCAGGCCTAGAAAAAATAATACCTTCATTCTTTCTCACACAGATAATTGAAGTTAAAACCTTTGGCTTTTTATATTTTACTTGGAGAACAGGAAAATAGACGATAGAAAGAGGACTTGGGGGGAGGGCACTTTCATGGGGAGAATAGATTATAGGTTAAGTGCAAGTAGTGAGGTAGAGTACTTGGGTGTAAAGCCTCAGACATGGAGGAGTATGGGAACATTAAGGAAATAAGGGGGTAAAGATGAGGGTGAAACCAAAGGAATTAGATCTGAAAAGTTATATGGAAGCCTATCTTATAACTCAACATTAAAAAAGTGGAGAGATACTATAACTTATGTGTAAAAAATGAATGGAGAACACTAAGGAGTAAAACATTAAACTGAGATAAAAGTGAGGACATGTGGGAGAGAAAGGGTAGCAAGTCATTGAATCAAAACTGAGGATATATGAAAAAAAGCTTAATGAAACCTCCTAGCTAGTAAGCTAATTTCAGAATACCACTTTTAAAAAGTGTTTGAATTGATTTACCCTGAAATGGATGGACAACGTTACTCTCAGAAGACAAGGATTATTTAATGAAAATTGCAGTGAAAATCATGTAATATCTCCCCATAAATTATTGGTTAAAGAAGCATCAGAGACCTCCCAAAAAACAGACTGACACTGACCTTAGTTATCCTTTGAACTGCACACTATGGCCCTATTGTTAAGTTTACCACATACTTTGGCTACAGGACATTAGAAATCAATCTCAAACTGGCCAGGAAGCTTCTTTTCTGACAGCTAGTTTTCATGGTGCCCGAGATAATACACAGGCTGCTAAGGGGGAGAAAGAATTTTCTGCAATCTTTGGCCACTGCATGGCACCTACTTGTAACAGTGGCATGGCTGCAATAGGTTGTCTAACCACTTTCTGATTAGATTAGAGGCAAGCTTGACAGGAGGGGATTCCATGTCTGGCACTGTAATTCTGGTCAAATACCCATGTCTGGGGAGGTCATTGGCCTCAGTGTAAAACTCGCTATTGTTATTTTGCTAAGGTAAGCATTAATCCCATTTTACGTATGGAATTTATATGTATAAGATAATGAAGGAAGCAAATAACAAAGTCCAGATTTATATTTAGATTTCCTGTTCCTTGTAGAAAGCATCATTGAATGTTAGAATTTTTTTATTTTATTTTATAATTTAATTTTACATATCAGCCATGGATTCCCTTGTTCTCTCCCCTCCCGCCCCCCCCCACCCCACCTTCCCCCCAGATCACCCCCCATTCCCATCTCCTCCAGGGCAAAGACTCCCCTGGGGATTGAGTTCAACCTGGTAGACTCAGTCCATGCAGGTCCAGTCCCCTCTTCCCAGGCTGAGCCAAGTGTCCCTGTATAAGCCCCAGGTTCCATACAGCTATCTCATGCACTGAGGACAGGTCCTGGTCCCACCTCCTGGGTGCCTCCCAAACAGTTCAAGCTAATCAACTGTCTCACTTATCCAGAGGGCCTGATCCAGTTGGGGGCTCCTCAGCCATTGGTTCATAGTTCATGTGTTTTCATTCGTTTGGCTATTTGTCCCTGTGCTTTTTCCAATCTTGGTTTCAACGATTCTCTCTCATACAAACCCTCCTCTTTCTCACCAATTGGATGCCTGGAGCTCCACCTGGGGCCTGGTCGTGGATCTCTGCGTCTGGTTCCCTCAGTCATTGGATGAGATTTCTAGCACAACAATTAGGAATGTTAGAAATTTAACTGTATCAGATTGAAAACTTGCTCATTGTACCTTATAACATCTATACTTCTAACTGAAAGTACTAGGGAAAAATAAACCACACCTCTGTTGAAATTCTGCAAATCTGATTGATGGTTTAGAAGTTCATAACTGTGGATAATTGAAGTATTATAGACACAGATCCAAAACTTTATTAGCTACTATTAAGTCCCTTTAAGAGCCTTTCATTGACCACCTTCTAGGATGTATATTTTAAAGTTGGAATGGAGTGTTGGATATGTAATGCTATGAGTGCCCCTTGATCTCAACATAAGTAAATATGTTTATGTTTCTTTGCTAGAATTAGAAACCTGATTCCATATATACATATAAGTGTACACACACACATATATATAATATAGTATATAATATATATTCTATCAATATTTTGAGACTGTGATAAGCATGATGTATGGTAGAAAGAAAAGTAATATCAACACATTAATGAAAAAATAAAAAGAAGTTAGCTTAAGACATCATATTTGGTTGCCTTAAAAGAAAATAACAAATTATGTTAGACATGAAGTCTCAGGCCTATTCATGCTCTTCTTTACTCTATCATTCTACACAGAAATGTGCTTATTTCTGTTTCCCATTTTTTAAAACTGATGCTAACCTATGGGAAAAATCTAGGAGATAAAGTTCAACAATAATACTGTGAGAGTCGATCTCCCACCTTTTGAAGAGTTCTTATGTGGAGGAGAGAGGAATTAAAAAATGATAGAAAGAGAGACCTAGACAACAAGAAGAAAGACAGAAACACAGGATAGCTTTGGGAGAACCTGGGTCAATACCCAACAGCCTTGTTCTTTATTCAAAAGGGCTTTTTATAATATGCCAAGGGGAGAAGCAAAAGACCTCCCATTGCAAGATCAAAGCGATAATGTACAGCCAAGTGTAAACCCTTCCAAACACCTGGTAACCATGCCTATGGTCAAATCATCTCCTTATGCAGCCCTGTCGGGTAAAGCAAGCTCAGATTCTCTGACCCTGAGTAAATTCTCACTAGGAAGCCTCTGTTAGCTCCCACATCATACCATACAATGAACATTTGATGGAGCTAGAAACATCACTCAGTGGTTAAGAACATTGCTGCTTTTGCGGTGGTCCCAGGTTCAGTTCCCAGAACACACAGGGAGGCTTACAGCCATCTGTAACTCCAGTTCCAGGGAGTACGGAACCCACTTCCTGAATATTCTTAGCTCTTCTGAACATTCTTAGATCATTTTTTGCTGCTATAAAATAAACTCACTATTTGTCACTATTTTATGAAGAATTTTCATTCATTCTTTTTTTAGTTTGTTTGTTTTTGTTCTTTTGAAAACAGGTTTCTTTATGTGGACTTGGCTGTCCTGGACCTAGCTCTGTAGACCAGGCTGGCTTCGAACTCACAGAGATCTGCCTGCCTCTGCCTCCTGAGTGGTGGGATTAAACCACCAACTCAGCTTTTATTCATTTGTAAATATGAATCTTAACTATTTAAGATATTTATTGTGCATATGAAATACTTGAAGGAAAAGCTTTCTTGAAAAGCTGACTTTGTGACCCAGTGCCCCCAACTGTCTGTCTCATGTTTACCTCACTCTTTCCCATACTTACTTTGCTTTATAAAATGAATAGATTTTATAACACAAAATGTTGTGCTTTTTTTGCAATTGTTTCTATTATAACATCTGTCTTATCAAAAGTGTGGTTCTTTGCATCTTCTGTGGCACTAACTGTTCTGGCTTGGTGAGACATTGAGAAAACCCTTAGCAATGATTGAAACTGGTAAAATTTACATAACATGGAGTTTATTTCAAGGTATCTGAGTTTAATCCATTGTAAAATACAGAGGAAAATGAACATGAAAGGCAGTCAAATAAAGGCTTTTTATGTAATTAATATTTTCCACCTTTGACACAGTCTTTTTAGGAAAATGGACATCTTGAAATTGCCTCAATTTATTTAATTGAATCAACTGGACATATTAATATCTCTTGCTAGAACTGGAAACAATGGATGAGTGATACCATATTACTGAATATTAAGTAATGTCTGAGGTTAAAATGAAAAAGAAAATTAACAAGCATTTTTTACCACATATAGGTATTCAAATGTGCTTGTAGAATTCTCCCAGAGTTCTTGCTCTCCTATTCTATAATACTATTCAGATGTATGCATATGCAAGTTTAGTGTAATAATATGATAATGTTTGCAAAGAGGCACCACTGTACTGCTATTTTCTAATAGTTGCAAAAATCACTAAATTGAGTAAAAACTGTTTCATAGACAAAAGAAAACATATCTTTTGTCTTTCTTAAAACTCTTCACCCAGTCCAACTGGAAACTTTGGTAATGAACTCTCCCACAGTAGTGCCTAGTCTCTTCAAGTCTTTGTGAAACCTGCTGGGCTCAATCTCTTTGAATTTGAACATAAAAATTCTGGTTTGCCAGGCACTAGAACAATTCCATTGTTGTCCCCAGGCTTGCTTTCTCTAGGAGATCTCTTGATAGATGCAAAGAAAACTGATCAAACATTTGGCTTATAAATAATATTTGGAAACACTATGTGACACAGAATCAGTTGGTTTATATTTGTGATGAAAAGCCATGAAAGAGAATGTCAGACAAATTTTCCTTCATCAGGTCCCAGCATTTCTTTTTGGGTGTGTAGCTTTTCCAACTGTTTTATCTTCATTATATAAACATTGTTCTCTCACTGAAAGACTCACATAACATATAATGTGCTTTAATCAAAACTGGAGGTTCCAAGTTAAATCTTCCAGTGAAACAGAAGAGTCATATCACAATGCAAAAGCTGAAACTCCTAGTTTTGATCTTCCTGCTCAATTAGAAACTAACCAGAGAGCATATACTGTAAATATTGAATAATAAATTTAGGCAGATGGGTTGAAGATAGGAACTAATATGTTATTTTTTTCTGGATCATTTAGAGTTAGTACACTATTGGTCTTAACCCCAATCAATTCTTAAAGGAAATGGTGTTAGGAATTATATTAAATTATTTAATGCATTTTGTTATCTAATTATCTTTAATATTGCCACTATGAAAAAATGTTTATATTTCCTTTTATGTTGTAAGTCATGATGTTTGGAAAAGTATACTGTGATTGCTTAAAGTCACTCTGATTAATTTTAAGAATGCACAAGAGGATTAAAGTGAGTGAAAATAATGAAGAAGTAAATGATATTTTAGATGGTGTTACATTGTAACTTAACAACAAACACATTATAAGGCTGTCTTGAATGCCCACTTCAGCCTAAACTTATTTCTTAATGTATGGATTATTCTTAAAGGGAGTGGGGGTTAAGTCAAAATAAGACATTGTTTTCATGATTCTTCTCACACATAAAATGGCATATTGCCACAAGGGAAATAAAATTGTTGTTAAATCGAAGAGTCTGTTTAGGTATTTCAAGTAAAATTATCAAAATCATGTTTTTGGCCAGTGAATTCTGATTTGTATGTAACTGTATGTTGTAGATTCATTCCAACATTGTATCTTTCCTATCATCCCTGAAACTCTTGAACAATAATTCCTTCCCATATTACAGCAATAAAGTAAAAGAGAAAATAGAATTAGGAATGTTCTGTCAAACAAAAGGATACATTAAAATGCCCCTGGAGATCTTACAATAAAATGAAAAGATACTGTATTTAGCATTTCATTTCTTCCACATCCTGAAGCTCTGAGAGAGAGGAAGAGAGAGGGAGATAGTTGGAGAGAGAGAGAGAGAGAGAGAGAGAGAGAGAGAGAGAGAGAGAGAGAGAGAGAGAGAGAGAGAGAGAAGGTTGAACTGAGAGTGTAAGTAATGCAATTGAATAGTGGAATATGAGATGGGAGTGAGACCTGGATATGATACTAGCATAATGGTATTACCTTGCTTCTGGATCTATCAAAATATTTCCATAGTAAAATATGCCCCCTAAGGAAGCATTGACAGATGGAGTAAAGTAAAACAATCCACCGTACCTGAGAACCGTGCACAGTGCCAGCTGGACCCATTTACAGACTGTGAAGAAATGTCAGTCATTATTAAGGAAAGTCCTCTGAGACCAAGAAGCACAAGATTGGTTTGAAAATGCCTCCCCTAAAGGGGCTCTGATAATGTACTGCAAGCTGAACCTATGACCATCACTCATTAACTCCTGTGCTAGAGGATCATTTTGTGTAATGCAGCTCCCACAAATACTGATGATCCATTGATTGTATTTCATGAACTACGCAATTCATTTGGAAATACAAGGGGTGGATGTTTGCTTGAGGCATTATATAATATTTCTCTCCTGAGGATTAATGTGTTAGTACTTGTAATGCACACTGAAGATGAAAATTGCTGTATAAATAATAGCCATTATCCTGTGGTACACACAGTAGCAACTACTCCATTAGGAAAAGGAAGGGCATAATAATGTATGACCATGGTAAGAAGTCAGATGTAGACTGTAGTACCAGAAATGCTCTGATGACACCATCCACTGAAGGAACCCACTTCCTTCAAAATGTGTTGAAGCACTAAATCATATCTGAAGAAAGACTTCATGATTAGCTGACAGAGGGATGGAAGGAGGGGGGGAGAGGGAGGGAGGGGAGAGGGACGAAGACACACACACACACAGAAAGAGAGAGAGCTTTGCTTGCATCCCCACTGTGCATGCAAGTTTGAAAGCAGTGTACTTCAGTCTGAGGCTGGCTCTAACCCAAAAGGTTACAATAGTAATGCTTTGCTCATTTTCAGCCTGCTAGCCCAATGGTGTGAATGGACAATGTCCTTGATATTGTCATACCCTCCCTCAAGCCAGTAACATGACCTCTCCCGTGACTGGAGAAAGTTATAAACAACAAAACTCAAATTAAATTACAATTCACTAGTGATTAAAGTACAAATTTACTCCGAAGCCTTAATGGAAATGTGTGTCATCCAAAAAGGCTCACAGATCTGTCTCTCATTCCAAGGGTGAGCCAGCAGAAGCTGTGCAGAAGTAGCTTTGTGTTTAAAAAGCTTCTTAATGCTAAGTAGCACTTAAGGCTTGAGCCTCCAATCGCAGAGAAGCTCTAATCTGGAATACATTTCTAAAGCAGTTACACCTAGCTTTTCGGATTTCACACAGCCTCTAAATGTTGGCATGTATTGATCATCTATTGCTACAGTCATCTAAAAAAATACAGTGCCTTTAATAAATCTAGAAGTAGGAAAAGCAGATGCAGAATAAATGAACTGTTCTAGGAAAGGGTACGTGTCAAACATAGAACCACATGTAAATATTTTATGCATATTGGACGATTTACTCAGCCTGACAAATCTTTCAGTTTCTTCATACAAAAGCAGAAAGAAGACAATATTATATGTGGATATGATATGGATATTAATATAATTAACATGTATAGTTCTTAAAATATAATCTGGCACCTATATTTAAGACAAAAGAAAATTTTCTCTCTGTCCTCTATCTTTACATAAGTCTCATGAATTTTCAAAAATTATTTTTCCCATAGCCTGGTGATAAGCTTTCCTTGGACTAAAGAACACATCTGTATTGGTAAATACCTAATAGGAGACTAACAATGGCCTCTGACAACAACTGGACTTGTTTGTAACAAAAGGCCTCAAATGGAGACGAAACACTTCAGACAAAAGTGTATTTATTTAATAAATGATTATCAATATTTACAAATATCTTCAGTATCAGATCTCAAACTTAGAGAAAATAATTACTTACTTTTAAATTTTATTTGTATGAGTATTTTACCTACATGTATGTTTGTGTTCTATGTGTGTGCCTGGTGCTTGTAGAGGTTATGCAAGGAACTCAGATCCTTTGGAATAGGAGTTACAGCTAGTTATTAGCTATAATGTGGGTGCTGAGAACTAAATCCGGGTCCTCTGCAGGGGTGATAACTACTCACAACTACTAAACCATCTCTCCAGCATAATAAAATACTTTCATATGTGATTCTGGATGAACACATTGACAGCAGTACTCTGTAATACTCATGGAAATCATCCTCGTTTCCTTCCATTTCTTCACCTCTCACATTCATTTTTTAGCAAATTCTGTGAAATATTCTTTTCCAAACAAAATTCTGAGTCTACCCCCTATCACAATTTAAATTGCTCCAATTCTAGCCCAAGCAAATGTCTGCTGAACTTCCACCCTAGTTAGCTTTGTATCTACTCTTGCTGTTTACAATTTGTTCTCCACACAGCGTACAAAGTTAATTGTATGCTAATGTAAACCTTCTAATGGCTCTCCATTATAATTATAAGCAGATCCATATCCTACCTTAGCATTAAATGCCTTCAATGATGTAGCCCTTGCCTAGCTCTCTGATTACATAGTATTATTTTCTGGGTCCAAGCTGCTCAAGTGACACTGACATTCATTATACCCTTGACTACTAAAGTCCTATTTTTCCTCTGAGGGAGCTTCATTTGCTATACTTTTCCCCATGAGTACTATTTTCCTACATGTTGTGTCTTGTTTCAGTCTTTTATGCTAATCTTGAATTAAATAATGACTCTTTAAAGATATCTCCCCACACTTATCCCATTGACTTATTTTTTTTTGGAAACTATTTTATTCAATATGTCTTTTAACGTCTATTGTCTTAACTCATACTATGAGTTCTATGTGAGGTCCTGATATGCAGTAGTATACATTCATCATCTCTTAAGGATTAGCATGACTCAAAAATACCAGTCCCTCCATAAATATTTTTTGAATGAATGAACGAATCCCTTCCCCTATAAGTAACAGTTAGAGGGCCTAGATGAGTATAGCCTAGATCAGAAAAGAACATAGCTGAAAAGTATTAAGAGACCACGATTTAGAAACTGGTTATTCTTCATTTTTCCATAATGTAGAACAGTGGTCAAATGAAGCCAAAAGGAGCTAGATTATATATCCATATATGAAACACTTTTGTAATACTTTGTCTCAATGATGGACCCAACAGTCTCACAGAAGGTGAAATTGTGTCATTAGAAATTTTCAAGCAGAGGGAAGAAAACACTTGACAGAAATATTATACATATGTTTCTTCTTAGGAAGCAGAGTTGGACTGAATCCGCAATTCCAAAATGTTGGGTCAATAGTGGCTAGGCTATAGAGAACAATACAGATGTCTGGAAGCACCCAGATGACCTAAGAAGGGGAGTCACAGTAATATGCATTTTCCACAAAGATTCTTATGTTTCAATGGAACTTTGGGAAGATTCTAAAAGAAACATTCCCTAAGTACTCATTGTTTTTATGTACTATGTTGCTAAAATCCCATTCACTAAAACTGCTGAATTACCAGTACTTACACAGTTATAATACATAATAGGAATTCAATAAATGTCTGTTTAGTGTGTGGAGTATTTACAAGTACTTGAATCAAAATATTCAAGTATATTTCTATAATATCAAAGGAGCCTTCCAAATGTTTCTATCAGGAATGGAATCTACACAAAAGATCAGGCTCAAAAAATGCAAAAAGTTTGTCATTTCTCACTAATTACAGTTTCTTGAAATTAATGCTAATGCTAGTTTTATTTCTTTGTTTGTTTTATAACAGTAAGACGTTGAAGTGATAGGAGATCTATTAGCATCCTGGAGTTGCCACAACAAATTTTCTATAAACTCTTTGGCTTGAAACAATGGAAGTTTATTCTCTCCTTCTACTTTAGAGATCAAAACTTTAAAACCAGGTAAAACAATGTTGGCACAGGCAGTAAGAGATATATCTGAACCTGTTACAACTTCTACTTGTTCCTGGCCTTCTTTGCCTGTGAGAGCATAATTTTAACCTCTGGCTCCATCTTTGTGTGTCTGTTCATCCTGTGTGTTATGCTTTGTTTTCCTTTCTCTTATAATCAAGTCACTAGTCACTGAATTTAAGGTCTATCATAAAAACAAACCATAATTACTCCTTGAGATTCTTAATTAATTTTTTCTTATTTTGCTTTGCTTTATTTTATTTATTTATACTTTTTTAAAGACAGTGTATGTTTGGAGAACTTGGATTAGCCTAAAATTTGCTATGTAGCCTGGGGAGGCCCACTAAGTTTTCCTAGTGAGAGCTGAACTTGCTTTACCCAACAGGGCTGCATTAAAGGATTGCTTGACCATGTGCCTCGTTACCAGGTGATTGGAAGGGTCTGCATTTGGCTGTGCTAGGGGAAGCTCTTTTGCTCCACCACTTGGCATTCCTATAAAAGGCTCTTTAGAAGAGACAGAAGGGGCTGGTAGATATTGACCCGGGCCTTTCTGAGGCTATCCTGTGTTTCTATTTGTTTCTCTCCCTTCTATCTTTCTATCTAAATACTTCTCACTCCTCCCTCCTCAAGAGTACCCTGGGGGAAAAGTGGGAGCAGGCCTCCCACAGAGAAATGGGTAGGACCCCGCCCCCAGTAGCCAAGACTGACCTTGAAGTGAGATTTATTTTTTTGTCTCTACTTCCCAAGTGTTGGGATAATATGTGTGATCTACCATGCCTGGGAACTTCCTGGTTTTTAATTATTGTCAATGTCAAAATAGCAATAAATATATCTGTATTTATTGAGAACTGTGGACCAGGTACTGAGCTTAGTAGTTCCCATGTATCACATAATTTGTCACATGTGTCTCAACAACCTTAACAATAATTGCTTTTATGTTTTTATGATTTTTATCCTATACTCTAGAAAGCTGAGCCTCAGAAAGCTCAAGTAAAATAGCCAATAGTATACAAATTCAAAGTCATCGATTCCAAATAAAGAGACATGATTTTAGAGTTGGCATATTTATCATCTATCTGACACTGGCTGACTATGATAGCAATTCTTGCATCATTTATCTCTCTTTCATAGTATAGTGTGTGTATTGTGTGCTCAGTGCAACTGAGTCTCAGCCCATTTCTCTGTTCTATCTTCTGACTGTGTCGGTCTCTGTATAACATTACCTCCTCCTTTGTACCCACATATCAGTACTGACATACATGCCATTCTTCAAGGACTTCTGTAATGCATGTAGATGGGCCTATGGTATAAAGATTTTAAAGAGACACATCTGCAGGTAGACATGCTTCAAACACCTTTTGTCTTCAAACCAATTCAATTCAAATCATAATCTTCTCAAACCACTTCTGAAAACAAACTACATACTGCCACAAATATGCTGAAAATATTCTACTAGGACTGTTCATGTTTTAAATTATGTAGATGTCAACATGTTTCCTATTTAGACTTATATTTTAACTAAGTCAATTTTCATTTTGATCTTCCAATTCATACCCAAGAAGGGAAAGTACTCTGTTTATCAGCCTTGCTCCCCCTTTATGTTTTGGAAAGTAATAATTAGTATAACATTTCATTTCTAAATAGAAATACCATTTTGAAAATACAGAAAATTAGAGGTCAAGTGTAAATTTGTCATGCATCTGTGATCCCAAATGTAGGCAGCAGTCAGTCGATGCATACTGGTGGGGTCAATACTCCTATCACAGACTGTGAATGGCCTCCCTTGGTGTTATAAAGTGTACAACCTGTAGGGCAGTATCTAGAGACTCTGGTCAGGAGAACTGATTTAGTGTAACAAAGGGCCAATTCAAAAACACAATTGATTACAAAGAGTACAGATCCACACCAGTGATATTTCAAGTTTTAGTAAAGTCAAAGCGACTGCGCCACTGGCAGCTTGTTAAACTTGATAGTAGTCTGACCTGGCTTTGATGAGCTGAGGGAATTCTAGTGAAGGGCAAAGCTCAGAAATTTGGAGTTTTATCTGAACCTTTTCTCAATTCTTCAAACCTCCAGGTGCTAGATACCTCATGGGAACTAGCTTTCTTTTGAGATTTTGTTGTAATTTCCATTAAAGATTGTTAAGAAGGGGAAAGATATCTTAAGAGAATAACTTCAGGCACTCCAGTACTTCCAGTAACAGCAGGAAACCTGGCCATGCAGAAAGACTTGCTAGATCAAAGCCAGCCCTACAAACAAGGAAGTGACCATGCTGCTCATGGGCTTTTAGTGGCTGGGCAATTTGTGCTGCCCCTGCCTCCATTTCAAGACAACTGCTGCATAATCTTACTTGATTAGTCATCCCATCTATTACCTGCAGTGATACCTATGATTTTCTGTTATACTTGATTAGCGCTTCTGTCTGGGTATATTTTTTCAATAGTTAACACTTAATTCTTATTTCAGAAAAACTTCAGCTTGGCTTTTGTTTGGATATCTAATTTTCTATATGTGGTAAAGTTCAGAAGCAGACAATAAGATATGCTACAATTTATTAAATGTTTAGTGCATACCAGGAAGAAAGACTTCAGTAAAATTTTGTGTCAGTGCTGGAAATCAAACTCAGGACTATTTAACACCAGAGCCTATGCTGTAAAAGTAGGGTGAAATGTTAAGGTCATCAACAAACTCTTGCTTATATTAGACACACTGAAATATATGCAATCTGATTTTCTCTTCTCTTTGGATCTTTGTTATATATGTATCACATCCCTCATTAGGATAAAAGGATAAAGAACTATAAGAAAGAACTCAGAAGTTGTTCTAGATGTACATTTCCATGAAATAAGAAAACATAAAGTAGAAAGTAGACATGATTAATGACAGCCTGCCACAGTCATTCAGCTAATTCTTGATTCCAAAAATTGTAATTTATTTCATGTATTTATGACATGGAAAAGCCATGAGGTTTATTTTCATGAATCTGTTATCAGCTTTAATAGTTACTATAAAAATATAAAAATAAAAAAAAAACAACCGAATTCCCACTTTTTTTCATGAAATAAAAGAGTCATTGCTATTTCCATTTTGTAGTAAAAGAAACAGATACAGTGAGACAAAAATGTGGTCATCCCCTTTAGAAGAGTCATAACATCAAAGAGCCAACTGGGCTGAAACTTATCTTTAAAATGCTGGCAGTTCCTAAATATTCAGATTTTTAACTTTCCATGGATTCTGGCAGATACCTTTATTTTAAATTTCTTAAATCATGTACTGTGAAAGGCTACATAAAATAATTGCCGTTGCATATAACTCTAAATTGCAAGTAATGTGCAGCTACCCATCACTTAATCTCAGAGTGATTGAATTTGATAAAAAAAAAAAGGCACTGAAATATTTGTCATATGATGCACTACGGCCATTCTCTATTCTCCCAGGAATTGTTTTGAGGGTTGTATATAGGAGATTACATTTTCACTAACCTATTTTTACCTAACCCTGAATCACCCTTCCTCACACAAATTGATATTTTTCTTTATATCAGAAATTTCAGAGATATTCAACAGTGTTGTATTTCCTGGTTGTATAAAATCAGATATTTCAAACCAGTTGCTCGACAAGGGGCTATGAATAGTTCATGCATTATGGAAACTAATAACAGACTGCATTCATTTTTTTATGCTAGCTCTCTATTAGTGCTCTTACAATCATGTATGATGTTAACAGCAATTAAAAAATATGTATCATCACACCCAATGAACAGACAAGAAAAGTTCAGCATTGAATTAAGGTCACTTTGATTTGGGTTGTAGTCCAAATTGCATGGTCTTCAAATGTCTAAATTAAATTTAATCATCTACCTTTGGACATCTTACTTTGTCTTTTCCTTAGAGGGCAATGGATGCAGGTGTTTTGACTCATGTTCATTTTTTCTCTTTTAATCTATATTTTCTTTCTCAACATAAAATAATACCAACAAGAACAAAAAATAAAATAAAATGAACTTTCCTTCACTATAGAAATTCTCCAGTGTAGATAGCTAGGTTAAATTCAATACCAGGGCAAAGGTTCAAGTGTGTTGATATTCTAGCCACTTTCAACTGATATTTCTTTCCTCCTGTATGCTTTTTCAATCTATCCTTTCAAGAAGAAATGTGAAGAGAGGAGGCTGATGTAATGTCATAGAAATAACAAACCACAGAAGTCTGTTTTATTGTCTCTCCAAGCCACTCTTATAGCTAACAATCAAAAAGACAAGAGGTAGGGCATCTTGTGCTCATGCTGTCTACATATCAGAAGGAAACTTTCCTCATTAGGAGGAATTTGCTAGAACCTCTTCAGCTAAAAGTATAATTAAATATGCCAGCCTTGTTTAGTGGTAGTTCTTTTCTCTTCATATTGTGAGGTCCTCTTATTGAATAGAGCTACATATCTCTTTCTGTCTCTGTCTCTGTCTCTGCCTCTCTCTCTCTCTCTCTCTCTCTCTCTCTCTCTCTCTATCTATCTATCTATCTCACATCATTTATAAAGATCTTTAAGTGTTCATGAAAGAAGGAGTTTTTTTTTTAATTTATAGCATCTGAATTGTAACTAAAATTCTGCTTGGAGTACGGAATTGCTGGGCCCTCTTGACATTCACCCTTACTTTGCCCTTAGGACATATGACGAACATTTATGAATTTTAAGGATCATTCTTTCTCTTGATCCTTCAGCATGGAAAACATCTTGTAATGGAAAGCTACAACCACTTCCTAGCCTTAAGAGATTATATAACCAAGGACCCACTATATACCCTACAAAATATTAGCATAGGGTGGTGTAATTATTTCTAAAGAAAAAATAGTAAAACAAAATATTTCTTCTAATATTGATGAATATTTTGGGGAAATGACTGTTTTCCTAGTTATTTTATTTATCCTCTTTTAAAACTTGGTTAATTGTAGTGGGTAGCCATTTCAGCTTTGATCTGGAAGTTCCGACCCCCATTGAGGCTTTGATAACTGTCACACCTACAAGGCAGGGCCAAGAGAGGACCCTGAGGACCCGAGATCAGGATGCGCTGGCTCTCTTGGTTCCTGGACCCTGGACACTGGAGGTAGACTGAGCAGAGTCCTCCAGAGAACACCACCAGACTGTGCTACACCATTCCCAGACCCTGTTACCTATCCCTTCACTTTTGAGTTACCCCACAAAATAAACCTCCCTTTTAACTACGTGGAGTTGCCTTGATAATTTCACCAATAGTTAATTCTATTGTTATTTTAATAAATAACATAGTTAATTTATTTTCATTTATAAAGTTTTCTTTTTTAAATTTCCATATAAGTCTGCTAACACAGGGAGTCAGACCAGAAACTTGAGTAATTGAAGTATTGTATATTAGTCTCCTCCCTTTGGACCACAACTTTGTTTTATAAGGAAGTTGTTTTAAAAGGAAGTTGGTTTCCTTTTCAACACAGTTTGGTTGCTTGTTAGTAAGTATATTATCTGACTCCCCAGAGGCCTCAGTCCACTGATAACAAGGAAGGCATTACTTCACCAACACAGGAGGAGCTCATGATATGCTCCTTGTGTTTGTTAGAAAAAGTGACAGCACAATTGTGAGGAAGGGAATTGCTGGGAAGAGAGACATGTGCGAAAATAACAATGGAGTCTCAGGTTTTGTAGCAAGTTGGGTTTTTTCCTCTAAACACTTAAATCAATACAGGAGCAAGAATTAAGCATTTCATAGAGTATTCAAACAAGTTTTCATAAGTATTTCTAAGCTTCCAGTCTACATTTTTTCACAGAATCATAAATTTCTTCCTTTTGTCATTTCTGATTAACTTGGACACATGCCATTTCATGAAGTTGATTTAATAAAACGAGAAGAAAAAGAGGATATGGGAAAGTATGAAGCTTTAGGAATCTCTTACTGGGATACTCCAGAGGCAATATCTGAAGACAGGACTATAGTTCTAATGGTATACCACATGCCTCAGGTTTGCAGACTTTCAAATTAGGAAAGAAGCAGAAACTGTGCTCTGTCTCCAACTCTAAACTGGACTGATCCCTCATTAACAGCAAAAGAGGAATGTGATATTTGTAGTACTACACTGCAGAATCACAGCATCACCAGCATTATAAGCATCAGCATCAGCATTACAAGCATCAAAATCAGCAGCAACACCAGCAGCACCTTGAGCAGCATCCACCCAACCTTTACTAAATAATGCCTGAATGAAAGGCTTCAGAGCAATCCTGGAGAATTTCTGTTTCAGTATTGTTGAATGACAACAGGATCTGGTCAAGTGTGGTTTTTCTGCTCAGATGGGAACCATAGAAAGAGATTAAAATAGGATTTTTATTTAAGCCCTCAAGATATGTTTATTTTAAAGAGAAACTTTTATGAATTGGCTAAGTTAGGTAGAATACTAAGCATTTACTCAGTAAAATGCCATAAAAGGGAATGTGGTGCAAGATGGAAGGATTTCAAAACTAAGTCCATTGGCTGCAAAATGTACAAGCTCTCACAACTCTACCTGGAACTAACAACTCTATCTAAAATTGAAACTCTGCCATCTATCCAACATCAGTTGTTCCTGGGAAGCACTTCTGGATACTTTACAAAAGTAAACATATTTTCTTCCTGTCTGTGTTTGTTCTAACTAGACATTCAAATTCAGGTTCTATTATTAACTCTTCAAGGGCTATAGCAAACAGAAATTTAACAGCGGTACAATCATCTATTAGCTCACCTCATTTTAGTTAACAATCATGATAACAGTACTATATACAGCATCTCATTTATGTATAACAATAACCTTATGAAGAGAATGCAGTTACTCAAATATTAGTTAAAACATAAAGAAGCCACGCTGCTAATTTTCTTTAAGATAATTAAAGATCAGGGTTTAATCTGCTATCTGAACAGAGACTACACAGACATCAAAGTGGGTGAGTAAATTATGTGTTGACATGCTTGGTTTTCAATTTACCATTAGTGCATTCTTTTCTATTCATTCTTAGAAACATGCCCCTGAAAGGGAAGAATGTCTGCAAAATAAAATGGGATAGAGTGATTTGACATGCACATCTGAGATCATCTAACACATATTTGAGTTTTAGCTATGGAAAGGGTCATTAACTTACATTTTCAAATGTAAGCAAACAGAGAACACATGTTGGCACAGTCCATGTTCCAAAATTGTAATAGCCAATCAGCTATTGCTGAAGCAACCCAGAGACTTGGTTCCCTACAACAATTCACAGAAACTGTGATAGCATACACAAGGCCTATACATGTCTTGGCCTGATGGTGTCCCAGTTCTGAGAATGGAAATGGACACAAGCCCACATCTCTAACCCAGAAGTTATCTCCAATTGATAATGACTTACAAATGAAAAATTTGTGAATTTTCTCTAAGTGCCTTAGTTAGGATTTCTATTGTTGTGATGAAAAAAACCATGACCAAAAAGCAAGTGGAGGAGAAAAGGATTCATTTGACTTATGCTTCTATATAATAGTTTATCATGAAAGGAAGTCAGGACAAGAATTCAAGCATGATAGGAACCTGTAGGCAAGTGGTGATGCAGAGGCCATGGATTAGCACTGCTTACTGGCTTGGTCATCATGGCTTGCCCTGCTTGCTTTCTTATAGGACCACTAGCCCAGGAATGGTGCCACCCACAATAATCTGGGCCCTCCCCCATCAATCGTTAATTAAGAAAATGCCTTACAGCTGGATCTTATGAAGACATTTTCTCAATTGAGGTTCCTTCCTTTCTAGTGACTCTAGCTTGTGTAAAGATGACATTAAACTAGCCAGCATACCAACAGAGTCTCATTGGGTATATAAACCACTCATAAGGCTTAGCAGTAGATGGCCAACAGACAATGAACTTAATGGTATATTTGGAGGGTTTTGCTCTCGTGATGCTCTCTCTCTCTCTCTCTCTCTCTCTCTCTCTCTCTCTCTCTCTCTCTCTCTCTCTCCCTCTCTCACCATGCAGGTCTTTTTCTCATATAATATGGCTTCTGATTTTGTGTTTTTATAATATTTCTTCATTTACCAATATGTGTCCCTTTGTGTCTATACAGATTTCTTGTGGTTTTTTCCTCCTTATTTTTCTGTTCATTTGTTTGTTTTGTCCTATTTAGGCTGATTTGTTTTTATTTTATTATATTTTTATTACTTTTTCTCTTTTTTTAGATATGTGTTTGCTTTCTAATGAAATAGAGCAAGAAAGAGTATTGATTTGGGAGAGTGGGCAGTTGGGGAGGATCTGGGAGAAGACAGGGAAGAAAAAACAATCAGAATATATTATATAAAAAATGAAACATCTATTTGCTTTACAAAAGAAAAATGTTTTCATTGCCTGCTAATGATGATGTATAAGGACATGCAATTATGTTACAAATAATTTACAACATTTTTAAAGCAAAGAAGTTAACACACACATACATTACTCTTGAAAATGCATGCTATGTATGTTAGTTACTTTTCTGTTGCTATAAGCACCATGACTAAAAACAACTTTAGGAAGAAAAAAAATTTTTTTAGCTTACCATTGCAAAGGGATAGTCCGTAATGACAGAGAAGTCATGGCCTGTTGTCAGGAAAAAGGTACCTTGATGATAACGTTTTCATTTACAGACAAGAAGCAAAGGGAGAGAGATCAGGAAGTAGAGTAAGACTATAATCTCTCAAAGTCCACTTCCATTGACATATTTCCTCTAGAAAGGTTTCACCTCCTAAAAGTTACATAGTCTCTTCAAATACTACCACAACTAGGGAACAAGTGTTAAAATACTTAAGCTTATGTGAGACATCTCTCATTCAAACTACCACAATGTATAATTTTAGATTAACACATTTCATTAAAAATAACTTAAATACATTTAAGTATACAACTTACAGTGAGATGGAAGTTCCCAGAGTACAACTAAAATGGAATAACTGTTAATCTAAAAATGTTATTGTAAAAGCTAAAGATCAAATTTTTATGCATTACTAATACATACAAGTTGAGTTCCATTTAATTAGTCTCTTAAAACCTATATCCTGGGACTGAGGAGATAGCTAAGTGGTTAGGAGCACTAGTTGCTTTTCCAGAGGCCCTGAGTTTTATCCTGAGTACCCATATTGGGTGACTCATGACCACCTGTAACTCTAGCTGCAGGAGATCAGAGGCCCTCTGGCCTCCATGGATACAGTAGCTATACATACCTGGTGCACATAAACTCAGCAGGCACCCACATACACATACATTTCTAAAATTAACTTAAAAATATTTAAAAAACCCTAAATCCATAATAGAAAAAAAAATAAATTAACTTGAAAGGAAGGCTAATTGTCTCACCAAATGAGCAACTTAAATATGAGATGGTGCACATAGTATTTTTTTCATTAAATACTGAAATGGTTTTTCACACATTTACCTACTCCTTCTACAAATTATTTTTTTCCAGGTTGTAAAACTAAGTAAAGGCAACAAAAATGCTGAGTGATATTTTCTATATGGCTATATGTTCTATTTCCATCTCTTTTTTCTTTTCCTACAAAACATGCCAGTGTCCCAGTTTCTGCCATTCTTTTGAGAAATCTTAAATTCTTTCTCAATACCATGCTGCTTTTTTGGATGTGATTTGATGGTGGTCTTGTTGTTTACTTTTCTGGACAACAAGGATCTGAAGGTGCAGACGACATGTACAATTTATTACTTTGCTGTTGATAAATTCATAAGATTGGTGTATAATTTCTCTATAAAATTCATATCTAAGTTTCAAGATGTTTATTATGTAGACCACATTAGCTTCTTTCCACCAAATGCTTTATGTTTGGACAAATTCTGTTGGTGCTCATGATAAAAATATTTTCATTTAAAGTTATCCAAGCATGTTTTTATTATGCCTTCAATTTGATTGAAGGAATTGAGAAGGCCAACCCTAAGTGTCTTATATCTTTTCAGTTTTAACACCTTATAGAGTTCTCTGAGTACCCAAGCTTCTCGATAAAAATAGGTGCTCAAACAAACTACACTTCAATTTCAAGTTCCATTCTACAACCCCTGCAACTGGAACTCTATGATATTATTCAGATTGCCTGAAGAAAGTATTTCAAAAAAAAAAAAAAAAAAAGAAAGTATTTCTATGAAGTATAAAAAACAATGGATTTACTCATTATTTTATAAACCTGCTTATAATTTTGACCTAAATCAGTAACTTAACATGAAAGAGGCTGCTGTTTTCTCTGTCATGGGGTAAGGACTAAATCAAAATGGAAGAACTAGAATCAAAGAGCAAACAAAAATTGGAGAGAGTTCAAAACAATCAGAATGTTGCCCCACACTCACTAAGTCCATGGAGATGTTATCTTAATCTTTGTTACAAAACAACAAATGCTAAATCGCTTCAGTCCTCAGTCAGGATCCACAAAGGCTTTGAGATGTGTGCATGCTATAGCCTACACAGTGTTAGAAGAAAACAATAACAATAACAACAACAACAACAACAGTAAAATGAAGCATTTCTGTTTGTTGTTATCCATTCGTGAATGGCAAGTTCTACATATTTCTATCCCATACAAAATTGATTTCTTGAAATAGACCAAATGCTCCCTGAGTTTTTGTGATTATTTTTTTTCTGAACTGTTCTGTGAATCTCTGATCTTTCCTTTGCAAAGCTAGCTGACAGCATGAGGCCTTGTTTTCTGACTCAAAACATTCAAAATAAGGGTTTTGAATTGCAGATCTGTAATACAACTGGAAAGTCTAAGTGAATCTTCAACTTTCTCACTTGAATTAACATGGGCTAGATTTATTATGGTGACTTGCACAAACAATGTAAAAATAATAGAAAAGGGCACAATTAAAATGTGAGTCAGCTCAACATGGTGGGGGGATGAGTTCTGTGTTGCCTTTTGCCTGGATCTGGAACTACCCTAAATATAAAGATCAACCCCAATGTTACAACTACCATGTCTTTGGAAATATGAGGAAATTTTAGCTAGATGCTGGCAGAACCGCAGCTGTTAGTGCATCCTCGCCAACCTAGTAGAGAAGCCAGGAAAGTACAAAACTAGGAATCTGAACACTCTCTTTCCTCCAGCCTGACCATCTGTGTGTGGACTCAGAGCATCAAAGTTGTGCAGCTGTGCTGATAATACCCTATTATGAAAAGGAATCATTCATCATCAGATAGAATTCATTTCCCTGCCTTCAGTGGCTATAGGACAAAGCTGAGGCAGAGGTAGGGGGCTTGGGTTTAAGTCAGCATGGAGGAGATTCATCATGTGTTTTTTTTTTCCACAAATATAAACTCACGATATAACAATGATGTTTGTTCTTGGAGGGAGTCTTCTATAAAATCCACCTGCATTGATTCAATTATCAGCTTGCAGGTGGTAAGCACATGTTCTCTTGCAAATGGTTTGTGTCTATAATGTGAAGCAGTGTTCTTAAAATGTCAAGAGAGCAGTGATAACCTGCCTGGTTTTCCAAAAGCAATTTTGTTGAAAAAGACATCATCCACTTTGGGTCAAAAATGTTATAGGAAACAAAGAAGGTGTAATATATGCACGTAATTTGTAAATACTCAAATACTCATACATACATATACCTAATGTCAGGAAGCATTTGTGTATGAAGTATAGTTAGAACTAATTACTCTTCAAACTAGACCACTGAACACTAAACTCAACTCATGAGTACAGAGCTTTTGTGGTTTTTTTCTCTATAGTATTTGAACACTTAGTGATATTCTCCCTTTTTTCCTTCCAACAGGGTCTTATATATCTCAGTGTATCTTTGATTTATCTGTGAAGCAGAGGATGACCTTGAACTTTTAATCCTTTTACCTCCATTTACAGAGTATTAAGAGTATAGGCATTGGCCACCATACACACACACACACACACACACACACACACACACACACACACACACACACACATATCCTGGGCTAGAGGGAGATATTTAGCCAGAAGGGATATCCACTGTGATAAAAATACAAGCAATTTTCTAAGCATGTTCCATGTATGATAAGCCATAAACAAAGTTGGACTGAACATGGAGTTTTGAGTTTACTATAGAATATTATTTCATAGAAAATTCATGCTATCTGTCTTTACAATTTCTACGACATTTCCAGCAGACATAATTTTATGCTTTTGTTTTGTTTGTAATCTTCTGTAAATTTTAAGTAGGAAGCCTGAAAACAACCACAGTAAATGCCAGACAGAGTGATGTTTTATTTCAAAATCAGGTTTGTAGGCCTGTTTGAACTTTTGAGCCTCCTTATTCCTGGCAAACTATGCATTTATTATCGAACAAATTCAGAGTAAATATGTCTTCAAAGAAACCCACACAAGTAAAGGAAAATAGAAATGATAGTAGTCATGTAAGGGGAGGAAATACCTTTAAAATAATATACAAAGTGGTGCTTATTATAAAATATGTGAAATTTGATTATTTGTTCTTCTTCCAGTACTATATATTCCTAATACATATCTGTTGATGTCATTTCATGCATTGCCTCAACCTGATGATATGGTACATTAAACTCTGTACATGAAGCTAACTCAGATCCCATGGCAAGAAAATGATACATGCAATTAATACCCACCTTTCTATGCTGTAGCTAATGTGCAATATCTTACCACTTTTGCTGTCTGTCCCTTATGGTTCAACAAGAGAATCTATTCCTTTATTATCTCATTTGTCTTGTGTTTCTTTTTGCAATGATAGCATCAGTATTAAAAATTAAGTTTGATGACTTCAGTCTGACAAGTTTTCTAATTTCTGTGTTCAATGTATTTTTAACTTTAGCACCATTCCAGTTGAAAGGGAAAAATAGTCCTTTAGTAATTTCTTCCAATGTTTGATGTTTGTATTATAAGGTCTTTTTGAAATGTGTTTTGAAAACTAAAATGTGAAAAAGACGTAAAGTCTAAACAAGCTAAAAAGGGCAAAAGTTTTACCATATTCTTTGTCCCTTTTTTGATAGAAGTACATAACATAAGCTCCACAGTGTTAAAATTTTAAGTACACAGCAGAGTACTGATAACTATAAGCCTGAGGTTTATCCTCTAGAGTTTATCATCTAGAATGCCAAATATTCTATACCATATAGTGGTGACACTATCTGTCCCCTCTGACTTGGCAAACATCACACTCTTTTCAGTTTAGCTACAATGTTTAAATATTTCAGATAACTAACAAATGAAACCACATAACATTGAGTCTTCTTCTGTAAGTGGTTTTTATTACTTTCAATGATGTGTTTAAGGTTAATCACCATGGTAGCACAGTGCTACACAGTGAAATGATACATTTTCCTTGCCCATTAAACTACTGATGGGCCTTTGGGCTATTTCTATAATATATATATATATATATATATATATATATATATATATATATATATATATATATATATATATATCTCAAGTAGTGTTTCAGTATATACGGGGATGCACACATCCTTTTAACATGTTGATTTCAACTTTTTAAAAACAGGTACCTAAAAAGTAAGATTACTAAATTGTAGCTAGAGTGTTTCTGCCTTGCCCACAGTCTGGACAAACCTTTGTCACCTGCCAGTCCCACAGCCGCTCAGACCCAACCAAGTAAACACAGAGACTTATATTGCTTACAAACTGTATGGCCATGGCAAGCTTCTTGCTAACTGTTCTTACAGCTTAAATTAATCCATTTCCATAAATCTATACCTTGCCACATGTCTCGTGGCTTACCAGCATCTTCACATGCTGCTTGTCTTAGTGGCGGCTGGCAGTGACTCCTTCCATCTTCCTATTCTTTCTTTTCTCCTCTCTATTAGTCCCACCTATACTTCCTGCCTAGCCACTGACCAATCAGTGTTTTATTTATTGACCAATCAGAGCAATTTGACATACAGACCATCCCACAGCACTAAATCATATTGTAGTTCTGTTTTTTCACTTTTTTGAGGAATCTCCATGCTCTTTGGTGTCGAAGCTGAACTGTTTCACATGCCGCAGACTACAAACAAGGCTTTGAATTTCTCCACATCTTCACAAAAAAACTTCCATTTTCTCTTCAACAAATGGTGCTGGCATAACTGGATGTTAACATGAAGAAGGTTACAAATAGATCCATATCTGTCACCATACACAAAACTCAAGTCCAAGTGGATCAAAGACCTCAAAATAAATCCAGTTACACTGAACATGATAGAAGACAAAGTAGGAAGTAATCTTGAATGCATTGGCACAGGAGAGTACTTCCTAAATATAACATCAATAACACAGACACTGAGAGCAACAGTTAATAAATGGGACCTCCTAAAACTAAGTAGCTTTTGTAGGGCAAAGGACACAGTCAATAAGACAAAATGACAGCCTACAGGATGGGAAAAGATCTTCACCAAACCCACATCTGACAGAGAGCTGATCTCTAAAATATATAAAGAATTCAAGAAACTAGACATCAAAATACCAAATAATCCAATTAAAAAATGGGCTACAGGGAATTCTCAACAGAAGAATCTCAAATGGCCAAAAGACATATAAGAAATTGTTCAACATCATAGTCATCAGAGTAATGCAAATCAAAATTACTCTGAGATACCATTTTACACCTGTCAGAATGGCTAAGATGAAAAACACTGATGACAGCTTATGTTGGTGGGAGTGCAAACTACTTTGGAAATCAGTATTTTGGTTTCTCAGAAAATTGGGAATCAATCTACCTCAAGACCCAGCTATATCACTCTTGGGCATATAACCAAGGAATACTCAATCATACCGTAAGGACACATACACAACTATGTTCATAGCAGCACTTTGCATAGTAGCCAGAACCTGGAAACAACCTAGATGTGCCTCAGCCAAAGAATGGATATAGAAAATGTGGCATATATATACAATGAAGTGCTACCCAGCAGTAAAAAACAATGATATCATGAAATTTGTAGGCAAATGGATGGATCTAGAAAAAAAAAAAAAAACATCCTGAGTGAGGTAACCCATACTCAGAAGGACAAACATGGTATCACTCATAAGAGGATACTAGATGTAAAGCAAAGGATAACCAGACTGCAACCCACAGCTGCAGGGAAGCTAACTAGCAGGAAGGACCCTAGGAGGGACACAAGGATTGACCAGTAAAGGAGAAATACATGAGATCTACATGAGTAAACTGGGGGTGAAGGAGGTGGTAATGGAGGGCAAAAAATGGAGGATGAGAACATAAGGAAATGGGAGGTTAGAGCTGGTACAGGGACAGAGTGGGAGAGAAGGGAAAGAGATACCATGATAAATGAAGACATCATGGGAATAGAGATAAACAAGGTGCTAGGGAAGTTCCCAGGGATTGACAAAGATGACCCTACCTTAGACTACTAGCAATAGTCGAGAGGGTGCTTGAACTAGCCTACTCCAGTGATGAGATGGGTGATTACCCTAACTGTCATCATAGAACCTTCATCCAATGACCGATGGAAGCAGATGCAGAGATTCACAGCCTGGCACCGGGCCAAGCTCCTGGAGTCCAATTAATGAGAGAGGGGAGGGATTCTATGAGTAAGGGACATGGAGATCATGATGGGAAAACATGCAGAGATGGCCAGGCAAACTAGTGGAAATGCATGAACTGTGGACCAATAGCTGTGGAGCCCCCATGGGACTGGACTAGGCCCTCTGGATAGGCAAGAAAGTTGTTTAGTTTGAACTGTTTGGGAGGTCCCCAGGCTGGGGGATCGGGATCCATGCTTGATGAATGAGTGGGCTTTTTGGAGCCCAGTGCCTAAGGCTGACACCTTGGACAGCCTTTAAGCTGGGAGGGAGGGGCTTGAACCTGCCTCAACTTAATGTACCAGGCTCTGCTACCTCCCCCATGGGATATCTTGCCTTGGGGGAGGTGGGAATGGGGGGAGGGTGCTGGGGAAAAGCTGAGGAGCGGGAGGAGGGAGGAGAGGGGGATCTGTGGTTTGTATGTAAAATGAACAGAAAATTTAATAATAAAAATTTCTTAATAATAAAACCTTGCATTTTATGAACTTATTTAATTATCGCCCTTCCTTTCAGTAACCAAATCATGCTATCAGTATGGAGTGATATCACACTGTGGTTTTAATTTACATAACATTAATAATTAGTATAGTTGCATATACTTTCCTATACCTGCAGGCCACTTTTATATATTCTGTGAAAATAAATAGCCACTATTCAAAGTTAATTCTTTTATTCCTGAAAGAATAATGTTTATTTATTTATTTATTTGTTTGTTTGTTTGTTTGTTTCATTATGTAAGTCTATATTTCCTTTTGGGTATATTAATGTCTGCTTTTATATTTAGTTGCTATGAAGTCCACAACATCTGTATTTATAATAAAGATATTTTTCATGAATAAATAATTTTAGCATTATGTAGTATTCATTATAGAATATCTTCTTTTATATTTTTTTTGATTTGCTATTTTCCCTTTACCTATCATATCTTTACATCAATCTCCATTCTTATATGTGAAATGAGTAATTGATGAAAATGTTTATTTAGATATATTTTTAAAAATACACCCACTGCAGTTAATTTATGTGCAGGTGCTCACAGAAGTCAAAGAAAGGTGTAAGTTCCCCTAAAACTGTAGTTAAAGACAGTGGTCAACCACCATGTTGTGCTAAGAACCTAAATCAGATCATCTGAAAAAGCAGCCAATAGTCTTAACAGCTGAGACATCTTTCCAGTTTCATTAATGTTTTATGATTGATTGAAGGACTTAATTCACTTATAAGCAAGGTAAGAGGTCATTAAAAAGTACTGCCATTTTATTAAATAGTTTCTTCTTGTCTTCAAGTTTCATTTTCTCCTGTTATTTCTCTCTTAGTTTCTTGCTCACAATAATATATTTATCTAGTTACATGATATGATTCTTTACTTGTTAATGTTTTGTATATCTACTACAGGTTTCTTTTGGTTGCCATGAAAACTTGTGCAAAATATTTTTTGTTACCGCCAACAATTTTAATGCAATAATTATATAGAATTAATTATATTAAAAATTCTCTACACTTTTACTCCACACTTTGTTATGTTTTTTTTTTGAGGTCAGAATTTATACCTTACTATAGTTTTAAAAATCACTAAGGTTGTATTTTTAAACTTTCGTCTACTAATATTTATAACATTGATAAGTGATTTATGTACTGTTATAGTATTACACTATTCTCAATTAGACTATTTACTTTTGCCTAGGAGTTATGTACTTGCATTTATTTGAATGTTATTAACTAGTATTCTCTTTTTCTTTAATTTGAAGAACACTATAACTTATTATAATGAAAATTTTAATGATGATGAAATTCTTCAATTTTTGTATGTTTTTATCTTTCTTTTCTTTCAGCTATAAAGAACAGCGTAGTGGGCATGGTAACTCAGACCTTTGTGAAATTATACAAGAGAATTGCCTTGAATTCCAGGCTAGCCTGAGATCCATAGTGAGTGCCAGTCCAGCTTGGGCTACAGACTGAGACACTGTCTCAGAAAACATTAAATTATATTAGTGATAATAATAATAACAATAACAGAGCAAAGTTTTGCTGGGAAATATATTCTGGATCAGTAGGTATGTGTGTTTTTATATGTTCATGCTCTTTCTTCTGTCTCTGGGTATCTTCTGAATTCATGAACCTCACTTGGAATGATGTTTCTTCTTTTTGCAATATGTTCAAAACCTTATTTTTGTCTTTGTATCTTTCTGTTGACAATGTCATTTCAAGATTTTATATAGTCTTACTAACTTTGAATTTGATTTGTGACCCCACATCATTTTTCATCTGGATAATTATATCATTCACTAGATTTCGAATTTTTTTCTCATGTTATTAGTTCAAACAAACTTCCTGTTCCTTTGCCTTTCGACTTTTTTTCAACTTTCATAATTCAGTTTCCTCATGGTGCCCTAACAAATTCTGTAAGTAATGTCTATTTTCCTGCTGACTATAAGTTTTCAAACAATGTGCCTTTGATTTACTCTTATGCTAAGTCACTTAGCCTGCAGATTACTTTTACTGTTCTTTGCTGGGGATGCTGCAAATGTGTTGCTCTGATTGATTGATAAATAAAAAGCTGATTGGCCAGTAGCCAGGCATGATAAGCATGACAATTAGGGTGTTTGGCCATCCCATCACCAGAGTAGGTCAGTTCGGACTGTCTCTCGACCATTGCCAGCAGTCTATTGTGGGGGTATCCTTTTGGATTTCTGTGGGCCTCGGTAGCTCTTTGTTTCTTCCTATTCTCATGTGGTCTTCATTTACCATGGTCTCCTATTCCTTGTTCTCCCTCTGTGTTCTTGATCCAGCTGGGATATCCTGCTCCCCCAAGCTCTCTTTCCCTCGGCCCTCACCCTTCATTACTCCCACTCATGTCCAGGCTGTTTATGTAGATCTCATCCATTTCTCCATCACTGGGCAATCCCCATGTTTATATGCCTGTACCAACCTGTTTTTATTACTGCAGCTCTATAGCAGTGCTTGAGGTCAGGATCGTGATGCCTCTAGAGGTTGTTTTATTGTACAAGACTTTTTGGCTATCCTGGATTTTTTGTTTTTCCATATGAAGTTTAGTATTATTCTTTCCAGGTCTGTGAAGAATTGTGTTGTTATTTTGATGGGGATTACATTGAATCTGTAGATTGCTTTTGGTGAAATTGCCATTTTTACAATGTTGGTCCTGCCTATCCATGAGCATGGGAGATCTTTCCATTTTCTGACATCTTCTTCAATTTCTTTTTTCAGGGACTTAAAGTTCTTGTCATATCGGTCCTTCACTTGCTTGGTTAGTGTTATCCCAAGGTATTTTATGTCATTTGTGGCTATTGTAAATGGTGATGTATCTCTGATTTCCTTCTCAGTCTCTTTGTCAATTGTATATAGGAGGGCTACTGATTTTTTTGATTTGATCTTGTGTCCTTCTATGTTGCTGAAGGTGTTTATATGCTGTATCAGTTCCTTGGTTGAATCTTTGGTGTCACTCAAGTATACTATCATGTCATCTGCCAATAGGGAAAGCTTGACTTCTTCCTTTCCAATTTGTATCCCCTTAATCTCCTTATGTTGTCTTATTGCTCTGGCTAGAACTTCAAGTACTATATTGAATAAGTATGGGGAGAGTAGGCAGCCTTGCCTCGTTCCTGATTTTAGTGGAATTGCTTTGAGTTTCTCTCCATTTAATTTGATGTTGGCTGTTGGCTTGCTGTAAATTGCCTTTATTATGTTTAGGTATTTTCCCTGTATTCCTGACCATTCCAAGACCTTTATCATGAAGGGGTGTTGGATTTTGTCAAATGCCTTTTCTGCATCTAGTGAGATGATCATGTGGGTTTTTTCCTTTGAGTTTGTTTATATGGTGTATTACATTGACGGACTTTCTTATGTTGAACCACCGTTGCATTCCTGGGATGAAGCCTACTTGATCATGGTGGATAATTGTTTTGATGTGTTCTTGGAGTCTGTTTGCCAGTATTTTGTTGAGTATTTTAGTATCAATGTTCATGAGGGAGATCGGTCTGTAGTTCTCTTTCCTTGTTGTATCCTTGTTTGGTTTAGGAATCAGGGTAATTGCAGCCTCATAGAAGGAGTTTGGTAATGTTCCTTCTGTTTCTATTGTGTGGAACAATTTAGAGAGTATTGGTATTAACTCTTCTTTGAAGATCTGGTAGAATTCTGCACTGAAACTATGGTCCTGGGCTTTTTTTTTTTTTTGGTTGGGAGACTTTTAATGACTGTTTCTATTTCCTTAGGGGTTATTGGACTATTCAAATAGTTTATCTGGTCTTGATTTAACTTAGGTATGTGGTACCTATCCAGAAAATTGTCCACTTCTTTTAGGTTTTCTAGTTTTGTGGAGTGGAGGTTTTTGAAATATGACCTGATAATTCTCTGGATTTCCTCAATGTCTGTTGTTATGTCCCCCTTTTCATTTCTGATTTTGTTGATTTGGATTCTCTCTCTCTCTCTCTCTGTCTTTTGGTTAGTTTGGATAAGGGCTTGTCTATCTTGTTGATTTTCTCAAAGAACCAACTCTTTCATTAATTTTTTGTATTGTTCTCTTAGTTTCTATTTTATTGATTTCACCTCTCACTTTGATAACTTCCTGGTGTCTATTCTTCCTGGGAGACTTTGCTTCTTTTTGTTCTAGAGGAAATGTTCCTTCTGTTTCTATTGTGTGGAACAATTTAGGGAGTATTGGTGTTAACTCTTCTTTGAAGATCTAGTAGAATTCTGCACTAAAACCATCTGGTCCTGGGTGATGGACAATTTATATGCCTCCATTTTTCTCACAGTTTTGGCAGATTTTTTTTTTGCTTGATTGTTGGGGTCATATTTTCCTGTTTCTCTTTATGTGTCATAAGTTTGTATTAAGAGTGACATATTAAAAAAAAAAAACCCAAGGTCACCTTGTTCAATCATTGTGAACAGGAACTGAACACTTTATTTTTGTAGAAATTATTGAAGACCTATGAAATCTTTTAGAGGAGGAAATTATTTCTAGGAAACATTGCTACATTTCTCAAACCCTAATAGTTGTGCTAGAAACCCCATCCAACGACTGAGGGATCTGGATGCAGAGATCCATGGCTACGCCCCGGGTGGAGCTCCAGGATGTTTATATGAGCAAGAATTGTTGAAACCAAGGTTGGATAAAGCACAGGGACACATAGACAAACCAATGGAAACACATGAACTATGAACCAAAGGCTGAGGGGCCCCCAACTGGATTAGGCCCTCTGAATAGGTGAGACAGTTGATTGGCTTGATCTGTTTGGGAGGCATCTAGGCAGCGGTACCGGGTCCTGTGCTCATTGCATGAGTTGGCTGTTTGAAACCTGGGCCTTATGCAGGGAAGCTTGGCTCAGCCTGGGAGGAGGGGACTGGACCTGCCTGGACTGCATCTACCAGGCTTTGCCCTGGAGGAGGTGGGGATGGGGGGTGCGCTGGGGGGAAGGGGAGGGGGGCAGGAGGCGGGAGAATAAGGGAATTCATGGCTGATATGTAGAACTGAATGGTATTGTAAAATAAAATAAAAGGAAAAAAAATTGTTTTCTTTTTCTGGGACTCACATTATCTTGCTTCTTCTGGTATCTATGTAGCAGTGCTGACTCTTCATTGCCCATATCACCCTTATGACTGGAAATATAATTATGGTATAAACTCAAAAATAAAATTATAATGTCATGATAACATAATAATCAAAATATTTAGAAAATTACATTTATGAAGATAATTTTTACACTGATGCAAGTAGTGTACTATGATTTTAATTTTTCTCATTAAAATAAAATCTTCAATATTTTTACCTAGTTAGAAAAGTTGAGTCATTTAATGGTTATTTATCTATGTAAACATTCCAGAATATATAAAAATATTAATATTAGAACAGTGTTACATGTTATCAAGTTCGTATCTAGCATTTTAGTCAAATTAGTCCTCACAGTAACCTTTCCAAGAAAATATATAAATGAACCTGGCCTTTTTCACAGTGAAATTTAAACATCAGTCTTGAGGGATTTAATTCCTACATGGAGTCCCTAAAATATCTATCTGTGCAACTGAAAACCTAGATGGCATTTTAGGATTCAATATATTGAATATCATTCTTTATCTTGTTTCAGTAACACTTCTCAGCTTTCTTTCAGTGTCTCTGGTTTGATGTCCCTGACTTCAGAATCTCCATGTTGCTGTACATGTGGAGAACAGAAAAAAAAAAAAAGCTAATGAATATGCGAATTTTCAAGTAGTCCTTCTATTTAAACTACTGAATTACCTATATCTTCTGAAATCACCAGTGTTTTCAATTTTGAGACACTCTGATATTCTGACATGGCATAATACAAATTGATTACTATTCTGAGTTTCCTTATGTAAGCTTTTAGACATATTTTTGTTGTGTATCCTAATAAACTTACCAGTGTATCAGAGGACAGAACCAGCCACTAGATTAGACATAGAGGTCAGGCAGTGGTGGCACACACCCTTAATCCTATCACTCAGGAGACAGAGATTCTTTTGCATTTCAATGAGTTCAAGGCCACACTGGAAACAGAGCAGGGCAGTGGTGGCATACACCTTTAATCCAAGTACTGGGAAACACATACACCTTTAATCCCAGGAAGTGATGTCTGAGCAGAGAAAGGTATATTACAGACAAAATTCTAAATGGTGTTAGTAAATAAGAAACACAGAACCAAATACAGGTGTAATAGCCAAAGATATCAAAAAATTAGCAAAGAACCACTGACTACCCTTTAGCTTACCACCAAGTCATAATTTCCCACACAAGAGAGTTTCTTCCTGCCTAACCTGTGCTTTTATTGCTTTCCTGTTCTGCCTTCTCATTGGCTCTAAGCCCAGCCATATGACTTCCTCGTCACTGTCTGTCTATACAGACCTCTAGGCCTCCATGTTTGGTACTGGGATTAAAGTTGTGTGTCACCACACTTGGCTGTGTCCTTGACCACACAGAGACTCTGCCTGCCATGTGACTGGATTAAGGGTGTGGGCTACCAACACCTGACTTCTGTTCCTGGCTTGCTATGACCTCTGATCTCCAGGCAAACTTTATTTATTAACATACAAATAAAATCACATTTCAGTACAATTAAAATATCACCACAGTATATGCCTTAAGGAATCAGAAACTCACTCTCTTTAGGCTGAGGATTTCATAGAGGTAAGAACTAGTGGCTAATTGCTCTGCTTCTCTGATCTTTCAGCTTTCATCCTGATATCTGGCTCTGGAATTTTTATTAAAAGTCCATCTAAGATTCAAACAACATTAAGAACATAGGTTTTAAAAATAATTACTTCCTAAGTCATCAACACCCATCTTTTCATTATAGAAATTTCTCAAGCACGTGGGCATCTGTCATCTGCCTTATGATTGTAGATGTATCCTCTCAAAATTCAAGTTTTTACCATTTCAATGAACTTTTTAAAGTAATAGTAGATAAAATCTGCTGTACTTTATTAGACGATACAAATAATTTATTTCTTCAATTTATGATGTTTAAATACAGCTTTGGACTATGGCAACAAATGATTTTTAATATGATTGCCCCATAGTTGTTGCTAAGTACACAACTAGTCACATTAAGGAATAATGAATCTTGTTAATTATAATGACAATTCAAATCAACAGTTTTTCTTTGACAATATTTTCTCATCTCTGGCAATAAGTGTTAAAATATCTAATTAATGATCACATCTATTGTATTACAAATATTCAAAACAATTCATCTCTGGTTGAGTTAGACATGTTATGAGATAGGATTGCAGTTTTATTTTTAGAAGAAAATTGACATAACAAATGCTCTTTATGGATGAATATTAAGAACTTATATGGATTGTAATATTACCAAATAAAGCACATTACAATTCTTCCTCAGAGCAATATAAGAAAAGAATCTATTATGGATGATTTTTTCAGTTATCCAAATGACTAGAAATTACCTTTTATCTATTTTTGGTGAAAAAAGAAAACCTGATATGTTTTTATCAAGCACCTAGACCCAGCATTCTTAGACCAAAAGAAAGTTTGAAGTAAAATGAAGATTTTAGCTTTATCTTTAACTAAAATTTCAAAAATTAATACTAAATGAGACTTATTTTGTCTGAAACCTCAGTTGATGATAAAAAAATAAATTTTATGGTTTTCTAAACAATGGTGATAATTTAGAAACTAATTTATTTACCTTGTAATTTGACTAGTAAATTTAAGAAATTAGATTAGCTTGAGTATTTTAATTTTCCTTAATATTTTCCCATCCATAGCCCATGGTTCATCACTATGTATAAAAAGTGGGCAGTATTTAATAAAAGTGTTCTTTAATAGTTATCTGTGCTCTTAATGCATTCTGAATAAACAGCATCATTCAAAATGGAAAATTCCTGGATTCACCTGAAAGCCACATGGACAATGAAGTTTTCATTGGAATGCTATAAGAGTTAATCTCATTGTGAAATCCCTTGACTACATTGCCCCATTATTTGTTCAAACGTTATTATAAATGCTTTTGTGAAGGTGTTTTCTGCATAAGATTATTGTTTTCATCAGGATTTATTGGATGGCCTATGATTCAAGCTTCTTGTAGCTAGATTTTTATATATTAAATTAGCCAATTTCTATTAATCTATATGTTGCCACCATATCTTGCTTTTACATAAATGAATTTTCCCATCAAACTAACCTCTATTGTAATACCTTACTATATTTATTTAAAAACCTCAATCATGAAGATTCTATTGAAACTAACACTATTATTGTATAAAATCATAGCTTCAGTTCAACAGTACAGTTTAAGAGGAAAACATCTTTATAATAATGCATAGGTAAAAATGCCCATAGGATATTTCTATGTTAAAATCACACTACATTAAAGTCTATGGGGATCTTGACACACCCATACACACCATTCCAGATAACAGAGAAAAATGACAGTGGAAAACGTGTGAAGGCACAGCAGTAGCAAGAGATATTCTGGACCAGAAGCCCTTGGGGGCTTGCCTATCCAAGATTTACCCATCAGTGCTTTGCTCTCTGGTGGGCCGACCTCCTGACCTTCCATTGCCACCTGATACTCCTCTAACATGACCAACAGCATATGGCCATTGAATACCTGCAGGTGTCTAAGACACTTAGTCATCAGATTTTATTTCATTTATGTCTATTATCAAGAAAACATATGATAGAAAATGCTGGAGAGGATGTGGAGAAAAGAGGTATCAATATTTCCTGCTCTTTGGAAGTGTAAAATGGTGCAGCCAACAAGAAAATCCCAATGAAGATACATTATATAATTAAAACTAGAACCCCCATGACTTCTTCCTATTTCCAGTTTTCATCCTTTTGTTTTTTACTTGTCTTACTACTTATTTCAAGCATTATAGTGAACCAAAATACATAGAATTTTCTTGTTCCAGACCTTAGAGGAAATGCTCTCAGTTTTCCTGAACTTAGTATAACGTCTATAAGTTTGTCTTATATAGCCTTTATTATGCTGCAATATATATTTTTTGTCTACCCCTAGTTTCTCTAAGTGTTTTATTAAGAGAATTTTCACAAAGGCTTTATCTGTATCTACTGAGATAAACCTGTGTTATATATCCCCAACTCTATCTATGCATTATATTACAGATATTAATTTGAGTATATTAAATATAACTTTACAGCCCTGGGATAAAACCAACTCAGTCATTATGTATCATCTTCTTCATGAGTTCTTAAGTCTGTCAAATTACATTAATTTTTTTTTCACTTATGTTTATCAGAAATCTTAGTCTATAGTTTTCTTCATTTGTTGTGTCTTATGGTAACTGGAAAGTAATTGGCCTCCATATGTTGATAGGGAGTAGCTTTGTTGGAGCAGGTATGACCTTGTTGGAGGAAGTGTATCATTGTGGGGGTGAGTTTTAAGGTATCTTATGCCTAATCTACACTCAGTGTAGACACAGTTCACTTCCTGTTACCTGGTGATCAAGATGGAGAATTCTCAGCTTGTTCTCCAGCATCATGCATGCCTGTATGCCATCATGCTTCCCACCAAGATGATAGTGGACTAAATATTTGAAACTGTAAGCCACCCAAATTGAATGTTTTCCTATAAGAGTTGCTGTGGTCATGGTGTCTATTCACAGCAACCGAAGCCCTAACTAAGACATGTCCTTATCTACTTTTGTTATCAGGGTATGCTAAATTTATAGAATGAGTTTAATAGTACTTTATGAAAAAATTTAAAAAACATTGGTATTAGGTTTTCTTCAAATGTTCGGTAGAATGCAGTAGTGAAACCATCTGAACATTTCCTTGTTGAGAGAATTTATTGCCACTCAAATCTTATTAATTGTTACAAATCTATTTAACCTACTTATATCTTCTTAAATTTCATTTTGTAGTTCATATGTCTAGGTATTTATTAATATCATTCAGGTTTTTCTGTTTTTGTAAAGGAATTTAAAAATATCATAATGATTATCTAGTTTGTATTGGAATCTCTAGGAACCTCATTATTTAAATTTTTAATTCCATTAATTTGAATATTCTCTCTTCTTATTTTGGTTATTTGTGATAGATGTTTGTCAACATTGTTTATTTTTGAAAAAAAGCAACTTTGATGGATTATATTGTTCCTTTTTACCTTTATTTCATTAAATTTTTCATAATTTTACATAATTGCTTGCTTTCCATTGTGTTGGACTTTGGGTAGTTCTTACTTTCTAAGTCTTTTTAATTTGTCATTAAGTTATTTATTAAGTATCTTTCTGAGTTTTTTAATTGATTAGATTTTATTTTTGAAATAAATAAATATATATAGGTGTTTGTTACAGTCTGTTTACACTCATTCTTTATTCTTTTTTATTGAATTCTCTCACCCCTGTAATTCCCCCATCCTCCAAACAGGCTCTTTTTCACATTAATAACCTTTTGTTTTGTGATGATCTGATTTTATCCAGGAGACTTGGGCCATTGTCATATAACTGTCCATTTCAGCCTGTTGAGCTCACCATTTATTACATAACTGAAGACAGAGACATTAGTTGCTAATAAATCAACATGGAAGGGTAATGCCCTATAAGCTATTATGAATGGCTGATGGTATGACCAGTTTGTGCTGGATGGCCCTCTGTAGGCAAATGCAGTTTTCTTAAGATTATCTATGTAATGGCTGTATCATATATGAAAGCAACATTTTACATTTCAACCTTTCTTTCTGCTTTATTTTCCACAGTGCTTCATGACTCCTAGAAGGATTATTATGAAAATACTTCTTATGGCTGAACACCTAGCCATCACTTATTCTAAGCATCTTAAGCAGTCAATGTTCACTGCAAAAGAAATTTCTTTGGTTAGGGATGAAATTAGTATTTGTCTATGTGTATGTGTAAATATTTAGACTCCTTTTTTGTGGCATGTAAACTTAACAAAGCCATAGTAGTGAAGTTCCCCCTTTCAGACTATAATCTGCAAGTCTGAATTTCTGACCATGCTTACAGTTCGAGGCATACATTCTTTTCTGTGGAGTGTACTCAAATACAAGATGAGAATGTCAGAGCTCAGAGCTAAAATTTTACCTCCTTCAGTGCACCTAGCTTCCCCGAAAGAGAGCTACTTCCTGTGTGTCTGTCTTTAAATAGTCTTTCTGTTCTGCCTTCTCATTGGTTGTAAACCCAAACACATGACTGCCTCGTCAATGCCTGTAAGTACCGCCCTCCAGGTCTTAAAGGCATATGTCTTCAATGCCGGCTGTATCCCTGAAGACACAGAGATCTACCTAGCTCTTCTACCAAGTTCTGGGATTAAAGGCATGCGCCGCCGCTGCCGCCGCCGCCACCACCACCACCACCACCATGCTCTTGCTATGGCTCTAATAGCTCTGACCTCCAGGCAACTTTATTTATTAACATACAATGAAAATCACATTTCAGTACAAATAAAATACCACCATATTTCCCCTTTTCTATTTTAATAAAAAGAAAAAAGGCAAAAGGTTATAACTAACAAAATAAAAACTATATATAAAAGTACAATAACTATATACAATATATACAAGTAACAAATACCTAAACGATGTCTAGTCCATTGGTATTTGACAAATCATAGAAAATAATTTTCTTATTTATCCTATTTTGGTAAGTCCAAAATGTATCTAATTTACTTTTTATCCTAATTAATCTTTAACTATAACTAACTAATCTTCAACTCCCTCAGAGACCCAAGAAGGAAATAATATAAGCTAACAAAAATAAAAACAGGAAGTGCATGCAAGCAACTTCCAAAAAATTTGTGAGTTGACAGAAACAGCCAGCTGCCTGGACAGTCATCTGAGGTTTCTCTGCAGTGTTGGGGCATCATCTTTAGCCTATAGGCTTAGCGTATCTGGCAGACTCATTTGTGAAGTAGGATGTACACAAGGTCAACAGTTCAACCTCACATTGGGTGAGAGCAGTCCATGTACCAGAAACACCTGAATTCCACTAGTGTCATGTCATGATTCAGGATTTTAAATTTTGGAAATTGTTGATGGTTTTTGAATTCAGCTGTCCATTCTTCTTGGCTGTGTATATATGGCTTTATCTCAGCATCCCCTTCTTTTCCACATCCCTCTATTAAATGCCAGTCTACTATTGAGAGGTATGAGCTTTCAGCTGCTGTTCCATTGTACAACAGAAGCCATCGGCCCACTATCTATTCAGCTGCCTTCGAAGAAATGGGCACTGTACCTTTTTCGGATTGCAAAGGCCACTTCAGGGATGGTGCCATATTGTCCTGGCCTCAGAAGATGCCTTTTGATAAAGCCATAACCACACTTGCTTTGGCAACAATCAGTAGTCCTTTGTTTCATGTCCTGTCTGTTCATTTTGTCCTGTTGATTTAAGGATACTTTGTTGTCTAGTGGCTAACTTTTGCCACAATGAAAGTTAACTCCATATGCAGTTTTTTCAATGCCCATATTTTCTCTGAAGTAGATTGGTACTGCCAGGAGCCGACACATCTCAAAAAAGAAAAATTTCTAAGTTATTAAAACATTTTAAATGCCATATTCTGTAGATCTCTGAAGGGTTTGAAGATGACCTGTCTAAAATATATCTGCTCAATTTTTAAAACATATCTAATATGACTACAAGTTCTATTGTAATGTCTAACTACTAACTTTCATTTTTTTTATATCTTAATAGTTGGTAATAATAACATTCAAGGATCAGAAAATTGTATTATTTGTTAAATGAACAATATAAGTACAATTCAGGCTCGAAAGCCTGAAGCTTAACCAGCTAAAAGCTTCTAGTTTCTGGTCTTCATGCCTTATATACCTTTCAGCCATCACTCCCTGGGATTAAAGGCTGGCTTTCTGGGATTAAAGGCATGAGTCACCATGCTTGTCTGTATCCTTGAACAGAGAGATTTCTGCCTCTGGAATGCTAGGATTAAAGGCATGTGCTACCACTGCCTAACTTCTATGTTTAATATTGTGGCTGTTCTGTCTCTGACCCCAGATAAGTTTATTAGGGTGCACAATATTTTGGGGAACACAAAACCACCACAGTTAACCTTCCTTCCTCTCCTCCTCACCTTATCTAGCTATGATCAACATCCCTGCTTGAATTGTTTTATTCTCAGTTTTCTTACCTCTCTACTTTCATTTAACCTATTGTGTTGGATAGTTTTATGTCAACTTAACACAAAATAAATTCAACTGAGAAGAGGGATTCTCAATTATTAAAATGTCTCTGTGATGGTTTGAAAGAAAATGACTCTCAGAGGGAGTGCACTATTAGTTGTTTCCTTATTTAAGGAGGTGTGGCCTTGTTGGAGGAAGTGTGTCACTGTGAGGATAGGCTTTGAGATCACCTATTCTCAAGCTACACTCAGGGTGACAGTTCACCTTCGGTTGACTGTGGATCAAAGATGCAGAGTTCTCACTTCCTCCTTTAAGACCATGTCTGCCTGTATGCTGTCATGTCCCACCATGATGGTAATGACCTGAACTGATGAAACTGGAATCTGACACCTCAATTA
Organism: Peromyscus maniculatus bairdii; assembly: GCF_049852395.1. Classification (NCBI taxonomy): domain Eukaryota; kingdom Metazoa; phylum Chordata; class Mammalia; order Rodentia; family Cricetidae; genus Peromyscus; species Peromyscus maniculatus. Next base: position 59,631,332 of record NC_134875.1, on the reverse strand, counting down.
AATGTTTTTCCTTTATAGAAGTTCCTGTGGTCATGGTGTCTTTTCACAGAAATAGAAACCCTATCTAAGACAGTCTCCGTTAGATGTTGAGTTAGGCAATCCTATAAGGCATTTTCTTAATTAGTGATTGATGTGGGAGGGCCCAGCCAATTATGGGTGGTGCCATCCCTGTGCTATTGGTTCAGTTTCTATAAGAAAGAAGACTAAACAAGCCTTGGGGAACAAGCTAGTAAGCAGTACCATTCCATGGCCTCCACACCAGCTCCTGTCCCGATTCTCTCCCTACTTCATGTTCTATCCTGATTTCTATCAGTAATGGAATATGACACAGAAATGTAAGCCAAATAAATCCTTTCATCTACAACTTGATTTTGATCATGGTGTTTCATCAGAGCAGTATGTACTACTAACCTTTTTCCCTTATGACACCTTTTTTCAATGGACCCATACTAGTTTCCTGACTTCTGAAGGTGCTCAAGGCCAATCATATCTAAAACAAAATAGATAAAGCAAAGATTCACATTTGTGAGATAACTTCTTTTGCTGATCCTATGTTACCCCACTCACTATATTTTTTCTAGTTCCAGTTTTTTACCTGCAACATTCATACTCAGTATATTTTTCTAGTTTATTCTACTTACCAGTAACTTTCATGACATCATCTTCCTTTACAGCCTATTAAAATTCCATTCTGTGTATGTGCCACATTTTTGTTATCCATTCATCAGTTGATGAACATGTAGGCTGCTTCCTCTTGTGAATACAAAATCAATAAATATGGATGAGAAAATATGTACATATGAGGATATAGACTTCTTTGGGTACATGGCCAACAATAATATAGCTGAGCTATATTGCAGTTTCATTTTTAGTTTTTTTTAAGGAACCCCCACAAAGATTCCCACACTTACTGCATATTCCATACTTCTAGTAACAATGAGTAAGTGTTACCCTTTTTCTGAAATCCTGCCAGCATCTGATGTCATTTGATTTTATCAACAAAAGGTATTCTAACTTAGGTGAGATGAAAATACAAAGTAGTTTTAATTTGTATTCCTCTGACGGAGAAGGATATTGCACATTTTTATATGGTTTATTGTCCATGAATATTTCTTGTGTTTAGAGCTCTGTGTTAATTCCATATCCCAGTTTTGGATTAATCAAATAACTCAGAGTTATAAATTATCCTATCAGAACCACCTTAGCTGTATCCCAAATGACAGGGAATGCCTTCATTTTAATTCGATTCTAGATTTTTATTTATCCTATTTTTTTTTTTTTTTTTTTTTTTTTTTTTTTTTTTTTTTGGTTTTTCGAGACAGGGTTTCTCTGTGTAGCTTTGCGCCTTTCCTGGAACTCACTTGGTAGCCCAGGCTGGCCTCGAACTCACAGAGATCCGCCTGGCTCTGCCTCCCGAGTGCTGGGATTAAAGGCGTGCGCCACCACCGCCCGGCTTATCCTATTTTTTTTCAATAACCCTCTGGTCATTTAAGAGTTCACTGTTCAATGCCAGATTGAGTCTTAGAGCAAGAAGGAGAGATGGACACTTACTCTCATTCATAACCCAGGAACTATCTTCAACTGATAACCACTTGTAAATGAAAAGTTAGTTTCTTCCAAAGGAGGATCACTGGGGAAACAAACTACTCTTAAGGGTTGGCCAACAAGAAATGAATTCAACATCTTCTGAGGTTCCCTTTCTCATAAAATATAAGAAAATTTTCCTTTACTTTTGTTTTTTATCTTAGTTTAATTCTCTCTCTCTCTCTCTCTCTCTCTCTCTCTCTCTCTCTCTCTCTCTCTCTCTCTCTCTCTTCTCTCTCTCTCTTAACCATATAGACCCTTTGAGTATATATTGAGCTTTGTAGGTTTGTGGGGTTTTTTTAATGACATTCCTGAGCCTGCAAACAAGTGGAACTCTGTGTCTATATTTGTTCTATGTTTGTTTCTTGTGTAAAAAGTTTAATGTTTGAGCATGATGAAAGACTGAGTGAGATGACTAGACCCAGAAGCTGTCCCAGGGCAGACTGCCCTGGCCTCTAGGGAGGAAAAATGGTCCTGCCCAGTGCCATGATGGACTGAGGAGGGCAACTAGATGCACACAGGATCAGCTTAGGAATTGGGGAGGTGAGGTTAGCTATGGCTTGTTCTGCTTCTCTGATCTTCCAGCATTCACCCCCCCAAAAAAAAAGCTAAACAAAGGAGATTAGAAACAGGGTTCTTGCTTAAAAAATAACAAGAAAAAAGAGGATATAGAAAAAGGTGGATCATTGAATCTACTCTGAAAAAAAGAGAGGATATAGAAATTATAAGATAAAAAATGAGAGAATATTGATATGATAAGATAAAAGGGAGATTATTGAATCTACTTTTAAAAAGGAACTACTTGTTTTAAATAGGAAAAGTAATGAAATTTTTTCATCTAAATTTGTCAAATGTTAATGGACTAGACATTGTTAATACAATTCTTGACTGTATATATTGTATATTCCTATTGGATATAGTTTTTCTTGTATTAGTTATAAGCTGTTTTATAAGAATAAAAAGGGGAAATGTGGTGAAATTAAAAAAAAAAGAGTTCACTGTTCAACTTCAAAGTAAGACTTTAAATTCCAGGATAAAGTCTTATGTTTGCTACTCTACTCTAGCTCTACCTGTACAAAATGGGTTCTTGAGTTATCTGTGTTGCCTAATGTCAGAAAATACACTATTCCCAAGACTATTTAAGCATCTTCAACTTTGACAAAGAAGTATGATATAACCTTAGCTGGCATAATTATCACAATGTTAATATTTATACATGGGCTTCTAGATTTTCACTACCACCAGTGACTTGTAGTTCAGCTTTTCTGCATTAACATTGTCTACAGAATGGACACTAAAGTGCACTTCCAGTTTAGCATCATCCCTGGGGCAAAGGATTTCCCTGACCAATATAACCCTGACATCAGGCAACAGGGGTAATTCAAGAGCCCGTTTCTCATGGGTAGGGAAAAGTAGGATGAATAAGAGTTGGTCCTGGAAATTAATGTTGATTTAATAAAATTATATTACTGAAAACATCTTAACAGTCACCACCCTAAATCTTATGTATAAGTGGAACATTTGGAATTACTCTACTGACAGGGGAAGACACAAGACTCTAGTACTCCTGAATTACATTCCAGATAGCATCATTTATGGTTGATTGCAGTGGATTGGGGTCACAAATCCAATTCAGAAATAGACATCCAATAGTTGCTCAGGCCTCAGTTCTAAGCCATGGTATGCTGGTCTTGGTGGGATGTGAGCTTAGGATGAAATATAGCTTGACAGTTTTGTCAGATACAAGTATGACATAAAAACCTAGATAAGTGAATACAATAGTGTTTGATCACAAGCTATTAAAAATTGTAGAAGAAGCCAAGCCTGCATGGCAGTGGTTCTCAGCCTTCCTAATGCTGCAATCCTTTAATATAGTCCTTCATGTTATGGTGACCCCAATCATAAAATTATTTTTGTTGCTACTTCATAACTGTAATTTTGATACTGCTATGAATTGTAATGTAAATATCTGATATACAGGATATCTGATATGTGATCCCCCAAGAGGTCATGACCTGCAGGTTGAGAACCACTACTATATGGGCTACAGGAAGAGGCATATTGAGACAGGTTATACCTGTCATTTTGACCAGTATTTTTATTTTACCAGTATACCAACAGATCATTAGGACACGTGTAGGCTTAGATTGTCTTCTACTACTGAAACAGTGATAACACACAAACAGCAGATCCTTGGCAAATCTAGATATGGTCATCTTCCAGTTACATGTGAATGAATATGTAGAAAGACAACTTTACTCAAAGTTTTAGTATTTATTTTTTACTTCCTGAATCTATACTGTAATAATTTTAATATGAGCTAATAGTAATTCCATTTTCTGTTAATTTCTACTTTTTTATTTATATTATGTTTTAATTTTTGAGTTAAAGGAATAGTTTATTATAAAAGTGAGTTATATATCTATTTTTTAAATGGGACTCTTTAAACAGGTTGTCATATATCTCAGGTTAACTTCAAACTCACTATGTAGCTGAGTATGACTTTAAACTCCTGAATTTACTTCTGCCAAATCTGATATCCTGATATTGGACCACCCAGCCTACACAATTATGATTTTTTTTATAAGTCACTCAGTATGTGGTATAGTCTTCCACTGTAGCCTTCCCTACAAACAAATACACATGCAAGGCAATTCAATGAGGTATAAATATCTGATCCTGTTTGTCCTTTATTTCCAAGAAACCTTAGTAAACATTTAATAGCCATTCTTCTAAGTCTTTTTCTATGGCTTAATAGGTATTTAAAAATCAAACAATGTCATACAGACACATACAAACACACATACACACACAGCTCAACGAAACTGTTTCCTCATTCAATACATAATAAACATAATCCCATGTCTGTTTATATTTATCCTACTTACCTTTATACAGACAACCTTTATAAAGAAAATGATTTATCATCACATTCTCACTGCTTTTCTTATGTGGGCATATACTGGTTATTTTCAGGTATTTGGATATAATAAATATAGTAGAGTATATTCTACTTTATAAACTTATGTCTACAAATACTGGTAGTTTGACACTATAACATAATGTATTACAGTTCAAATTGTCCATGACAAATTACCATAACATTAGCAGATTAAATCACCATCTATTTCTTAATTCAAAAGTCTGTAAGTAAGAAGCTCAACCTGATGGTGTTTGGTTATGTGTAGAAAATGCATTGTAACTGAAGTAAAAATGCTGATGCCAGTGTTCCTTTCTGGAGACTTGACTTGCGAATGTTTTCATTTCCAAGTTTATTCACAATGTTGAGAGACTGCAATTTCTGAGATTATCAGGCTGAAATTCTTGTTTCATTGTTACAGTAGTGGTCTTCCATTTTTAGGAGGTCATTCATATCCTTGTTGCACAGATCTTACCAGCCTGAAAACCAGAGTATTGATTCCTTCTCGTGCTGTGAAACTCTGACTTCCTTTGTCTGTGACCCAGATTCAAAAGGCTTATGTGGTTAGGGCAGACCCACCAAGATTTTTTCTCTTTGATTGATTCAAATTAATTCAATAGTAAATTGAATCACAACTGGAAAATCCCTTTGCTATATATAATACAATCTTGGGAGCAATATTTCATACCCTCATGTTCAGTCAATCAATAGAAGGGCAAGGTAAGTGAAGTTGATTGATGGTCATTTTAGAATTTCTTCTACTACACAATGATTTTCAAAAATGTAGTTGCAGATTCTGTTTTGGATATTAATTCCTGTAATTCTATTTGTGCTATTCTCTCAGAATCAGTGATTGAGCGTTTGTGTGCGGTTTTCTTCCCTAAATTCTGTGAGTTGGCATTTTACATGAAAATAATGCTATCTATATTTCTACAGCTTTACAAATGTTTAAGGAAAGTCAGATACACAGTGCATTTAGATCTCTGTTCTATGACTTGCTGTCTTTGAGATGATAGAAACGTTATTTATTTTCATTCACAAAATAGAGGTACACTTCATAGAATTGTCTAGAAGATCAAATGAAGTGATAGCAAGGAGACCTTACAAATGCTCAAGTTATTAAGTAACTACTCAACAAAGTGAGTCCTTTACTCAGTTTTCTCATTGCTCTTGTATAGTCAAGAGAAGAATATGCACTTACATTCAGGAAGGAAATAAATACTTCTAGGACTATGAATTATTAAACATGTTATAAGGACAAAAATAGTTTGAAAGATAGTATTTCAATACTGACATGCTGATGTGTTACTGTTAAATTTTATGTTATTTCTTATTTCATCTTCTTAACTAATATGTGTTTTATGTTTTCTATTTCAAAATCTAGATTTTGAATGTTTTCATACTATGTGTATTCTCTACAACATTTCAATAAATTAATAGCTTTCTTAATTTTGGTTATAAGTTTTAAGTGGTTTATAATTTGACATACATGTGTTATAAAATTTTATCATCACTGTTACATAACTTTATAATATTGTTATATTAAATCACAAATAGCCAAGAATTATGAAACTTTATTCTCAATAATCATAATTATTAGATATTACAATTCCTTTTGCAATCCAACTATATGGATAAATATTAAATCATAATTTTAAATTGATATTTACCAAACAACCAGAATAATTAAGTATTTTGCAAATAGAGTGTAAACTACTTTTAATCTCATTTCCCCCCTAAGGATTTCATCATATACTATTCATCATTCTATAGATATTCTTTAAAGATATCAATACTCTTTTTTATTTTTGTTGGTTTTTCAAGACAGGGTTTCTCTGTGTTGTTTTGGTGCCTGTCCTGGATCTCACTCTGTAGACCAGGCTGGCCTCGAACTCACAGAGATCCACCTGGCTCTGACTCCTGAGTGCTGGGATTAAAGGCATGCACCACTATTGCCTGGCTGGATATCAATACTCTTAGTCATATATATTTACATTACTACTATTTTTCCTTATTCTATTATTTCTGTTTCCAATAGTTTTACAGAGGCCATGCATGGCATAAATTTTACTAAATGAATGAATATCAGAAAATACGAGGTGATTTGAAATATATATTTAAAAGTCATAAAGATACCTTCATATTGGAATAAGGGTAATATGTGACAAGCATTACTAAGTACATCTGTTTACAGAACAGAGTGACATAAGGATCAATTTTTATGTTAACAATTTAATGAGAATGTACACCTGTCCTATCTGATGTTTTGTAAAACACCCTAATACAGAAAGGGAGGTAGAAAAATGTAAACACTGCAAAATAAGGAGATGTATCTCACCAAGATAACTTCTTGACTTGAAGGGCCACTGCCAATGCATGAATTCTAGGCAGCTGGGGTTAAGTCTGCACAAGACCTCCAGAAGATTGGTGCCCTCACCATTTTACAATGGATGAGCAAAGGGTCATGAGGCTCAGCCTTCCCTGAGACACTATTAGTAGTTACTGGTTACTTTGAGACATAGATTCACTTTCTTCCATGGTGTAGCCACTGTAAAGTTGCCCATGCTCCAGGAAATAATCTCCTGTGCTCATGCAAAGAACTCTAATGTAACTCCATGGGAGACACACACACACACACACACACACACACACACACACACACACACACACACACACACACAAATCAGAAGAAGACAAGGAAGAGTTTTTGAGAAGAACAGCTTGAATAGAAAAAAGAAAAGAATATAAGAGAGGATAATGATAGTGGACAAATAAAAAATTCACTATAAATGCATGAACCTTAAAGAATACATTTTAAAAGGTAAACAAATAATTTCACTTGACTGAAAACAGGAATGATAAAGACAATAATAAGGGTTTAACTATCAAAAGTATAGCATTTTAATGTATTTATTTCAATTTCATACATGGATTTAAATTTCAGTAGGAAGGATAATTACTATGTGTTACATTCCTTATTTATCTTCTGTTTTTTGCTTGTTTGTTTTTCTTTATATTGACTATGCTTTGAATTTTTGAGGTATATTTTGTATTCTGTAACTGTAATTATTCTAATAAGCAATAGGAATTAACTTCAATAAAAAGAAAAGTCAATAGTATATGCACATGATTTTTTTCTGAAAATAATGCATAGTTTAAATGTAATTTCAGTCAAAATTAGAAAGAGATTGATTTTTAGTCATTAACAATCTCTAAAACCCTATTTGGAAGAATAATTCAGAAAAAAATTAAACTATTTTTTGGTGTAAGTCAAGAAGTAATGACTGAAGATACTACAGCACTATGGTTTCAATTATATGACATAGCAAACTCAAGAGAGATTTCTGTGAGAATTTTTAAATAAAATAGGTAGAATTGCAAAATCCTTCTTATACAGAAGACTGTTCTACAAGTGAGACTGAGAATTGAGCTTTCTGTGATCAGAAATGGAAACTGCATCTATCCCCTTGCACAACACAGAAAAACAAAAGCCAACTATCTGAAGAAACATGATTATGGGATATTTATGTAATTTCTTTGGAAGGACAGAGTTGAAGTATCAACAACATATTGGCAGGCACTTTATTGAAACATTGATATGCACTTAAAATTCACCATTTTGTTGTGCAAAATTCAGTGAATTTTAACATATTCAGAGGGACAGAATCATCAACTTAGTTACACAAGATTTTTATCACTCTAAAAGAATGATCCTATCTGATCCTCTTAATCCTTACTCTATCTCTTGTGGCTCTGAGAAAAAGTTAACTTACTGTTTTGTTGTGACTATGTAGAACAGTCTAGCAAATTGAATATTTTATATGTAATCATTTATATCTGCCTTTCCTCTTAGTATAAGGATTTTAAGATTCTATAAAATATTCAAGAAATATCAAGTGATTTGAAAAAGTATATAAGTAAGTCTAAGATGCACCATCACCCAGAAATAATGGATATTAATACTTGGAATATTTTGATGAAATATTTTATTGTATAATGAAAAATCATATCCTTATTAGTTTATCAATAATTCTCATTTATCTGTAATGATTAATGCTACTATGCACATTTGTGTGTAAGAATTTGTGTGATGATGCATTCATTTTTTTATCCTCCTGGAAATATGTGCAAGACTAGAGCTTCTTAGTTATTTGGTAAGTCTGTGCTTAATATGTTGAAAAGTATCAGATTTGTACCCAAAGTGCCTCAAACACTGAACATTTCCACTAGCAACAGATTTCCATACTAATTTTTCCACATCCTCACCAAGATCTGTTGTTTCTATCTTTTTAATAGGAGGCATTCTACTGTGGATAAAGTGGCAGTCCATTGTTTTTAATATAATTTCCTTCATGCTTACTGAGTTTGAAAATTTTACATGTTCAATGGTGATATATACACAGAGAAATGTATAATCACATTATTGACTCAATTTGCAACATTTTTTTCTTTTTACCTGAAGTTATAAGAGTTCTTTATAGCATCAAGTCAGATGTATATACAATTTCTCTACCCTTGCCTGTCAGTTGTCATTTTATTTCCTAATAGTGTTTTATGAAGCTTACATTGAAAAAAAATTCTTTTCACCAACTTATGATTTCTTTTGTATTGTTGGTATCAGCCATCATATACTAGAAACTATTGTCAAATTCACAGATACAAAAAATTTTGTGTCTATATTGCATTATAATAATTGAACGCTTTAAAGCAATGAATTTAGGCATTTTATTCATTTTTGATAATTTTTTTATATAATTTATAACATTTTTCATTAAAATACTTTACTTTTATCAAAGAATTGTTTAGGCATCTGGTGAAAAGTAGTTGACCATATATGTAAGACTTACTTCCTGAACTCTCAATTCTATTCAAATGATCTGCTCCCTAAGAAATATCTCAGATATTCCATTAGTGGTCTTATTTTCTTAATTGAATTTTGGATTTTCTGTTAGTAATGGAAGAGATAAAATTGACCTTTGTGTTTTGATTTTGCTCCTTTAGCCTTGATAAACTTGATTATTACTAATGCACATTTATACTACGCATAAAAGATTACAAGATATATTATTGCTTTATTCAAATAAGATAAAATTATTTATTTCTACTCCAAATGAAGTGGCTTCAGTTTATTTTATGGCTCAGTTGCCTTTATTACACTCCCCAATAGACTTTTGACTGAATATGATGAGAACTGATGTCTTTTTTAATCAGTGAAAGCTCTCTCATTTTTACAAGTAAGTGTGCCATTTGCTAAAATGGCATATTTTATATGTATGTTTTATCAGGTTAAGAGTGTCTATTGTTTTTAGTTAATTCCTTTTATTCTCAATCCTATCTCTATTGAAAGCATTCAATTAGGTAAGTGTGGGGCATAGTATGTATGTGGGTAAGATTATTGCAGTGTGATTTTTATTTTTTCTTGTATTATAGACATTTACAGATAACCAAGTTCTTTGACTTGTCACTGTGTTTTTATTCATTGTATTTTAGTATGCATTATTTTCACTTTTATTTGTAGCATTTTAAAGTCTATATTGATGTTTTCTATGACTCATTGGATGATGGGGTGTGGTTTTAAAAGCCTCTCCATTTTTTGAAATATGATCTTGCTGTGAAGCTATCCTTCTTTTTCCTGAGTGCTGGGATTCCAGGCACGTATCACCATGACAGGTGATACATTCCCAAATACTTAGAATTTTCAATTTCTTTCTGTTATTAATACCTTATTTAAATCCATTGTTGTCAAATACATGCTTTTTTATCATTTCAATACTTTGAACTTTGTTGGGTCCTGATTTATATACATTTTTAAAAAGAGTAGTTATATTCCTTTGGCAAAAAAACTGTGTTTTACCGTTGGGGCTGTAATGTTTTTAAATACACAAAAGACTCACTTGATTTATAATGTTAAAATCAGCCATTTAGTTGTTGATCTTTGTATATTTTATATTTACTTCTGGAAACACTGTATTGACATATGAAAGAATTGTGGTTGAATAATTTTTTTCTTGTTTCAATTTACTCAGCCTTTAGAAACCATTTTATTCTATTGTATTCTTAAATTAATAGGTTTGTAAGTGCTATCTTTTTATATCAAACTTTTTTCTTTGTGAGACTCTTGCATTGTATGTTTTTATACCTTTCAAGTTATTTGTTTTCTCAACTCTGAACATTATTTCTTTGAATTGGAAGATGTTTTTATTGTTTCTTTCATCATTGACTTTTAGCTATATTATGTAATTCATTCATATTATGTATAATTACTTATAAGCAAGATTTTATATACCATTTTACGAACTGTTCTCTGTGTTTTCTGTCATTTTTATTTATCTGGTTCCTTATTAATGCCTTCTTTTTCCTTCAATTAATATTTGGTTACTCTAGAGTTCTAATACTTTTGTAATTCATTATTACTTTTACAAACTTTTTTAGAAGTTAGTGTGAAAATTACGTATAGCATCACAATTCACAGTATTTTAGTTGGATTAATGTTACTTTAATGCAATGTATATACAAAAGCTGTGTTATCCCTCCCCCTAATTTATATATTTTTTATAAATTGCGTCTATTTAAATGATATGCCAATCTGTACACAGTTTTAACTTTTGCTTCTGCCGTTATATTATACATTAAATGGGAGAAAACTAGTAATAAAAAACATAGTTATGTTTCACTTTATATTCTGATGTGTTTACAACTATGTGTATTCACTATTCCTTCATGAGGATGTCATTTATCATCTGCATCCTTTTATTTATGATGAAAAGACTCCCTGTACTTCTTGCAGTGCTGTTGACAGTTTTTCTATTATTTTTGTTTTCCTAGAAATATCTTAATTTGTCCTTCATTTTTGATGGACAGTTTCTTTGAATATAGCATTCTTGTTTGGCCATCTTTTGTTTAGTATTTTAAATATGTCATTATGCTGTCTCAGATTTCATGATTACTGAAGATCTTATATGTGCAATTTGTTATTTTCTTTCTGATTTCATGATTCTTTGTTTTCTTTCAACATTTTTATTATAATGAATCTAGATAGAGATACGTTCCAGTTATCTTTTTCAGAATTCACTGAGCTTTATGGATATATAGATTAATGATTCCCATCAAATTTTAATGAAGATATTATTTGTTCATTACTTCTTTTTATCATTTCTTCATCTTTTTCTTCTCTCCTTAGACTCTAAAATCTACAGACCTTTTTATAGATTTACAATATCGTCCTATGGATTGCTGTTTCTTTATTTACTACTTTGTATTCCTCTAATAGCTGATATCAATTTTCTTGTGTTTGAGTTTGTTCATTCTTTCTTCTTACTGCTCAAATCACCTATTGGCCAACACATACAAATTTTACATTTCAGAGATTATAATTTTTAAGTTCAAAATTTTCATTGGTTCATTTTATTTATTTTTGTAGCTATAATTTTATTATGACATTGTTCTGTGTCTCTGTCTCACTCTCTGTGAAAATGTGTGTGCATGTGTGTGTGTGTGTTTGTGTGTACCTGTGTGTGTGTGTGTGTGTGTGTGTGTGTGTGTGTGTGTGTGTGTGTGTTCATGCGTGTATATGGGGTCATGTTTCACTTGTGAAGGTCAAAGGACAATTTGGGAGAAGAAATTCTATCCTTTTACCATGGATTCTATGGTTCAAACTCAGGTCATCAATCTTTTCAGTGAGCACTTTTACACACTGAGCGATCTCTCACATCTCTTTTTAATACTTCCCCTCTCTTTACTGTTATTCTCTCAATACCAGGTCAGGATCTTTGCCACGCATACAATAGAAATGAGACAGAGACAAGTAGTCAGGAGAAAAAGAAAGACTTAATTTGTGTGTCAAGCTCAAGCACCAGGAAGCCAGCTCTTAGTAAAGGGCCAGTTGTTATCTGTACCAAGGAACATGTAAGGTTTTTTTATTTACTACAGTAGGCTGAAATATGTAGTTTTATACAGATTATGTACAATTGCAGAAGATTCTTTCTTGTTCAAGAATTGAAGTGCTGGGATGAAAGACTTGCAGAACCACACCAAGTTTTTAGGTTTTTTGTTTGTTTGTTTGTTTGTTTGTCTTCATGTATTTTGGAGACTAATGTTCTGTCAGATTGTATAGCTAGAAAAAAAATTCCAGTTCTATAGGTCTCCATTAGATTAATGGTGTCTTTTCCTGTACCTCTGTTTACTACAGGGGGAAGGAAAAATCTGTTTTTTTTTCCAGAGACATGGCCTCCTGAGGGTGCATGCTAAAGTATATGGTTCAATGTCCATGGATGTGCAAACACTATTATGTAGACTCAAAGTGTCTTAAAAAAGAGTGCATAAAATTGGGAGAACAACATTGTGGTAGTGATGAGGGAGGGGAGTGAATAGGGTTGGATTTGATCAGAACACACTATGTGGATGTACAAAATTCTCAAACAATTAAAAAAATAGAACACTGAATAAAGTAGGCTTTGTTAGAGAATCAGAAGGATCTGAACAGAACCAAAAGCCTGGCCTTTGTCAAGGTAAGAAAAAAAATGATGATTACTTCTTGATTGTCTTTGAACTGGGACTTTAGAGTTTTCATGCTTTAGTATTTGAATTGGACCTCATGCCCCATGGCTTATAGACTAGAAATGCACCATTAGCTCTCTTGAGTCTGCAAACTACCCAAAACCTGAAAGTCTTATAGCTCATCAGTCTCTATAATGATGGAAAGCCAATGACTTATAATAAATTTCTATCACCGTGTTTTCTGCTGAATTCTGACCATGAAGTAAATATACTAAGTAATAATGAAAGAAGGTAAGGATGAATACAGACTTGATAAAAATAGAAAAATTTCAATTTTATTGTAATTTTTGATTCTCAGATAAAGATAAACAAAAACCATAAAGGATATTTTTTTCATTGTTGTCTGTGTTGTTTTGGTGCCTGTCCTGGATCTCACTCTGTAGACAAGGCTGGCCTCAAACTCACAGAGATCCACCTGGCTCTGCCTCCAGAGTGCTGGGATTAAAGGTGTGCACCACCGCTATCCGGCAAAGGTTAAAATTTTTATAATGTAATAATTTATTATAGCATTCTGTGTGTATATTGTTGATTGAAAGCTTTTCACTTATTTCCCTGACTACTATTTTTATTGAGGTTTCCATTATAATACTTTACCAACAATATTTTTGGCTTAACTTTTGAGTTACTTAGAAGTGCACTGGCTATTTAAAAATCTTTAAATAATAGCATCTTATTTGTTATACCATGGTAAGTGATGGCGGTATGCATATTCCATATCAATGGAATTCGTCTTAGGCCATATTCATTATATCCTATTTTCTTACCATCACTAAGATACTGTCTTAAATATGCCGCAGGAAACTTTGTCATGTTGCTAATATTCCATGTGGGGCAAAAAAGGAAAAGAGGGATTATAGCGATGCTTGTCAGGTTAAAGACACCATTTGAAAATTACATACCTTAACTCTTATCATATATCTTCAGTTTAAACTAGGTCCCACAGCCTCACATGGATGTAAGAGTGACTGAGAAACATACTTTCAGGATTCTGTAAGTTCCTATCAGTTGTAATACCATTAAAGGAAATGGGAATTTAGGATTTTGGAATTCTCTATATCTCATTTTATACTGCAGCCACTGTTAGAACAGATGAGTGCCAGAAATTTGTCTCTGTTTTTTTTTTTTTTTTTTTTTTTAATCTTGAATCAAATTCTAGGAAGAGAACAGCTAATCCCACAGTATGTGATCATCCTTTAACTACAGGTGGGGTTATCATTGGACACTGATTATTTTCCCACAAGATTGTCTCAAATGGAGGACAGGTATGTGATCAAAATGAAACTGTGGGGCTTTCAGGAAGAATCAATGGATGCCAAAAAATCAGAGCCATCAAAATATCCACTGTGAAAACAGAATGTATCTAGAAATAAAGCACTATTTGTTAACCTGCTGCTACTGTTCACCTGGGATCATGTTCTACATTATGAATACAGCAATGGGTGAGGTTTCATCTCTCTCTTCACAAAACTTAGACTCTAATGTGTAAGCTCAGGGTTCAATAAAACAAAGATTTTTTTTAGAAAGAAAATGCACAACCTACCACACAATGTAAAAATTTTAACAATATTATAAAGTATGTAGGGCCAAATAATTCAATTTTTGAGACTATCTTGAAACATAAAGCATTATGGATTTATAAAGTACACACTATATATTTTGTTGCATTAATTATATTTCACGTTTTACTTTGATATAAGATAATGAGAAGGCAAAAGACACTTCAGAGAAATTCTGTCTAGTCTTACTTTTCACCACCAATGTGTTCTACAATCACCTTCCACTGTTTGGGCCTTTTATTAAGTATCTTTCCCACTGAAGTACCAAAATATCTGAAAGAAACAACTCAAGGGAGAAAGGATTTGTTTTACCTCATGGTTCATGGGATATAGTTCATTATAGCATGCAAAGCATTGCTGGGCACTGAGTTGTGCCAGTGGTGGTAGGAGTGGACACCAACTGTTGTGACATGATAATGAAATCCGAGAGTCCTGCCCAGGAGCAGAAATGATCCATAACCCTCAAGCTCTACTCTTCTTAAAAATGCCAGTCAAGTACGACACCCTAAAATTTCTAGAACTTTCCAAAATTTTGTCATAGTCTTGGGCCAAGGATTCAAACACAATATCTTTTGGTTGAAATTTCACATACAAACCATATTCCTTTGCTTTAGAAGGGGGATTTTCATGTTAAGAGTACATCAGTATACCCATATACTTTGGTTGTATTGTGATATTTTTCATTTATCAGTCTGTCTTTGCACAATTTAATTACGTTAATGTGCATTGTCAGACATACAGGAGCTATTATATGCCCTTGTTATTAAGGCACATTAAAGAAATAAAATGTGACTCGATTTTAATTTAATTTTTCATTATTCTTTATATTTTATTATTTGAAACAATTTTTAAATTTAAATATGTTTTGTCTTTTTATTTTTTCCTTATTCTTGAGAATTTCATACAGCTTTACAATGGAATATGAACAGACATATTGTCAATTTCCTTCCTCTTGTTCCTCCATATAGTCCCTTTTCATTTTTGTATGCATATTTATTTAAATGTATGTGTGTGTTTTTGTGCATATGTGTGAGGGTACCTATGGAGGCAAGAAGATGTTTAGTCTTCTATAGCTGGAGTTACAGGTGGTTATGAGGCATTTGACATTGGTGATGTGAACTAAATTCTAGTCTTCTGTAACAGCAGCAAGCACTCTTAACTGCTGAACAATATCTCCTGTCTCATTATCTTTCCTTAAAGAGAAGGAGTTAGCATGGATTACTTCCTAGCATATAGCTTTTTATTATGTGAATTTTTTGGACAGAGAATGAGAAGGTTCAAAAGTAACAGTCTTGCATAAGCCTCGGATTTTACAAATGAATCCGTTTCATTCCCCTAGTTTTGAAACAAATATTAAATTTCTTTTCTTACACTCAAGGAATGGCATATGAGGGGAATTTTTTGGTAAGAAAATAACAAGCACAGATGTTACCACTTAACTACTTTTTTATTATGTTCTGGTGAATAATTTCTGTGTTGCAAGTACTATGAAACATAATTGCTTTTCCTTGAGACAAACTGCATAAGGGTATATTAGTTTAATAACTAAATAATCAAAGTGAACTACAAACCCTGTTAGAGTAAAACATGGTCTCTAGCAGCAAATGTGGTTAAGAGTAAAACAGGGTCTGCAGCAGCAAATATGGTTAATATAATGACTTAGGTCTGGGTGTATTCGCAAAGTCCCTCACCAAATCACTAATTCGCTTATGGAACAAGGAAAGTGTAACTCAGAGAATAATGATTTCATAAACCCTGACCTTGGGAAACTTCTATGAACTCATAGTTAGTAAATCTCTGTATTGCTGAAAACAGACTGGTTGAAATCAGTATATCACTTCTCCTTCTCCTGCTCAACACTATACTTTCTAACAATTTGGTTTAAGCCACATGAAAGAATAATCCAGAAGCATATCAAGATCTTTAAGTAGTCAGAGGGTGGACTACATGAAAGGATGGTTTTGTTGTTTTGAATGGGCAAAGTAACAAGGTCTGCTTTCAACTGGTAGACATCTAGGCAATAGGTGAGTAAAAGAAGTCACTGAATGATGATAAGGAAAAGTGATAATCTTCAGATGTTGCAATAATATAAACAAAAATCCATGACATGAACATACATTAATAATGAAACATATAAAAAATACTGTTGTAAACTATTTTCCACACTATTTTATAGACAGACTCCCTCGAGGTACGTGTATCAATTCTTACAACGAACCTCGACTGTATTGTCTTTAAGAATTATAGTTTGCCTCTGTGTTTGTAAAAGAGAGAAAAGAGGGAAAAGGGTAGTGATGAAAGAGAATCAATATACTAGTTGGACTATGGATAGCTGTAAGACTGATAATAACAAGCTCAAAAGAAACAATATATTCACCTTTCTCTTGGGGAAGAACCTTAGGTAACTGTGTTTAGAAGAATGAAGCTTACCTTTTGGGCTGGCAAGATGGTTCATCAGGTAAATGTGCCTTCTATCAAATTTAATGACATGACTTTGATCCCTGGGACCCACATAGTAGAAACAGAGGGCCTACAACTGTAAGTGGTGTTCTGGCTTCCATGTACATATCACACCATGTATACACACAACACAATACACACACACACACACACACACACACACACACACACACACACACAAATACAATATATTTTTTTAGAATTCACCTTTGACTATTTTGCTGAAGATTTTGTGTTCCTCACCCAGATATTTCATCTACTTGATCCATGACTGTAGATTCCTAACAGTTCTATGTCATTATGCCCTAGGGATATCAGCCAATGGTAAAAAAGGGGGAAAGAGATCCTAGAGAATAGTAGTCCATAGACACAATAGGTTGTCCCAGAGTTGGTGGAGTCAACTGACAACTACTCCCATGTAACTACTCAGAACCATGACTGAAAATACATAACAGGCCTATGATAGTTTTTCACCTGAATTATTCATAATTACATTTAGTTTATATCTTTATACATTCTTTACAATAATACAATTAAAATTGATTATACTATTTAATTTAAGTCTGTTAATGTATATATTTAATATGTAATCTACTAAAATTTATATTTAAACAGGGTATAGGTGGACATTTAGCAGAAGTTATTTTATATAGGTATTGCTATCATAATCTCATCAAAGTGTAACTACATAGTCTCAGATTTTCAGAAGATTTCATATACCAAAGTAGACTATGGTGCTCAGTAAAGTTAAGAGTAAAATGCAGCAAAAGGTGTCCATTTTAGAAGTAGTTGTCAAGTGGGTAATTTGGGAAATAATGTGAAAGGAAATTAAGATTTTCTCAAATACAGTAGATAAAGCCAACCTATGAGGAGAAATAGAGAAATGTTTGGATCACCAATAATCTTTGCATTCACGCACTTTCACAGATATTGTTATTAAGACAGTGCCTTTAACAACAGGTGCCCTTTATTTTCTTTGAAGCTACCAACAGTAAAAATGATCCATCTATGAGAGTCTACAAAACTAGCTCCAGAATTATCACTCATGTAATGGAAGCTTCCTATAAATTCAAGTACCAGAAACCAAGGTCTAAGCTCCAAAGATACCTGTTTTGCTTAAGCCTGCATTTTAGTTCCCACTTATTATTTCAAATAATAAAATATGGGCTTTGGGAACTTCATCTGTAAGCAATACTGCAAGATAACCAGACACCAGTAATGGGTTTATTTTTCTTTGATTTACAAATCCCTTATTTTAATCCTTTGGTAGTATCTATATCTACTTTCTCTTTACAATAGCCTTCAGTGATTATGCATGTATTCATTACATTTAAGCTAAAATAAATAAAAATCCAATGAATCAATGCCCCCTTTTAATATCTTTGTAATAATATAAATTTCTGTAAAAGAGGAGAATCTTAAAAATAAATTATAAATTTCCTTGGTTTCATTTTAATGTTTCTTTTTTTTGTCTTGAACTGATTAGATATGAACATTTGACTATTGTACCGACATAAAAAATAAAATACTTATGAGCAGAGTATTTGATTTCTCACACAACACCACGCAGCATCAGTAACTTCACCAGTATATTTTGTTCTCTTAAAGTCTTTATTTCTTTTTTATGTGTCTCCATTAAAATTACCAACGCTGAATGGTGATAATCCTTAAGCTGGCTATTTTTGCAACACTATCATTAGCTATCCACTGAGTTGTCATACAGGTGACAATAGAAATTGGCTTGGAAATAGGCAACTGAGTAGGGAGGAGGGTATGCCAAAAAGAAGGTGGAGATGTACAAGGGGGTCACTAGTGGATGAAAATAGCCCAAACTAAACTTGGCTTCTTTTACAGTTTTGTTGGCAGGTATGCACTGTTTATATCAGCAAGAACTGGTGTTAACAAGGATAAGCCTAAGGCAACTGAACAGTATAAACCCATTAATGAAAATATCCAATTCAGCTGACTACATTGTAATTACTGAGGTGAAAGAATGAATACATCACATTTAGAAACTGATTTGAAGTCAATTTACAAGAGACAATGTAATTCAAAATAAAGTTAAACTAATATGGCTACTGGGATAAGTGATGAATACATGACCTTTAAGTTTCCCTCCTTTCCTTTCATCTCCATTTCACAAAGAAGTTGATATTGAAATATCAATTGTGTGATAAAGTCACACAAATATGTCTTAAAAAGTCTTAAAATAAGCACTGTCAATAACAACGAATAACCAGGTTCACTATGAAACTCCATTATATATGAGCCCTTAAAAAAATAACCAATAGTACAAACTACATGTCACCCAATGGTTTAAACCATTTTCTTCACTGATAAACCATTTTATTCACTAAAAGAGTGAAGATAAAAGACAAAAGAAATGTGTCATCTACATCTACTCTTCAGATTATTTCTAAGACACAGAAAAGCTTAATAGAATATTTAAACTTACTCCATGCTTAATAGAACTAGAGATCAAACTCTAAGACTCCAAACACCAAATTCTTTCCTTTATTTATTTTACTACACCACATAAAGACAAAATATGATCTTAAGAAGAGATTTATATTTAATCTTATTTATTTGTGTTTGTACATGCCTGTTTAAACATGTGTGCATATGCAGTAGCTTGCATGTGGAGGTCAGAGGACAATTTAAGGGAATTGGTTCTCTACTTTCACCATTTACCCTGGGAATTAACTCAGGTCATCAGGCTTCGTAACAGATATATTTACTTCCTAAGCCATCTCACCAGGCCTCAATGAAAGAATTAAAAGTTAACTCATTTGATCTTGCTCTGTTTTGAAAAAGAAAGGGCTAAGCAATGCACTTTGAGACTCAATAGAAAGGGTATCATTTTCAGAAAACATTGTCCATATAATTACTGTCCTCTGTTTAACTTTATCACATAAGCTAAATTAAACCAAAACCCTGTCCTTGATTTCCATTGTCATCTCATTAAAATATTGCCTATCCTATTAGAAATCAACCTCTTAAATTTACAGTTAATTATGAAAGTCAAGCACACTTTCATTTACTGACAGCAACTGATACTTCTAATGAAGTCAGGTGACTTTAGTTCAAATAAACAAATGATTATGGTTGACAGCAAAAGTGTAAACAAGGTTCTAATTAAATTAATGAATATGCTAACTGTTATGGTGTCTTCTAGGACAGAAGAACTTATATTTAGTAATTAGGACTACAAAACATGAAAAAAAAAAGAATGTCATGGTGACAAAATCAAACTCCAGAAGTTTGTAAATTGACAAAGGAATATGGATAATTGTCATTTATTCAGTATCTAGACTCCCTCTACATGAGGAAGGCTATATATATTTTTCTTTTCAAATTTAAAGCACACTGCTCAAAATAGGATTGAAAATATCCTTCCTGCAACACCATTTATTCCTGGGAAAAGAGAACATTTCACAATTTTACACCCATATTATACTAAAATTACAAAATGTTAAAAAGAAATCCCTGGAAAACACACAAAAACGAGGGCATATGTCTTTATGGAATGAAAATTAAATTATCATAAGATTTTTTTCAGTAATACTTCATGCCACAGGTAAATGGAATGTCACTTTTAAGGAACTTTAAACAATAAAACTGTAATATACCAAAAAAATTAACACCCATCTATAAGAATTCAAATATCTTCTACAAATTTACATTGTGAGAAATCTGAAGAATAAACTTCAAGTAATGAGAGTTGCTTAGTGACAAGATCAAATAGACCAATATTAATAACTAAATATAAATCACCAAACAAGAAAATAAAGCCTGAATTAGAAAATGTGCATGTCAATACTAATTATATCAATATAGATGTAACACAACAAAAATGAAATGAATAAAGAGCATATCAAAAATTATATTAATTTATATATTTATAACTGTGTAAGAGTTTTACACTTATTAAGTTTTTATTCTATAATTGTTGTTCTGTTATTGAATTAAAGAAATGCACAACTTTTTCAAAATTTAATTTTATCATTTATGGTGTTGGGAACTGAACTGAGGGCCCATACAAGACTTTAAGTGCTCTTAATCAATGAGTCATTTCTCTTTGCCTTCTTCTGCTTTATAAAGGAATGGTGTTTTTTTATGTATTCTTTGTGAATTTCATGCAATATATATTTTTCTATTCAAATTTTAATTTTTTTCTAACAATATGTTTTGATCATAATCTTGCTCTTTCCTACCTCCTTCTTGATCCCCTCCACCTCCCTACTCAATCAACTCCAAGTTCTTTCTCACTCTCTCTTTAAAAAATTCAAAATAATCCACATGTGATGGTGCACACCTTTAATCCCAGCACGCAGGAGTGAAAGGCAGGCAAATTTCTGTGAGTTCTGGGCCAATTTGGTCTACAACATGAGTTCTAAGACAGCCGAGGCTATTGAACAGAGTAACCCTGTCTCAGAAAACAAAGGAAAAAATTGAAAAAAAAAAAAAAAGCCAAATAAGATTTAAACGTATGTGGTGATGTTTTATTTGTGCTTTAATAAATAAAGCTTGCCTGGAGATCAGAGGAAATAACAAGCCATTTTAAGTAAACAAAGAATTCAGGTAATGGTAGCACACACACTTAATCCTATCACTTGGCAGGCAGGATCTCTGTGTGTTCAAGGCCACACTGGAAACAGAGTCAGGTGTGGTAGCACAGGCCTTAAATTCCAAAACTAGTTAACCATGGAGGTCTACAGCTCTGTACAGACAGACAGGAAGTTACAGACCTGGATAGGAAGAGGAAGTGATGTAGCTGAATAGAGAGAGCAAATCATCTGACAGAGCAGCCAGGAAGTCGCGGCACTTGGAAGCTACAGAGTTGGTGAGGTAAGGTTGGCTGGTGGCTTTCCCTATTTCCCTGATCTCTCTAAGGCTTCCACCCCTATATTTGGCTCTGTGATTTTTACTTAATAAGACCATTTAGAAATCTGTCTACAAAAATATCAAATAAACATACACAAAAATATCCTTAGAGTCTGTATTGTGTGGGCCAGTTGCTTCTGGGTATGGGGCCCCCTCTACCGTGTGGTTGATATATAGAATGGCACTCCATGGGAGAAAAATGATATTCTGTTTCCTAGCAGGTATGAATTACACAGAGAGTTCCTTGGTTTGTGGTAGATTTTGTGTTCACTTTCCCTTCTCAATGCTGTTATTTTTATCTGGTTTGAAGTTGTGCAGGTCTTGTGTGTGGTGGCATAATCTCTCTGAGTTCATATGGGTATCAGTACTGTTGTGTTTGGAAGATGACGTTTCCTTGGAGTCAAACACCACCTCCTGATTACAACCTTTCCACTTTCTCTTTGGCATAAACCCCTCATTGTAGCCGGATAAATCTTTCCCACCCACCGGTACCCGAATAACCAGTTACAGGCTTAATATTAATTACAAACTGTTTGTTCTATGGCTCAGGCTTTTTTGCCAGCTAGCTCTTTCATCTTAAATTAACCCATTTCTATTCATCTCTGCATTGCCATGTGGCGTTATCAGACTGCTGGCATCTTGCTCCTTGGGTGGCTGGCTGGCATCTGCTCTGACTCCACCCTTCTTCATCTCTGACTTCTGTTTGAGTGTACCGCCTAATTTTATTCTTCCTCAAGAATGACCAAACTGATTTATCAACCATTGAGAGCAACACATATTCACAGCATACAGAAAGACCATCCATCCCACAGTACCTCATATTTGAGGGTAGAGTCTTGATAAGCACAACTAATGTAATGATGGATACTCCAAACTATCTCACTTTCTTCACATTGTTCATTTGTGGATCTCTTCATTAGTGACCATCTGCTACAAGTAGAAGCATCTCTGATGAGATTTGAATGAAGCACTAAAATATGGTTATAGCATTAAATCACTAGAAATAATTTCATTTATGTATTCCTTTAGCAGAATAATAGTAATAGGTTTTCCTTTAGGCCCATATTTTGTCTAATCTCAAGTTTTTGTTCACTTTAGCAGTGTCATTTATGAGTTACATCTCATGGAATGGACCTTAAGCCCAGTTTTTAAAAATGTATTTGGTTACCACCATAATATTTGTGGCCCTGTTGCACCTGTTTATCTTGCCTGTAGACCTCTGCTGTTCCTGGATTAAAGTGTGATAAGTTCCTTCCAGCAACATGAATGTTAATTGTTCCAGTTATTTAGTGACTCCTTTAGTATATGTATATATTTTAGGAAGGTTCTATATTGGTAGGTCTCCATATGGCTTTTCAAAAGGCCTTTTACGTGTTAGTTGTCCCTCTCCATATTTTCTCCTGCACCCTCCATTTAATCCTTTTAGTTTCCCCTTTATATCTCTAGCACACTATACTCTATTTTCCTTTCTTTGAATAGTTCCTCCTATCCATTGGTACTTTACTAGTTACATAACTTCTCTTTTTATTTAGCCTGAAATACCTTGTTTTATTTTGTTTTTGATTAAAAGGAATTTCATGTGGAACTGTGATATAAGTTGCAATAGCAACAGATAAACCTCAAATTACTTAATTAGAATTGCAAGCATTGATTTGAACACATACTTTTTTTCTTCCTATGGGTATTTCATGTTTTATTTATCCAGTTTCTACCAATAGATCCTTATATTGACTCAAACACTTAGATAGCAGAAGTGTATTTGTATTGTAGTATACATTTTTCAAATGTTTTTAGAAGTTGAGAACTCTTATACCATTTTTTAAAGTTTACTTGTTTATTTAAAGTGGATTTTTTTTGCATTTTGCATATTACCCACTGTTTCTCCTCCCTCTCCTTCTTCCTCTCCCCCTCCCACCTCTCCCTATTCCACCCCCCACCCACTCATCATAGGGGGTAAGGCCTCCCTTGTGTAGTCAACACAGGCTGGCATACCAAGTTGGGGCAGGCCCAAGCCCCCCCGCCCCCCGAATCAATGCTGAATAAGGCATGACACCATAGGGTATGTGTAGTTTTTTCCTGTCCTGCCTGGCCCCCCCCATGGTCCTGCAGCCCACTTATAAAATAATCACTCAGAAGCTTATATTTATTATAACTGCATAGCCATTAGCTCAGGCTTATTATTGAATAGCTCTTACTCTTAAATTAACCCATTTCTATAAATCTATACTTTGCCATGTGGCTTGTGGCTTACCGATACTTTACATCTTGCTTCTTCTGACAGAGGCTAGCAGCATCTCCTCAGCTCTCTCTTCTTCTCTCCTATCTCTCCAGTTAGAATGTCCACCTAACCTTATTCTGCATCACCATTGACAAAACAGCTTTATTTATCAACCAATCAGAGCAACATATTTTCACAGCATACAGAATGACATCACCCATCATTTTCCCCTTTCTTTCTATTCAAAAGAAAGGTTTTAACTTCAACATAGTAAAATTACATATAACAAAACAGTTATCTAGCAAGAATTACAGTTACAATATCTAGTCTATTTGTATTTGGCAAAATTAAAGAAAATATTGTATCTATCCTATATTTGTGAGTCTAAAGTTTCATATCTAATTTATCTTTTATCACAACCAAGGAAAATTATAACTATCTAGTCTTCAACTACATCAAAGACCTCAGAAGGAAATAATATTACCTAAGTAAACAGGAAGAGCATTGTAAGCAACTTACAAAAATCTAGAATGACAGAGGCAGCTGGATACCTGGACAGGGGCATCCATTCTTCAGCCCACAGGCCTAGAGTCTCTCAGTCGCTTCTCTCTGTGTCTTGTAGAATTTCTGGCAGTTTCTTCTGCGAAGAAGGATCCTGAAGGACCATCTCATCTTGCAAAGTTTAGTGGTCACCTTCCTATGGGGCCTGAATGTCCAGTCAATACAACATTTTGTCAAGCAGTCCATGCAGGAACAGTTTCTTGCCCAAATGGCTATTTTTGCCAAGAAAAAGATAAACTCCATATGGAGTGTCTTCAATACACATCTTTCTCTCTGAAGTAAATCAGTGCTGCCAGGAGCAGACATGTCTCATTGTCCAGGAAAGTCTAAGTTTTTAAAACATTTTAAATGCCATATTCTGTAGGTCTTTGAAGTGTTTGAAGATTACCTACCTAACTGAATTATATCTATGTATACCTAGACAACTTAACGACAATAAGTTTGACTATCATAGAAGACTAATTATTAATCTGTATTTCTTAATTGTTCATTACAATTTAAATGAGCTGCACAAACATAATACCTTAAACAAGAGTAGAAATATACATACAGTATAAGAAAAGTAACTTTAAAATTGTATCAATAAACTAAAATCTATACCAATGTAAAACATTTTAAACAAGTTGCTCTTTAAAAGTAGGTTCAAAAATCTACCCTTTTATCCTATCAAATCTGCATTCTATATTTCCATATCATATCCCATCTTTCCTCTTTTAGAATTATATTGACTATGACCAATAATAATTTTTAACCAACAACCTAAACAAAGACACACATTCATAATCCATTTTTGGGGGGAATGTGGGTGTAGTTTTCTAGGCTACTTCCTGATGATAAAGGGTGCTGTATTCTTATGGAGATCCTGAGAAAATTAAGAATATGGTCAAGTCATGACTGGAATAGTCTGTGAGGCTGCATTGTGTGAGCCAGTTGCCTTGAACCCATTTTGGATGTTGGATTATCTGGGCCATGATATCATCGGAAACCTTTCAGGAGGTCTTGGCTGATCAAACCATATTAGTCTTGAAGCAATCCACAGGTTCTCATCTTCTGTGGAGACAAAAGTGGAACCTCTTTTCCAAAACAACATATCTTTAGACATAAATTTTGAAATCGAGATACCTTTAAAATATACATATTAATTTCACTCAGCAGCTATTATAATCAAATGTCTCTCTGTAGTTAAAAATCCCAAAGACAATATAATCCAGACTCTCTGTGTGATATCCATCTTTATGTGGCTTATTTTTATATTACCTTTTCTATCTCTTTAAAGACTTTATTTTTTAAAACTTTCTATTTTTTATATAACTGTCTATATTTCTTTTCCTCTCTCTTTTAAGTCTATGTATATTTTTATGCACATTATAAACCGTTTAGAGGTTTATCTTGTCTGAATCTGTCTTATTTTGAATCTATAATCCTTTTCTGGCCAGAAGAGACTTTAAACTGCTAAAATGTGTGGCCAGGATGAAAAGCTGCAGCCTTGGCTGCTTACTCTGCCCATTTCAGCTTTTCAACATGGCAGAGGTAATTCACCTCCAGCTCTGGGCCATGTGTGCCATCAACTCTCGGAAGCAGTGGTCTTCCATCCAGCAGCATGTAGCCCAAAGACCTTATCTTTCTTTCCGTTTTATTTTTGTCTGTTATAGCAAAAGCTTTATCCACCATGGACCCTGCTGCCTGACTTGCAGATGCCACCATGTACAGTGGCAGGAATCTGCCATGCTGCACTCAAAACTATACACAGTGAACCCCTCATACTGTAGCTCAAGTCCGAATGGCAGGGTATCTCTGTACCTTGGCATCTCTATATCTTGAACTGTATGAGACATGAAGTAGAAAGCTGTTTTGGGATCCATTAGTGTGTGTTTAGAAGCTCTTTTTAAACTCTTTCAGGCCTTATAGAAATTCAAGAGCCCCATGTTCATACGCCAAATATAGTTTGAAGTTTTTTCTGGTCCTGCCTGCCCCCTCCCCCGCAGTCCCGCAGCCCACTTGCAAAAGAATCACTCAGAAGCTTATATTAATTATAACTGCATGGCCATTAGCTCTTACACTTAAATTAACCCATTTCTATAAATTTATACTTTGTCACATGGCTTGTGGCTTACCAGTACTTTACATCATGCTTCTTTTGGCAGCTGCTAGCAGCATCTCCTCAGCTCTCTCTTCTTCCCTCCTATCTCTCTGGTTAGAATGTCCTGCCTAAATTTATTCTGCCTCACCATTGGCCAAACAGCTTTATTTATCAACCAATCAGAGCAACATATTTTCACAGTTTACAGAACGACATCACCCATCAGGAATGGGCTCTAAAAAAGCCAGTTCACGTACTCGAACTCAGAATGAGTCTTGGTCCAGTTGGCAGGGGACTGACAAGCGGATCAAGCCATGCATCTGTCACCCTCATTCAAGGGGTCTAGTGTGGTCTCATGCAGGGTACCACCTGTCAGTCCAGAGTCCATGGGCTCCCACTAACTTGGGTCATCTGTCTATGTTTTTTTCCCATCATGATCTTGTACCCCCTTGATCTTATAGTCCCTCCTCCATCTTTTCAACTGAACTCCAGGAGCTTGGCCAAGTGCTTGCCTGTGGGTCTCTGAATCTGCTTCCAGAAGTTGCTAGACTCATACTTTTATAAAGATAGAGGAAACTATACAACTAACATGCAAAATTTATTATGTTGACTTATAGGTTTACATATTTTATGTAGTATAAGTATAAAAATATAATTTTACATTTAATATTATATTATATATGATTTCCTATCTCTCTTGAAAAGACGCATAAACAAATACCAGCAGTTCAGTAACAATCTTGAAATACCACTTACCACTACAACTAAGCAATGTATTTTGGAGAAACAGCGTTTTGTAGATGGAAGTTTCTGTTCTACCAACATTCCCAAATACCCAGCAGTTGCTTCCCAAATTGCCATACAGAAGCTTATATTAATTACAACTCCTTGGCCATTAGTTCAGGCTTATTACTGACTAGCTATTACACTTAAATTAATCTATAATTTTTAATCTATGTTTAGCCACGTGGCTTGGTACCTTTTCTCATTTCCACATTCTCATGTTGCTTCCTCTGCATCTGGCTGGTGACTCCTGACTCTGCCCTTCCTCTCCCCAGAATTTTTAGTTCGATCGCCCTGCCTATACTTCCAGTCTGACTACTGACCAACCAGCATTTTATTAAACCAATTTGAGTGAAAAAATCTTTATAGTGTACAAGAGCATTATCCCACAACACTTTCCTTTTTGTTCAATTAAAAAGAAAGGCTTTTAACCTTAATATACTAAAGCAAAAACAGTTATTAAATAAATTACAGTAACAATATCCAATCCATTTGCATTTGACGAAATTGGAGATAATACTTCATTATCTATTTTATCTTGATAAGTCTAAAGTTTTGTATCTAATTTATCTTTTATTGGGAGAGATTCGTCCAGACTGCTGGACAAGGCAGGACCAGAGAAAATTCCATCTACATTTGGCACCCAGATGTGGTAGCAAGAATTTCCACTCAAAACATGAGAAATCTTTAAAGAAAAGAAAGATTCTAAAACAGAACTAAAACCAGCATTCCCAGTTGTATCTTTCAGGCAAGCCATGATACAGAGATGCCATGGTGTGCAGGCTTCAGTTACAGCATGGCAGGTTCACAGTATATGGGCTTGACTATAACATGGCAGATTCCTGTCATGGTACACAGAAGTGTCTCTAAGCCTTGCAGCACACTGCATGGTGGATTTAGCTTTTGCTAGTATAAACAACAACAACAAAAAAGGTTTCTGGGCTACATGCTGCTTGATGGAGGCATAGACCCACTGCTTCCCAGAGTCGGTGGTGAGCATGGCTCCTAGAGCTGGCAATAAACATACCTCTGCCACGTTGGGCAGCTGAGGAGGGTGGAGTCAACAGCCAGGGCTGCTGCTTTCATCCTAGCCACAGAGCTTAACAGTTTAAAATCTCTCCTGGCTGAAAAAGATTCACAATAAGACAGACTCAGATGGAATAAAACTCTAAATGGTTTATAATATATGTAAAAGATACATAGGCTCAAGAGAGAGAAGAGAAAAGACATAGATAATCATAAAAATAAAATAAAGCCTTAAAAAATAAAATAATGTATAAAAATATAATAAGCTACATAAAGATGGAAACTACCCAGAGTGTCTGGATTTTGTTGTATTTTGGGATTTTTAACTGGAGAGAGACATTTGATTGTAAAGGCTGCTTCAAAATATGGGTCTAAGGATATGTTTCTTGGAATGGAGGCTATGTTTTTGTTTTCACAGGAAGCAAGAGACTGTGGATTTGTTTCAGGTTAAGATAGATCAGATTTGATCAAGCAAGACCTCCTGAACCTTGACAGATGATATCTATCAGCAAAGGTTATCGTCGGTCTTCCCAGGACTTGACCATTATCTTGAATTTTCTCAGGATCCCTATAAGATTAACAGCAACCCCAATCAGCCGGCAGTAGCCTAGAGGACTACAGCCATATCCGACCCCCCCCCAAAGGATTATTGATATTTATCTTTGTTTAGTGGCTTGGTTACAAATTGATACTGGTCATATTTAATCTCTTTCTAAAAGAAGAAAGGGGTGTATGATATAGAAATGTAGGATATAGATATGATTGGATAAAAGGGTAGATGATTGAATCTACTTTTAAAAAGCAACAACTTGTTGGAAATATTTTGCATTGTTATAGATATTAGTTTATTGATAAAAATTTAGAGTTAATTTTGTCATACTGTATGCATATTTTTACTCTTGTTTAAGGTACTATATTTATTCAATTCATTTAAAATTATAATGCATAATTAATAAATGTGTACTAATAATTAGTCATCTATGATAACCAAATTTATAGTCATGTTGGTTATGTTTAGGTAGGTAATCTTCAAACACTTCAAAGACCTACATAATATGTTATTTAAAATGATTTAAGAACTTAGACTTTTCTTACTTTTCTTGACAGTGAGACATGTCTGCTCCTGGCATCACCAATTACTTCAAAGAGGATGATGGACATCAAAGAAACTCCATGTGGAGTTTGTTTTCTTTATGGAAAAAGTTAGCTATGTGGGCAAAGAAAGTATCCTTGCCTTGACTGCTGACAGTATGCTGTACAAATCGGGCAAACAGGACACAAAAGAAAATGACTGATTGCAGAACTTTGCCAAGACAAGGTGGGACAGTCCTTCAAAAATTCTGCTTTACAGATAAGTCTGTCAGATATCCTAGGTCTCTAGGCTAAAGATGGATGCCCCAATGTAGCAGAGGAACTTTGGATGACTCTCCAGGTAGCCTACTGTCCCTGTCATTAGTTAACATTACATCCTTCTGGAGTCTTCGATGGAGTTGAAGACTAGATAGTTATAATTATAGTTTTCCTTAGTCATGATAAAAGATAAATTAGATATGAAAGTTTAGACTCACAAATATAGAATAGATGATAGAATATTTTCTTTAAATCTGCCAAATACAAGTAAACTAGATATTGTAACTGTAATTTTTGCTTGATAACTGTTCTATAATATGTAATTTACTATGTTAAAGTTAAAACTTGCTTTTTTGATTAGTCAAAAAAGGGGAACTGCTGTGGGATGTCTTTCTGTATGCTGTGAATATGTGCTGTTATGATTGGTTAATAAAGAAGATGCTCAGGCCTATGTTGAGTCAGGTTATTGCAAGGCAGGAAATCCAAAAGAGAGATAGGAAGCAGAAAAGAGAGGCAAGTGAGATGCCAGCCCACTGTCCAAGGAGCGGTACATAACAGGATGCAGGTAAAGCCATGGAACATGTGGCAATACATAGATTAATAGTTACAATGGAGTTTATTTATAAGAGCTAGCTAGTAAGAAGCCTGAGCCATAAGCCATATAATTTGCAATTAATATTAAGCCTCTGAGTGATTATTTTATAAACTGACTGTGGGGCCAGACAGAACCGGATAAACATGGGTCTGCAGGCCCAGGTGGGACCAAAGAAACTTAACAGTTACAGCTTATTCCATTTTTCTTCAGAAAATGTTCTAGGAAAGGAAAAGTAACTGATTACAGTTACTATATAAAATCTCTATATCTATCTATCTAAAATTATATCAGATAGCAAGGAAGCTACAGAAATCTACTTTGGTTCTATTAAATTGACTCAGGAGTAATTTCCAAAATCCTTCTACTTTGACTCCCCAAAACAAGTGGTGAGACCTGTCATAGCAATACCCCACTTCTAATACCAATTTGACATTATAGTATATCTGCATGGATTGCAATTTTAGGATGAGTGAATCCTGAACCAGATTCAAATTATAAACGTTTCCTTTATTTTCATGGAGAATACCAAGATCCTTGTGCCTCAGGGTAATTATCTTTGCTGCTTTGTGTACTTTTCTATGACTTTTTATGTGTTAGGTCCATTCTTATCCTTCACAATACTTACAGGCAATTTTCTCCTATCACTGCATGTCTGGTCATTTTTTATTTCATAGCATAAACTACAATGAATTTGTGTTCTTTTTTCTTTACATGTTTATTGTTTATGTATTCAAACTGAAGGTAAAGTTTATGAAAACAAGGCACTTGTGAATATATTCTATAGCTATCATTTTCTACCTAACTATATTCTGTCCACCTATTTGCTTATCTAACTTTACTGTATATGTAAATAAAATGGACAGTTTGAGATGAAGTTTCTTTTTTTGTTGTTGTTTTGTCTTTCAAACTAAAATTGAAATCCTGCCTCTGTAAAATAAGGAGCCATCCTTTGGAGTTTTTGTTTCTTGTTGTTCTTTTTCAATATATTCTATTGTGAGATCCATGAGCTTTCTTTTTGTGCTATTTTTGATATTCTTCTATGTCATTATTTCATACAAGAGTTACAGAAATACACAGAGATACACAGAAGAATGTTATAGGCATCTTGTTTCCTCTGTTCCTTATTGAGCACCTTGTTGGGAATGCATCCATTAGTCATGTATATCTTCCCTTGAGTTCTTTGTTCACAAGTTTTCCTAGACTACTTATTCAAATCAGGAAAGGCAAGACTGATCTAACTGTCCAAGGACCTATATATCCACTGTGCTATAGAAGAACTTGCTGTGTTTCCTGGCAAGCTTTTAAAGTGCAGTACCTGGAATGCCTGGGAAATCTACTTCCTCTGAAGTATATCCCAGAGTTTGGGTAAACACCCAATTACTGTGGTTGTCAGAATGTATGTATCATCCAGAGGTAGAACAGAGCTTTGTAGAGAGATAGTCCTTCATTTTACAACAAGTAACTAACAAAAAACTAAGTTAAAACAAAACTGGATAGAATAAAATAAAAATGATTATAGTGTTTTAGAATGAAGTCTAGAACTCTAAATGCATGTGAGTTGTGGAACCAAGGGAGTTGAGTTGTTCAAAGTGAATTCCTATTTTCTACCCTCTTTAGAATGGAGCAGGTCTGATTATTTATAAAAAGTAATACTGCAGTTCCTCCAGGGTACTTCACATTATAGAAAACTCAGAGATTTCCAACTCAACAGTAGTGTCATCTCAGGGCTGATGTTGATTTTTGATGTGAATATTGAGGAGGAAATTGGCCTCAGAGGGATCTCTTTTTATAATTTCTTCAGTTAAAAGAAGTCAGACATGATCCTGAAGATTTCTTTGTTTTGTTGACTCTGCATTCCTATGATGCACTTACTTGGAGGTATCTCGGTTCCTTAATGAAGTGCATCCAGTGGGTAGCTGAGAGTCTAGAGGAGTTAAGCTTATTTTAGACAGTGCTGGTGGGACCTTATCTACTGATATTGTGAAAATGGAACATTAATAGTCAGCTGGAACAAAGTGAATCAT
This sequence comes from Peromyscus maniculatus bairdii, assembly GCF_049852395.1. NCBI lineage: Eukaryota > Metazoa > Chordata > Mammalia > Rodentia > Cricetidae > Peromyscus > Peromyscus maniculatus. The sequence continues at coordinate 59,598,735 of NC_134875.1, read as the reverse complement.
TAGCAATCTCAGAAAAGAAAGGATAATGATCGTACTAAGATGCTGTTTTCCAGATACCCAGTAAAGACACTGAACATAGTCTGTATGGAAGACTGAGGCTTTGAAGGGGCAATGGTATAGGACATAGGAAAGAGGCTGATTTCTTTAATATACTTGCATGTTGCTGTCTATTGAATTTGCACTACTAAGAACTTATTGTCTATTTTAATTCAAATATTTAATTCCTTGTATTCAAATTATAGTCAATGGCAAATTAGAATAAAATTATTCATAAGAACCATAGATAATATATTATTGTTGACAGATCATATTTTAGTCAACTGCTGAAAAATGCAAACAACTATTGTCTAAAATTGAGAAACATAAGATATCTGTCATTGCTAGACCAAATAGTTAAAAGTGAATCAGAAATTTCTGCCAGTGTTATTTTCTGTTGTCAGTCAGCTATGCTATCACTTTCAATCACTTGACGTTTCCATAGAAATCTAGGAAGCAAAGTGATTAAATAAATAAATATTGAGGTTTCAACAATGGCCAGTCATTTACATAATTTTATATTAAATCCAATTTCACTCAATTTGCAATTAAATTTTCAGGGTAGGAGGATATGTTGTTTTATCATTTGAATAAACCATATCCTACATATCAGGAGCAAGAATGGAATCAAGATGGCAATAACCAAGTGCATATGTTATTAATACGGCTTGTTGGTATTTTTTATCCTGTCTACCGAGAACTCAGACCATAAGGCCTTCTCTTTGTTGCATTGTAGAGTTCAATTTGGGTCTATTCCAGAATATTACTAAGATGTCAAATGTCACTAGAGGCAGGACTCTGACACTGGAGACATAACTTTTCTAAATCTCTCTCATATGACTCTCGGGTTAATATAAACCAAACAGTACAACAAAAAGGCAACTGCATAAATTGCCAGCGTGCCCTGAGAACACCAATCCCAATCCTCGAAACACTTTTACACATCAAATGGAAAACTAAATTTATGAATTAGGTGAAATTATTTTGCAGTTATACCATCCCAGACACCATTTTCAACTCAAAGAAACATTTTGTCTTAAAAACTCGTATACTTCTTGGTCTATGAGGCTTCAGTGATACATTTGAATACAAATGTCTCATGTATAAGATATGATATAAATTACACTGTGATAATAAATGTGTGATTAATACTCTTTTCCACTCTGTTAGGTGATATCTTCAAAAATCTATTTTTAATTTTTTTCACTTATCGAAAATAGATACTTTTTATCATTCAATATATCCTGATTAGTGTTTCCACTCTCTCTATGCTTCCCAGTTCCTCCCCACCTCCTCTCCCATCTGGATCCACACACTTTCTATCTGTCATTAGAAAAGAACAGAGTTTTAAGAGACAACAACCAAGCATGACAAAACAAAATATAATATGATGAAGCAAAACTTTCATATCAAAGTTGGACATGGCATTCCAACAAGAGGAAAAGAGTACTAAGAGCAGGCACAAGAGTCAGAGACACACTTGTTCTCACAGTCAAGAGTCCCATAAAAATACTAAGCTAATAGCTATAATAAATACACAGAGGACCTAGTACAGATTTGTGTAGTCTCCATGCTTGCTGCTTCACTCTGTGAGCTCATATGCATCTTGCATAGTTGGTTTAGAAGGCCTTGTAATGCTGTTGTCCTTCATTCTCTCTTGCTCTTACAATCTTTTAGCCTCTTCTTCTGCTGTATTGTGTAAGCTCTGAGGACAAAGTTTTGACTGAGACCTCCAATTTAGTTTCTCTTTCTCTGCATAATATCTGGCTGTGGTAGATAATATCTGCATCTGTTCCCATCTGCTGCCACAGGGAACCTCTCTGATGATGATTGGATAAGGCACTGATCTATGCATATAGCAGAATATCATTAGGATTAATTTTATTGAATTTTCTTTTAGCTCCACAGATTTTGTTTTTGTCCTAGGTCTCTAGGCTATCTTGCCTCTGGCTCTTGGTTATCCAAGCAGTATCAGATATGGGTTCCTTCTTGTGGAGTGGGTGTTAGGTCAAATCAGACAGCAGTTGGTTCCTCCCACAAATCCTGTGTCACCATTGTCCTAGCATAATTTGCACTATGTTTCCACTGCACTAGATGTCCACATCACTGCCCAAATGCTCCCCAAATTCCATCCATTTATCCCATACTCTCTCCCTCTATTCTGTCTCATCCCACATGATCTCCTGCTTCTGCTCATGACCTCACCTGTCTATATTTAGCCTTAAAATCTATTCTATTTCCCTCTCCCAGGGAGATCCATGCATCCCCCATAGAACCCTCATTTTTACCTAATCTCTCTAGGTCTACAGATTTCAGCTTGATTATCATTTACTTAATAGCTAATATCCAATTATAAGTGAGTACATATCATATTTATCTTTGTGAATCTGGGATACCTTACTCAGGATGATTTTTTCTAGTTCTATCAGTTGCCTTTAAATTTCATGATATTATTTCTTTTAAACAGCTGAGTAATATGCCACTGTGTAAGTTTTACCTATCCATTCATTAGATGAAAGATATCTAGGTGGTTTCCAGATTTTGGATATTATTAATAAAGCTGCAATGAGCATGATTGATCAAGTGTCCTTGGAGTAAGATGGAGCATTAGATGGGTATATGTCTGAGAGTGGTGTAGCTGGGTCTTGAGGTAGATTGATTCCCAACTTTCTGAAGAACCACCATATTGATTTCCATAGTGGCTGAACAAGTTGTGTTCCCACCAGCAATGGAGGAGTGATCCCCTTTCTCCACATTCTCATCAGTATGAACTGTCACTTGTACTATTGATCTTAGCTATTCTGAAAGGTGTAAAATGGAATCTCAAAGTTTTGATCTTCATTTCCCAGATGGCTAAAATGTTGAATATTTCTTGGTTTCTCAGCCATTTGAGGTTCCTCTATTGAGAATTCTCTGTTTAGATCTATGTCCCATTTTTAGTTGTTTTTTATAGCTAGTTTCTTGAGTTCTTTATATATTTTGAATATTAGTCCTCTATAGGGTGTAGAGTTGGTAAAGATCTTTTCCCATTCTGTAGGCTGCCATTTTATCCTATTAACACTGTCCTTTGCCTTACAGTAGCTTTTCAGTTTCATGAGGTCCCATTTATTAATTGTCAATCTTAGTGCCTATGCTATTGGTGTTCTGTTCAGGAAATTGTCTCTTGTGTCAATGCATTCAAGGCTATTCCCCATTTTCTCTCCTATCAAGTTCAATCTATCTGGTTTTATGGTGAGGTCTTTGATCTACTTGGACATGAGTTTTATGCAGGGTGGTAAATATGGATCTCTTTGCATTCTTCTACATGCAAGCATTCATTTTGTCCAGCACCATCAAAAGGTAGTTGTATAAGGACATTTCCAGCATATCAATAGTAAGTTTGGTTCTTCTTTGATTCTTTGCTCTCTCTCTCTCTCTCTCTCTCTCTCTCTCTCTCTCTCTCTCTCTCTCCTCATTAACACTCCAGCTACACATTGTGGGGGAAATTTGATTCCCTTTAGATCAGGCAGCTGCTGACTCTTTCCTCTATTTCCTGTGTTGCAGGACAATTATTTTCTCTAAAGAATCTTTCAACAGCTGTTGGCCTAGGGCATATTTCTGTACTATACTAAGCATGAAGTAGAAAAGAATAAGAATTTATTCTATGAAAAAAAATAGCATCAAACTGGCCTCTAAACTGGTATCTCTCTACCTGTAGATTAGTGCAGTTCTAAGACCTCATCACAAGTTTATTTGTGCAGTGGACAGTACTTAGCAGAGAAAATCATAACTTATCAATGTTCAGAGAATAAATGTCAGTGGAGTGCTCAACCACAAGTGGGATATCTTTATCATGCCTGTCCCCTCCCTCCAAGGCTCAGAGATCATCAGGTTGGCCAGTACCAGAGCAAACTATCTTCTGGATATGCTATGACAGCTCAAAATAGTTGTGGTTGCTTGCACAAGACTCTTATAAGATCAAGCCAGTCAATATTCTAGTATGGAATGTTAGTGAATATTAAGCATACCCACCCTTAATTGGGAAGCTATTTATAGTTGATGGCTTCTTGGGAAAAGTAGATCCATTTTCTTTTTTTGAGTGTCACCTAGTAGGCTGATGAGGTTCCCGAGGTACATTAGCTTCACAAATTGCACTCAGTGGGTTTTTAGATAAAAAGACACAAGTTAAAGAGGTGATCAAGTTGGAAGTGGATTTGGGAGAATTGGGGGGGGTAGATATGACAGAAATACATTTTATTACATTATCAAAGAATTAATAAAATAGTATATGGAAAAAGAAAACAGTGGTATCATGGTAGTAGTTGAAGACACCAGAGACCAAACACATGTACTGTTCTTGCTTGAACCACAGAGATGACAGAAAAGAATGCATTTGGTCTAATTCATTACAGAATTGATTATTATTATTATTATACCATTCTGTCCTACTGGTTCCTAATTTGGCTTCAACCCTGGACTTGGTGTTTAAAATAATAGTCTTTAATTTTCCTTTTCTGAATATTTGTTAGTGTCCTAGATGCTAACATTTTCTAAGTTCACATCAATGTCATGACCTAGCATGTTCTTAGTTTCTTCCTCTACCTATTTTTGCTCATAAGACTGAGACTGCTAAATACTACTGCATGTGTTAATATCAGTCTCTGCTTAAGAAAGACTCTTCAAGATTCATTAATGTCAACTTCATGCATATGGTCAAAGGTTCCCCTTGTATAATGCTGTTGATACAGGACAACATTGCTTTTTTGCCCCTGTAGTTGCATGAATGGCATTTCAGTGGCATTTTAGGTTCATAAGCCACTTCCCTGGGAATTGTTATGTCTGTGTCCTGGGAGCAAAGATCTCTACAATCAATTGCCATTGTAGAAAGAGATATATTGTAATGTTCTAAGTCACTCAGCTAACTGCACTGTGACTTTTCCTTACCCCATCTATAAACCATGGGGTTTATACATGTCACCTCAGGACGGTATTATGAGAGTTAATGAACCAGAGGTTGTAAGGGGGATTTAGCCTGTCAGATGAAAGGTGCTACTTAAGTATAGAGCATTCCTGTTTTATGTGGTCTGATTCTTCAGGGCCAAAGCAACATATCAGAAAGTCACAGTATTGCTATTAAAGGGCATAAGACATGATCAGTGCATTCGCAATGTAAGGTGTAAACACAGTCCCCGAAAGGAGAGGCTGGGGATTTTATAACTTACTGTTCAACAATCTCTTTTCTTTGCTGCAGCTGCCACATCCCCTGCATGATAAAATTAGTCTCATTTTGGCCAATTTGTCCTTGGTTCCCTTGACACACCATGTATTCCCTCAAAATACCTTCTGGATGAAATGAGCTATGGTACAGAAATATAAGGTGTACAAATACATCAGCTAAAATGGATGATAAGAGAACAAACCTGCAGGGCAAGCAGTGCCTCTGGCAGGTTTTTAGCTGCTCCTTTTGAGATACAAAAGCAAGAGGACATCTGCAGCCAAGATGCATTAAAAGGTTTTTGTTATCACAACAGTGAGAAAAAGGTACAGCAAGCCAAATAGGGCAAATGGAGTATGGCACCTCCAAGCAGCATGTGTGCGTTCTGCAGCACAGGAGACAAGCACTCCGATTGCGTGACCTTTCCAAAGAACTCTCCTTTTGTTTGTGTTACTGAACAGTGGAACAATCATGCAGGGCCTAGTCTAACTTGGGGTTCAGTTTTTGCTCAACTGATATCTCCCCATTGACTAAATAACTTCCCATGTGCTGGGCTCAACTTGTGCTCTCTCCCTCTAGCCACTAATCCTCAGAAGGCTCCTGCAGAGGCACCTGAAATTCAGAGCTTGCTGGAACATTTATCCATTGACATTTGAAATTATTATGTTTTAAATATATTCTTGCCTGCCACCATTGAAAACAAGTTCTCATTTATAATGAGATTAGCTGTAAGGGATTTGGAATACACTTTGTTTTGTTTGTAATTTCTACAGACACTCCTCACTTTCCATAATAAAGCTGATTTTCCTATCCAGGGGAAAAAGGCCATACATATTCACAAGTTTAGAGGAAAAAAATCTATTTTTTTTTCTGAATAATGAAAGAAAAACCTGCAGTCAGAAAACAGAGAAGTCAGGGCTCTGTTTCATGTTTGTTTGTTTTTCCCTCTGTGCAAGCTTCTTGCATCTTTTTCTTTACTTCATCCTACCCTCCTTGTAGGAGTAAGGAAAAAAATAAAAGATTCCCTCTTGGTTTTTCCCCACTCTCAGATACCCTGAGGCTTACAAGATGATACTTCCTCCATTATAGCCAGCCCTTCAAAATCAGCTGTGTGAATAAGAACACCTGAATCCTTCTAGACCTTCATGTTTACTAAGTTTTACAAGCTGGGAAGCACAGGCTCTTGGGGTATTAGGAAGTGTTTTAACATTAAAACAGTTCTGCCTGATGCTATGAATACAGCTACATGGAAAAAATCACTGTTCTTCCTTCACAACGGAGCTGCAATTTTCCCCAGGAGCCTTTGACACTTTCTACTTTTATGTACTACTTCCTTTGATAGGATGTAATCTCTTTTGGATCCTTTCGAAAATGTTTTTCATATTCAGCATTCATTTACTTTTAAACAGCATAGGTTCTCATGGATTTGAAGATTAAAAATATTTACTGTTGATTATACATAGTTAAACCTCTTTTGGTCACTGTTCCCCTTTGTATGGGGGATAGAGAGATATCTGTATTGTTACATTTCTACTATTGATGTCCCTATTCTGCTTTGAGGAAAGATTTTAGGCCACAACGACGTACACAGCACAACACAGTGAAACATATCTCTTTTGCAGAGCATGGAACTTAGGGAGCCTGATAAATAGCTGAATTTTCAGTGACTAAAATATCAGGGAAGAAGATATTTCTTTCATTTTCCTTTGCACCAGTTAATTTGCAGAGGTGCTGATTTTTTTCTTCAGATTTAAAAAGCCAAGACACAAGTTACTGAAATGACACAAAAGAATCAGAAGGGAGAAAATTGTCTAACTAAACAGGAAGAGCTGCATATATATTCTAACGAATAAATTCTAGATAGAGTTTTGGTTTTGTTTTGTTTTGTTTTCCTTTGTGGCTATTAAAGTTTGTGTCTATAAATGAACCTCATGCTTTTAGAGTAGAGGTCAAAGGCTTGATGGAGTTCTACCTTTGATGCTTCTTGCCACACATGAAAAATCAACAAAGTACTTCTACATTGAAAGTCTGATTTCTTTGCCACATTTAACTCCAATTTGAGCATCATGCCATTGAGTTGTAAGAGTAAGAGTGAAACAGAAACAAATGATCTTTCTGGAATAAATGAGGATTTTTGCATGAATCTGAACACTACCCAAACATCCACTTCAGTTCATGAAATAAAATCAGGGACCAAACTCTTAGGGAATTCTTATCCAACAAAAGAAAGAGACATTCTAGAATTTAAGCTCTACAAAGATATTAAAGTTATAAAATGTCCTTCCAACCCTAGAAAGAATCATCTAGTGAAAAGTAACTATACAGTTAAAAACACAACATAAGGAATCTAAGTCAGTATATAACTAAGGAATCTGCACATCAATGCTATTTTTTCAGAACTGTTTATGACAGCTGAGTTATACAACCAACTTAGAAATCCTTCAATAAATGAATGGACAAAGAAAATGTGGTTTATATTTTATTGGAATTATATTTATATTTATGTGGAAATATATCTATCTATAAAGAATGGAATGTGATTCTTTGATAAGTGTATGCAAGTAGAAATTATCATACTATACAAAATGAAGTAGACTCAGAAAGACAAATGTGGTGGTATTGTGTTCCCCAAAATATTGTGCACTCTAATTAACTTATCTGGGGTCAGAGAACGGAACAGCCACTAGATACAGGGGCTAGAAAAATGGTGGCACACACACCTTTAATCCAAGCATTCCAGAGGCAGAAATCCCTCTGGATCTCTGTGAGTTCAAGGCCACATTGGAAACAGCCAGGTGTGGTGACTCACGCCTTTAATCCCAGAAAGTGAGCCTTTAATCCCTGGGAGTGATGGCAGAAAGCAGAAAGGTATATAAGGCGTGAGGACCAGAAACTAGAAGCTTTTGGCTGGCTAAGCATTCAGGCTTTTGAACAACAGTTCAGCTGAGATTTATTTGGATGAGAACTCAGAAGCTTCCAGTCTGAGGAAACAGAATCAGCTGAGGAATTGGCAAGGTGAGGTAGCTGTGGCTTGTTCTGCTTCTCTGATCTTCCAGCATTCCCCCCAATATCTGGCCTCAGGTTTGATTTTACTAATAAGATTCTTTAAGATTCATGCTACAGACGAATATATTTTTGTTCATTTGTGCATCATAGATAGATGCATAATACCTTGTGGATATGTAACATCATATCACACACACACACACACACACACACACACACACACACACACACAGAGGGTGAGGGAGACAGCATGAAAACTGAAACCATCGTGAAAAAAAGAAAAAAGAAAAAACAGAAGCTGGAAGGGGGAAAGGAGAGGTGAATATAAATCCTACATAAGATATACTTATATTGTCTTCATAAAACACATCACTATGTACATTGAAATTTCTGCAAGGAACAATAATCAAAGGAAATTGTTGGAAGCACAGGCAGAACTATTTATATTCAAGAGACTCTATTTCGATGATTATACCATGAATTTAGAGACATGGTCTGCTGCCCAGTACCTAGGTACAAGAGAGGATAAAAATGAAGCCTTACTCTCATATTAAATTTATAATCTGTCATTCAGAGCCTGTCCAACCTTTTGACATTGCTGTCTACAAAATTCACGATCAAGAACCTTGTGACTGTGCTAATATATATGTTTTAAAGTCCTTGTGACATTTTAAGTAAATTTAGAGTTTTGTGTTGGGCTTAATTCTTATCTATGCCCTGCTTACAGTAGCATGAGGTCAGTGGTTTGTGGGTTGGATATGCCCAGTAGATCTTATTACTTATTCAGCCCACATTCTGCTTTCCTTCCTTTCTTCTCTGACTTTCCCCATACCTCTCACAATGTTTCACAAAAGAGAATCAGAAAAATGAATTCACTCCAACAAGTTCATGTGTCATTTTCTCTTCCTTGGTTTTGAATAGCTTTTGAAATTTGTTTTTTACCTTTGAAAATATATTATTTTCTCATACAATGTAAACTGATTGTAATTTCCCTTCCCTCTACTCCTCCCACTTCCTCCCCCACTTCCCCTCTCATCTAGCTCCACTCCCTTTCTGTCTCTCATTAGAGAAGAACAGGCTTCTAAGAGATAACAACAAAACATGACAAAATAAAATAAAATAAGATGAAGCAAAAAACTTTCTTATCTCAAAGTTGAACATTGCAACCCAACAAGAGGAAAACAGTCCCAAGAGCAAGTCCAAAAATTAGTGACACACTCATTTTTACAGTCAGGAGTCCCATAAAAATATTAAGCTAATAGCTATGATGCATACAAAGGACCTGGTACAGACCCGAGTAGGTCACATTCTTGCTGCTTCAGTTTCTGTGAACTCATATGTGCTTTGCTTAGTGTATTTAGACGGCAGGAACCTATAAATGTTTATACTAAGTTATAACACCTCCATGTGAAGCTAACTTGACTTCAGATGAAAAGAGGACTACAGCATTAGCTTAGGTAATTTACAAATAGAGGAGAGGTCTTTCAATGATCAATAGATTAGACATGCATAAAATAATCAGAAAAGACTTCATGGGAACCACTTCATTCATAAAGTAACTGTGTTCTAAATATTGGTATTTTCCATAAGTTATTCTCTCAGGAAACATACATAAAATTATTTTACCACATAGATTATTATGGAAATGTTTCTGATTGTAGAAAATTATCTTATTTCATCACATGGATTTGTGGGTTCTTGGTGGCAAGTGCCTTTAGCCAGTGAGCCAACTCACAAGCTTGAGACTCTTAAACTACTTGTAAGATAAGGACAAGTTTTCAAATAGTAATGCATATTCAGTTGTCTGTATTTTCTTAGTGCTACATGGCAGGAAGGCAAATAAAAGGTATCTTCAATAATTCTAGGCTAGTCATCAATTTTTTTTAAATGAATGCTACTCAATTTTTTTCTGAATATTGTGACTTCCACTAATTGTTTGACATTTGCTGACACAGAAAAGAAAAAATTATGGACCTTAGCCAGACGGTGGTAGCACACACCTTTAATCCCACCATTTGGGAGGCAGAGGCAGGTGGATCTTTGTGAGTTTGAGGCCAGCCTGGTCTACAAAGCGAGATCCAGGAAAGGCGCAAATCTACACAGAGAAACCCTGTCTCAAAAAACCCAAAAAGAAAAAAAAATATGGACCTCTTCTCTATCTAATGGCAATGTATATGAGAAAGGCAAATAAAGGGCTGAGATTTGGTTTTATACTTCCAATGGTTTATTCTTATCTTACTTGGGCCTTATAGCATATTCCCAATTGGACTGATATAGAGAATGAATGATCAATGGATGTTTTAACATTTCAAGACATTTTCATTGTATTCAAGGATAAAAGTGTGATTTCGTGAATGCATTTAAATATATGTTGCTAAGTTTATTCTTTCATTTCCTCTTTGTTTAGCTTTCTTCCTTTTTTCATGTCTTGTATACTTTTAGATTTGAACAAGGTTTATATCTTTAATTGTCCTTAACTATTAGCCTCATGTTCTTGTGCCCTAATTGATTGATTTTTTTACTTTATAATATTTTGTTTTATTTCCTGCCTCTTTGTACGCCTACTTTTATATTTCTGTGAATTTATATGCCAGAAGCAACAAGTTAAATACTCCTTTTTACTGTATTCCTAAACAATGTGTTCATATGAAAGAGTTCTAACATTAAAATGGACATCTTCTTTTTTGTGCTCAGAAAAATGAGGATTTCAATGGGATTCTTTTGAATCCCATATCTGCCATATTTATAATTTAGAAAAAAGAAACCTTATTTCAAAGCACAGGGCTTTTTTTTTCCTTTAAGCTTTATAATCTCATACAGATTACTTTCCTCATCAGACTAACGATATGACACTACTTTCTAGGGAATTTTTGCAAAAAATTTCCATAAAAAGATCATCATATTCTTCAGCTCAATCATTAGATAATTTGCTGCATGGCTTAATTTGAGTTCTTTCATGTTTGATAGGCTTTGAAAAATAGTGGCAACATGGTCTTCTCTCAATTACTAATACTAAGAGAATAATTGTGGTTTGGATTCATAAGTTCTACTTGCTTTTAATGAAGAGTTGAAACAAATAAATAAAAAGATCCATTAGTAAAGATGAAGTAGTCCTCCAAATATAATATGTCAAGTACTATTTGTTGCCTATAACAACTATTTGCTAAAATTTTCCATTTAATCACTTTTATGTGAATCCAATGATATTTTACTGAATTGTTAATCTACTTTGCACCTGCACTTATTCTAAGCATAAGAAATTGTTAAAAAAATAAAACTTTAAAAACAGTACAAAAAATAGAAAGAGCTCACAATCTAGTAGAGTTGAGAAAGGTAATCAAAGCAATAATGTTCAACAGTTTGTATTATCATACAGACATAAGGAAGGTTTTCTCAACCCATAAATGGGTGTGTAAGAAGAGGCAGTTTGAATGGGGGTGTGCTCATAGAAAAATATTTGTATCACATCCACATAGTTACCCAACTTGAACAGCATCATTCCTCATTCAGCCTCACTCTGACTTACCATAACCCTCAGTTAGTTAGAAATTTCTGCCCCAATATTTTTCATATTAGATGTTCTAGGATGCTTTATTTTACTGTTGACTTTCTGAGACTTGACTACTCCACTATGTGAAACAATAATTTCACATTAAAAGAAGTCCTCAGAACTAAGATATATGAGTGTACTCCAAAACTACCAGACACAAGTTTTATGGCTTCCTCAAGTCATGACCCCATTAATGTTCTACATTAATCAACTGTACAAGTTCTGTTAAGACTTGGCAAGGCTACCTGATGGTCAAGAAATATAAAATGAGCATGTTTTCTGAAATCAAATAGTCTTCTTTATCTAAAGGATACAATTAGCATTCAACACTAGTCAAGAACCTTTGTGATGTTTTTTTAGGTGCACTCATCACATCTACAAAAGGTGTGAAGCCTATAAAGCTATAGACCATAGCACATTTCTGCTTATCCCTTGCAGATTCAGTCACGGCCATTTGTATATAATATTCTTTCAAAAATACCTGTTGCTTTCTTGATAACCTTGAAAAAGAGAAATGTGGTGGTATTGTGTTCCACAAAATATTGTGCACTCTAATAAATTTATCTGGGGTCAGAGAACAGACAGCCACTAGATACAAAGGCTAGAAAATGGTGGCACTCACACCTTTAATCCTAGCATTCCAGAGATGGAAATCCCTCTGGATCTCTGTGAGTTCAAGGCCACATTGGAAATAGCCAAGCATGGTGACACACGCCTTTAATCCCAGAAAGCCAGCCTTTAATCCCAGGGAGTGGTGGTAGAAAGCAGAAAGATATATATATGGCGTGAGGACCAGAAACTAGAAGATTTTGGCTGGTTAAGCATTTGGCTGGTTAAGCTTTCAGGCTTTGGAGCAACACAGTTCAGCTGAGAGCCATTGGGATGAGGACACAGAAGCTTCCAGTCTGAGGAAACAGGACCAGCTGAGAAGTTGACCAGGTGAGGATAGCTGTGGCTTGTTCTGTCTCTCTGATCTACCAGCATGGACCCCAATAACTCGCCTTGGGTTTGATTTTATTAATAAGAACTTTTAAGATTCCTGCTACATCTGGCGCCCAACATTCGTGTTACGAATTCATGAAAAAGCTGTTTGCCTGTGGCCTTGTAAGCCCCAGCTCAGGCCCAAGCTACACTCAGCCGGTGGTGGTGGCACACGCTGGTTGGATTTGCTGAAGGAGACAGAGGCAGTAGGATCCCGAGTTTGAGGCCGGCCTAGGAGGCTTGGGAGAAGCTTTGGCCCGGACTGAGCCACAAACAGTGGTGGGACCATGGAAGCAGTGGCTATTGCTCCACATTGCCAGCTCCTTCTCATCATGTTGGTGACTGCGGTGATGCTGCTACCTGGGACGAAGGGTTTACTGCTGCTGGTTCAGAGAAGAATTGCCAGGACCATCGTGTTACAAGAAAGCATTGGCAAAGGTCAGTTCGGAAAAGTTTGGCAAGACAAATGGTGGGGAGAAATTGCTGTGAAGATTTTCTGTTCTAGGGAAGAATGTTCATGGTTCCAAGAGACAGACATTTATCAGACTGTGATTGCTCCAAACCAGAGGAGGCACAAAAAAAAAAAAAAAAAAGTCTGCATGGAACCATGACCACACCTAACAGCGACTTTGAAATCTTCAAAAGGACTATGGTAAAGCCATTAAGCTGATTAACACCACGGAAAGATCTGCTTTGGACTACAAACTGCTTAGGACAAATTTGAGATGGCTAGCTGAGATGATCCAGCCTGACAGACTACTTGAACAAGGACTTGAAACAAGCCCTGAACTTTCCTTTTATGCAGAGAGTGGACAAATGATACGGGACTTGACAATTAACCCAAAATTTTTCTTTTCAAGATTCCCTAAAGATATCTTCACCCCTAGAAAGAAAAAAAGAAAAAGAGAATAAGATATGAGATAGATCATTGAATCTACTCTGAGAAAAAAGATAAAGAAATAATAGGATAAATAGGTAGATCACTGAATCTACACTGAAGAAAAAGGGGAGATATAAAAAAACGACAAAAGGTAGACTACTGAATGTGTCATGAAAAGAAAAAAGAGAGAATATGGATATAATAAGATAAAAAGGGAGATTATGGAATCTACTTTTAAAAAGGAACTACTTGTTTTAAATAAGATAAGTAATGAAAATTTTTTGGTCTGAGTTTATCAGATGTTACTGGACTGGACATTGTTAATATATATAATGGAGTTTTCATCTGAATCTGTCAAATGTTAATGAACTAGACATCATTAATGTAAGTTTTGGCTGTATATATTGTATATACTTATTGGATAGTTTTTCTTGTATTAGTTATAAGCTTTCTTTAATTTTAGACAAAAAGAGAGGAAATGTGGTGGTATTGTGTTCCACAAAATATTGTGCACTCTAATAAATTTATCTGGGGTCAGAGAACAGACAGCCACTAGATACAAAGGCTAGAAAATGGTGGCACTCACACCTTTAATCCTAGCATTCCAGAGATGGAAATCCCTCTGGATCTCTGTGAGTTCAAGGCCACATTGGAAATAGCCAAGCATGGTGACACACGCCTTTAATCCCAGAAAGCCAGCCTTTAATCCCAGGGAGTGGTGGTAGAAAGCAGAAAGATATATATATGGCGTGAGGACCAGAAACTAGAAGATTTTGGCTGGTTAAGCATTTGGCTGGTTAAGCTTTCAGGCTTTGGAGCAACACAGTTCAGCTGAGAGCCATTGGGATGAGGACACAGAAGCTTCCAGTCTGAGGAAACAGGACCAGCTGAGAAGTTGACCAGGTGAGGATAGCTGTGGCTTGTTCTGTCTCTCTGATCTACCAGCATGGACCCCAATAACTCGCCTTGGGTTTGATTTTATTAATAAGAACTTTTAAGATTCCTGCTACAGAGAAAGCAACCATTAAAATATTATATGGAAATAAAGTGATTTAAAGATGTGATCTCAGCACAAAGATCAAAGTAGCTGCCACATTTTGTCCTTTGAAAATGTGGAGACAGCATTCTGGCTACCCCTGGACTGGTATTCAGGTTCATTACATATTAACAAAAAAATCTTTACACTCCATCCACTAGAGGGCAATCAATACATTACACACAAATGCTTCCCCCACCCTGACCTGGAACCTAGGAACTTAATACACCCAAAGTAAAGAGAGCCTTCCATGTAATTGTTACCCCAAACAGCTGTTTTGGATTCCCTTTATGGGTAGTGACATGGAAGTAGCAGCTAAGTGTGACATAAAAATCTTTTCTCTGACATCAAACAATAGCTCTTTCTGATACTTAAAATACTAACAAGAAAATAAACACACTGCCTGAGGTGAATGAGATTTCACTTTAAATAAAACAACATTCAACTTTATCACACAGTTCTCTATATCTACTGATTCTATCAGGAGGCATCCACATAGAGATACAATACTTATCAAGCCATCTTGGCAATCAGATTGTTTCTCTTCTAGTGGCTCTTCCTCCTACAAATCTACCAGTTTTTGCTAAGACTGACATAATAAATGCAAAAATAGCTGAAAGATTAGAATTCTAACATTTTGATGACTTGAGAAAATAATTAAATGACTTGGAATTGAAAAATAATTGTATTATGTGATACTATAAAACGGGACAATCAAATCCAGATGTGGTTGACACTGGAATTTTCAGTAAATGTGGGTATCATTCACTTATTCGTTTTTTTTTTTTCATTCAAACCATGCTTTGGTTCTGAATCTTTATCCATTCTAGATTAATGAGTAAAATGATCGGCTACATAAAATTCCAAATTCACAAAGTATCTCAAGTTTCATAAAAAATGACAAGGATAAACTTCCTTGTAGAATAAGAATTCACATGCAGATAGAACTTTTAAATTCATTGACATACTGTGAAATTGTACATATTTTAAACAGAAATATGTGCTGCTATGTAGTAAAATCTTTCTTGAGGACTTAGCAAATCTTAGCATGCACATGTTCAAAGGTATTCTAGACACCCTTAAATGTAAATATTAATGTTAATTCTCAAAATATTTCACTAGATAAAGATCATAGAATCTATGCGACTTGCTCTGTAAGACTAGTTCTTAATGGTTGTTTGATTGAATGATAGTGTTCATTCAAGCCTGAGGCTGTTCACACCTTAGGAATCCTTTCTTTGGGAACAGCTACTGAATTTAATACAGAGACCTAGTTTCCTACTTCCCATTGATAGAATGCAAGTTTTAAAATTTTACCTTCCTCCAGTTTTAGTTTACCTAATATATAAAACTATGAATGTGTACTAACATGTCTAGATTGCATCCATTTCCTACTGCCTTTTTGTTTCTAATGTTCAATATTAGTTTGTGGTCCCAATTTTATTTTAATTTTGTGCACATTTCTGTACCTAATGATTTTGTTCTCACTTTTTGACTTCCAGTTTAACATAAAATTTACAAACCATGAGAGAAAGACACTTGTGTGATGATGGAATAAACATTGATTTTTATTTTTTTTTTCACTCTCACACATGATTGACATTTCACTTGGCATGATAGTTTACTGTGCAGCCTTGGGTAAATGTCTAAGCTTTTCTGATTCTCTAGTCCCTCCATTTAAAATGAAGATCATTAACATGTAGCTCTTCATGGTACCATGGGAATTAAATCAAACAAAAGACAATAAATGCACTCTTAGCTTTTCCAAATCCTACAAGCATAATTCATCGAACATTTTGTTTGTCTCACAGTCCCTTCCGACCTGTGCCTTCACTGTCCTTACTTTGAATAACTTAAATCATCATGCATCTTCTCCTCAAAAATATGTACACTGTCTATTTAAGAAAACATTTAAAAGTTCACAACACAAATTTGGCAAGTCCATTCTTTATTTTCTCATCATTTGTTTTACTCAGCAGTTATAATATATGATTGGAATACAATGAAACATAGTGATGAGCTCATGAGTAAAACAAGAGCAAACTTCTGGTTCTGGCAGTAGCATCTGACCTGATGAGGGGAGCAGATAATTTTATTTGGCCTGGTGGAAGACAGACTGGGTATTTCCTTGTCTTGTGGAGGCAAAAGGTGTCTCCTTTTGTGTTTTCATTCATTTTGAATTTTGTGGTTAAAAGAAATCAAATTAAAAAAAACTGAGAAGATTTGGAAACCAATCATTCTTCTGATTCTGACACAGAGGAACTAATATGTGGAGTTAGGTCAACATAAAATTGTGTCAGCATCTTCTTAGAATCACTGCATTAGATTTTAGTAAAATTGTGAAGAAAAAATATTCCTGAAGAACTACAGTGTTCCTTTGATTTTGATGCAATATAGTTTCTTTACCATATTCTCTTGATTGTTAAAAACCCCACTGGCTCTGTAGAAGGTATCTGTGTTGGTGGTTTCTCTTGGTGTTATAGAGCACCATTGTAGGGAGTTGGCAAGTTACAACCCCAGTACTTGTCCCAGTAGTCACCCATTATCTGTAAGGGACAATCCCTGGAGCAGGATGCTAGTGATAGCCTTAGGGACACCTGGAGAAGGCAGTCATCAAATTTCAGCAGTAATCCCGGGCACACCAATAGGACTGCACTTAGTTTGGTAAGGCTGTCAGCTGCTGTTGGCAGCATTAGAAATAGCCTGGAGTTTGAGAGTTTCAGAGACTGGAACTTATTTTTAGTGTTCGCAAGGTTTTCATGCTACACTAAGGGAAGAAAGGTTGAGACAGTCTGTGTGTTAACCCATCATCTTCAGGTGTTGATGTTCCACTGCTTTGAGTTTTCACAGAAGGAAGGGTGCTAAGAAATTTCGCTTTAGTTTGTTTTGAATTTTCCACCAGGAATTTGGTTTGCTTTTACAACAAACTATTTTACATATAACATTTCACATAAATGTGAAGCTGTTGGATCATTAATTCAGTAATTTAAACAGTGCATTTTCTAGGCTTAAGATGTTTCAGAGGAAAATATGTACCTAAATCACACACATAAATGTTCTACAATGAATGTATATGTGTTTCCACATGAGTTTGAATAATAAAGAAAAATGTGCCAGAAAGATTTCTCTTCCCAAACTTGATGAGTTTTGGTATCAGTAATCTGGATTCCTATCACAATTCTGTTTGTGACTGACTCTGTGGACCTTAGTTTCCCAATCACCAGTCCATACTCATTTTGGTGTTACTAGTTTATTGGGTTGTTGTGAAAATTAACCAAGTAATGTCTGTAAAACACTGTCTGTCTATCTATCTGTCTGTCTGTCTGTCTGTCTGTCTGTCTGTCTACCTATCTACCTACCTATCTATCTACCTACCTACCTACCTACCTACCTACCTACCTACCTACCTATCTATCTATCTATCTATCTATCTATCTATCTATCTATCTATCTATCTACCTACCTACCTACCTACCTACCTACCTACCTGTCTTTCGATCTATATGAGATAGAAAAGGAATGTGCTCACCTTACGCCAGGCATTCAAACAATTATATTTTCCAGTAAGTATAGTAAACCAACTGAAGAAAGTGTTGCTGTGTCCTACACAGTGAGAAAGTTAGAGTTTAAATAGTACACATTCATAAAGCTTGTCAGTGAAGGAGCTCATTTCCAGCCCTAATAGCGCTGATTCTAAAGCCACCTAATAATGATTCCCAGCAATCAAAAAATTATGAAGAACAAAATAAAATCTATATTCATACTATTACTGAAATCATAACATTCACTGTTAGATTGTAAGTTTCAGGTGGTGGTTTTCTAATCATATGAATGCAAATTTTTTTTCAAAAAGTATAATTAAGATCATAAGATTCATATTAAAACACAATGAAGACATGACAATGTCACAGTGGCCAAAAATGCTTCCATTAAGGGAAGTCTGATGAATCATAACTCATCAATCTGTATGTACACCACAAAACCTCCTTTCCATATAAAAAGACTCTCTCGTGCTCATGGGTTTTAAATGTCTGGCCATTATTATATTAAAACACAACAAAACAGACCAAAGCATTAAAGAATCAAAACAGTCTTTTAAAATAACATGCTATTCCTGATATTAATATAAGTGCAGCAAATATAGTCAGGAATCTTATGAACAAACAGCATGTCAGCATGTCATATCAACAGTATCATATCTGTGTATTCTCAACATTAGTGAGCTACATTCAAAAATACATTCTAAATATATGAATGCTGTCAGAGAGTAGGAGAGCAGGAAAGATGGAAGATTTATAAAGCAACAGAAAAAAAAACTATCCTTTTTTATTTTAAATTCTAAGCACAAGTAGAAATCTTTAATTTCATTTTTGCATAATGACTTAAGATATAGAATGAAAGTATTAATTCACAGAGGGTTTCCAAATTGTTTTTTTTTTTTTAATTTTGGCCCTTGGAGTTGATATTTTGCATTCTTAAATGAGGAATAAGTATGTACAAAGAACATCATTTTTAAGCATTACACTTCATCAGAATTCATTAGAGCAAATCCAGAGGTTTCATTATTCTTTAAGAGTACATTAATAAAACCACCACATGCTTATTTTGATACTGTGTATATGAATTATTCTGACAGTTAGTTGCAAAGCCAACATATCAATCCTGAAATTAAAAATGTAGTAGGACAA
The DNA here is from genome assembly GCF_049852395.1 of Peromyscus maniculatus bairdii. NCBI lineage: Eukaryota > Metazoa > Chordata > Mammalia > Rodentia > Cricetidae > Peromyscus > Peromyscus maniculatus. Next base: position 59,579,364 of record NC_134875.1, on the reverse strand, counting down.
ATTAGTGTGTTCCAGCTACCACAAGCCAAGCTGAACAGTACACTTTCTATTTAGAACTCAGGAGCATGCTGTCCTGCAGAGGAAAAATGACAGTGACCGATAAAGTGGCAAGAAGCTAGGGCCTAATTGACATTTGAATAAAAACAATGCAGTTCTACATCACAAATGCTCTTCGCGCCAGCCTTGTGGTTTATTGCTTATTGTTCTTTTCCCAGGGAGTCTCAAAGAAGCAAGCCTGTAGCCATGTCATTTATTTCACATGTCCTTTTATGAGACTCTTGACACAGTTCTTAGAGTGAAGACAATATAGAACAGGTAATGACAACCTCTTTTCGCAATCTAGCTTCCCTCTGTGCATGTGTAACAAACCATATTAAAAATATTTGGAATCAAAGTGTGTTGCTAACTTACTGTTCCATGAAGTAATGCACCACACTAGGTTGCATCAGTTCTCTAGGCCGAATCTAGCTTTCCCCAGTGGCTTCAGAGGCCCGGGGGAGAGACACTGTATCAGTTCCATTTATGAGTAGAAAGATAAATGGTTTTGCCCTTAATAAATGTAGAGGACTAGATGAAGAGCTCAGGACAACTGCTTTTTACTCCCTTAAGCAGCAAGACCTTTTTAATCCTCATTCCCTCCTCCACTAATTTCGCATGAACTGTGCTGTTAGCCAGATAAGATGATGAATGCTTGAAATAGTCCAGTAAGGTTGAGCTAATGAGAATGTTGTCATTAAAACTGTGCACTATAGCTAAGAGGCAGGAATCAAACTTCTGAGGACACTTACGCATCAGTTTTTCCCAGTGCTGCTGATATAGCAATACATATTTAGTCTTTTTAAGCACGAGGGCTTCCTTAGTCATGAAGAGGTACTTTCTTCTCTGACACTGATGATGTTTTTGACTGCCTTTAGCCAATTTCAGCTATGTTCTATGTGTTACTGAGCTCTGAGTGTTCCCTGTACAGCAGCTGTGTGCCAATGTGTCTCTTCAGTGCCACACTATAAAATATGAATGTTAAAAACAGCTATTTATCGTGAGTCATTTTATAAGTTTTACATTTCCTCAGGAAGAGAAGAATAGATGGGAGGCTAAGTCTTGAAGTGAAAATACTTTATGTCTTGTTAAGAAAAATCATATAACTTCCACAGTAGCGGTTTCTAACCCTCCACTTCAATCAGATAGGATAGATAAAAACATAATAGACTAAAATCAGTTCATCACTAGTTATTATAATCATCAATTGTATTGGTTTATAAGTTTCCATTTTTGAATTTATAAAAGACACCAATCATTGCACATCCTTTGGGCACAATTAAAGTAGTTAATTAAAAGTTTGTGATAATAGAAGAGTTAGCTTTCTCTACTAGAATAAATGCTTTCAGTATCAAGTCATGCTAGTGACAGTTGGGCAGTGAGTCCAAGCATTGGCTATATGCTTTTTGTCTTTAATTCAGAGTTGATATATGAGAATGAAAATGTAGGTCTGAATCCCTGTACCCCATTTTCTTTGGAATCAAATTTTCTTCCCTCATCCTAAGAAACTCACTGGAGTTTCATAGAAATAAATAAGTGGAAACTGGTATATACAATTATAATTTTATACTTTATAATGTATCAACACTAAGAAGGTCATTAGCAACTGGATAGTGATTTAATGAGAAATGAGAGCCACATTGCATAGAACAAAACATATCACATGGCTTATTATATGTTTTGAATTCATGAGAGAGGAAAAAGGAGGAAAGAGAGATGGAAAGACAGAGGAAAAGAAAGAGCAGTGAAAGGGAAAGCATAGGAAAGGAATGGAAGGAAGAAGAAAAGATCAAATTAAATTTCCATTATGTAGAAATGATTTCCAGAAGACATTTGGATGATGATGTGAAAAAAGTTGATGCAATAATGATACTAAGAATATTATACAGCTTATGCTTTAAAGTGCTACATGCAAGAATTTCTAAATGCCAGTCTCTTTCTTCTCTCCTTCTTGCTCCCTTATTTGCAAACTACTTTAAAGGGTACTATTCTTAGTGACTTCAAACTATGAATCACATCATAAATGTTAGTCAAGGAAAAGGGGGGCTTGCAAGACCCCATCTTTTACTCCAGAAATATTGGCTATTGATAGATTTGGGGAGAGTGTCAATCATTGTCTTTAGTTTTGTACCCACTGCTAAACCCACCAGGAACCAACAACAACAACAAAGAACCTCCAAACCAATAGCCACAGAAAGGACACTGGTTAATATCTGTGAAACACAAAACAAAATGAGGGAGTAGGATATGAGAGGGGTCAGCATACATTGTGTACATGTGTGAGATTGTCTATGAATATATTTGTTTATTTTTAAAGAAAATCTTCTAATACTGACAGAATTTGTCTGAACAAACAGAGTTCTGCTTGGTTGAAATTTTACCATGCAGATGTAGAGGAAGACAATATATGGCATAAAGGAGATGAGGGAATAGAACTAGATATTAATTATTTTAATAGGTGGTGCTGAAGTTTCAATCACTCATTGTGAGATAATTCACATGACAAAACCCACTAAAATAACTATCACACTATGATTGAATAATTCTATACTGCTATGAATATATTTTTACAATATAAAGCGATGGCGATGACAGTAGAAAAACACAATAAAATGGAAACATGAATATTAGTCATTAAGGAAAAACTGAAAATTTGACCCAAAGACCAAATGTTTTTATTACTACTCATTGAGGTATGTGTTATCCAAATATACAAGATGCATTCCACAAAACTATGCTCTCCCCTTTTGACATAGCCTGAATGTGGATGCAAATTTCTTGTCTAGGTCTCTGAATATTTTTCTAACTAGCAATTCATTTCAGTGGTCAACTGGACCCATTTTTCAAAAATAAATTTGTATTAATAGGAATAGTCTTAGTGAAAATTCAGGTTTTTTAAAAATTTTCCTCTTTGAGATTATAATTGCATTTATCTCTTTCCTTTCTTCCCTCCAAACACCCCCCTCTACCCCAGCAGGCTCTTTCAAATTCAGTTTTCTTAGTCTAGCTTTCTGGCTTTCTTTTCATCTTGACAGTATTTTCCAAAATAGGAGCTTCCAAACATGTGATAATTTGTGCTGTAAATATCCAATGCCATGATCAGTAACATAAGTAGATGTCCTTGATAATAGTCTAGCAAACCAACCATCAAGAAAATCAAAGGGTATATGGCATGAACATTCAATGGGATGACAGATGTCATTAGTATTGATAGGAAGGATTTATGATAAATTTGTCCAAATATTTCAGTATTTTGGTTCTCATAAAGAACTGCTTATCTTTTTTGAAGATATTCAGTTTCTGTAAGGATCATTGTTATTTCAATTCAGTCATAGTTTTATTGTCTTCATGGTAGAATATTATTACCAACAAAATAGAAACAACACCAGCATTTTTAAAAGCCAGATACTGTATTTAATCTCTAAATATAACATTTCCTAGAAGATCACCATGCAACTGAAAACAGTAGGTTTAGAGTTATTAGTGCTTACTTAGAAACTCAAATATCTAGAATTTAAGTGGTACATTTTAAGTTTCTAAATTTAATATTTCTAAAATTTAAAGTTCCCTTCACTGGCTGACATGTGCAATAATGCAAACATGGAAATAATAATTCAGAGTAAATGCAATGTATTAATAAGTTATTCCTTTTGACTTTTTTAACCTCTCAAAAATCTTCAAAGTAGAATTGTGTGTGTGTGTGTGTGTGTGTGTGTGTGTATGTATGTGTTCATGTACCTTATGTACATGCCCATGGATGCATGTGTGAAATCAAACATCAATGATGAGTTTCATCTTCTATTGATTTTTGCCTAAATTTTTAGACAAAGTCTCTCATTGAACTTGATGTTCAACCACTGATTGGATTATCTGGTCACTGAGTCCTTGAAATAATCCTTTATCTACCTCTCAATGTTGAGATTGCAGGTACCACCATAGCCAATGTTTACATAGATGGATGTCTTGCTTAATTTTTTTTTTTTTTTGTATACTTGACATAAGCCAGAGTCTTCTAAATAGAAGAATCTCAATTGAAAGCATGGTTTCATCAGATTGGCCCATAGGGGACACTATAGTGCATTTTCTTGATTCAAATGACTGATGTGAGAGGGTCCATCCCACTGTGGGAAATGTCACCCCAAAACTAGTGGTCCTGTGTTGTATAAGAAAGCATGTTGAACATACTAGTGGGAAAAAGTAAATAAGCGCCACCCTTTCATGGCCTTTCCTTCATTTCCTTCATTTCCTGACTCCATGTTCCTTCCTGCCTTGGTTTTCTTTAATTATGGGCTATAAGCTAGGTAAAATACATCGGTATTCCCAAATTGCTTTTGGGCTTGGCATTTATCACAGTAAACAGAAACCAAAATAGGACACTAGCAATTCATATTCAAGACCTCATGCTTTATGTGAAACACTTTCTCTATTAAGACATCTCCCCAGTTCCCCTCCACAAAGTAGACTAGTGTTACCTGTTTTTCATATGACCATCCTAATCAAAACTATTTCAGTTTAAGTACAACAATGAAATTAAACAGAATTGCATGCATAATTTTGGCTTTTTTTCCTGATGCTGATTCTGGCTTTCATCCCATTCTTAGACAAATTAAAACTCTTATTTGCAGAGTTATTATTCAGATAATACTAAATAAGGTTTTTCCAATTGCTAATTTATTTAGACAAATGAAGGTGGAAAAATGTTCTAATGTTCTTTTCAAATAGATAATTATTCAGTTATTCCCAGTGAGCTTGACTTAGTTATCCCTGAGCAGAGGAAGGTGTTAAGTACATGTAAATTAGTCACAGATATAAAACCATGCAGATAAAGAAGTGTGATAAAGCCTAACCTGGGAGGCACTTAGATATTTATTATTTAGTATAATTTTGTTTGGAATTGAATGAGAAATTTGGCCTATTCTACTTTTTCAGTTTTTACTTCACAATATCCTCTGAAGATGCAGCAATCAGTATGATTACACAACTATTGTGATAATTTGTCTCTATTATCAAAACTAGGGAGTAACTTAGTAAAGGAAAGAATATTTCATTGTTTCCTAGAAGCACTGTTTATATGGTGACAGATTTTGACTACAAAGGAAGCCAGAAGAGTTCCAATTTTCCCAGGATGGAATAGCAGGGATAAGGTCTACTTCAATTGGACAGAAGTCCTGGATACAAAAAAGTATCTTGTCAAGATATTGAGGACTGCATAACAAAGGACAATGATCTCCGGGGGATAAGAGGTAAAACAGATAAGCCTTATGAAACCTGATGGGTTTCTGGAGCACAGAGCAAGAAGGTGGAATCTAGGCAGAGCCCTTCCATATTGCTAAACTGAGAAGGAGAGCTAAGAATCAAGTGACACCAAGGTAGCAAGACTACACAGGGTAGCATATAAGACTTTATTACATTGCATAGTAGAAGAATTCCTGCATATATAAAATGTGCCCTGTAGGTCTTCCAGTTGCATATTAGATTTGCCACAATTAATAATAGCATAAGCATTCTTACATTTTCATTTTCAATATTTTTGTGTGTATAATATGTTTATGAGTGTATATATGATATGAGTTTGTGTGTAAGAGCACTGTATACTCCAGTGGACATGTGGCAGTTAGAAGATAAACTTAGATGTCCTACTTTGCCTTCTACTTTTTTGGAGACAATATTGTTGTTGTTTTTAATTTGTTTTGAATTTTTTTGCTTTTTTTGTTTTTTTGTTTTGCTAGCAACAGTTGATTAGATGGCCAATGGGCTTCTTGGGGTGATCTTGCCTCTGCCCCGTGAACAGAGGTGTCTTTTCTTAGGTACACAGTGCAGACGCTTACAGCCAGGGTGTGGCCATGATACCTACTCAGTTCAAATTGATAGCTGTTTGCTTCCCGACTTGTTCCAGCTGTCAAATTTATGTGCTTCAGTATTCCGTAGTATATGCTGGCCAGTCATCTCCTTCTTCCCATGAGCTTTAATTCTAATTAATAGTGGATGGATGATTTGTAATAGTTTAAAAATCTGTTGTTCTGGTATGAGCCATGTGCCTGAATTAGAGGTAGGTGAGTCCTGCATGAAAATAGCTTCCCACAGATGCTCACTAGGCTGGCAACAGCACTGACAACAGAGGTCAGGAGTTACTACATCCTTACATTTTACAAATGAATTTCAGGGTCACACATGGCTGACTTTCTGCTGATCCCAAACCCAGAGTTTCAATGTTGTGTAAGTATTTTGGCATATAAAAATCTTGAAGACAAAAATATGCAGTAGATTCATGTGAATGTTATTTCGTTGAATGAGGATGTAGGTATCTTATGCCCTGACATTCCTCAGTAAGGACATTAAAGTTCCTGGGCACATAGCATCAAAATTATTGCCCTGGACAATAGTAAACAAACTAGAATATCTGAAAACAGGTTCTGTAGATTGCACTAACTTTCAAAGCAACCAGGAAACAGACGTTTTCTGTCTAGTATCAGAGGATAAAAGTTTTTTGGTATGGTGCCTAATTGTTATCCATATTCTGAAGAACCATGCTAGATCTTTCCACACTGATTTCATTACTCTATTATCCATACTTCCATTTATTATTGCACAATCATTAGTATAATCTAAGAAATAAAATTCAGAATTTATTATCAGACTCTCAGCTTAATGGGAGGTGGCAATATGTCTGTATACTCCCCAGTGTATCCCTCACACCTAAAGCATATTTGTTGAAGGAATGTTAGAAAATAAGGAGAAAAACAGAAAGCAATAGCAGATAAGAGAATGGTGGGAGAACTAGAAGATCACAGATGATGGGTAGGACAGAGACTGCAGCAGATACACCTCTTTTCTTCCCCCTAAAATAGAAAAGGGCAACCAAAGAAAGGTTATCCCCTTCTCTATTGAGTTATCCTAGCATGTTATGTAGTATACCAGAAGGCAATAATTAAGGGGCATCTTGCTTCTGTCATAATGCCTTCAAAAAGAACTAAAATTCTCACTTACTCAAACTTCTTCATCAGTTAAGTTACAACCTTTGATTTTGTTTCTTTGGCAGTTACTATTTGATAATCACTTAATTAAATTTATGTACACAGAAAGCAATGAGGTTTATCTTTTCAATAGAGCCTAAAATATATGAAGATCTTGCATTTAGGATGCATGTTTCTGCAAGCCATACAATTTATCTTCCCAATGCTGCTATTATTATCAATCAGGTACAAATACCCAACATTTGTTGAAACACCAGTTTTAGAAAAAACGCTGGATGTTTCTGTTAAATATCTGTTTTCTTTTTTAATACAAACCTATTTAAGAACATTTCATAAAACAATAATATTATAAAGGAGACTCCAATAGCTTATTTAGAATCATCGCAATGCTTCCAAGTAATAAAGTATCTCTTGTTATCAATTGTCTGATATCTTGCTGCACTCTATACTAGGAGTGTTGACTGTAAAGAAAAATGAACAAAAATTACACCATATTTTCAGTATGGTGAGACACAAATACTTCTAGGTCTCTGGAATGACAGCTTAGGAATGAAGAGATAAATGTGTCTTCTAAACCTGAGATTGCCTACACTCAAATCTTGGCTCTATGATTTATTAGCATAGTGACCTTGCAGAAATTGCTTAACCAATCTTTACCATATGATGCCCATTTAAAAAATAAGTACAGCAATAGCGTTAATCTCTCAGGTTGATTTAGTGAACAAGGCATAAATCAATACATATTTGAAGAACTTATGACACTGATTTATACAAAGCAAGGGACTGAGTAAATAATAACTATAATCATCATTGTTAATTGTGTGTAAGATGACAAGTATACTAAACAGTAACTTGCATAAATGAACTAGCATTATGTTGACTGGACAAAACAAAAAATTGGGAAAAAAAACAAAATATTTGACTACCTTCATTCATATCTGCTGTCAGATGCAAGTGCATTCGCCTGGACACAGGGGAGCACAGTCATTTAATAGCATCTGTTTTGGCACAAGTCATATATCCTATATGAGTTTTAAATTCTTTTATATCCAATGAAAACTGCAAACTGTGAAACTGGGTGACATGTCACAGAGTGGGCCTTAACTCAAATGAGGTATTAGTTGGTACTTCCGCAAGCCTTTTGAGACCATTACCCTAGCATATCTCATAGACAGTACAGCATTATAGATAAAAGGGTTGGTGTGTATGTTTCTCCTTTGGTAGTATGCAGAGGACCTTTCTGTACCAAAACCTCTAGAACAAAGCTGTGAAGGCTCTACGTAGGCACTAGTTCCACTTTTCCATGTTCAATGAGTTGTATAGTTGTTCTCTTCAGCAATGGGGTCTTGCTGCCAGTTTTTGAGAGCAACCTATTATCTTGGAACAGCCTGAGTTCTTTGGGTATTCCCTTGGGGCCCCTTTGGCCAACACCTCAATTAGATGTAACCCAAACTCAGTACTGGATGCTTTGTTGGGTGACAAGAGATGATCAATTGAGATTCTGTCTCCCACGTTATTTGGATATTTCATTTACATCAGCAATATTTGTGGAGGAGCAAGAACCTGAGAGTAGATAACTCATGGACATAGGGAAAAAACAAATAATACTGATCTAAACAAATTTTAAAAAATGAAGCAATAAAATGACTAGTAATAATATTCTGCTATTTGCATAGGTCAGTGTCTTGTTCAACTATCAGAGAAGCTTCCTCCTGTAGCAGATGGGAACAAGTATAAAAACCCACAGCTAGACATAACACAGGGGGTTAGAAATCTCAGAATGTTCGGTCCTAAGTGGGATGCCTCCAACAAATTCCTCCCCTCAGAGACCAGGGAACCCCATGTAGGGGAAAGCAGAAAGAGTGTAAAAGCCAGAGTGGATGGAGGACACAAAGAAATTAATGTCCTCTAAATCAGCATGAGCAAAGATCATATGTACTCTCAGTGATTAAAGCAGCAAGCACAGGCCCTGTAAGCATCTCCACCAGGTCTTCTGCCCATATATTCTGACTTGCGGTTAGTGTTCTTACGGGATTCCTGAGTAGGAGAAAGAATCAGTTTCTGAATCTTGAGCCTTCTCTTGTGCTCCTTTCATTCTGTTGGTGAACTCTGAAGTGATAGTTTGTTTTATTAAATTTTAATTTGTTATATTAAAAAAAAGAAACCTGAATGAATAAATTAATGAATGGATGAATGAAAGCCTAGTCAGAAAAGAGTAAAAGAAAACTTCAAACTGCACTGCATTATTTAAAGGCTTGTTGGGACAACAAAATAAAATACTATCCAGGAAAAACTTCATACATTCTGGAAATATCACGAACTCACTGTTTCTTCATGCATCTGAGTAGCTAAAATAAGCCTATTTAGGAGATGTTTCCTAATTGTATTGTTTAAAAATAACAGTTAATCACTTAGATTACTTTTATGGATGTATATCAGCTGTGGTCATTCTAACATCATCAGTGAAACTACACCTTCATTTGAGTTCCATCAATATTTGTTGCCAGAAGCATATTCATGAAATAAACTTCTACAACCTCTTGGAAACTATTTTAGGCTTTGATTATTCTCTAAGATTTGACCAGTGCTTAAGTAACAAAGCTATTTTAATACATCTCTAACAAGTTTCTTGTATTGGAAGTAGATTCATACAGCCATTCCTAGGCTTTACTCTTGGACTACTAAAGATGTGTGTTCCCCTTGATGCTTCCCTTATGGAATTAAAACCAAGTCTTATTTAGAACTACTCAAGCTATATTCATGGGAGCTCATTATATGCTGTTCCCCCTAGAACAGTATTTCTATCTGAGCCTTCAGGTAGCAGGCAACTTGAATGAGGAAGTAAAATATTGCTGGCTTCCCTGCTGAAGCTTTGTAGGGCTTTCCACAGTATATGGGGTAAGTCATTAGGGGACGTTATGCTCTCAGTTGTCCTCTTATAATAGTTGGAGCAATTACTTTAGTAGCAAACATGGACTAATCATTTTGAAATTCCAGTTTAAGTCCACAACCTTTCTGAGTTACACAAGCACTAAAATGACCACCAGAGATTCATGCCTCAGGGCCAGGTGACAGCCCACAGCCTAGCATTGCTGGCAAATATTCTAGCACTGTAAATGTATAAACATGCTTTCCTTTACTTCCTTACTCTAAAGGTGCCTGAGATACAGGTAGCATTAAAATTGTTTTTTTTTTGGGGGGGGGGGCACACACACAAAGGTGTGTGTGTGTGTGTGTGTGTGTGTGTGTGTGTGTGTGTGTGTGTATGTATGTGTGTGTGTGTGTGTGTGTGTGTGTGTGTTATGAGCACATATGTGTGTAAGTGCTCAGCCATGCATGGCATTTGGGGAAGATATCTGTACAATCCCTGATAAAAGTTACTTCAAATTTGAAAGGACAATACTTAGTCTTGAAGACTCATTAACAGCAAATAGCCAGATGCAGTAGTTAGTTCTGATGAGACTCATTACTCATGGTTCTTCACTTCAGATGTATTTCATTTGCTTCATGAACTTGTCAGAGAGTCTAACATACAGAATAACTTCAGAACGTGATTTTGTAACACATAACATTAAACACCGATACTTAGGTTATTTACAAGCACTTCAATATGAGGTTCCACACCCCTCCCCACACTTAGAACTTGTCACGGTAAGTGCTGTTAACATGAGGGAAGCAAGAAAGTGTATATAGGCAGTTAGTTTAAACCTGCATGATTTTTGGCTGTCTGCAGGAAAATCAGTCTTATCTATAGCACCAAAATGGGAACTGGAAAGTTGTCCTCAAATTCATCCAGTCTGTAAAAAGAGTCCCAGCCTCATCTGTCAAGTAAAACACACTTGTGTGTGTGTGGTCTTCAAATGTCAGTCAGTAGAGTTTCACTACACATCTCTAAGGTAGAATTCTACACCAACATCTCTGACAGCTCAGGTAATCAAGGAAAAAAAGCTTCTCTTCTTTCAGTTAGAGCTCATTTTTCCTACACAAAATTTATTTATGTACATTTAGTTCTAAATACTTCTGGTCTTTAATCTTTCTTAAACTATTCTATCTCATGACAGCATAAGCATTCTTGATGCACCCTGTATTTGCTTCTCACCCAGGTCTCGGTAGTGCCAAGCACATCTTTGGCACATTCTGAACACACAGTACATCTTTTCTGGGTGACTGCTTTTCTTTATGCATATAAACTAGGAACTATATCTAATTGGATAACCTGTGGAGTTTATCTAATTTTGAAATGCTAATTTCTAAGCTAATTCTTATTCACATTTGGCTTTTCTGATAGTGCCTATTCAGAAGAGGAAAGGAAAAACTGCTTCTTTCTGGGGTCATTTGATTTCACAATCTGCTTCTCCTGAAACAATGAAGTAGGAGCTTTTTTATCTGCCAGGCTTTCTAAATGCTAAATCCTTGCATACAGCTGAACTTAATAGAGTCACCCTTTTCTGGAGAGGTGGCTGTTACTCGTACTGTGCTAAGGGGTGCAAGATCAAGTTACTAGATCAGTTAGTGCTCCGTAAGGCATTCTGTTATTGGCTGAATCTCTATGCTTGAGAGTTAATGGCAAACTGAATGTCATCCAGTTCACAAGCTTCTAATCATGACCGGCTGGTGTTTATAAGTCTTATGCCAATAAAGGCGTCCAAAAATGACAAATGTAACTGGATCAGAGAGCATTTGGCTCCAGTCCACTCTCAATTAGATATAAAATGATAGATTCCAGATCTTCTTTTTTCCCTGAGTTGGTATGTAGCAAATTTCTACATCTATACAATCTCTGGAATTTAACAGGGACCAGGGACCAGGTATCATTTGAAAGCTCATTCACAATGAGGAGAAGCAACTTGATTTTCTTACGTTTTAGGTTTCCAAATGGTTCCTGCTCCTGCATCCATCCTCTTTGAATCTTAATATCACCTTTCTGATTAAAAAAGACTCATGTGAATAACAGCAAAGGTATTTGGGATTGATTTCCAAAGACATAAAAATCATGAAGAAAAATTAATGAAAGAAATGAGCTTTTTATGAACCATGATGACACAGGCCAAATCTTGGGGAAATCTCTGAAATCTTACCTTTATCTGTTTGACTGGTTAAAAGTTATTGTTATGTTTGAACTCTGTACCCGTTGCTAAGCATAGTAGTTTGTGGAGTACAGGAGCACTTACAGAATAAAAGATATGGTCTCTTTCCCAGCAGAATAAATGATAAGATTGGAAAGAGCCAAGGGAAACATTTTAAAGCCTGCCTAATCAATAAACATAGATTCATATCTGACATTAGAAAATGAATGCAAATGGACTTCTTAGTGAACAGAAGAGGGATCAATCACAGGAGGCTCCTGAATACCCACTGAATTCAAGTGAAGCAGGACAATCTTAGCTACTTCTTCACATAAAGGGCAGAAACAGATGCTGAACTGGTCTCAGAGCATCCTGTGCTATACCTACCTTGTTAATCTCCACAGGGTAGTCAAAATGGCTTTTCTAAATTGCAAATTAAAGAGATTTTATTTTCATTCATTTTTCTCAAACCTGTACACTGCTTACTTGTTCTAAAATAAATTTCAAGCTTATTAACCTTTTCCTCTGTCCCCAACAATCAGATGCCTTGGACTGTTTATTTCTTCATTTCATTATTATCCTTTGTATATCTCTAACTCATTTATTCATTAATTTATTCAACACAAATTTGCTGAGTACCTACTAAGTGACAGGCAGTGTTCCAAGTGATAAAAATATAACAGAAGGAAAAACAGATTTGGAAATTTCTTTATCCTCATTTTAGATCACATCCAAGTGGGCAGAGAGAGAAGATAAACAAAAACAAGTAGGTAAAACATTTAAAGTGCCAGATGGTGATAACTTCTGTGTAGTGAAAACATGGAAGAGACATGTAGTGTATCAGCAGGAAAGGGTTACAACGGAAAATCAAGCTTTAGTGAAGATTTGACACGTGAAGAAAGAATTAAATGAGCTACAGGAGCAATACTTGGAGCAATCTGGTTTTGGTGTGTTCAGGCCCAAACTGCAAATCCAAACTCTCTGGGGACAGAAATATTTTGATGTGTCTAAAAAAGAATGAAGGGCCATCGTGGCTAGATGCTCATGACTGAGAGGAAGAATAATAGATGAAAGAGGAGAGGCTTTGGCCTCTGTTCCTAGTGAGTTGAGAAGCCACTGGAGGTTGTAAATGCAGCAATGTTGTTTATTGGACTTGCTTTCTAAAACCTTGTCTTATTTTCACTTTTAGAAAAAGGTATGATTTATATAAAATAAATTTCCTGATTCAGACATTCTAATGGAGAGTCCTGAGGCTGAAAAAATACATACAGATAACAAAAATCAAAACCCAGAAGCATTCTGTCACTTTCTCTTGTCACTGACTTGAATTCTGTTGTAGTCAACATTTGTCCGAGGGACAGTACCTGCAGACAATTGCAAAGGCTGTTATCCTCCAATTCAAAGTTTTCTAAAACTATCATGAAGAGAGTCAGAAACTATATAACTTGTTGGTCTGGTGTGTGTGTGTGTGTGTGTGTGTGTGTGTGTGTGTGTGTGTGTGTGTGTTTGTGTGCGTGCGTGCGTGTGTGCGTGTGTATGCAGATATCTGTGTATTATGAGCACATATGTGTGCAAGTGCTTGGTCATGCATGGAACAGTGACCAGAGAAGGGTATCTGGTGCTTTGCTCAACCACTCTCTCCCTTAATCCTTTGAGACAGGGGACTTAAACCTACAGTTAGATGACTGGCCAGCAAGTCCCAGCCAGTCACTTGTTTCTGCCACCCAATGGTGCTAGGGTTAGTGATCTGCATATGATCACACTGGGCTTTTTATAAGAGTTCTGGAGATTTGAACTCAGTGCCTTATGCTTGCAGAGCACATGTTCTTACTTGCTGAGCCATCTTCTCAGCTCCACATACAACTTTTTGAGTCTTTTTTAGTTTACTTTTCCAAATACACTTTACCTTCATTGATTTTGCTGCATATACATTGTAATGAATTTCTCTATACTGCTGAATAGTATTTTAGCATATAGCTACACTAATTTTCATATCCATTCATATTTTATTTTAAAAGGTCCTTTTATTTGTTTTTCCATTGCATGGCTGTTAGGTACAACAAATAATTCTGTGAATATTCAAATGAAAGTATTTTATTAAATAAGTTTCATTATCTTAAGTAAATACTTAAAATAGGGATTGTTTCATAAGAAAGGCAAAGTTTCCATAATATTTTGAATTAAGAGTGTGTTCAATTTGTTCCTATGATCCTTGACATGCTTTTCAATATCTTAGAATGTTACTTTCTGTTTCCTTTTGATAAGATATTAATTTTAAAAATGTTGCATTTAATTACATTTGTTTTTATGAAACCATATTTGAAGGATAGCACTGGGAATGCTTCATTTTTTTCTCCAAAATAATATTTTTATTAATTACTTGGGAATTTCAAACAATGTGCCCTGATCAAACTCACTTCCATTTCCTCCCAAGTCCACCTTCTCACCCTTTTATCCCAACCCCTCCAAAAAGGAGAAGATAAGACAAATGAATAAAAATCCATCAAGTCCAATTTGTGCTGCCCATAATACTCACTGGAGCATGGTCAAACTTCCACTGGCCAGGCCCCTAAAGATAACTGAGTCCTTCCCCACTCCTCCACTAGAAACCATCAAATGGGAAGAGCTACACTTTAGCATCTTTGACAATTTCTAAGAGTTCTCTTCAGTAGCTTCCTGTCTAGACTATGTCTTCATTTTTTAGGGGAAGTGGGATTGGGAAAGAGAGGTTATCATAGAAGTCTTCAATGTTTCTCATTTTCAGCTATGAGTCTGCAGATACCACTGCAAAAGAAGCTTCCTTGCCCATATCAGCAGGCAGCAGCATGGATCATGGACTTCCACATAGTTTCTGGTGGCAGCATGGATCATTGAACATCTCAGATCACAGACATCAACATAGTTGCCGGCTGTAGCAGGGACCACAGACCTCAACATGGCTTCTTGTGGCAGTATGGATCATGGATATCAACATGGAAAATGGTTTATTTTTAATGCTTTATTACTACAAAGCATAATTTAGCTTAAAATAATTAATATAGACAACATAATTTATAGTTTTGTTGAAAGAAAAACAAATATTCATTAAATAGAATAAATATACATGACATTTCATTTTTATCTCAGATTTACTCATTACTTATGGTGTCATCAAATTTAGTCAATTTGAGTCATTTTGTTATTTGAGTCAATTATTGTTTATAATTATTTTGTTGGTGGTGCATAAGAATTTTATAAAATAGTTTTAATTGTGAGTTTTTATATGTGGACACACTGTTCTTTGATAAAATTCAGTCACTAGTTATCCTTTCTCCTTTTCATTATTGCCTTACCCTTGCCTGAGTAGTTCTCTTTCTGCTTTCTTATCTCTCTCAATAGCTCATATGAAAGAAAACATTCCATACATGTTTTTCTGAGTCTAGCTTATTTTGCTTAACAGGATGACCTCCAGTTCTAACCTTTTTATTGTAAATTACTTAATTATTTTGAGTGTGGATAACATTCAATTTTGTAGGTATTCATTTGTTTTAGCTAATTCTTTCTAAGCACTTCAGCTGATTTAATGTCAGTAACTTGGTAATGTGAATCATGTCTGTATTACATACAAACTTTGATTCATTTGGGAATATACTCAGGAGGCTTGTATGTTTATTTTATTTTTTTTTATTTATTTTTTTTTATTTTTTTATTTTTTTTGGTTTTTCGAGACAGGGTTTCTCTGTGTAGCTTTGCGCCTTTCCTGGAACTCACTTGGTAGCCCAGGCTGGCCTCGAACTCATAGAGATCCACCTGCCTCTGCCTCCCGAGTGCTGGGATTAAAGGCGTGCACCACCACCGCCTGGCGGCTTGTATGTTTTAAATATGTGATTTTTAACAATGTAGATATTAGTATTTACAAACTTCTCTCTTAATATATCTTTTACTTTATCCTACAGGTTCTAAATTTCATTTTATTTGATTCTAGGTTTTTTTGAATTCCCTCAAAGTTCTTAAATGGCCTATTAATCCTTAAAATGTAGTGCTCAATCTGTGTTTTTGTGTTTTTTCTATTTTTCTATGGATACCTGGTATTACATCATTTAATATGATAAGATTTAGGAAATTATTTCAATATTTTGTATTTAATATTTCATTTATAAACTAATTCATGGTTGATTTTAGATACTGTTCACTGAATGCGTAGAGAATGTATATTCCATCAGTATAAGATGGAATAGTTTTCATGTTTATATGAAGTACATTTAATGTGTTGTAAAGTTTAAATCCAGTTTCTCTGTTGATTTTTTTGATTTTAGGTGTTCCATTTATTGATAAAAGTAGGATATTGAAGGTACCCACAGTTATTGTAATGTGACTCTATCTGTACAGTAATGTTTGTTGTATGAAGTGGGGAGAATCAAAGTTTAGTGCATATGTATTAATGCTATGCCTTATTGGTTAGGTTGGCTGGTTTGGTGTTTTTATCTTTTCTGATTAAATTTATCTTGAAATCTACTGTGTCATATATGAGAATAGCTGTTCCTGTAATGACTGGAACTTTGACCTATTTTGAGTTACTCTAAATTTTCTCTGTTCTCTACCATATTCACCTTAGAGATTTCCTTGTTTACTGATATTAAAATGTTTGATTCTTTATTAATTTGCAATTGTTCAATTAGGTTATAGTAAATTTTGCTATTTTATAATCTGCCATATTTATATGTGTCTTTCATAATTTTATTTGTGTAGCATTTCATTGTAATTATCTTATGTAATAATTATGTAATATCTATGAATTTTAGGATGTTATAAATGGAGTTTTTTAACATTTAGATTTTAGTTGGGTTACTTTCACTCAGATCACTTTTTTTTTAGGTTTATCCAAATGTCAACAGTTCTTTCCTATTACATTTAATTTCACTGCATTTATACATCAAAAATTGTTTTTCTAGTCAACTTTTCATGTTCACTTGGATTAATAACAATATCCACTGGCAAAAAATATATAAATTTAGCATTTTAAAAATTTAAATTTTTGATTGTGAGCCCAGTCTTTAACGGCTGAGCCATCTCTCCAGCCCTGCTGGGGGGAAAAGGGGGGTAGGAAGGGGGAGAACAAGGGAATCCGTGGCTGTTATGTAGAACTAAATGGTATTGTAAAATAAAATAAAAGGAAAAAAAACTTAAATTAATTTTTACTTATAATTTATGTAAGGTATTAATGCTTAATTCAAGATTTTGATATATTTACTTTTAGAATCATTTTCCATGTAGTTATATAACTACTTTGAGTTACTTTTTATATAAGAAATAGCTGTAGATGATATTTTGGATTTTTTTGCTTATGGTTTTCCAATTATTTTAAAATCCAATACAACAGCAACAGACATTAATACTGGCCCCCTCATCTGCTCCAGGGCCTGTGACCAAGACCTGGCCCTTGGTCATAGCCCAGGCCAGGACATCTCCCTGGACTCACAGGTCAGCCTGTTTCTCACCACTCTCACCTCTCAGATCTTCCTCTATCCCAGCCCTCAAACTGTTCTGTCTCTCCCTATCTTCCACTTCCCCCTTTCCCTGTGTACTCTCTCACCACATTGGTGCCTAATCACCCAATGCCAGGCCTCTTGGTTTGGTCACAGGTGGCCCTTGGTTGAGTACTGCACACCCCAGCCACAAGGAATGGCAAAGTTTTTGCCTTTCCTCTAGCCAGTGCGCAGCCTCAAGAGCTCAGGGAGTTGGTGCCAGGCAGGCTCTGGTTGACTGTGATTGCTCCAGATCAAAACGTCTAGGTGAGTGTCATCTGTGTCCTCTGCCCATTAAGCTCCTGGCTGTTATCTTCTTAAATACTGATTCTACCAAATTATCTTTCTGTCTTCTTGCTTTGGAATATAATTGCATATAATTTAAATTGAAGTTGCCCCCATTCTTAATATTTTGGAGCACTATTGATAGTTTTTTATCTTTTTGAATAGTTTCTAATATCTACCTAAAAATTCCATATTTCTTCTGTTCTGCTTAGTATAGTGATGAGCTTCCCAAAGTACTCTTCATTTATTTTATACCATTCCTTTTCATAGCCATTTCTGTTTGGTTATTTCTTTTGGTTTTCATCTCTTTGCTGAAAATAGTAATTCATGCATATTGTTATTATTTTCTGTGTATATAGCCTTCCAGTTGTTAGTTATTTGAAAACCCTCAATTATGAATTTCTTTACCATTTCTGAGTCTCATTTTACTGATTATTTAATTCTTTATCATGTGATTCAACATTTTTGTTAAAGCTGGATACTATGTACAAATCAATGAAGCATGAGGCAAACAGTACCTATCTTTACATGAAAATCAACACACACACACACACACACACACACACACACACACATACACACATACACACATTGGTAGAGAAAGAACAAAGTCCTATATTCATGAACATGTGTCGTTGACAAGGACAAGGTCATGTCATGGAATCCAAAGCCTCAAATCCTTGAGCAATTGGCAAACCCTTCCCCTGCAGTGAAGGTCCAGAGATGACAAACCATTCATCAGATCCAAGTGAAAATGTTGTTCATGTATACAGAGTAAGTCTACCATAGCTTTCTCCTAGCAGCTCTTTATGACCTAAAGATTGGCCCTCTAAAGAGAGTGCTGTTACTGAAATGAACTAAATCTGCCTCCTTGTTTAAGCTGAAGAAAGTATAAATAAATAAGCAAATAAATAAAAGGAGACAATCTGCAATCTGGGAGATGACCAAGGGATACATACATACATATATATATATATATATATATATATATATATATATATATATATATATATATATTTCTATTTTTTTTATTTTGCCCTAGTTGCTTTCATTTCATATTTGGCAAAACAACAAGCAGCACACATTTGACAAACCATGAGCTGGTAGCATCCAGGCCTTGAGCTGACTTTGGACAAGTTGTCCTTTTCCAGCAGCCTGTACTGGTAGCCCTCCTTACTGAAGCCAGCACCCTTGAGTGAGAGATATGGACTGAGGTATCTACAACCTAGGCAGTGACTGTGACCTAAGCAATTACTACCTAGGTGTCATGTTATACAGAATTTTTTTGAACAACCTGACCAAAATAACCCACCAGGAAAAATTCTAATGTATCTGTTAATTGTATCCATGAACGTAGGATTGATCAGGGGAGAAGACAATTGGGCCTTTACTTTTTTATCCAGTGGCTTGCTCACATACTCACATACCTATTTATACTAATAACTGCATCCATTTTGGAGGTCATTTCTCTAACCATATGGAGTCCTAATGTGCTTTGTTCAACTATTTGGAAAAGTTTACAGCCCTGATATTTAGACAGGATTTAGTATCACACCAACTACCATCACCTATGTGTGACAGCAACTCCTTATAATGAGAGCAAATTTATTTGGGAATTAATTAGACCCACCCCTGAGCACATGGACCCACAATACTGGTAACATGGATGTAGCCAAATTATGTCAGCACATAGTAGAAGGCAAAACACTTATGGTAACATTGGTTTTCCCTGCTGATACTTTAAAAACAATTCTTGACATGCTTTGAAGCTTCAGTCTCTTTAACTTAACAACCTCTCCCCCTTTGTTTTTGTTGGACATAGTGATGATCATCCTTCTTATAATACTTACAATCTGGATTCAAACATCACAGCAAATGTCCCCTGGACAAAGCATAAAGATCCACCCTTAATACCTAAGAAATAATAGAAAAGGGAGGAGATATAGAGTGAGGGCAGTCTTGAGTGAATGTGTGTTGTTGATGGCCTTGTCAAGGAATCCAAAGCCACAGACCCATAGCAAATTGAATAGGTCTTGTCCCCTTGGTGAGGCTCAGAAGGATGTCAAAGCTTTCCTTTCGTCCAAATGAGACTGTTGATAGTGTGTGCATAAAAGGTCCACTCTACCTTTCTCCATCTGGATATTTAGTCTGAGACTGTTACAGAGACTGCTACTGAGACTAGTCAAACCTGCTCCCTTAATTCAGTGGTATACTATAAAACTCAATTATATGCAATAATCCCACCTCCCCATTCAACTCTTAAAAAAAAACACAGTAAGCTTCTGGGATGCTCTGGCTGCTTCATAAACAAGCCCAGACCACCAAATCACAGCTTTTCTGTGTTTATGTGTCTCTCATTTGATGGTGATGTCATTCTGTATGCTGTGAATGTATGTTGCTCTGATTGGTTGATAAATAAAATGCTTATTGGCCAGTAGCCAGCCTGAATAAGAGACAAGGAGAATTCTGGGAGGAGGAAGTCTTAGTCAGTAGATGCCAGCCTGCCATCTAAGGAGCAGCATGTAATGGCACACAGGTAAAGCCAGAGAAAACATGGTGATTTATAGATTAATAGAAATGGGCTGAGTTTAAGTGTAAGAGCTAGTCAGTGGTAGGCCTGAGTTAATGGGCAAACAGTTTTAATTAATATAAGTTTCGGTGTGTTTACTTGGATCTGAGTAGCTGTGGACTGGGTGGGACACAGGAAACCTTCAGCTACAGTCATCCTTTTCATTCCTTAGCAACTCCACTTAGGTCAGTTCCTGGTGTTGTGCAGAGCATGGAAATTTTTATTGTTATTAATTGTTTTTCACAGTCCAGAGAATGAAACTAGTCAGCTTCAAACTCTGTTTTTGTTGCTCATTCTTTTGGCTTGGTATTGTAGTCAGGACATATAAAACATGGTTTCTTTTTTTTTTCATATAAACCTAGATGCAAATGTTCTTTTTCTGTAATTTTATAATTTAATTTAATTTTACATATCACCATGGATTCCCCTGTCCTCCCTACTCCCGCCACCCCCCGCCCTCCTCCTAATCCACCCCCCATTCCCACTTTCTCCAGGGCAAGGACTCCCCTGGATATTCAGCTCAGCCTGGTAGATTCAGTCAAGGCAGGTCCAGTCCCAGCCTCCCTTCACCCAGGCTGAGCAAAGTGTCCCAGCATAGGCCCCAGCTCCAAAAAGCCAGCTCATGCACTATGGACAGGTCCCAGTCCCACTCCTGGGGGACTCACAAACAGTTCAAGCTAATGAATTGTCTCACTTATGCAGAGGGCCTGATCCAGTTGGGGACTCCTCAGCTATTGGTTCATAGTTCATGTGTTTCCACTAGTTTTGCTATTGGTCCATGTGTTTTTCCAGTCATGGTCTCAAAATTGCTCGCTCATACAATCTCTCCTCTATCTCGCCAATTGGACTCCCAGAGCTCCACCTGGAGTCTGGCCTTGGATCTCTGCATCTGCTTCCATCAGTCATTGGATGAGAGTTCTACCACGACAGTTAGGGTGTTTGGCCATGCAATCACCAGAGTAGGTCAATTCAAGCTTTATCTTGAGCATTGCCAGTAGTCTATTGTGGAGGTATCTTTGTGGATTTCTGGGGACCTCTCTAGCACTTTACTTCTTCCTATTCCCATGGGGTTTTCATTTATCATGGTCTTTCTTTCCCTGTTCTACCTCTCTGTTCTTGATCCAGCTGGGATCTTCCACCCCCCAAAGCTCTTTTTCCCTCAATCTTTGCCCTTCATTAGGCGCCCCCACATGCAGTTTGCTCATGTAGATCTCATACATTTCTCTGTCATTGTGCCATCCCTTTGTCTTTCTTAGGGTCCTCTTTACTAGGTAGCCTCCCTGGAGTTGTGAGTAGCAGTCTAGTCATCCTTTGATTTACATCTAGTATCCACCTATGAGTGAGTACATACCATGTTTGTCTTTCTGAGTCTGGGTTACCTCACTCACGATGATTTTTTTTCTAGATCCATCCATTTACTGCAAACCTCATGATGTCATTGTTTTTATCTGCTGAGTAGTACTCCATTTATATATGTACCATATTTTATTTATCCATTCTTCAGTTGAAGGGCATCTAGGTTGTTTCCAGGTTCTGGCTATTACAAACAATGCTGCTATGATCATAGCTGAGCATGTGCCTTGTGATATGATTGAGCATTCCTTGGGAATATGCCCAAGAGTGGTATAGCTGGATCTTGGAGGAAACTCATTCCCAATTTTCTAAGAAAGTGCCATATTGATTTCCAAAGTGGCTGTACAAGATTGCATTCCCAGCAACAGTGGAGGAGAGTTCCCCTAGTTCCACATCCTCTCCAGCATAAGCTGTCTTCAGTGTTTTTGTTCCTAGTCATTCTGACAGGTATAAGGTGGTATCTCAGAGTCGTTTGGATTTGCATTTCCCTGGTGATTAGGGATGTTAAACAATTCCTTAAATGTCTTTCAGCCATTTGAGCTTCCTTTGTTGACAATTCTCTGTTTAGCTCTATAGCCCATTTCTTAATTGGACTGTTGGGCAATATGATGTCTAATTTCTTGAGTTCTTTATATATTCTGGATATCAGTCCTCTGTCAGATGTGGGGTTGGTGCAGACCTTTCCCCATTCTGTAGGCTGTAGCTTTGTCTTGTTGACCATGTCCTTTGCTCTACAAAAGCTTCTCAGTTTCAAGTGGTCTCATTGATTGTTTCTCTCAGTGTCTGTGCTACTGGTGTTATATTTAGGAAGTGATCTCCGGTGCCAATGCGTTCAAGACTACTTCCTAATTTTTCTTCTATCAGCTTCAGAGTAACTGGATTTATGTTGAGGTCTTTGATCCACTTTGACTTAAGCTTTGTGCACGGTGACAGATATGGATCTATTTGCAGCCTTCTTCTACACGTTGACATCCAGTTATAGCAGCACCGTTTGTTGAAGATGTTTTCTTTTCTCCATTGTACAGTTTTGGCTTCTTTGTCAAAAATTATATGTTCATAGGTGTGTGGATTAATGTCAGGGTCTTCAGTTTGATTCCATTGGTCCACATGTCAGTATTTATGCCAGTAGCAAGCTGTTTTTTATTACTGTAGCTCTGTAGTAGAGCTTGAAGTCAGTGATCATGGTGCCTCCAGATGTTGTTTTATTATACAGGATTCTTTTGACTATCCTGCATTTTTTGTTTTTCCATTTGAAGTTGAGTATTGTTCTGTCAGGTCTATGAAAAATTGTGTTGGTATTTTGATGGGGATTACAATGAATCTGTAGATTGCTTTTGGTAAGATTGCCATTTTTACTATGTTAACCCTGCCTATCCATGAGCATGGGAGATCTTTCCATTTTCTGAGGTCTTCTTCAATTTCTTTTTTCAAGGACTTAAAGTTCTTGTCATACAGGTCTTTCACTTGCTTAGTTAGAGTTACCCCAAGGTATTTTAGATCATTTATGGCTATTGTAAAGGGTGATGTATTTCTGATTTCCTTCTCAGCCTCTTTGTCATTTGTATATAGGAGGGCTACTGATTTTTTGAGTTAGTCTTGTATCCTGATGCATTGCTGAAGGTGATTTCATGCTGTATGAGTTCCTTGGTTGAATTTTTGTGGTCACTCATGTATACTATCATGTCATCTGCCAATAGCAAAAGCTTGACTTCTTCTTTTCCAGTTTGTATCCACTTGATCTCCTTATGTTGTCTTATTGCTCTGGCTGGAATTTCAAGTACTATATTGAATAAGTATGGGGAGAGCAGACAGCGTTGCCTTGTTCCTGATTTTAGTGGAATTGCTTTGAGTCTCTCTCCATTTAATTTGATGTTGGCTGTTGGCTTGCTGTAAATTGCCTTTATTATGTTTAGGTATGTTCCCTGTATACCGAAACTTATGGGACACTATGAATGCAGTGCTAAGAGGGAAATTCATAGTATTAAATGCCCACATAAAGAAGTTGGAGAAATTTCACACTATTGATTTAACAGCACACCTGAAAGCTCTAGAACAAGAAGAAGCAAAGTCACCCAGGAAGAACAGACACCAGGAAATAATCAAATTGAGAGCTGAAATCAATAAAATAGAAACAAAGAGAACAATACAAAGAATTAATCAAAGAGTTAGTTCTTTGAGAAAATCAACAAGGTAGACAAGCCCTTATCCAAACTAACCAAAAGGCAGAGAGAGTGCATCCAAATTAACAAAATCAGAAATGAAAAAGGAGACATAACAACAGACAATGAGGAAATCCAGAAAATCATGAGGTCATACTTCAAAAACCTGTACTCCACAAAATTGGTAAATCTGAAAGAAATGGATAATTTTCTAGATAGGTACCACATACCTAAGTTAAATCAAGACCAGATAAACTAAGTTGTCCAATAACCCCTAAGGAAATAGCATCAGTCATTAAAAGTCTCCCAACCAAAAAAAGCCCAGGACCAGATGGTTTCAGCGCAGAATTCTACCAGATCTTCAAAGAAGAGTTAA
Organism: Peromyscus maniculatus bairdii; assembly: GCF_049852395.1. Classification (NCBI taxonomy): domain Eukaryota; kingdom Metazoa; phylum Chordata; class Mammalia; order Rodentia; family Cricetidae; genus Peromyscus; species Peromyscus maniculatus. The sequence goes on along the minus strand of NC_134875.1, from coordinate 59,555,042 downwards.
TACCAACACTCTTTAAATTGTTCCACACAATAGAAACAGAAGGGACATTACCAGACTCCTTCTATGAGGCTACAATTACCCTGATTCTTAAGCCAAACAAAGATGCAACAAAGAACAGAGAACTACAGACTGATCTCCCTCATGAACATTGATGCAAAAATACTCAATAAAATACTGGCAAACAGACTCCAAGAATACATCAAAACAATTATCAACCATGATCAAGTAGGCTTCATCCTAGGGATGCAAGACTGGTTCAACATACAAAAGTCTGTGAATGTAATACACCATATAAACAAACTGAAAGAAAAAACCCACATGATCATCTCACTAGATGATGAAAAGGCATTTGGCAAAATCCAACACCCCTTCATGATAAAACATGGTTTCTTGATGCCTCTCAATTTATTTGCATTCCA